>NW_026126444.1:2780000-3380000 GCF_943737965.1 Phodopus roborovskii
CCCAGGGCCAGTTGGCTTCAGTGCAGAATTCTACCAGACATTCAAGGAAGAACTAATACCAATACTCCTCAAATTGTTTCACAAAATAGAAACAGAAGGTTCATTGCCAAACTCTTTTTATGAGGCCACAATCATCCTGGTATCCAAGCCACACAAAGGCACAACTAAGAAGGAAAACTACAGATCAATATCCATGATGAACATCAATGCAAAAATGCTCAATAAAATACTGGCAAACTGAATCCAAGAACACATCAGAGAAATCATCCACCATGACCAAGTAGGCTTCATCCCTGGATTGCAGGGATGGTTTAACATACGAAAATCTATCAATGTGATCCACCATATAAACAAACTGAAAAAGAAAAATCATATGATCATCTCCCTAGATGCTGAAAAGGCCTTCGAAAAAATTCAACACCCTTTCACAATAAAGGTCTTGGAGAGATCAGGGATAACAGGAACATACCTAAACAAAATAAGAGCAATATACAGCAAACCAACTGCCAACATCAAACTGAATGGAGAGAAACTTAAGGCGATTCCTCTAAAATCAGGAACAAGACAAGGCTGCCCTCTCTCTCCACATCTCTTCAATATTGTACTTGAAGTTCTAGCTAAAGCTATAAGACAACAAAAGGAGATCAAGGGGATACAAATTGGAAAGGAAGAAGTCAAACTGTCTCTATTTGCAGATGATATGATAGTTTACATAAGCGACCCAATAAACTCTACCAGGGAATTCCTACAGCTGATAAACCTTCAGCAAACTAACAGGATACAAGATAAACTCAAAAAAATCAGTAGCCCTACTTTATTCAGACGACAAAGAGGTGGAGAAAGAAATCAGAGAAACATCACCCTTTACAATAGCCACAAGCAACATAAAGTATTTTGGGGTAAACATTTACCAAACAAGTGAAAGACCTATATAATAAGAACTTTGTGTCTTTAAAGAAAGAAATTAAAGAAGATACCAGAAAATTGAAAGATCTCCCATGCTCTTGGATAGGTAGGATAAACATAGTAAAAATGGCAATATTGCCAAAAGCAATCTACAGATTCAGTGCAACCCCTGTTAAAATCCCACCACAATTCTTCAGTGACCTTGAAAGGATAATAATCAACTTTATTTAGAAAAACAAAAGACCCAGGATAGCCAAAACAACCCTATACAATAAAAGAACTCCAGAAGGCATCACCATTCCTGACTTTAAGCTCTATTACAGAGCTATAGTTCTGAAAACAGCCTGGCATTGGCATAAAAATAGACAGGTAGACCAATGGAATCGAATTGAAAATCCTGATATTAACCCACACACCTACAAACCCTGATTTTTGACAAAATAGCTAAAATTATACAATGGGGTGAGGAAAACATCTTCAACAAATGGTGCTGGCACAATTGGATGATGGTGTGTAGAAGACTGCAGATAGACCCATATCTGTTGCCATGCACAAAACTTGAGTCCAAATGGATCAAAGACCTCAACATCAATCCAGCTACACTGAACCTCTTAGAAGAGAAAGTAGGAGGTACCCTTGAACAAATTGGTATAGGAGACCACTTCCTGAACATAACTCCAGGGGCACAGACACTGAGAACAACAATTAATAAATGGGGCCTCCTCAAACTTAGAAGCTTCTGTAAGGCAAAGGACACAGTGGACAAGACCAAATGGCAGCCCACAGACTGGGAAAAGATTTTCACCAATCCTATATCCGACAAAGGGCTGATCTCCAAAATATACAAAGAAGTCAAGAAACTAGTCAACAAAACATCAAACCCTATTAAAAAATGGGGTACAGAACTGAAGAAAGATTTCTCAATAGAGGAAATCAAAAAGGCTGAAAGACACTTAAGAAAGTGCTCAACATCCTTAGCTATCAGGGAAATGCAAATGAAAACAACTTTGAGATACCATCTTATGCCTGCCAGAATAGCTAAATTAGAAACACCAATGAGGACTCATGCTGGAGAGGATGTGGAGAAAGAGGAACACTCCTCCACTGCTGGTGGGAGTGCAAACTCATACAGCCATTTTGGAGATCAGTATGGCGGTTCCTCAGGAAAATGGGTACTAGTTTACCACAGGACCTGGCAATCCCCCTCTTAGGCATATACCCAAATGATCCACTTCCATGCAATATCTCTTCAACTATGTTCATAGCAGCACTATTTGTAATAGCAAGAACCTGGAAGCAACCTAGATGCCTCTCAACTGAAGTATGGATAAAGAAGATGTGGCATATCTACACAATGGAATACTACTCTGCAGAAAAAAATGGAATCTTGAAATTTGCAGGCAAGTGGATGGGACTTGAAGAAACCATCCTGAATGTGGTAACCCAGTCACAAAAAGAGGAACATGGTATGTACTCGCTCATATATGGATTTTAGACCTAGAGCAAAGGATCACCAGCCTATAATTCATACCACCAGAGGAACTAGGATACAAGGTGTATTCTAAGAGATTCATATAAAGTCCCTCACAGAAGGGGGAAGGGACAAGTCCTCAGAGCACAGGGGAAGTGGGGGGGTAGTGAATGGAGAGAGAATTAGGAGAAAGAGAGGGGGAAGAGAGGAAAACACGAGTGACTAGGAAGAATTAGTCAGGGTAGGAATAGAAGACACAAGAGAGAGAGAGAGAGAGAGAGAGAGAGAGAGAGAGAGAGAGAGAGAGAGAGAGAGAGAGAGAGAGAGAGAGGACATAAAAGAGGGAGCCAATATTGGTTGAAGAGAAAATGGAACCTAAAGAAAGGTCTAGAGACCTACAAGACTGCTGCCAACGAACAATTTGAGCAACCAACTAACAATTTGAGCAACCATGGAAAGGCTACCATAAATAACCTTCCTGGATAGTGAGATCAACAACTAACTTATCCAAGGAGCCTCATCTAATACCTGTTGGAAACAGAAGCAAACACCCATACCTAAGCACTGAGTCAAACTAGAATCCAGATGCAGACGGAGAGGACAAGACCAGGTTGCAGAAACATATAGAGACAGCTTACCTGAACAAGGAGGAGCTGATGGGCCCCCAGACTGATAGCTGGGAAGCCAGCATGGGACTGACTCAGGCCCCCTTGAATATGGGTCTCAGCCAGAAGGACTGAGCAATCTAAGGGACCACAGACAGTGGAACCAGGATGTATCCCTGGTGCACAAAAGGACCTTGTGAACACATCCCCCATGGAGGATAACTGCCTTAACCTAGAGACATGAGAGAAGTCCTAGTTCCCACTTCAAATGACCTGACAGATCTACATGACCCCACCTGGATGGCATTGCCCTACATGTGGAATTAGGCTAGGGGGATGGGAGGGGAGGGTGATCAGAGTGCATGTGAGGGAGCAGAGAGGGTAAAAGGGAGGGAGGGAGGGAGAGAGGGAGAAGGAACTGGGATCAACATGTAAAATAATAAATTAAATAAAAAAAAACAAAAAAGAAAAGTATGTCTTTTGCTTCATCATAAGAAATAAAAAAAATCTATAATCAAAAAGATGAGAGTAACTTGTGTTTGCAAGAATGTGGGGAAATCAGAACTCTCTACTGTAGCAGTGAGAATGTAAAATGATGTGTTTTCTAATTCATCGATATACAATCAAAGTGTAGTAGCAACAACTACACGTGTAGATATAGCTCTAAGAGACATCAAAACTTGAATGATCACACAGAAATTTATTCAGTAAAATTTATGGAAATATCACAATAGCCAAAATCTTCCCATGTATGCAAAATTTGTGTTGTTGACAAAAGTATGACTAATTATGACAAAGAAGAGAACTAATTTCTGATTCCCTGATCATTTTAAAGCTCAGCTTCAACTCAGTGCTTGGGTGGGTCACTTGCTGTTTTTTTTCTGCCCTAGTTGGAAGGCCGAGTGCCTCTCTTGGGTTAGCGTGGAGCTATTGGAGGCAGTGGAACCCTCGAGAGGTGAGGCCTACCAGGAGGCCATTAGTCTTTTTTGGGCCATGCCCCTTCTTCCTCTTTTTTTCTTCCTACTAATGACAGGATTATTTCATTCTGGCATGCACTCCTGCCCAAATGTGCTGCCTTCTGCAGGTCCAAAAGCAGCCATGAGTTGACCAAGGACTCCCTTTTCTAACATGGTGAGACAAAACAAACCTTCTATAGTGACAGAAAGTTAATTAATATAATTACATTTCCTTATTATAAATTAACAACTCCTGGGGATAATAAGTCCTAGGAGATAATTTATACAGCAATAAGACATCTTTGGCTCGAGACTAGAAGGCTGATTATTTTGGGAGAGGGGACAGGAGAAGGGGGAGAACAGATCTAGGGACAAGAGGGAAGAATTTCCTGGAAATTTTATGCTATATAAACACCCCCCAAAAATACAAAGACAGGATACCAAAATGAGATATGTTAAAATGTCTGTAATTATTGAACAAGGTATTAGAAAATGAGTAATAACTTACCACAACCTAAAAATAATTTTTCATCATGGCTCCATTGTAATTTCTGCCTAGATTAGTGGTTCTCAAACTTCCTAATGCTGTGAACCTTTAGTACAGTTCTTCATGTTGTGGTGACCCCTCAACCATAAAATTATTTAGTCATTACTTCATAATTATAATTTTGCTGTTGTTAGGAATCATAATGTAAGCATCTGGTATGCGACCCCCAAAGGGGATGTGAGAACCATGGCCTAGAGTAACAGGGCTGAGGAACAAGTAGTGAGGACTGTTGGGATTGACTGGTGATGTCTGCTACAGGAGGAGGGAGCACCATGTATTTGCTAACATTTAAAGAAAACAGTTTGCTGCATTTAAAACAAAGATGCGGAATTACATTTGTTTTTAACCAGGCACTGCCATCACTTTGACAGAATGGCTCAGTGACGTTGCATTTGGGTTTCGATGTTCCTCACAGAGGATTTAAGAGCCTTACCTTAGATGAGTCCACATCCACACTAGCAAACATGACGTTTTGGTATTTTAGAGACATTGCCTTCAAGACAAAAGAATAAAACAATATAAATATTAACATTTGTACCAAAAATGTCATTTTGAGGAAAGGACATATATAATGTATGACTCTGTTGTTTCTTTCCTTTCTTTCTTCCCTCCCTCCTTCCTTCCTTCCTTTTTTTTCCTTTTGGTTTTTTGAGATAGGGTTTCTCTGTGTATCTCTGGCTGTCTTGGAACTTACTTTGTAGATCAGGCTGGCCTTGACCTCACAAATGTTTGGATTAAGGGTGTGTGATACCCCGGCCGGGCTATGACTTGGTTGTTAAAGAGACCTAAGCATCATTCTGAAGGTTCATTACAGCCTAGAACTTGAAGCTCCTCAAGGTCAAGTGAGGATCCATTCCAGAGTCTAAGGACAAAATGATTGGCATCCTAAGATTTGAGTTGTGTGCAGTGGAGCCAGATCTACCCTGTCAGGGGTAGCATTTTTCTGAAGGCATCAAGGAATTAACTGTAATGGTTTTCAAAATTTGTCTGGGGTGATGGGGGTGGGCTTAGATCACTGTCAGAAATGGTGCCATGGTCCTGGTTTCCCAGAAGAAAGATGCAGTTCTCTGAACCAGACATGTCCTTGGTGCTTTGACCTCCTCATCTGGACAGGGTTTGGAAGGTGTGATGCTGGGGGGGGGCAGTAGGTTTCCCTGAGGACCATCATCAGCCCAGCTTTTTCCACCTTCCCACACTCTCTGCAATCTATCAGATATTGAAACTAGATTTTCCAGACTCTCTTTGTCAGCTGACTTCCAGCTAGTCCATGGGAAGCCATGAAAGGTGGTGGGAGGAAGGGGCTGTCTCCTGCTTCTATTTTGTTCTGGAAATGTCTTTGACAGAGGTGGTGACAGCAAGGTCCTGGCTCATGGGTTGTGCAGATGAAGGACAGTAGTGATTTATGCCAGCACAGATTTATGTTCAGACAGCTGTTGGTCACTTGATAGTGTCTTGATTTGTTTACAGATTATGTCACAAGCATTTCTAGTCACCTTTGTCAAATCAGACTATTCCTGAAAGGTGACATAGAAGGTGTTTAAAGCTTGTCCAAGTGGAGTCAATACCAAATGGAGCTATCCCCAGGGATAGAGAAGTGGGAAATTCAAGGCATGGGGAGGGCTTAGATGGATGCCTGAGAAGCCTGCCACTGGTAATCCTCCCTGCAAGCTTGTGTGTTGATTGCAATTTATGTTGGGGTTCTTTCTTCTGTGGTCTCTTGAAATGGAGATATGGGAGAAAATTCTTGTATAATAAACACAAAGACCAAGAGGCAGTGGTGGTCATGCATCTTATTCCAGCACTCTGGAGACAGAGGCAGGTGGATCTATGTGAGTTCCAGGCCAGCCTGATCTACAGAGAGAGTTCCAGGACAGCAAGGGCTACACAGAGAAACCCTGTCTCAGAAAGACAAACCAAACCAAACAGACCAAAGCAACAACAAAAAGCAGAGGTTGGAGAATCATAAGACTGAGGCCAGCCAGGTAATATATGGAGTTCTAGGCCAGGCCAGGTCAGCCTGTCAGACTCTGGTCCCATCCCCAGCTTTCTCACCCGCTTTCCAGTGACTGAATAAGCATTTAATTCCAGGTATTAAAAACCCTTGTTTATCTTTATTTATCTCTCCTGATTTGATCTCTGATGGGTACAGTGACTAGACAGTGCCTTCTTCCCATCCCCTCATAGATCACGAGTCTAACAAAATCACATGAAAGACCGGAATCTGTTCCCTTACAAAAGGTCCGTCACTACGGTAATCACGGTACAGCAAATGCTAAATTCTTCCAATCACATTTTCCTCCAATTGTCACTCACTCACAGAAACTTCTCCCCCTTTTTGATAGCTATCCTTCTGCTGTGTTTATCTGCATATATAATGAATGGAGTTTACATAATTCCTTTTAATTCTTGTATAATCACTGTCTATTGAAAGACATGAGCTTTTCTTTTAGCTTTTAAATATTAAAGGTAAATACTATGAGTGTTTACAAGTAGGCTCATTTCATTTGATCAAGAGTACAACTGTTAGGTCATAGATTAATTCAATGTTAATTTTTAGGTCATAGGTTAATGACTTAATATGCTATACTAAGTTATTTATAGTACTATTTTTCTAACATTCTAATATTAATACATATACATATAGTTTATATGCCTTATAAATAATTACTGAATTATTTTCAGAGTAAGAATATTTTCTCACCTTTCTACCAACAAAAATATAGCAAAACAGTTTCTTCACATCATCTAACAATACAGATTCCCCACATCATCACCAGTTTTTTTTTTAAAAAGAAAAAGGCTTGAATTTTAAGGCTGGAGAAATATGTCAGTAAAGTGTTTGGTCTTCAATCATGAACACCCGAGTCTGATCCCTAGAACCCATGTGACAAATAGGTGTGGTGATATGCACTTGTAATTCTAGCTCTATGGTTGTAGAGGCTGATGGATCTCTGGGGTTCACTAGTCACAGTAAGGTTAGCCCTTCAGTGAGTTCCAGCCCAGTTAGACACCTTGTCAAAAAAAAAAAAATCCAAAATCCAAAATCCAAAAGCCAAAAGCCAAACCAAAATAACATCAATAAACAAGATAGATGGTGTTTGAGGAATTATGGCAGCTGAGGTGCATAATACACATAATACACACACATGGTGTATTATGTGCCTTTTATTGGCTACTGGCATCAGTTTTAACTATATGTCATTTGAATGGATTCACACTTTTGTACCTGAGTACTGGCTTTTTCTGTGGCATAGTTAGGGGTCCTTCTTTCTTAGTTTTGAGTGACAGAGTGGTCTGCCAGATAGTAATATGTTCTTCTGCACAGTCCAAGAGTTTCAGGCATAGCAGGGATGCGGAAGTGTCACAAAGATGGAAGGATGCTCAGTGGGTAAAGCCCTTGCCATGAAAGTGTAAAGACTGCGATATCTAAAACCCATGAAAAAGCCATTGAGTATGGTGGCCTGCCTATAACCTCAGCATGCAGGAGGCAGACACAGTGGGTCCCCAGAGCAACATGCTTAGTCAGATTAGCTTGAACGATGAGCTCTAAGTTCTGCAAGAGACTTTGCTTCATATGTGAGATAGAGAGGAATTGAGGGAAAAATCTTTCATCAACCTTGGACCTGCATATGTAAATATCCATGCATGCATGCACACTATACCTTTCTTTATCTGCTACAAGCTCATTTAAAACAAAACATTGATGGTTGTGACTTGTGAGAATTAGTTTCAGCAGATCCAAGAGGTCATGTGAGAAAATCCAAGATTTTAGAAACCTCACTGAAAACAGACTATGTTTTTAATTGTGTCATTGTGGTAGTTTGAATGTAATTGGCCCCCATAATCTCATAAGGAGTGGCACTATTAGGAGGTGTGGCTTTGTTGGAGTGGGTATGGCCTTGTTGGAGGAAGTTTGTCACTGTGGGGGTGGGCTTTGAGATTTCCTATGCCTTGGGTACCAGTGAGTGTTTCTGTCCACTTCCTGCTGCCTTGTGGTCAAGATGTAACCAACACCATGTCTGCCTGCATGCTGCTGTTCTCTGCCATGATGATAATGGACTGAATCTCTGGAATTGTAAGTGAGCCACTTTGGTCATGGTGTCCCTTTACAGCAATAGAAATCCTAAGTTAGAAACCCTAAGTCATGGGATTAAAATGTCTTTATATTTGAAGGAAGGAATACATTTCCTAAAGGTGACCAGGAGACTTTTGTACAACCAGGAGAAAGGAAACTAAAATATCCTGGCATGGGAGCTGGAGAGACTTCTCAGTGATTAAGAGCACTGGTGTTCTTTCCGAGGACCAGGGTTCAGTTCTTGGCACACACATGGCAACTCACAACTGTCTGTGACTCTAGTTCTGATGCCTTCTTGTGACCTTCACAGACACCAGGCATGCAAGTGGTACACAGACCTATACTAAGTCTAAGCATAAATATTGCCTCTCTCTGTGGTCTCTTAATATTTGTAAGGTCTGAGTTCCGACTTGGGTAAGATGATATGAATTCCCATTCATTTGTACGCAACAATTCTTCAGCATATGCTGGTGTTCCTTGGTGAACTGCCCACAGACAAATAATCCCAATCTTTGGGCATCTACTAATGAGATTCCAGATTCCAGGGTATTAGCTCCAGGTTCACTGGAATGCTTAAAAACAAATAAAACAACAATAGAAATACACCCTATAGATAGTTCAGAAGTAGAAAAATCTTTTAGAGTGGCTGTGAAACCTTTGGGGACCTAAATTCCTTTGGCAACTATGAGGTAGACACTGGAAATACTTACCTGGAAAATGGGGCCAACCATTTTGCAGGGGCCACACCACTTTGCTGAGAACTCCACCACCACAAGCCTGCTCCCAGCAGCTTTTAACAACTGTTTCAGTTCATCCTAAAACCAGACAGAACACAGGGGGATATGGGCATGGTCACAGACTCTCACAAAGTCTTGCAAGAAATAAAATGAGGATCTTGCAAAGGGTACAAGAATAGGGGAAGTCTTCAAATCCAGGCACCCTACCTTAGGGTCCCACAGATGGTCCAACCTTTTCTGAGTGAGTCTGAGGCTAGACATAGCTTTGTTTTCGAGTACACATGATAGGTGATGCATTCGCAAACAAGCTAGAAGTCTGCTTACCAAATGGCACAGTAGAGGCGGCTACCTTTGGGAAGATGTAGGTCAGCCAGGGAGAAATGAAAGTATTAAGGTGAAAGCAGAGATGCTATGTCAGCTAGATGTCTGTAGCCAATAATTTTAAAGACAGGTAAAATTCATCAATGGTGAGATGTCTTGCTTCGTGGGAGTGTTCACTCTTAAAGTATTAATACCATTCATTTAATGATTTGACTTATGCATTTATTTACTTATTTGCTAAACTTCCTCAGTAAGATTTCCAATAGTTGTTGCTACCACCTAACTAAAGTTTTCCTTCCTGGGACCTCAGATCACTATATTTATATTTGCTCATGGCTGTCATAAACAAGCTGTTTGGGGCCTGGTTTTCCCTATTGGAGTCACTTCTAGTTTTCCCTCATTCTTCCCCAGCCCTTATGGAAGAATGCGCACTGGGTGAGAGAATGACAGCTATAGGGAGTGCTCTGCACAATTTATTTTCTCATTATTCCCTGGAATTGAGATTAACTCACCCACACCGATGCTCTGAACTGTAATCTTTATGCCCAGTGTGCTCAGTATATACTCTCATCGATATCACAGCAAAGGGCACAGATGTTCACCACCTTTCTCAGGGCCATCCAGCAGGTGATGGTGTGACTGGGATTGTTCATTTAGGCAGCCCGACTACAGAGCATATTTTTTCAACCGTTACTGACTTCTCCCATAGATGAACTACACTCTTTTCACTGTGATTAGCAGCATCACTTTAAGTACCCTGGACTAGGTGTTAATCAGGTTAGTTCATAATTGGATTAAGCAGAGAAGGGCCTATCCCTACTAGGGGTGGAGCAAATTCCATAGAAATGGCATGCTTGCCCTTCACCAAGGGGCCCTTGCTAATTAAGTTCCCATTTGGTTTAGTTTCAGGCAGGTGAGACTGATGATTCAAAGATGCTCCCACTTTCTGGCCCTGCATTTCTGCAGAATGGGTGACTGAATTCTCATGTAGCCAAGACAGGCATCTGGTCTTAGTTCTATCTCTATTTCCTGTGGTTTTAGAGATTAAACCCAGGGCAAAGCATAAGCTAGACAAGGTCTACTTTTAGCCCTCTTGTTACTTTTTATTTGGAGATAGAATTTCACTACCTTGCGTAGGCTGGACCTTGTGTTCGATCTATAGCCTAGGCTAGCCTCTGACTTGGCAGTTCTCCTGCCGTTGTCTCCAGGAAGTACCAGCCTGCACCACTACTCTGGCTTCTCATGTGCTTTTAAGGTTACATAGTGAGCTCCAAGTCAGCCAGAGTTTCATGGGTTCTTCTTTCAGTAAGACCCCAAGACAAAAGACATAAAACAAGAGAAAGAACGGAAAGATCTCCCTTGACTTAGCGCAATGGAGGGAGCCTGGGTAGAGGATAATTCCGAGTGCTTATCAAGTCCCATTGAATACTGCTTCGAAGTGTCTTGTGAAATATTTCGTGAAGCCAACAAATACTTGCCATGTCATTAATTATCTGCACCATGATTAACATCTGGGACTTGCTGACGACCCTCTCCTGCTGGTTCAGGTGGATCACTGTAGCTGTCCTATTAATTATGGCATTCTGGATGGAATGAATATAAAGGTAGCTTTTCTATGACATCATCGAACAGGTCATCTCAGGACCTGGAACTTTGGCAGATTCTGAACCTAGTTTCAGGCTGTGACTAGGCAACTAGCTGGCCAGCCAAGAACCTGAAAACCATCAGGTCATCTTGCTCTTATTCTTGTCATTGGTTTCTACACATTTCTTTTCTGACCTCCCCCACCCAAGCATCAAAAACTCACAGTTAATTTCATTTAGGATTTTAAAGAAACTGTCCCTTGTTTGCAGGTCCGTCGAATGGTTGCAGAAAAGATGCCCTCTCCACCCCCTCACCATTGTCACCTGTGCCAGGCGGGAGAGCTGGTCCTCTTCCTCACCAGCTGCAGCACTTGGAGGAGCAGGCTCTGTATCCTAGTTAGGCAGCACAGTAGAGCTGGCCCTGGTGGTATCAGTCTGGGTGGGAGAACTGGCAGTGCCCCTTGTTGCCTGCAGCAATGGGCAAGCTAGCCAGGGCAGTGATGGAGAGCATGCCCCAGTGGTGAGGATTCGGGAGAGCTGGTGGTCAGCCCAGATGCAGGGCTGAGTTGGCCCATCCAACATCCACCCCATCTATTAACTGCTGGAGCATGTGAAGGGGCTAGTGTTTCAGATCCAAGGCTGCAATGACATGGTAACAATAGGATATCCAAGAGAGTCCCAGTGAGGATCCAATATTGATAGTGTAGCAGAAACCAGAGACCTCAAACCAGGCCAGTGACTCACTGTAATGAGCATTTGCAAGTAAAGATGGATGAATAAACATGTATACTGTGTGATTGGTGACACACTACAGCTTCCATGATGATATTTTTGTTTCTTTTTGTCTTTTTTTTTTTTTAATTGTATTTTATTTTTCAGGGGGAAGTTGCAAGGGCAGAGGGCAGACAAAAGGGATGGGGTGATGAGTGGGATTGGAGTGCATAATGTGAAATCCACAAAGAATCAATTAAAAAAAAAACTGCTGGGTAGAAAAGTACTAATACTTAATCCTGTAATGAGCTTCCTGTAAATTCATTTCATGACTCACAGATTCCAGAACTTTGCTGTTTTGCTCTAAACCACTTAGACTACAAAGAAACTTCACTTTCACACAAGCAGTGGTCGGCAATTTTTTTTTTTTTTTTTAAGGGGCAGATAATATTTTAGGTTTTTCAGGCCACGTTTTGTTGTCACACCATCTTTGTGTTCATAACTTTTAAAGACTGTAAAAAAAATAAATTTCTTTGCAAGCTGTAAAAAAAAAAAAACAATTTAAGAATTTTTAGAATTAAAACAAAACAAATCTGGCCATGGCTTCTGTTCCTCAATTCCTCAGATCAACAAGGACAATTAAAAAAAAGTGAGACATGGCTATTTCTACAATAAAAGAAAAATGAGGAATATCTTTGTTTGGGCTTTCCATACCCCCAGTCCTGTGTGTAAGGTGGAGAGACAAATAGCTTGGCCTGGAGGGGAAGTATGTGCATGTGCTAACTTGTCCTTAGTCTCCCTTGACTGGAAAGACTGCTCCAGGACAGGTCAACAGCAAGATGCTACTTTGGTTGTGGGTGGGCTGCAATTTTCATCTATAACAAATAACAAGCAGAGTGTTTCTGATGTCTTTGTCCAATATCTATCTTCCCCATATTTTGCCCCTGAAATGCTTTGCTTATATTGCTCATCTAGACCCGGTTGGCATTAGAATTTGTTACCTTTCTTCTTTTGATCCCTCTGTCATCCCAACCAAAAAACAAACACAAACAAAACCGCAAGAAACAAAAGCAAACGTCATGATTACAGACTGAAGGTCTTATCTTCATGAGTTCTGCCTTCCTTTCTCTCATTTTCACCCAAGAAGGGAAGACAGATGGGACTCAGAGTGAGCATCTGTTGAACAAGGCCTTTCAGTAGACGCCTTACTCATGCTTTGGATCAGAGTTCTTGCTGTCGTGGCAGGTGAGGGACCTTGTCTGCATAGCTGGATATTCAACAGCATGGGGATGTTGAGCTTTACCTACTGGTGTCACTAGCATCCTTGAGTGGTGACAACCATAAATGACATCTGGGGGTGCAAATTTGTGCCTGCATTCTGCAACAACTGCTTCAAACAGAGGGCTGACTTCTAGGTATCATTTCCATGGTTTACCTTGCAAGTTCCTGGATAATTTCATCTACTAACTGTAAGGGGAACGATTGAAATGCAGCAGGTTTTGAAGTTCTGGGTTGCTAGAATTAATTTAGAACTCAAGCCCCAGCCACTTGTCACAGAGAGACACACAGCTAATTAATGAAAACCATCTGCCTCGGGAGGGAGGGCCTAGTCTCTACTCCAAATGACTTTACAGATTTTGTTGGCCCCTCCTGGAAGGCACCACCCTCCCTGTGGAGTGGGGAGGGAATGGGATGGGAGGGTGGTTGGGGGGGATGGGACAGAGGGGGAGAGAGAGAGGGAGGGAGGAGGGAGGGAGGGAGAGGGATCTGGAATCAATATATAAGATAAGAAAAAAAAAAAAAAGGAAAAGGAAAAAATGTCTGCCTCATCCTCCAGTTTCTGGGGGGGTTGTGAGGCTAGGCCACACTTCTGTCCTCTAGTGCTAAGACTTGCAGACTTCCATAGAATTTGCTGCCAAGCAGCTTGCCCAGCCCTAGGGCAAGGAGAGTGCTGAGGAAAGCTTACAGAAGCCTGTTTGTTCTCTACTAGATTTAAGCAGCATTAAACACCAGAAAACAGTCAAGTTTACACAACTCATATCTTAAAACAAAATGTTTGCTGTATTAGTTCATAGACAAGGAAGATTTCTAGTCTCAGCAAAAACAGTCCCAGTTAAGAACTTTCTAGAATAAGAGGAGTCTGGGCATTTCCTTTGGACCCGGCCAGCTGTATTGTTTCCCCAACATGTGCTCACTTGCATTTTCCTAGACTCATTCCTGACATTGTCATTGGAAACGTGAAAGTCAGAGACAGTCTGGGGAGTTTCCTTATGAGCAACTAGAGCTGTAGTTTTGTTCTGTTTTATTTTGTTTGCTATTTAAAAAATTTAGATAGACACTCAGTCCAGAGAGAAGTCAGGATTTAAAAAAAAAAAAAAACTTCAAAAGCTGGCAAGAAAACCAGAAAGTGAGATGGGAAGGAACCAAGTAGAGAGATGAAGGGGAAAAGGAAGCAAGTAAGAAGAAAAATAGCAAAAGAAGATAGAGTTAAAATATAGTCAACGAAAGAAAGAGGGTCAGCAGGGGACTGTAGACAGAAAAACAGACTTATAGACAGAGCTTTCACTGTGTGGAGATGAAGAGTGAATTCTCTTTAGTGCCCCGGTTCTTGCTATTCAAGTCCCACATAGACCTTGATACAAGGTGAAGGTCTCGTCAGTAGAAATGTAGGGCATCAGACTACATCAGATCCATTGATTAAGAAAGAGCCAGCATCCTGACTCTGAATGTTACTCGTGTGCATGCTGATATTTAAAAGAATGACTACTAAGATCCATTTCTAACTGAGGCTCCCTGTAGACCAGTGAATGAGCTACATCCACATGGCCTGGGAACTGTGTGTATTCCCAGACCCCACCCTGGACCTACTGACTCAGAACCTCTGAGGGTGAGGCCCAGCAGTGCACGCCTTATCAAGTCCTCCAAGGATTCTGTTGCATGCTTAGGTCTGAGTGGTATTGCTGTAGTTTCAAACAAAACCTAACAAAACACAGTTCGATTGATTTGTGTCAGCTTCATCACCCTAAAACTGGGGGGTAACATTCAATATACTTAACCCCTTTGTGGCTTGGTGCTTCCTAATCAACCAGGATGGGAAGTGCCTGCAGCATATCTGCTCAGTTCCTGCCAGGCATTAACCCTTTTGATTGCTGGATTTTGGGGAGAACAAGGGTATTCCCAAGGTGGGATTTGTTCAACCTCAGTGAGGTGGGATAAAGGGATAGGAGTAGAGAGACTCATGGCTATTGACCATTATGCATGATTGTGTGTGTGTGTGTGTGTGTGTGTGTGTGTGTGTGTTACTATGGATCAAAGCCAAGGATTTGAGTGTGCTAGACAAGTGCTCTACCACTGAGCTATTACCCCCTCCCCAGTTTTCCACCATATGTTTTTAATAACTTATGACCTAGTATGACTGTCTCTGTGTGCATCAGCTGAACAATGCCTTGTGATACTGATAGTGAAAGCACCAAACAGCTGCCCTTTCTGGATACCAAGTTTCCACTATCAATACTCAAAAATCGAGTTGTCAGAAAATCAGTGTGTTTGTGGGGCTGGACAGATGGTTCAGCAGTTAACAGAGCACTTGTTGCTCTTGCAGAGGATCTGGGTTCAGCTCCCAGCACGACATTGTAGCTTACAACCCTCTGTAATTCTACCATGGAACAGAACTGATTCTCTCTTGTTTTTAACCTCCTTGGTACCATGCATGCCTGTGATACACATGCGTACATGCAGGTGAAAATCTCATATACAAAAAAGAAAAAAAAATCCAAAAATTTTAAAAAGAAGAAATGTTTATTTAAAAGTGTATTTGTCTGGAAATTTAGGATTGAAATGGATGTCTCTGTGGATTTGTTGTTAATGTCAGTGATTCCTTTACTATCAGAAAAGAAAACTCCATTATGTCTTCTGACCCAAAACCAGGGCAGAAAGGAGCTGTGTCTGCTGGCTCAGGCTCAGGGAGCCAAGATGCAGATCCAATGCCCTTTTCTGATATCCTTGGGCACCAGGCAGGCATATGGTACACATATATACATCCATATAGGTAAAACACTAATACACAAAAAATAAAATGAATTGTTTTGAAAGAGAAGATAATTTGTGCCCATACTAACATACCACTAATTTTATTTCTGTTTATTCTTAAAAGAATAAATGTCCTCAACAAGACCCTCCTCATCACAGGGATCAATGTCTTCTGCTCCTCTGCTCACCTAAAGCTAGGAACACTGGGTCTCTTCCATAACTGGAATGTTACTGTGACCAAATACCCCTTAAGAAGCATCCTTAATGGAGGGAAGATTTATTTTGACTGGTCAATAGTTTATAATGGCTGTAGCACAGTCATGGGAGATGTCATTCTGTAAATATGTTTTTCTTATTGGTTAATGAATAAGGCACTGTTGGCCAATAGGAAAGCAAGATAGGTGGGACTAGGAGACAAGGAGGTTTCAGGGAGAGAGGTAGGAGGAGATTCAATATGTAGAGACTTCAGGGAGAACAACTTTGGACCCTCTCTCCGGTAAGATAAGACCACATGGAAGTACTTAGATTAATAGAAATGGGTTAATATTTAAGACAGAGCTAGCCGATAAGAAACAAGTAACTGGCCAACAGCATTTATATTTAATACAGCATCTTTATGTATTATTTGGGGCTGGCGCAGCTGTGGGTCCAGGCCTGCAAGGAAAAACCTTACTCATAACAAAATGGAGTCCAACATGGACGGAAGAACTTCCACTTAAAATGTAACAGAAGCTTAAGAAAGGGTTTTAGAAACAAAAGAACAAAGACAAGCAAGACTTCTTGGTAGCAGCATTTTCCTCAGTTGGACTCTGTTTTGCTAGAGACAAGCAGAAATTTGCACAGCTCCTTTAAGGGAGATTTCCTGACTCAGCATAAGTGGCAAAAATCAGAAGGCTTTAAAAGAACTCCTGTTGCAACTGAATGGTGTGTACCAGAGCGGCAATGGCAGTGACCGCATCTCCAAGCCAGCAACATGCTGCTGGATGGCAGTGTAGACCAAGGCTGTGAGCACAGCTCTCAGTTCTGGCCGTAAAAGTGCCCGCTGCCATCTTGGATAGGCTAATACAGCTGTGGCTTTCATTTTTAGCAATGTTGTTGTTTACCAGATAAAAGACTCGTGATCCCAAAAAGATAAAGATTTACAGTAAAAACAGATTCGGATTAGGGAACACCTTTAAAGGTTTACAGTGTGTTTTAAAATATATGTAGGCTTGGGAGAGAAAATGAAACAGGATAAAATGGTTTAAAACAGAATGATAAAAAGACAGAGTAGCTGAGTGTGGTGGCACATGCCTTTAATTCCAGCAGAGGCAAGCATATCTCTGTGATTTCAAAATAAACCTGGTGTACGGAGTGAATTCCAGGGCAGCCAAAGTTACACAGAGAAACCCTGTCTCAAAAAAATGAAAGTAGAAATAAAACAGTTAAAAAAAAAAAAAAAAAAAAAGCCAGGTAAAGATGGAAAGCACAGAGAAACTTTGGATACTATACACTATTCTATTGTCTTTAAATTGTTTGACTGCTGAGGAAATAACTGTTAAAAGAAATACTGCTGGATTAATTCAATTTATATATTTTTAAAATGCTTTGACTTCCAAATTTAAGTCTAAGGACAGGTTACTGGGGAAAAGGATTTCTATTTTTGTTTCCACAGCAAAAGAAAACCTGTGGATTCCTTCCAGACTAACATGGTTTGATCAAGCAAGACCCCCTGAAGCAATGTCCACTGGACAAGGCAGCCTTGCAGAATACAGCCAGGATTTCTTTGTCTTCTTAGGATCCCCGTGACAGCGCCCCCTACCAGCAGGAAGCAGTGTGGAAAGAACGACACCCAAATATTGTCTATAAATGTTTGTTTTCATTTAAATGGGGTTGGCTATAAATGGCTAATGACCACAAAACTCTTTAAAGGACACAGAGAAAAGTGACGGACAAACTGCCAATATAGGTGGACAGTTTAAAGTTTCCTGCTTTGTTGAGGAGTCTGACAGACAGACTATGGCCTATGGGCTGAAGATGGAAGATTACAGAAGAACTTCGGGTGACTGACCAGGCAGTGAGTTGTCTCTGTCATTTCTAGAGTTTATATATTATCTTTCTGTGTTATTTGATGGAGTTGAAGACAGTTATGGTTATAGTTTTCCTTGGTTAGGATTAAAGATAAGATACATATAAGACTTTAGACTCACAAAGATAGGATAGATGATAGAATATTTACTAAATGTCAATGGACTAAATATTGTTAACTATGGTTCTTATTTGATAACTGTTTTGTTATATATTTTACTATTAAGCTTAAAACCATTTCTTTTATTTTAGACAGAAAAGAGGAGATGATGGGAGATGTCATTCTGTAAATATATTTCTCATATTGGTTAATGAATAAATCACTGTTGGCCAATAGGAAAGCAAGATAGGCAGGACGAGGAGACTAGGAGGAGAGAGGAAGGAGTAGGGAGGAGATCCAAGATGGATGATGGAGAAAGAAGAATGCCAGCCCCTCTCTCCGATAAGATAAGACCATGTGGAAGTACTTAGATTAATAGAAATGGGTTAATAATTAAGACAGAGCTAGCAGATAAGAAACTAGTAACTGGCCTACAGCATTATATCAAATACAGAGTCTCTGTGTATTATTTGAGGCTGGCACAGTTGTGGGTCTAGGCCTGCAGGGAAAACCTACTCCTAACAGCACAGCTTACTCATAGCCTGCTGAACCAGGAAGCAAAAGGTTTGGGGCTAGAATCAGAGAGAACTCTTGTTTTCGGTCTTCCATCTCCAGCCACCAGTGAGGTACAAGTTCATACCTTTTAAAACAGCCCACCAAGGTAATGGCACACACCTTTAACCCCAGCACTCCAGAGGCAGAGGCAGGCGGATCTCTGTGAGTTTGAGGCCAGCCTGTCTACAAGAGCTAGTTCCAGGCCAGCCTCCAAAGCAATACAGAGAAACCCTGTCTCAAAAACAAATCAAAACAAAAACAAACACAAACAAACAAAACAAAAAACAAACAAAAAGCACAAACCAAACAAACAAAACACAAACAAAAACAAAACAGCCCACCAAACATGAGTTCTTCAAATACATGAGCCTGTGGGAGACACCTCACATTCAAACCCTAACAGCACTGTTCTCAGCAACCACACTGTGGTCATCAAAGGATTTCTGTTTTGTTTTGCTTGACAATTACATTCTGGGTGGTATGGCCAGAAACCCTTTCTCTCTCTCTCTCTCTCTCTCTCTCTCTCTCTCTCTCTCTCTCTCTCTCCCTTCCTTCCTTCCTTCCTTCCTTCCTTTCTTCCTTTCTTGCTTGTTTTCTTGCTTTCTTTCTTCTTTCTTTTTTTCTTTGAACTGGGAAGAAACTCAGCCTCTGGCCATCTCAAGTAGTCTTTTCAAGTCAAACCAGAAAATTGATGGAATGGCCCACTGCCCAGCACATTATTAACAAGACTGCACAGGACGCATTTCCTTGGTGAAGCATTAGCAGTCTTATTATTATTGAACTCAGCACAAGTTGCCGGTTTCTGCAAATTGCCTTTCACTAGTATTTATAGAAGAGCCACTATCTTTTGTTTTGTGTGAACTTCTGGTCATCCTCCTGCCTCTGCCTCTGGAGTACTGAGATTGAAGATGTTGTCTTACCACATTCAACTTGAATACAATTTAAAGAGTTTGCATCATTTCATGGAGAAAGCATTTAACACTGACTCTGCTGCTGGCTGCCTCTGTGGCTGAGAGAAGGCAAACCATCTGACCTTTTATGGGTGGGTGTTTTTCACTCACAAATGAAAATATTACAATTGTGTTTTCACTCAACATTTATTAACAATTTAGGTTTGTTTTTAATGAAAAGAATAGAGAGCTTTAGCAAGGGCTGCTTTTGTGCTATTTGAAGTAAACAATCACATGACTGCTCAGAAAGTTGCCTTTACAACTTGTGGTCAGATCATGCTGTGATGATTCACATTTCATCAGTGAAGTTAAGCTCCTTTTCTCTTGAAACACTGGACAGAGCTGGTCAGATGAGGTACCCAGATCAAGTGATTCTGCAGGGTGTGTACTGGAGGGTGGTGACATTGATGCAGTAGCTGAATCTTCCTGGTGTGACCCGGCATGCATGCATATATGCACACTCGCACACAGATTCCTTTCTCTGAAGAGACTTGGCTGATCATTCCTCCATTAGGCCAAGTGGCTTTTGTTTTTTCTGTAGTTATATGTTGTCTATCCTGGAACCTATGAAGAATTGGCATCCAATTTAAATTTTACCAGTTCATTTTGCTCCTTAAAAGGCACCATGGCCTCTGTCTACTTTGGATCTAAACATGTTTGACAGCTGTTAATCTGTCAAGTGAGATGATCTTACTGAGTTTTGAAGATCAAATGAGATTTTCTGTAGAAATGAGTCTGTTAGCCTTGGACAACACTAAGCCAATAATCATTGGGTCTTAAGTATAATTTTCTAAGAACTCAAGTGTATTTTTTTTTATGCTGGGTTTTAATCTTCCTTTTTAAAATATATGTTTATTATTTTTTCTTATTTTACATATTGATCTCAGTTCCCCCTCCCTCCTTCCCTCTCTCCCTCCCATGTCCCCAGTCTTAAGTGTAGAGCAACTTAGTTAAGCTAACAATTCTTTACATCCTCTTTTTTTCCAGTCTTAAACCATGCTTTTATTCACATGTATATGCAATGTGAAGAAAAACAGTATATTTCACTATTTGAAAGTTCTTCTTCTTCTTCTTCTTCTTCTTCTTCTTCTTCTTCTTCTTCTTCTTCTTCTTCTTCTTCTTCTCTTCCCTCCCCCTCCCCCTCCTTCTTCTTCTTAAGACAGGGTCTACTTTGTAGCCCTGGCTAGCCTGGAATTCACTATGTAGACCAAGCTGACTTGGAACCCAGGTTTCTTGGAGATCAGCCTGCTTCTGCCTCCCAAGTGCTGGGACTAAAGGTGTATACTACCATTCCTGGTTAGGCACCTTTCCTTTCCTTTCCTTTTCTTTTTTTTTCCTTTCCTTTCCTTTCCTTTCCTTTCCTTTCCTTTCCTTTCTTTTTCCTCTCTTCCCTTCCCTTTCTCCTTTGCCTTTTTCCTTCCTTCCTTCCTTCCTTCCTTTCTTCCTTCCTGCCTCCCGATAGTTTGAATGTGATGTGACCACCATATGCTCATGCATCTCAAGCTGGTGGTTTGGGAAAACTGGAGTCTAACAGGCGGAGCTTCACTGGAGGAAGTGGGTCACTGGAGACAACTGGCCCCACTTTCTGTTAACGCCTCTACTTCCTAAGTGCAGATGTAATGTGACCATCCAGTCTCCTGCTTCTGCTGCCAGTCTTCACTGCTTGCTACTGTATCTTTCCCACCATGATAAACCCTTTCTCTCCCGAGTTGCTGTTATCAGAGTATCTTATCATAGAAACAGGAAAGGAAACAAAGATGACTCTCCCCACCCCACCTCTCTCTGAGACAGAATACAGCACCTGCTAGTGGAGCACCTCACCATGTCTGCATTCCCAACCTCTAGCTCTTGCACAATCAGTCTCCTGCAAACCCTGGACCTCTATTTTTCAACATAATTCTGCCTGGACGATATGTTATTGTGGTGGTTGAATAGCACCCATGGGCTCATACATGTGAATACCTGGTCCCCAGTCAGTGGAACTGTGTGAGAAGGCTTAGGATGTGTGACTTTATAGGAGGAGGTTCAGGCTTTGAGGGTTCAAAAGACCCAGGCCATTTCTCATGTGTCCTTTTTGCTTTCTGATTATGGGTCAAGATGTGAGCTCTCAGCTGTTTCTGCCACCACGCCATCCTGGACTCTAACCCTCTGAAACCATGAGCCCAATTAAACACTTTCTTGTAGAAGCTGCCTCTGCCACGGTGTTTTGTCACAGAAATAGTGAAGTAGCCAAGACAGTTATTGTCTAATTTGAGAACTGCTTCAGAGTCTGCTGGGTATGTGTAGGATGTGGAAAAGGCATAGTCTATGAGTCCAAATTTGCTTACTAGGAATCAATCTTGAACAAAAACACTTGTAGGAGTCTTCCCTTGGCACTGGAGTTGTAGTTAATCACCCTCCTTATAATGTGGAGGCAGTGGCTGAAACTCATTGTACTCCTCTCCTCACTCCATCCCTCCTCCCCTTCTTTTATTTCTCTCGCCCACTCTACTTTTTTTTTTTTTTTTTTTAAATGTTTTTATTGGTTCTTTGGGAATTTCACATCATGCATCCCACCACACTCATTCCTAGTCCTTCCATGCTCATCTAAGCATTCTTGTGACTTCCCTCCCCTACAAGAAAAAAAAAAACCTAAAATTTAAATTAAAAAAAAAAAAAGAACCGAGTCCAATTTGTGTTAACTACATACTCACTGGAGCATGGTTAAACCCTCAGGGTCCTGTCCCTTAAGTACAATCGAATCCTTCCCCTCCTGCATCCCAGCCAGAAGCCATCAATTGTGGAGAGCTGCACTTAAGTATCCTTACCATACTTTTTAAGAGTTCTCTTGCATAGCTTCCTGCGTGGTCGTTACTTTTTTTTGGAGGGGAGGTGTGGTGTGGGGGTAGGGGTTGTCCCAGAAACCTTCCTTCCATGTCCCCTTTTCTCGACTGTGTATCACAGCAATCATTGGTAACACTGCAAAAGTAGCTTCCTTGCACTTAGCAGTCAGTGCGAGCATGGATCATGGGCTTCTACGTGTTTTATGGTGACAGCACAGACCACAAACACTGCTCCCATCAGCAGTAGGACCATGGATCCAGACAAGGCTCTCAGAGGCAGTCTGGACCATGGACATCAACTTGGCCTCAGGCCACTCATATCAATGTGGTCCCTGGAAGTAGCACAACCCTGGGAAATCACTCTACTTTTTTCTGAACTTTCTTTTTATTCATCCTTTGTGTTTTTCACATCTCACCCATTTATTTCCCTGTCCCTTGGTATCCACTCTCTGCCCTTGCAACCTCCCCCTCCAAAATAAAATGAAATAAAATTTAAGAGAAATAAAGAAAAAAAGAAAGAAGGAAAAAAGAGAAGAGAAAACCATCAGTCTTGCCATGGAACCTGTGGCGTGGCACAGTCATGCAGCAAACCCTTCCGTCCATGTCCATACATCTTCACTTGTGGGTGTTCATTGCAAAGGGTCATTGGTCTGCTTTGAAGCCTCTGGTTTCTGCTATACTATTGATTCTGGGCTCTCCCTGAAACTCCTCTTGGTTATCCTGTCATTGTCCTGTGTGGTGGAGATCCTGCAGCCTTGGGTGTGCAGGACCAGCCCCTTCATGTGCTTCAGCAGATTACAGGTCGGGTGGATAATGGGGTGGCCCACTCATAACTCTGGTTCTGGGCCTGGGTAGTTGCAGGGTTGGTCAGCCCGACTTTACCACCAGGGAGAGCTCTGCTGCCCTACCTTGGCTAGCTCACTCCTTGCCATGAGAGGAAGTGGTCTGGCCAGTTCTCCCACTTTCATGTCCTCAGGGCCAGCTCTACTGTGTTGTCTGGAATGCTGCAGCTGCTGAGGGTCAGGAACAACTCTCCCACTCTTATGACTAGTGGGCCAGCTCTCCTACCGGCCTCAGGCGTTGATGGGCAGGGTGGGGCGGGGTACGGCAGGGCATCTCTTTCCCATCTGTGCTGCCACGTGACAGATGAGTAATGGGGACAGCTCTCCCATGCTCACAACTTCAGGCCGGCTCACCCACACCTCTGCCGACAGGATTGGCTCTATTGTGCTGCCCAGGTGAGGTGCGGGGCCTGCCCTCCTGAGTGCTGAAGCTGGTGCTCTCCCTCTCTTACGACTCAGGGCCAGCTCTCTCACCTGTTTCAGGCATTGATGGGGGGAACATTTATCCCCAGCCCATGCTGGCATATGGCAGATGAGGGGCGGGGCCAGGTCTCCCCTGCTCACATTCCCGGGTTGGCTCCTCTGCACCCTGTCAACAGGGTCATTTCTGCTGTGCAGGACCTGCTTTCTCGAGTGCTGCAGCTGGTAAAAGGGTCAGCTCCTTTGCCAGCTGGAGGCAGTAGGGTCAAGGAGAGGGGCATCTCTCCCTCGCCCTCACCACCACATCAAAGATGAAGGGAGGTGGTACTAACTATGACCCTTCACGTCCTCAGGGCTGGCTCATCCATGACCCTGTCTACAGGGTCAGCTCAGTTATGCTGTTCAGGTGAGGTGGGAGGTTCCATTCTCCCAAGTGCTGCAGCTGATGAGGGGTTGGGTCCTTACTTCTTGGTAATGATAAAACAGAGCAAAGCAAGGCGGAGAGGCCTGGGAAATTGCATAATCACTTTCAAAAATTGAAAACGACACATGCTGAAGTTTCAGAAGGAAATGCAAGCACTTACTGCCTTAATCTTTCTCTCATCTCCTTTCTTTGCTCCCAAAGACATACCCAAGTATATTTTAAAGCTTATTTGATCACACTGTTGTACCTTCAAAGTCACTGTTATAAGAATAATGTGCAATGTGTCCATACCCTCTGAGGTGCCCCAGGGCTGTGCTATGGATGACGTTTTTCTGGTGCTATGATTTATCTGCTCTTCTTGAGCTGAGAGAGAATGACAAGGCAGAAGGAGCCATGAACCTAGAAGAAGGAAGGGCTGGAGGCAGTGGCTGAAGTTCGGTTTTCCACTCTCTCATTGATGATGGTAGTGATGATAATGTCACTCTCATAACACTCACACACCTGAGCCTTAATTCTTAGTTCTGAAAATCAAGCCAGGCCCTGGTCCTTAAAGATGCACAGCACTGAGCTGGGGTCCCTTCTGAGCATTGCACTGGGGAGGGGGCTGAGTGTCCAGATTCCCTGCTGAAGCTGGTGCTGGGAGGACACATTGCCCAGATGATTGAAAAAAGGGACAAGCAACAGAAAACAGAAAGATGATCTTATCAGCAACAGAAAGACAAAGAGGGAGGAGTTGGGATAGGCTGTCAAAGAGGCAGGCCTGCTGTGAGTTTATGTGACTCAACAGAGCAACATGTCAAGGCCAATGCTGGGTGGAGAAGGCACTCTGAATGTGTGAAAATGGATGAGCTTGTTATGAAAGGCTCTCAATTGAGTCCTTGTTCTCACATTCTCTACTCAGCTCTTAGGGAAATCAATGAAGAGGCAGCGCCTTCACAGTTTAGTGAGTCAGTGCATGGTGCAAAGTGATTCATTAAAAAAACCAACCAACCAACCAACCAACCAACCAGACAAACAAACAAAAAATGACGCTTAGAAAGCTGTCTTCAAGTTCAGGAACCCATGCAACACTGCTTTCCTTTGTTTTATTTTTCTTAGAAATAGCAGAGTTATATTCATCTATTTTATCCTTTATGTGTAGGAGTGTTTTGCCTACATGTATGTCTGTGCATCAAGTGTGTACCCGATGCCTGTGGAGCCCAAAAGAGGGCTTCAGATGTCCTGGGAATGTAGTTAGAGACAGTTGTGAGTCGTCACATGGTTAATGGGAATTGAACCTAGGTCCTGTAGAAGAGCAGCCAATGCTCTTACCCGCTGAGCTGTCTCTCCAGTCCAGTGGCTTAAGAACAAGGTTCCCAGACAAAGGGATCACAAGGCTTTCTGAGATGCATAAAATACTCTGGGGTTGGGGTGATTAGCTCACCTGAGCTTGTAAGTTTTCATACTAAGACAATAATAGACACTGCAGGTTTAGTTTGATCAGTTTTTACTGACTCTAAGTTTGTAGGAGGCAACATTAAATTGTTCTACATTTACACTATACCTTTCTTTTGTGAGAGGTATTCCCATTTCAGAGATGTCAAACTTGAAAAATGGTTTTTGGATGAATGTAACGCAAACACTGGCTTAATTCTGATTGATATTCTGACACTTTAATCTGGGGGGAGGGTGTGGAGGGTGTGCCTCTGGCTTAGACTTCATTAGTCCTCATCATCTTCTAATACCTGGGCCTGAATAGTGAACATGGGCCTGTGAAGCTAAGTGAGGAGGGTCGTCGTTGTTGCAGCAGGGGAACCAGGAATGAAGGTTAGAAAAAGAAAACATTTTGGTCACTAGATCTCAGAGCACTTGTCTTAGCATTCTACTGCTGTGAACAGACACCATGACCATGGCAAGTCTTATAAAGGACATTTAGTTGTGCTGGCTTACATTATCAGAGGCTTAGTCCATCATCATCATGATGCGACCCAGCAGCTTGCAGGCAAACATGGTGCTGGAGCAGGGTGCTGAGAGTCCTTACATCTTGACTCACAGGCCACAGGAAGTGGTCTGTCTCACTGGGCATGGCTTGAGCACATGAGACCTCAAGGTCCACCTCCACAGTGACATACTTTCTCCAACAAGTTGGTCACACTTCCCCATTCCTGGAAGAGGTTTGGGATCACTAATGCTACAGAGTCATATACTAGCTGAGCTTTTTTTCTGGGAGGGAGGGTCTGAGTTGCACATACCACTGTGATGGCTATTGTGTAGGCTCCTTCAGTTTAACCCACGTGGGTGGATCCAGTGTGGAGTTAGGAAATGAGAGCTTAGAGCCTAGTGTCGTCAACTGTCACTTTGACCGTGGACTCACTCGGAAGCTGGCTCACTTAACAGGGTGAGTGTCTGTATTCTGAGGCCTCTGCTTTACTTTGCCAGTGCTCCCGTTACACCAGCCCGAGAATGAGGCATCTGAACAGCACTTTGTCTTAGTCACATGGCTGGTAAGGTCTAGGTACCAATTGATGTGGGTGGTGGTGGAGTTCCAGAGCTCTGTACCCATAAATAAGAAATAAACATAGCTATTAAAAATGCCCAGATGCATACACTAGCCAGCCTGCAAAGAGAGATGTGCTTTAATGGAGTTGTGTTTGAAGTGCTATGAAGTTCAAAGGATGAGATAGGTTCAGGGAGCCTCATGCTAAGAAGCAACCTGAGCCCTGGAGGGAATCAGTCACATTGTCATTTTAAGAAATGACATATTTTATCACTTGGTGCTTTCAGAGCTTGGGTCCATGGATTCTAAACCTTTCTAATGAGCAATTGGGTGGTTAGGAGATAAAAGAGAGAAGAGTTTTATGGGCAGCAGATGCAGCATAACTTTATTTATAAGGTTAAAAGCCCCGAGTGTAGCAACAAATTGATGGTGGTGATGAAACCGGAAGCACCCAAGGCTGGGTGAGTACTGCAGGAGCTGGACTGCAAGACTTAGAGCGAGGTGGCCACTTACACGGGAAAGCTCGCAATGCTGCTTCTGAAGATTTATTTGGGTAATTTTAATGATTAAACCACTTTCAAAGCTTCAGCATTACATCAGTGTCTGGTTATTGCATTCGATGAATTTAGCCAGCCTCCAAGGTGGCTACCGACAATTGTGTATTTCAGACCTATTTGTTCTGTCTTTGACATTGGAATGACAAGTTGTAAAAGGTATGTGTCTGGGGAGGTGCTACAGCCTCGCTGGGGGAAGTACATCATTGGGGTAAGCTTTGAGGGTTCATAGGCTTACCCTACTTCCAGTTCGCTCTCCGCTTCAGAGTTGCAGTGGAAAATGCTATTTCTCAGCTTCCTACTTTGGCTTCCTTCTGCCATGCCTCTCCCCATCATTATGGACTCTCCCTCTGGAACTGTAAGCCACACCAAATGCTTTTCTTCCATTAAAAACAAACAAACAAACAAACAAACAAACAAACAAACAAGGTTGCTTTGCTCTGAAGAACAAAAATCGGCTGCGTTTGTATATACATAAACATAAAAACATTGTCTCAACTATTCCATTTTTTATGATGTAATATTCCTGGAAACATCCCTGAATGTTCTCTAAATTCTATGAACTATTTCTCCCCCTAAGTCTTATTTTCCTCTTCCTCAGTGCTTATTGTTTACTAGACACAGAGTGTTACTAGGGATAAACGAACGAAGATGACACAGTGATGCTCTCCAAGGAGGGAGTCAGGTGAGTGGCAGCTCTGGACTCAGCTGGAGGGGCAACCATTACTGGTCAATGAGAAATGAGAGGAGTGTGGAGATACTACATAGGAGAAGGCAGCAGGAATAAAATGAGTCCAGTGACTGAATTTAAATGTATCCAAATGTGAAATCAGGAGAGATACAAGAATGAATTATCTACAACGATTTGTAATTTTTTTCAGGTCTAAGAGGGATGGAGGGAGCCCACTGTCCCACTCTTATGTGTCCTGTGCACTATTTACTCCCAGTTTGGCTCTGGACCCTGAAATCTTAGGAAGTGTATTAACATGGTTGAAATCTAAAGCATAAGCAAACAGCCTGTAGGAGGGGTCCCTATGGTCTAGCTAGCTTAGCCTCCAGGCCACTGTTCATCTGTGTTTTGGAAGAGGTTCATAAAGTCAAATAGCCCTTCAGTGGACCAGACCATGATGACCAGTCCTGCTGCTTGGATGGGGAGAAGCATGACTGTGCTGTAAACATCTGGTTTGCTGTCAGTGAAACTTCAGAATTAGTAAAATAGTATAGCACTTGAAAGATGCGCACACGAGCAGGATACAAATATGGGGCTTGTCTTCCTGTTTCCACACGTGTTTACTCGTAGACTTGTCAGCTGGACAATCTTGGCAGTCTGTGCAGAGTGAGGCATCAGTCCCAGCTTTTGCCTGTTTTCCCTTCCACAATCCTCGCATGCAGGATACTCTCGTGACACAGGGGTAAAGAACACTACTGTACCATGGGCATCTGCTTCTGGCGTCTAGGTCTACTTTTTTGGGGCCTGTTGATTATCAAGCTGGGCAGCGAGTCAACACCAAGGACATGGACTTGTTTGAATAATAATAAATAATTTGTGGTGTATGGTCTCAATAACACACACACACACATACATACACACACACAGAGAGAGAGAGCGAGAGAGAGAGTTTTCATTCTGTGTTTGAGTACTCATGTTCATTTGTCTGTTCATTATCATCATTGTTGAGAAGGGACCTTGGGACAGAGAAGGGCAGAGTTCATTCTTTCACTGTCTTAGATCAATTGACCTAGATCAATTGGTGTATGCCAAGGTCAACAGTACTTATCTCTCTTGGGGAGATAATTCAATTTGTTAAGACTTTGCAAGCCTCAGAACCCATGCTGAAGAAGCCAGGTATGTTGTTATGGGGGCGGAGGGAAGGGAAGGAGGAAGGGGAGGGAATGGAAATAGGAGGGTTCCTGCAGTTAGTTGATGGGCAAACCTAGTCTACTTGTTGAGTTTCAGGTCAGAAAGAGACCATGTCTCAAAAACAGAACAATGACTTCCAAGGTTGTCCTCTGCCCCTCACATGTACATGTAGGGAGAGTATTGTAAGGGTTGGGTCATGATGGCCAAGCTAGGTAGGACCAGGGAGTGGAGGGAGGTGGTACCACTAAAGGACATACCTTTCAAAGGCCTCCACATGAGAGGCTGTCATAATCAGATTCCAGAAGCCATTCAGCATGAGTCCCTCTTTGTTTCTCACTTATGACTTCTGGAACATTTGGGCTGTCTTTTGCACAGCCTGGGGGTATTTGGTGGGACTCTGTTCTAAACCAGAGGGTGCCTTGTGATTAGGACATTTTCTTGTGCAAACATCACACATATAGGCTGTAATAACAAACTACCACACTAATAAATCTTCCATGAGGTTGAAAATGTTGAAGTCAGGGCCAAGCTAAGGTTCATCCCCTGGAAAGGGTACTGCCATTGCCTAGCCTAGCCTGGCCTTTGGTTTGGTGTTGGTCATGTGGGCGTGACTCCTCCGTGCTTCTGAGCTCTTAGAGAACAGAGGAGTTTTGTAAACTGGGGAGGAGCTGAGCAGGAACAAGAAGGACTGACGATGATTTATTTGGTTACTTTTAAGATGACAGGTCTCCACAGAGCTTGGAATCCTTACCGCTTGGTGATGGCATAAGTAAAAAAAAAAAAAAAAAAAAAATGCATTTTATATGACAAAGCAGAGCACAAACTCTTTAAGGTGTGCCAGGAAAGACTTCGGAAGTATCTCCCCTCTAACCATGTCGTATATTTACAGGAGTTGGTTTGAAGAATGTGGAGTTCTTGGGAAATGCATGCAGGTAGCCTCTATGTAGTTCTTGCCTCAGTCTCTCCTGTCAGGTTTTCTAGTTTGACCTGGCTTCCTATTACCCTCCATGATAGAATATACTTCAACTTAAAGAAGCATTAACCTCCTTTGAACCCTTCTGGGAGAACAAAGAGATCCAGCAGACACGATGAAAGGAGAAATTTTAGTGACTGACGGAGGAGTGGGTGTGTAATTAGACAAGCTTAGGACTTGTGAGAAAACTTATTTATAACCATTTTGGTGAGGAGCAGGTGGGATCCACTCTTCTTTAGAAGAGGAGGCCAGCAGTGTTCCTTTCCTAACTGGCCAGACACCCAGCAGCCTGTGGGGGCAGCTGTTCACGCTGGCCTCACTCTTCAAAAACCTGAAGTATTCAGAAACCTTGTACCCAGAAAGGCATGCATGTTAAGTGGCTTTGGCAGCTGAGAACATGTGACTATGCTTCCCTGCAGCCCTGTGGTCCTTGCAGTTGGCTCATTGCTTTTCATGGTCATCGTTCTAGGACTGCTTATTTGTTCTGGTTTTGCACAAGCCCAGGCACTGGGCCTAGGTTTCCTCCAATTGGTTTATTTAACATTAACAGAAAAAGGAGGTTGCTGTCACTATCTTAAAGTATCCAGGAGGAGACTGCTGCAGCAGCTGGTTGCTAAGGAAGCCCCAGAAAGTATGGTAGGGACATGGCTGGGGAATTTTCAGTATTATAAGTATCTGCTTCTTGTGGATCCTTTTATGGGGAGAATATATAGTACACAAAGATTAGCTATAAGGTTTGTTTTAATGCTTGACTTGTAAGTACCTTAGTTTAATCACCAGGCATTTTCCTCTTAAGCACACAGCTGTGCACCACCAGGCCAGGGTTTCTTTGTTCTTCTCCAGTGGTTTTTGAAGGTGTATTTAAACAAAGCTAAACAGAGCCTGCCTTTAAATTTATATGGGATCTGCCTACCAATACGATGGACCAGTTATACGATATGTACACACACATTAATGTGGGGATTTTATTTCAATTAGTTTTTATGGAGATCATCACTTGGTATGAAGAGGAAAGTGTATTTACAAACATGAATGTGATGTGGCTGTTGGTTTTTGGTGTTGACATAAGGTCTCATTATGTAGTCCTGGATAGCTTGGCACTTGATGTCTAATACAGGATGGCCCCAAATTTGGGATCCTCTCACCTCAGTCTGCTGAGTGCTGGGATTTGCAGACTTGTCCTATCATGTCTGATTCTAAAAGTGACAAATCTTCATTGAAAATGAGTCAGACATAAAGGGCAAAATTGAATTAAGATGTAAAAATTACCCACAACCCCCTGTTTTATAGAAAATAATTATTGGTGGAATTTGGCAGATCTCCACTTATGTTGTACGTACATATTTTAGGCAACTGAGAACCAGTAGAGACACATTTTATATTATGTAAAAAACACATGCTGATTTTTAAATAGCATGTCATGCTGGTTTTTCACATCATTAACAATCTTTGTTAATATATTTACAAAATATTTAATGTCTTTTATTATTTACTCACATAAATAAATCATGAACCACAGTGCCAACTCTAGGTTTTTAAATGATATAAGCCCTTGCCTTTTTAAATGATGTAATAATGCAGTAATTATTGCTTTTGTGCACAGATATTTACTGCAAAGTTAGGTTTCCTTGTGGGATTTCTTCTGAGTCAGAGCATTACTGAACTGAAAGGTGTGAATTCCTGTTTTAAGCGTTTTTTGTTCCATGGTTACCAGCTGTTCCGAGGAAAGGGTGTTTCCACCACGGCAGAGGCCTCAGAAATCTTATACCAAACAGCCATCCGCACATTATCATTAGACAAACATCACTGCCACCAGCAGCAGCCCCCCTCTGTCCTCACTGTCGTTACCATTGTCGCCACCCGTCATCACTGTCACCACCACCACCACCACTACTGTCACCACCACCAACATTTACCACCACTGTCCCTATCACCATCATTTCCACTATCACCACCACCACCAGCATCACCATCAATTGCAGAAGCTCTGCCATTTTGTTAGGCAAAAATGTGGGTAATTCTTTATTTTCCATCAGTATTCTCTCTCTCTCTCTTTCTCTACCAGATTGATTTTTCATATTCCTGTTTAGAATAAATGTATTTTAGGGATAGCTACTAATACCTTACTTAAATTTCTTAAATTTACTATTATTGTACATAAGAGAGATGTATGCCTGTGAGTGTAACCATATGCACTGCACAGTGTGTGTATGGAGGTCACTGCACGGTGTGTATGGAGGTCACTGCATGGTGTGTATGGAGGTCACTGCATGGTGTGTATGGAGGTCACTGCAGAGTGAGTGTGTATGGAGGTCACTGCACGGTGTGTATGGAGGTCACTGCACAGTGTGTGTATGGAGGTCACTGCAGAGTGAGTGTGTATGGAGGTCACTGCATGGTGTGTATGGAGGTCACTGCAGAGTGAGTGTGTATGGAGGTCACTGCATGGTGTGTATGGAGGTCACTGCATGGTGTGTATGGAGGTCACTGCACAGTGTGTATGGAGGTCACTGCAGAGTGAGTGTGTATGGAGGTCACTGCATGGTGTGTATGGAGGTCACTGCAGAGTGAGTGTGTATGGAGGTCACTGCATGGTGTGTATGGAGGTCACTGCACGGTGTGTGTTTGAAGATCTCTGCACAGTATATGTATGGACGTCAAAGGATAACTTTCAGAGTTTGTTCTCTCCTTCCTTGCCAAGGCAACTTCTCTCTGATGGTCCTGTTGAATCCCCCAAGAATTCCTGTGTCATGTCCGGTGTTACAGTCGTTGATGCTTTTTGTCCTGTCTTCACTTAGGGTCAGGTCTACAGTGGGTGAGTATCTCAAACAGCTGAGGAAGTCTGTGCTGGAAGGTGGGTCCCACTGGAAGTGCTGATGGGAGCTGGTGGAACTTTGAGAGGCGAGAGGAACGTAGAGCACCGGAGCTGTGCTCTTGAGAGGACTTGTGGGACCCTGGCTCATGTCTGTCTGTCTTCTTGTTTTTCCATGAGATGAGCAGGCCTTCTTTAACACATTCTTCCTGCCCTGATGTTCTGTGGTAACAAGTCCAGAGAACTAGAGCCAAGCCATTTTAGACTGAAACATGGCCAAAACAAACCTTTTCTTTTATTTAGATGACTACCTCAGACATTTTGTCATAGTAACAGTGTGTGACTAACAGCCCAATAACTCCTTGCTTCCCCCAGTTCTCATCTTCCATTGTCTTGTAAGCATTGTACACATCTCACTTGTCTAACCCTGTCATGATCCATTTTTGAGAGGATCTAAGTTTCCAGTGAAAGCCTCTCTATTGCCTACACCTGTATGTTCTGGTTTTTTTTTTTTTTTTTTTTTTTTTGTAGTCCATAGACAGCAAGTTGTCTCTTTATAGTTGGTACAAACTGAACTACTCAAAGCTTAATTGCATTTTAATACCTGCCTTAATTTAATTATTCTTCTTCACATTCTTTTGAATTGCTCTCTCTGTAAGCTATTGCACTTTCGTGTAATCCTAATTTTTAATAATAACGTTTTTTAATGACCTGTGTTATCAGTGTAAGAAATCTACAATATTTAGAAACAAAAGATATGAGAGCAGTAATATGAAACCCAACTATATAGAGATGAAACTTCGACTTAGGATGTGGATTTACTTTTAATGTTTGTTTTTTTTTTTTTTCTGTTTCAATTTCCAAACTGGAGTCACTTAAATCTCATTATAGCCGGCCAGTGGCAGTGTACATCTTTAATCCTGGCACTCAAGAGGCAGAGGCAGGTGGATCTCTGTGAGTTTGAGGTCAACCTAGTTTACAGCATGAGTTCCAGGAGAGCTAGGGCTATACAGAGAAACCCTGTCTTGAAAAATCAATCAACAAGTAAACAAACAAATAAACAAATATCTCTTTATAGCCATACCCCTAAAACACCTTGATTGTGTAGATATGAGGGTTGCAGTTATTTCCTCTCAAGAGAGAACTGGATATTCCAGCTGTTCCTTAACATTGGCATTTGTCTCATTTTAAAAAACTACCTTAAATCATAGTAGCAGTGTCCTGGGACTTCCATCCCTGTACTGTGATGACACACCAGGGCCTGTCATATCTTGCAAAAAGCAAATATAAAATTTTACTGTGCCACCTGGTTTTGCTTCTTTGTCCTTCAGATCATGCCTAATTTTGTTTTATACTTTCTCTTTGCGGGAAAGCCACAGGAACTTGACATTTACCCAACCCAAAGATATTTGGGTCCATACATACCTTGTTTTAAATTTTTAAAGTTTAGTTCATTTTTTTAAAAGTGTGTGTGTGTGTGTGTGTGAGAGAGAGAGAGAGAGAGAGAGAGAGAAAGAGAGAGAGAGAGAGAGAGAGAGAGAGAGAGAGAGAGAGAGAGAGAGAGCTTTCCTGAAGGGCCCAGAGGCCTCAGATCTCACGGAGATGAAATAATGTGTGGTTGTGAACCACCGGATGTGGGTGTTAGGAACTGAATTTGTGTCTCTGCAAAATCAGTAAGTGCTTTTAAATGCTGAGCCATCTCACATTTTAAGTTGAGATACCATACACACAGAAGATTTGTAATGTTGGGCGTTTTCCTCCTTATCTTTAAAACAGATTTTTAAGTCTCCTGAGCATGGGAGTTTGAAAGGAGAGATAGTTGGGCTTAAATCCAGCATCTCCCACACAGGCACCCACTCTGCCATTGAGCTACATCCTGGTCTAGAACATTTTGTATTCTGATTCTCACCCCCAACCCGTTCATTATCCCATAGCTTTCTGCTTCTGACAAGTTCCATGACATTGCATTATTTTTGAAGGCTGCATAATATGTAATCCTGTAAACATCAATGTAGCATATTTGAGGCTTCCTATCATTGGATGTTGTCTATGTGCATACCTTACTGATAAAAATGGAGACATGGTGAGCTGCCTTGACCTAAAATGTGCTTTGGTTTTCACTTGGCTTTGTCTCAGGTGAGGGTCTAGAAACCTGCCCTGTTACCTCCTTCTCCAAAGCCTGTTAGTCTATTGCAAGCAGCCATAGCTACTCTGATGAAGATGGTTGCTGTTCTGCTCCGAGGACTATGTGTTACAAGCATGGTTCAGGAGCACATGTCTGTAACTCCAGGACTCCTACAGGGAGATCAGAAGCAGAGATAGAAGTCCTAGAGGCCTTGTGTGTGCTGCAGTGATGAGAGGTGCTGTCGCAAACAAGGTGGAAGGTAAAGACCAGTATGTGTCTATGTGCACACATGCATGGGCACATGTGCACCCCCCAAAAACATCATACATCTCCACCCCAAGATGAAAAAACAAAAAGAAAACCCCTCACTTATATGATAGGCTACTTCCTTAACACCTTGCATAACACATCTAATTTGGCTTACTTTGGAATTATAAACACTTTAGTCCATTCAAAGTAAAAGCATTCACATTCTAAACTTTAAAACCTATTCAAAGTAACAAGCCACAGTCTACTTGGCTGGTGTGTTTCATGAGTAGGCACTTTGAGATCCAAGTATTACTATCAACGGCTTTCTCTCTGGTACCACTTTTCTTTTTCAACTTTAAACTTTTAGTTTAAACTTTAGTTTGTATTTTTATGATTATAAATGACAAAGATCAACATAGGACAGAAGCCAACAGACTGCAGACAAACTGAATGACAAGCAGGCCCATAGCATATAAGAAAGGGAAGAGGGGGAAGTCAAGAGGATGAGCCCCTGAATAAGAGACCAGAAGGAAGATTCTGTCACCTTTCCTATATCTGCTGTACTACAGTGTACCCTGTGCCTCATGGGAGTTCTCCCAGAGAGCAGAACCAACCTGATTATATATTTCCTATATTAAAACAAATCTAGGCTTTGGCTTCATTTTCTGAACTCTGGGAAGTCTAGCCATCTGTGATTCTTTTTTTCTTCCTTCCTTCCTTCCTTCCTTCCTTCCTTCCTTCCTTCCTTCCTCCCTCCCTCTCTCCCTCCCTTCCTTCCTCTCTTCCTCTTTCTTTCTCTCCCTTCCTCCTCCCCTCCCTCCCTTTCTTCATTCCTTTCTTCTTACCAGGGAACCCAGGAGCCACCTCTGAGAATTTTTCAGCAAATATACTTACTCATAAATCCCAATCATTCCATCCCCCCAACAATAAGTTGATGTCTACAGTTTCCAAATGTGGAAAACCATCCTCCAAATCACCCTCAACATCAGGACAGGTTTTTGCAGAGGGCACCTGGTTCAATAGGTGTCCTCTTAATGAAGTAAGGAAACCTTTGCAGCCACACACTGTAAACAAGACAGGATTAATGGAGGGGCCTCCTTTATCATAACTGTTCAGTGTACTTCATGTAGTCATATGCTACACAGAGGATGAGAAGGAAGTTCACCATGAGTCCTCCTCTTTGTTTCCCAGCCACCTCAGAAAAAACGGCGCTACCCAGCAAAATATATTTAGTAGCAAAATATATTTTAATGGAAAGTCATTTTAAGTAATTGAATAAAAACCGTGTTCCAGGGACTTTCTCAGCAGACAGCAGAGTATGTACATCTGGCGAGGGTAGAGCAGCATCCCTTTAATATAACTTTCGTATAGAAAATGCAAGCATATTTAAACAATGGAAACATGTAAGAAAGGATGTCACAAAGAATAACAAAATAGATCACAAAATTAATAAGTCAACCTCAAGCTTATGAAACAAACGAGCCCAAGCACCGTGTTGGTCTTCCTTCGTGTGAGTTCCAGGAGCTACCAGGAGGAGATGACCCTGCTTTGGGAGAGGCTGTGGGGGGGCGTGTGTGTGTGTTAAAACCCGGTTCTTCTTCTCCTGAAGAAAGAAAACATAACAAAACCAACAGGTTCAAGAGAATCCCAAGCTCCATATCCATCAGCTTCACACAGAGTCCACATCAGTCTCCTTGTAGCTCCCGTTTTAGTACATGAGCCAATGAAGGGAGCCAAATAGTGTTTACTTTTGACATCTTGTTTTCTTCATCTATCCCGACTTAATATTTTCTAGCTTTGGGTTTAGTGAAGGTTTAAAGAGAGTACTTAGATATCCTGTGGTTAACAATGTTTACACTACAACTGGAGATACCTTCTGGCTCTTGCACTTTTGCCCCTGAGATACAGTCCAGGAGTTATAGCTCAGCGTTCAACTGGGGCTGTCTTACCTGGAGCAATCGTGTCCTGTCCATGCTGAGAGACAATGGCACCGGTTTGGTCTTACACATTTCCCACCATTTAAGCAGGGAGACTGGCAAGTAGCTGTGATGAAAAGATGCATGAATTCACTTAGGTAGTACTTAGACATTCTAAAGAAGTCACAGAAGCTAATGGATAGAAGTTGTCCTTTCTTCCCACTGAGCCACCATTGACCATTACACATGTTACCTCCACAGTGGCCTCACCTCCCCTTCCCCTTCTGAGCTATTCAGGTTTTCATATCAAGTCCTCACATTAAGTTTCACCACACTAAGATCAGCTTTACTGATCATGTTAAACCCACTGGATTGTCTGTTAGAATATTTTATTATTATTATTTTAATGTTGCAACCAGTATGATATTTTGTCCTGAGCTCTAAGCTTTTCATATACTCAGTTAATTGTGGCTCTGGGGGGGGGTGGGAGGGCAGCAATACACTCCAAATTGATTAAGTCAGACACCATGTTACAGGGGAATAAGTCTGTCACACAGAGTGCTCAGAACAACACATGGGGCTGGAGAGATGGTGGTTAAGAGCCACTGGATGGTGGCTCTGTGGTTAAGAGCACTGGCTGCTTTCCCAGAGACTCTAGGTTTGATTCCCAGCATCCACACAGTGGCTCACAACCATCTGTAACCCCAGTTCCCAAGGATCTGATGCCCTCTTATTGCCTCCCCAGGCACCAGGCATGAAAGGGGTACACAGACATATATGCACACAAAACACCCATACACATAAAGCAGGCGTGTATGTATAGTCCTTTGTGTTTGACCAGGGGAACACATCTCATTTAAACCAACCAACCAACCAACCAACCAACCAACCAATCAACCAACCAACCCAGCATTAATCAGAACTTGAGAACCTTAGTTAGGTTTAAAATTAAAATTAGTCACAGAGGAAACTCTGAGATAAAGCCCAAAGGTTGACTACACAGGTGTCTTTTCCCACAAACCCACAAACTCTTCATGTGCACAAGTCTGTTCATTAAAACACCACGGAGTCTAAAAACTGATATAAGTCCATTGCCTACCAGTTAAACCTGTCAAAGGAAGGTGAGTCCACACAGGAACCGTCAGGGGAGAGCAGGACATGAGTTTTACTTTAGCACAGCTAGGCGGGCCCTCTCCTGGATGAAAAACCCACCCTTGGTAAGACACAGTGAAGTCTGCTGAGCAGGCACCAGGCACAAGTACCAGGGATGAAGAGGAGACGGGAGGCCGCCAAGTAAACTGGAGGCTTTCCCCTTACAGGGTCCTCTTGCTAAAGAAGAGTCAGTGCGGGCCCAGCAAAATAAAACCTGAGCATCCCAGTCCAAGACCCCGCAGTTTCTTTTTGCTGAGATAAGAACTCTCTCGGGAGCACGGCGCTTGGTGCTCCCAGACTGGAGTCATTGACAGCAGTATTTCCCCTTCCCAGCCCCTTCCTCCTTCCTTCTCATGCCCATGTAGGCCACCCACTCATGCCGTGTGTCTTCTACACAGTGCCATTTCTCCCCTCTTAAATGCCTTTTATTGATGATATACAAATCTGTCTTCAGTCTAGATGTGTCTGCTGGGGACCCAAACTATCAAGAGACAGAAGTTCAGACCACTGCCCTAGTGTGTCCCAGACTCCCCAAATTCAAATCCTTGCCTAGACACCTCGCTGTTTTCCCTGGCTCTTCTAGTTCAGTAAATGGCTTCAATTCCTGGGGCCAAACTGGAAAGAGTAGACTCACCTCCCCTTTTACCTGCCTCCCCTGGCCCCCACTTTTCCCCAACCAGATCTGTAACCAATGCTACATTTCACACTTTTCACAGAGCCACCATTTTTGGGGTTTTAAGTTCTTTAGATTTTGTTTCTTCTTGTCTATAGTGTACCTATAACTTCTCAACCAATCCCTTGGTGCTGCCAAAATGACATTTCCTTTAAAAACAAACAAACAAAAAGCCCTTTTTAAGTGTATGGGTGGCTTGCTTGCATGTGTGTTTGTGTACCATGTGCTTGCTGGGTGCTCAGAGGCCAGAAAATGACATAGGATCAGCTGGAATTGAAGTTACAGACAGTTGTGAGCCACCATGTGGGTGCTGGAAATTGGAGTCTGGTCCTCTGGAAGAGCAGCCAGTGCTTTTAACCACTGAGTCATCTCTCCAGTCACCACTTGTCACCATATATTGTTCCTCTGTAAAGCCCCCCCCCCAGGCCAGGGCTCCTTCACTCTCATGGCATAGTCTAGCACCTTGAGTTTGCCATGTGCATTTTCTGACTTGATGCTGTCCATCTTTTCAGCCGTGCCCCTGGGTTCTTTTATGGCCCCTGTCAGAGACACAGTGGTGTGTACCTATGTGTCTTCGTGCTCTATGCTTTTGATTGGGATACTCATCCAGTGATTCTTAATTAGGATGGTTGGCCTGGAAATGAAACCAAGAATCAACTAGTGGATGGCTGGGCAGGATCCAGAGAAGAGGCCTTGCTAGCTAATGGTGTACAGTAGAGTGTGAGAGATATTCAGGAAGGATCAAGGAGAGGTGATGACGCAGATGGTGTTCTTTGGTACATTCTCCGGAGAGGTGTTTTTCAGGGTGATCTAGTTCAGTGTTTAGAATTGGCCAGAAGATGGTGTTAAGACATTCTTGAGAATGACTGATACTCTTCTGCTGCAACACCCCTTTTCAGTCTAAGTTCAACCCATCAGTATCTCCTGTGGTTTCATGAAACCAAACAATTAAGAAAGCAAACCGTGGGAGGAAGCCTACCTGTATGACAGCGGGACCCAGTCCAGCCTGCAGGGCAGTCACACTGATAAGGGGCCACACAGCGCCCACCGTTCAAACAGGGAAGTATGCATATTGCTAAAAAACAAAACCAAACAGGTAAAAATGTGTAGACAAAGGATTTGATCACAGCACCCATTTTCATATCTGCTCAAATGTTCAAAATCCTGTTTGCTGGAGGAGAGACTTTGCATGGCTCACTTGTGTACTCACTCTGCTTAGTAATGGCTATTGCTGGGAAAGTACAGCCAGGTGGAAGTGTGGTCCTTACTCAGGTAATGGCAGAGGCCCAAAGCACTGTTCCCTTAAGGGCACTCTGCAATGCTGAACAGTTATTCCAATTGTAGCCAAGTTGGAATAACTGGTTATCACTGAATTGAGGTAAGGGAAGAGAGCGCTGCGGCATGATCACAAGCCCCTTCCTAACAAGACTGGTACTGAGTGCCAGGAGGCACGTGGCCCTTTAGATGCGGCAACTGCATGCTCAAAGTTATAGATATTGTAGCTAGATCTTCTGCAGCCAGTGATCTATGACAGTAGCCCTGTACACTCGGGTCTGCCGCAAGGATTTGAGGCAATCAATTCCACAGGGCAGTGAAGGCTTTCGAGGGACTCTTGTAAGCCAGAAGCTTCTCAGCAAATGATCAGCAAATGATGGGACACAAAGGAACGTTCAAGAACAGACTCACGTTCTTCACAGAGACGCCCCATCCAACCGTCTGGGCAGGAGCAAGCATTTGGGCGTTGGCAGACACCCCCATTCTGACATGGGAACCGACAGACAGCTGGAAAGAAAACAAGGGGATTCATAATTCCAGGGAATTCTGGAAAGTTGATACTAGAGAATGCAATTTCTCTTTCACAATTCATAAATGATGCAGTCTTTAGAGAAGAGAAATATAATTAAACACCGAGGAAGAATTTCAATATATGAGGAGAGGCACGTGTTGTCGGCTGTTACCATGACATTTTTTCCCATCTTAATGGAGGTGAAACAGACAAATGCAAACTGTATTGACAACTTAGAACTTGATAGTTATTGTGAAACATGCATAGTCAAGCTAATCGCCATTTGTTAGCACACATAATTACCAGTTCTTTCTCCCCTTCTTCATTCCTCTTCTCTCCCTTCCTTTCCTCCTTCCCTCCCTCTCTCCCTCTGTTCTCCCTCTATTCTTCTCTAAATTGCAAATCTATAATACAATACTGATTACTGTAGTGGAAATGCATCAGCTCTTCAGAGCGTGTTCATCTCAACTGCACATTCTTTGGCTAATGTCTATGCCTCTTCCCTCAGGGTCTGAACCACCATGACACTCCACAACTCTTTTAATCTGACAACTTTAGACTGCATGCTTAGTAACATAGCTCTTGATTTGTAGCAAATGCTTTTATACTGAAAGAAACAACTGTGATTTCAAAAGCCATTCAGATATTGTTAGGAAACTACCAGCCTTAGAGGAGTGTACTCTGAGATCTGGTTTCCTCTTTTCATTTTGAAGAAATGAGGTTTTCAAAAAAGTAAATTAGCAAGTTATGGAAGATGCTGCTGCTGTTAAGCCAAATTTAAGGTCAAGAAAATCAAAGAGATGCACATACTTGTTGGTCATACTGACCTCTGTACGCATTTCTTTGCAGCTTCACTTGGAAATGCTCATTCAAATAGTTCCTTACCTCTGCAAATAGGAGATGATGTCCATGTTCCATTTTCCAGGCATATACTCCTCAGGGAACCTTCTAGCATGTACCCACTGTAACAGGAGTAGGTGATCATGTCCCCATATTGGTAATGGACACCTCGAGCAATTGCATTTTCCACATGAGTTGGAGGACCACATGAAATTTCTATGGGAAGACACAAATAACAATTGAGCCTGTCCAACTAACCAAGATTGAGAGTACATCCTTACCATAAAGACCAAAGTCAATTTAAGGATTATAGATAAAATACACACATAAAATATTTTCATCTGTATAATGTCTAGAATACTAGAAACTGAAAGAATAATGTGCTGTTTTAGTTAAATTTGATTACAATACCACGGGGTCTTTGTCCCATGATTCAAATGTCAAGGCTGAGTTGTTTGAAACCCAAGGAAAGACAGAGAACAAGGATGAGCTCTCAGACCTCGCCAAAGAGGCGGCTGCCAGAGAAGGTAGAAAGAGAATATTTATCAAACGAGCACAGGGCAAAAGGAGGATGGTAGCCTGCCATTTCAGAGGAACAATCATGGATTGCAAATTTTCTGTTACTGCCTAGAACAGCACCTGCAGCCCAGTGAGAGCTCGGTATGCATTTAGAAAATAAATAGATGCCAACAATAGCCCGTGACTGAGTTTTATGGAATTTAAGACCCCTTTCTGATACTGGAAAGCATCTTTGGGAATCTGTGTTAAGACTCAGCAACTGGCCTTTTTTTGAAGGGTATGTGTGTGCTGTATAGTTAGATCAGGATTATTACAACTGTTTTTGTTTGAATGTTTTTGTAAGATGTCTCATGATAATTCTGGGGTGCATTGAGGTCTGGGCTGAACTCAGTATTCTTGCTATGTATCTAGTTTGTGTAAATCTAACAGGTACTCAGACTATGTGACCTGATAACAAAAGATCATTTCGTTACCATGATATTGTTAAGATTTAGTAGAGGAGATAAAAAATTTGTGTGATGTTTCTACATTTTCTTTTCCTCCTAGGAAAAGGCTTACAAAATAGCAGAGACTGGAGAGAAATAAATGCCACGCTTTGTTCAGATAGGTAGGCAAGGACAGACAGTCTTGACCAGTGGTTCCTGTGATTTGTGGACACATGGTATGATAAGTCTCCTGCGAGCTGTGTCATAAGAATAGATGTCATGCCATAAGAACACTGGGTAAATATAACCGTGCTTAGAGTTGTCAGATGTGAACCACAGGGAAGTGGCATTTGCATGTGCTAGAGACAGGGTTTCTCTGTATCACTTTGGAGGCTGTCCTGGAACTCTGCTCTGTAGACCAGGCTGGCTTCGAACTCACAGAGATCTGCCTGCCTCTGCCTGCCTTTGCCTGCCTCTGTGTTGGGATTAAAGGCATGCACCATCAACACCTGGGATGGGGCAAGGTTTTTAAGATGGCAACAGCCTATAGAAAGATCACAGGGAACTGATGGTTGCCTATAGCAGTTTGATAATCAAAGCATGGGTTTCAGATCACCTGTATGGGAATCATCTGGGCTTTTAAACACACAGTTCTGAGGTTTCTGCCTTGGGACCTTGCATTTTACATACCCACCCTGGGTGATTCTCATGTGTACTAAATTTTAATCTCTGTTCTGCAGGGATTAATATGAAAAGCAGGTATTCAGGAGGAAGGTTGTTGCCTAGAAAAGGGAAGGATGTGTGGTTTCAATCCAAAGACTTCCTGGCTGATAGAAAATGGGAAAGAGGCTGGAGGATTAACAATCATGAAAAACGTCTCCTCTCCAAGGCAACTTGTGGCCCACTCTAGAATACCGAACGTCATCAGGCATACATAGAAAGAACATTTGTAACAAACACACGTCTCTTTCTGCTCTTACTTCCAGTGGTCTGAATGGCAAGCATCAGGGAGCCAAGAACTAAGGTGAAGTTGTGTGGGCAGAATGAGGCCACTTGGCTGGATTCCCTTCAGGCAGGTGGCTTTAAACCAGATGACAAAGGCCGAAGAGAAATCTAATGTACACTCGGTTGCTTCTTTCCCTTTTGTCAGGGAGATTTCTTAAGTGTCTTGGAACCAAATCCTAGTGAAAATATAGTGTGGAATTTTCTAGCTTTTTAAAAAACTCAATCTAATGCTGCAGTAGGCTGGCTGCTGGCTAAAAATTCCGGAGGTGGGAACATCATGTTACTGGGCACCTCTTCCCATTTACAGAAACTGCTGACAAAGCATACACCAACTGATTTCTTCCAGAAAACAAATCCATGAGACAAGCAGTATCATAACTATCAACAAATGAGAACCCCAAGACTGAGAGAATGCTAAGGCATTCGTGTAAGTTTAGAGTTAAAGTTTTGGAGGCTAAAATTCAAATCTAGTCTTCATGTGCATATGTCTCATTTCATTAATTGGAGTACAAGTATTTTGAAGATGAAATACATCTTGAGAAAAACATTCTTATGTTATGTAGCCTAGTGCCTTGAATGTGGTTAGACCCAGTGAACATTTTTATTGACTGCTGTTGACAGAGTAGCTTGGGGAACAAGGGAGACAAAAGGTAGGATGTCGGATGGGAAGATGTTTAAAGTGAAAACAGCGAGTGAGAGATATCAGGAGATAATCATAGTTAGCAGGAAAAGTCTGTCAATTTCAGAAGCCAGTGTTGCAACATGTATGGATGAACATGTTGCTGGGCCAGAGGTTCTCAAGTTATGGCTCCTAGACCAGCAGGCAGTATTCCTCTGCTTACTCATAACTATGAACAAAGTACCCATCAGGAATGGCCTAAGAGACAACAGGCTTATCTTGGCTCATGGTTCCATATGGTTCAGTCCATGATTGTTGGGCTCCTGAGCTTGTACAGAACACTGTAACCATGGATCCATGTGACAGAAGTGATTCTATACCTCATAGCAGTTGAGAGTAAGAGAGGAAGGGACTGGGGACAAAGTCCTGCCCCAGTGACCTACTTCCTCCGACTCAGTCTCGCCTCCAAAAGTTCCTAGCACTTCTCAAAATTCTGCCACTATCAGGGGACCAAGCATGCAAAACACAAGTAAATGAGGAAAATTTCATATTCAAGCCTTAACAATCTCCATAAGCGACGGCCAGGAACTATTAGAAATTGATGTTATTGGCCTCATCCAAAAACAGCATCAGAAACGGGAGTGGAGCCCAGCTGTCTGTGTTGTAGCGAGCTCTGGAAGTTCTCCCGACACACACTCAAGGGTGTGATCCATCTCAGGGTAATTTTTGTTTGTACAAAACACTCGTAGACCATTAAAGGGTAATTCGAAGACTTGGTGATGTGGAGGAAAATGTTTATTTTAAGCTTAGCATCACACTTTTTCTTGGAAGAGCACATTCTGACAAGTCTACTCAGTGATTCCTAACCTCCTAATCAGGGAGGTTTTAATTTGGTCTGGAAAATTAATTTTTTAAAAAATGTTCAGTATTCAAATATAATGTTTTTGTTGTTTTAAACACCAGTTCAGAAGATAACTAAACTAGTGAAGTGACCTAATTATGAACAGTTAAGTTACTTCATTGAAAATAATTTCACAGTGCTAGAGAGGTGGCTCAGCGCTTGTAAGCATCTACTGCTTTTGCAGACCCAGGTTCAGTTCTCAACGCCTGAATGGTAACTCACAATTATCTGTAATTCCAATTGCAGGGGATCCAAAATGCTTTCTTAGACACCAGATACACACACACACACACACACACACACATTCACACTCACTCACACACACACACACACACACACACACACACACACACACGATGTACATGCATACATGCAGGCAAACCATTCATACACATAAAAATAAACAAATATTTAAAAGACATTGTTGTAAACAGAATTAAACATCAGTTAAAACAAAAACGCCTCCCCCAAACTTTACATGGCCAGTAAGATGGCTCAGCAGGTGAAAGTACTTGCAAAGCATACAGGACAATCTGAGTTGGATCCTTTGGACCCAATTGTCCACTGACCTCCTCCTCCCTCTTTCCCACCCCCACACTAATAATCAATAAAATATGTATTTTTTAAAAAGGGAAAAAAAGAAAACTCAGAAATAAAGGAAAACCTTCTACACTAATGACCTCACTGGGCTCTGCCCATTGACTCACTTTCACACTTGGCGTTTGCTTGTGTCCATGTCTCATCAGGGCTGCAGGTGATGACGCCATCGCCTTTGAGCAGGAAGCCTTGCCTGCACTTGATAGATACATTCTGGTTGACATAAAACTCCCTTTCCGAAAGCAGAGCATTCTCGGGAATCACAAAAGGGACAGGGCAGGGATTTGCTGTAAAAAGGTGAGGCAGATGCTTACTTACTGATACATCTTCTCTTTCCCTAAGTCATCTCTTTAAAGACAAAAGAGAGGCCCGCGGAACATGGATTCTCAGTGACAATAATGATGGGGATATTTTAAAAACTCAAACAATCTGGCCTGAAACTCAGGCTCCTCCTGACTCAGCCCACCACGCCCAGGGAAAGGTTTAACAATTTAGAACTTCAAACATTAAGCACAGATTTGTTTCATGCCACAGGAAATTATTTGTAAAGATTAGAAACCAGGCATATAAGAAATCAAGGCCCACAATGAGTATTCCCTCAGTATGCGATGGATGACATTGCTGTGTGAGTTTAGCCTGACTTCAGGCTTGCTCTGTGAGGAACAAAGCGATAGAGCTTCACGTCGAGCTTGTAGGCCTGATGATAAAAACGGGATGTTTCCCCAGTTCTGAGGGAAACACAGACGGCCGTGCAAGTACCCAGCTTTGTTCAGAGCACACATGTGTCACACACTGCACAGGCTCTTTCAGCTTTTCTGAGTTTCAGTGGGTGTGGAATAAGTAACACCAAGGAAGGGCTCTTCTTAATTCTAAAGGGTCCATTTGTGTACTATAATACTTTAGACAACAGCCAGAAGCCTTCTCAAGTCATATTCCATTTGTATTGTTTTCATGAAAGTGGTCAAATTATCTATAGTTACCACATTTGTATGTTTTATATTAACATCAGACGTTAGCCATATCTTCTTCTCTATCCCTTTCCTCCTGTCAACAGAATCCACAATACCTTCATTTCAAAATATTTTCACTAATTTGTATTTTCTCTAAATGCCTGAATTTATACTCAGCCAAGTGTAAAATAACACAACTAGAGCTTTATGGTAAACTTGGACTTAATGGCCACAGGTGGCCTTCCCTGGACCAATCTCACTCATCAGTGTTTCCCTTCATCTAAGATATGTGGGAAGGTAATTGTGAAGACAAATGTGGTTAAAACAGCTCTTTAAGTCAACACACACGTTTGCAGAGGGGAATCAGGTGACTCCAAGATCCATTTTCAGTGCAATGTGCCTCAGGGGAGCCTTCCAGGGTGTAGCCTCTGTGGCAGGAAAACAGCAGGCTGGTCCCAGATGTGGTGTTTTGCATGACAGCCTTCCCATTCAGAAATTCAGCTGGGGCCTCACATCTGTTCTCTAAAAGGAAGAATAAAGCCTGTGTTAAATGCTCTCCCAAGTGCCCTTTGCTTCTCTTGCTAGAGTTGCTGAAGATATTTTGTAGTGTGTGTATGTGTGTGTGTGTGTGTGTGTGTGTGAGAGAGAGAGAGAGAGAGAGAGAGAGTTGTACACACATGCATGTGGAATACTGTAGCATGAATAATAAAAACCCAAAGACAGATATTGGGGTTAAAGGTGAAGTTCGGAGAAGCAAAGCAACCAGCCACTAGAGAGTTCTCATGTCTACCAAGGCTCAGCCCAAATGAACATAAGCTCCAAAACAAACCAAGTGTTGTTGCTGAACCAGCAATCTTATGTCATATATCAGTTAATCTGTGACCCTTAATTGGTTGGGGTCCTTGAGCAAGAGCCATTATGTGTTCTCTTATAGTTTATGTGTTTATTTTATTAATTAAGGCACAAAATGGTTATATAAAGGGAATGGAGGCACATTGTTGCCTTGTGTCCTTGGGACCCTTAGGTGACACTTAACTCACCTCTGCATGTTGCCACCTGTCCACTCCACTGTCCGTTCTCCTGGCAGACTCGTTCTCTATTCCCCTGTGAAGCAGCAGAGAAGGGTCATGAATAGTGTCCTAGTTTTATGATAGACAAGAAAGGACTGCAAAGCTATCTTAGTTGTGGATTTGAGTGACCTAACGGTGGAATGATGAATGAATATATTAAATGAATGTAGTGTAAAGTTTAGACTCACAAAAACAGTTACACCAAAATTCCTCCCTGGCAGCATGTGATGAAGGCAGACTCAGCTTTATTTTCTATTTTAAGTGACAGCTAATTATAACCCATAGCAAAGACTCAGGAAGAATGGGTCAGAAATGTCAGAGATACTTTCGTTTAGTATAGTTAAACTATTTTGAATTGCATTTATCTTTCAATACTAGTTACATAAAACAAAGTATATGAGATAATATATTGGTTTGAGGTCTGAAAATTTTAACCACAGGACATATCTATTACACCTAAATTTATTAAGGCCCTGTGTATTTAAATTTTAAATAATCTGGGTTAAGTCTAAAATTTGCTTCTCCATCTTCTGAGATATCACTTTCTTGAATAATAATTTGTAATTATCTGAATATATTTTTTCAATACCCCATACCTTTCAGGGTTATGTAGGCTGCTTGTTTCCTGTGGTATCAAAGGGTCTATTCTTTGATTCCTGAGTATAATTTTTTTTTGTAGATCTCTGCTTTCTATTTTTCTGTTATCTTTTACCAGAACCATCTGTAACCCCAATTTGTATTATGTTCCTAATCAACCATGAAACAATAACTAATTAAAGGTTTATAACACTACTCAGTAAAAAGACCAGGTATTGAGTTTCTCTCCCTCTGTTTCTCTCTCTGTCTCTGTCTCTCGCTCTCTCTCTCTCTGATGTGTGGTGTATATGGTGCACAAGTGGCAGTCAGAGAGGCCAGAAGAGGACCCTAGGTACTCTGCTTCGTCCCTCTGTCCATCCATCCACTCATTCATTAACCTTGTTCCTTAGAGACAGAGTTCTCATTGAGCGTGGAGTTTGGCTGGCAACGAGTGAACCCCAGGGATCCTTTAGTGTTCACTCTCCACATCACTGGGGTTACAGGCATGCACACACCTGCTTTTTAATGAGAGAGTATTGGTTTTTGAAACACAGGTCCTCATGGTTGAGCAGTGAACAGTCTTACTTGAACCATCCCTCCTGCCTCCTTAGTAGGTCTTTAAGAGCTTTGTTCAAGTGTGGACTACATTCAGGACATGGATCTGTCACCTATTTGTTTTCTAACTTTATTTATGTTTATGTGTGTTCAGCACATGCCACATGTATATGTATGGTAATGGTGGCCAGAAGAGAGCGATAGGTTGCATGGAGCTTGATTTACAGGTGGTTGGGTGCCAGGTGACTTTGGTGCTGTGAACTGAACTTGGTCCTCTGGAGGAGAAGCTAAGCCATCTCTCCAGCTCTGTATCACATTTTTTTAGCTGTGTTCTGAATCAGCAATAGCTAGGAAGCTGCTAATCTTCTACTCTTGTGTTTATCCCAATCCACTGATATCCTTATCGAGTCCTCCTTCGAGGTATTTTTTTTCTTGAGCCATGAGTTTAATTATTGATAAATCTTCACTTGTAAAGATCTTTCTGACTTTAATGAGATGGTCCTGCCCTAACTTTCCAAAACAAAACTAAACAACCTGGTTCCATACATTTCACTGTTTTTCAAAAACACATTTTTATTATCTTCTTCTTAATAAAATAGTAATTTTCATTCATTGTAGAAAAAGTGAAAACATATAAAAGAAAAATAAAGCTTTCACAGTTATTCAAAGGCAAATTTTAACCTTTGTGATTTTCCGTAGACAGAAAAATACTTTTCCTTATTTTTCTTACTTTTTAATAGTTTAAAGAACCAGACAACTGCCTACCTACTCAGCTTATTAACTAAGTACTCAGACTATGTTGTACTCAAGCAGCTTAGTCAATGGTTTTGCTTTTTCCCAGTGTCCTTAAAATGTTCTCTCCCTGTAATGACTTGAATGACAAATACTCTGTTTGATTGTGTGAATTTTTATTCTAATATAAATTCAAATAAATTATCAGTAAGTACTAACTTTAAAAAAGCATCCACTCACTTCCTCATGGACTTTTTTCTCTATTCCTTCACTTGCTTTGTGTGAGTCTTAGACCTATTAGCACAGCCCTCCACGTACCCCACCATATGTAAGTTTCCAAGCAACTTGTACAGATTCTTGTGTGACATTTTAGAGCCTTAACAACTGTTGTATTATTCACTGGTGGTGATTTTTGTTTTGGTTGTTAGCCTAGCCTTGAAGGGCTGAACTATCCCTCTAGCTCCTGGTGGTGGTTTTTAAAGTAACCAACTGAGTCTCAAGTTTTTGTTTTTGTTTTTTTTTTTGTTTTGTTTTTTGTTTTTTTTTTTTAACTTTGATTTACTATTTATATCTAAAGTTGGCTTTAGGTATATTTTTCATGCATGATAATTTTTTTTGAGATTGAAATAGCTCATAAAAAGGTATTTGCCTCACACTCTAATGGGGGCATATTTTTATAGTAGAAGAATGTAATATAATTTATGTTGGGTGTCTTGATTGCTTTGCTTGGTTTTGGTAGCAGTTCTGGTACTGGGAGTGGATGATGATAATTATCCTGCACAGACTTGGGATAATGCATTGAGGATGGTGCTTGCCACTATCATTTGCCTGAAGCCATCACATCCATGTAAGCAAGGAGGCTTACTGTACTGTATGTGTCAACAGGCTGAGGGTGAGCAGGTCAGTTTCCTAGTGCCCTTCAGAATCTTCGGTAGAGCAGACAGTCTGCTTCGTCTTCTGGAGCCATTTTTGGTGTCAGATGCTGGCCTGGTCTATAGAGTGAATGTCAGGACAGGCTCCAAAGCTACACAGAGAAACCCTGTCTCAACCCCTCTCCCTGCAAAACAAAACCTTTGACCTGGTTTGTTTTTTAGTGCTGTGATAAACACCATGACCAAAAGCAACCTGTGGGGGAAAGGAGTTATTTCAGCATACATACATACATACGGCTTATAGTTCTTGATGAGAAGTCAGGGCAGGGATTCAAGGCAGGACCGAAAAGCAGGAACTGATGCAGAGACCATGGAAGAATGCCACTTCCTGGCTTGCTCCCATGACTTGTCCAATCTGCTTTCTTAGATAACCAAGGACTACCTGCCCAGGGGTGGCACCACCCACAGTGGGCTGGGGCTCTTCAATGTCTATTATTAGTCTATATTAGGCTAAACTGAGGGGGCATTTTCTCAGCCAGAGTTCTGTCTTTTCAGATGACTCTACCTTGTGTCAGACTGACAAGACACTAACCAGCATGTCCCTACAGACTTCCATGATTATAGTAAATAATAATAATATGTCATATATTTAAAAAAAACTATGCCTTCCTAAATCTCTAAATTCTTTCTCTATTTCCCCTGCTCTTCCCTTCTTCCCTGTCCATTTATTTGTCCCAGATCTGGAAACTTGTCATTTGTTGTGTTGTTCCCAGACACACTTTTGTTGGCTGTTTTACACAATGTCACTGATACTATTTAGCAGACTGAAAAGCTTGATAAAGTCAAGTTCATTTTTTTTTTTTTCGTGGAAGGGAGCAAATCATTGCCACATATGTGCTGTTTCCATCCAGGGACACTAAATATCTACTATCTCTATTAGTTGATAAAGCCTAAATCCAGCAGCTCACAGGGATAGCATGTAAATTCTGGTTTTTCATTCATTAACTGGAGTGTTTTTATGAAGGTGGGTGTCCCTTCACTTAGCCTTTGGTTGTACTGCCTTAAGGAGCCCATCCTTCAGTTATGTGTTCTCAACAGGAGTTTGCACAGCAGCTGCTAATAGTTCCAAGGTATCATTTTTTTTTTCACTACCATTATGGGTCTCCTATCCATTCATGCAGTTTAACACATGCCACTCTGTTTGAATGGTCTGTATTGCTGCTCAAATGGCTTTTGAAACTTCCTCTAGTTGGCACCATGTTTCCTTTAAAGATTTGCTTATTTTTATTTTATGCATGTGGGTGTTTTGCCTGCATGTGTGTCTTAGCACCATGTGTGTGCATTGCCCAGAGAACAGAAAAGGGTTTTGGAGCCCCTGGGACAGGAGCTAGAGAGGGCTGTGAGCCACCACGTGGGTGCTGGGAATTGCACCCAGGTTCTCTGAAAGAGCAGCTGGTGCTTTTAACTGCTGAGCTGTCTCTCCAGCCCCCTCCAGGTTCTCAGGTGATGAAGGTTTCCAGGCAGTCTTTTACATATTTCATTATAGACCTGCATTTGTTATTTCTCCTAGTAGCTAGAGAGGCATAAATCTTTTGAAAAGACTGCCAGGTGATTTTAACAGTTGGTTGGCACAAGAATAGTTATTAACAACTTTCAGCTCTGTAGTTAACAGCAGGCTGTTTGCCCCCAACATTTTAAGTTAAATTATCAACTTCTTCAAATTTCCTGAGTTTGTGGTAGATTTTGTTTCCAAAAATGTATATGTTTTTGTAAAAATAATTCAAGATCAGCAATCTCAAGTAAGGAATGCCCCAGTTTCAAAAACAGGAAAAAGTTGCCTTCATTCTTTTTGTGCTTATTTTCTTAACCTTTGAGGAAGCAAACTTAGAGCCACAGAAATCTGGCTCCAGTTTTTATGGGCCTCCCGTGACAACTCTTTGATTACACGCGTGCGCACACACACACACACACACACACACACACACACACACACACACACACGGCTGTGCCACACACATACACCTGACTGGTAATGAATACTTGAGGTAAACCTATTCTCACACACCACTGCAAACACTAAGAGATTCCTGAGAATCCAGATGGTAACCTCTCATGACTCACAGCAGCTCTCCTAGACAGAGTTGATGGTGAGATATCTCCTTCAGAGAAATTAACCTCAGTTCTCCCATTAAAGCTCACAAGGAGCTGCAGGTGCTGCCCACGGCACTGCAATGCTGCAATCAGGAGTCACTTAAGGATAAGGTTGGGGTTTTCTTAGGAGAGTTCTGAGGAATTTCAGGCTAGCTACATCCCAGGGAACCTGGCACCTCAGGTAAGAGCTTGCCAGCACCTGTGTGCTCACTGTTGGTCAAGTCTGGCTTTACTCAAGTACCTTCTTGTGGTTGTACCATAGTGATGCATTGTGGGGACCGTTGGGAGCTGCCTAACAGGGTGCTGGGAGCCTAACTCAGGTCACCTGCAGGAGTAGCAAGTGCTCTTAACCAATGAGCCATCTCTCCAGCCCCCACTGTTTTTTGAACTGGGGATTGAATCAGGCCCCTGGATATGCCAAACAAGCACTCTGCCCCTGAGCCACACCCCTCCCTTTCTTTTATGTCTATTTTGTGACAGGACCTTGACAGTTGTTCACAAAGGCTTGAACTTGTCACCTTCGTGTCTCTACCTCTGAGTAGCTGAGATCACAGGTATGGGTCACCACAGCTGGCTATATTTTTTGTGTGTTTCAAAAATTTTAAGTCACCTTAACTGTTTTTCCAGAAAGTGTTAAGAGGATAAAGTAGCAAAATATAATAGGATGTTTTAGGAGCAGCGTTGCTAAAATTAATTTATTCAAATCATATTCAAATAGCACAGTAATTTTTGTTAAGTGATTTGTTACTGTACCTCTAACTCATAGCCAGAATCACATTGATAAACGATGGTGCTTCCATAGCTGTATGTACTACCGGTCACAAATCCATGTTCTGGACTTTCAGGATGCCCACAAAACACCGGGATGCAGGATTCTTCAGAAAACGGTGGCTCCCATGTACCATCGGGCTAAAGAACAGACCACAAAGTATAAGTCATATTAGGAATTTATACATGAGCCTGTTATTTATGTGGCAGACTTACCCCCAAAGTGAGAGTCAGAAGGACTAACTGTGTTGTTTGTTGTCTATCTGTAGTTCTTCCAAAACACATTTATCATTAGGTTTTGTATAGCACCGAACATTTGCTGACATCTCTGACACACACAAAATATGCTTTCCCCCCCAAATAGACCCATCCCATGAGGAAGTCCCCATTATAGCACACTAGCTAGAGTGTGGACTAGAGTATAGGACTTAGAGGGGGTCAGTGCAAATACCCCACCATTGTACATCCCAGTGAACCCTTGGATTTTACGTGATTTCCATGCCTTAATTTCAAGTTTCTGAGAAATAGCAGCATTGGGTGATGAGTTCAAAGTTTGAAGTATGGGTTTCCTGTACTCTATATTAACATGGCATTTATTTGTGTTTAATGTGTGTGTGTGTGTGTGTGTGTGTGTGTGTGTGTGTGTGTGTGTGTTTGGTGTCATCTGCTGTTCCTGATCATAACTTTTTCTTCCAGGCTGGCCTTAGATGCCCAGATCTTTCCCCGCATGTAAAGTTCCCGGTTTCAGAGGGGTCCTGGCCTGTACTTAGCAGGAAGGAGAGTTACCTGGAAAGACCAGGGATATTCTGGACAAGCTTAGCTTGGTTTCTACACTCAGCCTCTCAGTGTTAGAATACACCCCAGTGTCAATCACATTTCTACATATAGTCGGCTTTACTGATTGTGACTGTGTCATGATCTCTATAAGTCCCCAGAGAATAGAGGTCAGAGACTGCCTAGACAGCTGAATACATGGAGGCTTGTGCAACAGCAAACAACACTCATCTACACTCCAGGAGGCAGCGCACCTAAATGTGTTGGGCACCAGACAGAAGCTGCCACCTACTGGACTTTTCTGATCCTTGCCCTATGTGTCTCTTCACCTGTTGTTTACTCATGCTCCTAAAAGGGGGACACACTTAGCAAATTACTGCATCCCGAGAAGCAGGTAGAGGGAACCCTGACTAGTTGTCAGTAGGTCAGAGGAGATTCTAGAGGCTCAGGCTCACTCCTGGTGTCTGAAGTGGGTAGCCTTAGGAACTGAACCCTCAACCTGTGGGGCGTAGCACAACTTCCAGGTACAGAGTGTCAGAGGTGGACAGGGGCTCATAGCTAGCTAGCATCTGCAGCAGAACTGATTGTTGTTTATGTACGTAACTGGTATTAGAAGGGTGCTCTTGGTAAGTCTGAAACAGTATTCGAGGCAAAACCCTTTAATATACATATAATACAATATATATATGTATATATATACACACACACACACACACACACGTGTGTGTGTGTGTATGTATGTATGTATGTATGTATAAATACGTCCACTTTACAACCAATCATTCTCCAAATGTATAGAAGTTGCACTTTTCATTATTTTAACTGTTGCTTCAACAAATCAAAGTTTTTAGTGGAAACATTTTAAACTTTTAGGCTGGCATACAAAACAGTGGGTTTCATTATGGCCTCCTCACACATATGTTACACTTTGCTTTCATTTGTTTCCCTCAGCCCCCTCCTCCTCCTTTTGCCTTATCTCAAGGCCATTTCCTCTCTTTCCCCAGTGAGTTCCCTGTTCTGTTTTCTTGGATAAAAAAATTAAAACTACATTCTGTTGTGTGCTTTTGAAATACTGGTTGTTTGGCTTTGATTATTTCAGTTTTCTCCATGATGGTTATTTAATTGTCAGAGTAATTTATCACTTACTCCTTACCTCGATTTCTTCATCTACTTTTGGTTCACCGTCCCCTTCTTTTGCTTTTTCCCAGTGTTCACTGATGGAAGTTTTGTAATTCTGTAATGTCATAATTTCTGGAAGGGCTGGGCTTCCTTCAGTATTCATTTTTTAACAACTGTATTTACCTTATATACTAGTTCTATGACGTGCAGAATGATTTTGTTACATTATAATAAAAATATTTCTAGGTACTGAACACAGTTCTATGCAACTTCTGCATTTGAATACTTGAAAGAGTCAATATACCTTTCAGAGTAAAAATTAAAACAGAACCCAGTTAGATAAAGGACAGAAATCACATTTCATGTGGAGAAAGAAATAAAGGTTATATATACATAAAACAAAACAAAACAAACAAACAAACAAAAGCTACTGATTCAGAAAAAGAGAGCCTAGTCACCAGTGTCCCAGGATCCCAGAGGAAACATATGGAATCACCCAGTGCTTCACAGCCCAGTGTAGAGAACAGCAGATTCTCATGAGCCTAAGTTCTGAATAAAAAGGGGCATGCTTTGAGAGCCTGGCTCCTTGGGTAGCATTGCATCTGCTCCATGTGATGGTTCTGCCTGTAGGTTTGGAAGTAACCAATCGCTGGGGACGCATGGTTTATAAATGGGAAATTAGGAGAAGAATAAAAAAAAATTCTTGAGTCCCCACTATGTGTCAGGCATCTTCTGGATACTTAACACACATCAATGAGCACAGGCTTATAGACAAGGAACAAGCTTAAGGATGACGGACTGAGGAACCTCTAAATGTGAGTGATGACAATCTAACTCACATGCTGAGGGAAAGGGCAAGCCTGTGTTACTCTGTAGGCCTCCTCTTCCAGTCATAGAAAATGGAGGGAGGTTCAGCCTCTCATTTTACAGTGGAGGCCAGGAGAAGGGGCTCTGCTAGGAAGGCCTGCTATCTGTGTGGCAGTTCACATCTTTAACAAGGTGTTACAGTTAGCAAGCTATTAAACTATGCACAGAAAGTGCTTCATGGTAAACTAACCACAAATTTTATGCCCAAGTGTCTATGTGCACAAACCAGCTGATGACTTTTAAAAGATCAAAGTTTGCAGAAGTTAGGCGTTTCTTCCATCACCGATGCGGTTTTCCACAACACTTGTTTTCAGATATGGTAACCTTAAGTATAGATTCCACCGCCTCTATCTTGTAGCCCAGGCTGTCCTCAGACTCCCTATGTAACATCTGCTCCTCAGGTTTCCCTGTCTCAGTGTTGCCTTACAGGTGTGCATCACCATACTCAGTTTCACGTGATAGGCAGAGAAAAACCTGGGGCCTCAGGCATCCTGGGCAAGCATCCTTTCAACAGAGCTGTCCCTTCCCCAAACCTATTCCCTCATAGTCTTTCTACATAGCCCAGACAGGTCTGGTGATCCTCTTGCCTCTGCCTCCAGAATGCTACATTATAGAATGGGCTACCATGCCCAGCTTAAGTGATTTTCTAAAGTAAACAAACAATAAACCATGAAGGCAGGATTTGACTACTGTTTTCTGTCTGCCTGTGCAGCTTTCAGGCCTTCCACTGAGACTACCGCCAATGGCTATGAATATCTCATTACTATTGCTTTTTAAACATATTCCCTAACATTAGCTCTTTCTTAGTTTAAAACTGGTAATATTAGGAAGAAAACATGTTCTACTTCTTTTTTCCTCTGTGTTAAAAATTTTTATTTTATATGTATGTTTTGATGCAAGTTTCTCTGTCACATAGGCATCAGATCCCCTGACCTGGAGCTGCCATGTGGGTGCTAGGAACCAAACCCAGGGAGTAACCGGAGCTCTTAACCATCAAACCATTTCCCCAGCTCCACAGGTCTAAGAAATGTCTCAACTCTTTGGGTGCAAATGAAACCTGAAACATTTGCTTTTCTTTCTTGGCCAGCACGATGTCACAGATGCCGTGGTTAGACTGCCTGCCTCCATTCAGAGACAGTATCTTACCTGGCAGGTTGACGAGTCCACTCCTTTGTAGATAAACCCTTCTGTACAGGACACAGAAACTTGTCTATTCACCCGGAAGTCATCTCCAAGAACACGCATGCGTGTTGTGTTTAATGGCACCGGACATTTTCTAGGACTGCAGGAGATTCTTTCAGGAGACCAATGACCATCTTGCTGGCAGGTGAACGTATCTGTATCTGTGTCTGTCACATACCCTTCCAGACACCTGCAATGCAGATGAAAAAATTGACACCTGCAGAAAGTAGCATGCTGTGCCTGACGTATGCTGAGATTAAAGGAGTCGCTGCAAGGCTCAGGAGACATTTTATGAGAAACCTCAGAACTGCCTCAAAGGTCAGATGGATACCATTACTATGCAAAAATATTAATATAACAACATCCAGATAAATCCTTAGAGATCCACATTCAAGATTAGCCAAGACCAAAGTTGTCTTAGATGTGACTGAAATCAGTTTCTTTCATTTATCCATTAATTCTAAAATAGCTACTAGTTCAAGAAATTATTGCTAATACTTACATACTGGTAGGACTATAACATAGTATTTATGGCTTATCTACTGTGCAACAAGCACTATAACTTGTACAAGGTTCTTCTAAGCTTGATCATTAAGCATTGTTGTAGCTATAGTATAGTTCAAACTCAAGTAAAATTGGCTCTAAAGCCCCCCCATGACTTAAAAATGTGCATACTTATGCAGCAAATGGTTCTGTACAATGATTAATTTCTGGTGATCCCTCTATGTACTTTACAAATATCAATTTATTAAATTCTTATCAAATTCTCGTTTCCATCCCATTAGCAGATACTATTAGAACCTTCATGCTGTTTGGCATTGATGAGGTTTGCACCAGAGAGATTAGGTGCCTTTCTTGAAGTCACACAGCTCAACAAGTTTGTGTGGGATGTGGTAATACTCTAGAGGGAGTATTCTGGGGTCCATGCTCCTACCACCACTATATGCTGCCTTTTAAATCAAACCATTTAATCAATTCATAGTAACCTTGAAGAACACCTTTTACATTCCAAATATCACCAGGTTAGGCAGGAGACAGAAGTCTTACATAATTGGAACAACCTGATTAGCGGAAACTAAGTAAAGATCGGCTACTTGGTGTCACCGTTACACACCAAGGAAAAGGCTTAGGAGAATCTTGACAAATAAGTGACACTGTGGCTCTAGAAAGGAGGTTTTAAAATACACCCTAGAGTCCCAGAGTGGCCATTTATTCTTCTGTTCTGTGTGCAGGCCTCTGCTCAGCTTCCTCACACTCCAGCCTTCCATAGACCACAGTTAGGGAACAGGAAGGCAGCCTAGTCTGTTCACAGTGGAACACCCCAGAAGGACAGCTAAGTTATGGATCAGATCTGAGCTGTAAATGCTTGGAAAATCCAGTTTACCAGGCACATAAAGTACTGAGACAGTTGAGATGCTTTTGAATGCGATGGTTACTTACACCAATAAAAATCCTAATTCCCAGATTCATTCCAAATTTTTACACCTTTCATTGAAATATTTAATTTAGTAAAAGTCTTCAGACAGGGGAGTTTCCATTATTTGAGCACTATACACTTAGTTTAAGTAGCACAGGTTGGATAGTTGCTTTATTCATATGCTCAGTGATTCAAAAATGATTGAAGCTTTTCAGAGGACCTTGTGGTTTCACAAGCACCATGAAGATTATGCTAGAAACCATGGTCTGAAAAGGGTGTACAAATGTCAAATGTTAAAAGCTTTGGACTTTGGAGGGGAGCCCAGGGATGGAGGTTCTCTTCTGAATAGCTACATTTTGATCTGTTCCTTCATTTTATAATCCTGCCTATGCACTCCCTGCAGACTCTATAGCCACCTGAGTCTTACCTGAGTTTCACTTTGCTTTTATAGGTATATGCCTCTCCCATTGCCACTGCATTGGCAACAGGCGGTGGGGGTCCACAGGACAGGGGCTCACAGGCTGGGTGAGGCTGGCTCCATGCCCCTTTCTCTGTACAAATCAGATTTGAACTACCTTGCATGATGTAGCCAGGTCTGCAGCTGTAAGTTACAATGTTGTTCTCTAAAGGGATACTCTCACTGATGACTGCATTGGGTATGGTTGGGAGAGAACCACAGTCAGCGTGTTCACAGAGGGGGAAGTCAGACCACTGGCCATCAGCATCACAGGTGATTTCAGAAAGTCCAAGGAGCTTGAAGCCTTTGAAGCACTCAATCTGGACGGTCTTCCCACAGCCCACATCAGTTGCATTGATGGTTCCATGTTGAATGGTGGGTGTGGAACACCTGCAAGGTAGGCAGGAAGGCAAGCTACCGCTCCAGGAACCGTTGGAGAGGCATCTTCTTGAAGCACTTCCATGGAGCTTATAACCGGGAAAACACTGATACTGTATGTGGTCCCCGTGATAAAAGGAAAAGCCGTTAGGGAAGCCCTGGGGAAGATTGTCAGGAGGACCACAGGCAGCTGGTTTACAGATGGGAGCCTCTGCATCCCAAGTCCCATCTGACTGGCAGGTGAGTTTAGCAGCCCCATGTAACACATAGCCCTCTAGACAATGGAATGATACTTCCTTCTTGAACCCATAGTCAAGGCCATCTGTCACCCCATTTGCCACCTGCGGTGGGGCAGCACATCTGACAGGCATGCAGCTGGGAGTGGTGCCACTCCAACTTCCATTGATAAGACAGACACGGCTCTTAGCTCCTTCAAGCACGAACCCCTCACTGCAAGAGTATGAAATCTCTTTTTGAAACGTGTATTCTTCTCCCTTCACTTGGCCGTTGTTGGGGACTGGTGGTGAGCCACAGTCCACAGGAATACACGTAGGCTCGTGCCCATCCCAATCTTTATTCTCTTGGCATGTTCTCTTCTCAGTGCCATTGAGCACATAGCCAGGGTCACACTCATAGTGTAACACGCCCAGGTATGAGTAGTCACTTCCCTTGATGAGTCCATTCCTCAGTGGGTTTGGCTTGCTGCATGAAATGGCTTCACAGCGTGGTGCAGTACCACTCCACTTCTTATTCTGTAGACAAAGTCTTAAGTGGGAGCCTTCTAAAATGTGCCCTGGCTTGCAGCTGTATTGTGCAGCACTGCCCAAGGTAGTCTGTGTAAAGTGCAAAAAGCCATTTTCGGGAGCAACAGGCAAATCACATTCAATTGAAATGCAAGAGGGAGCACTCCCATTCCATGTTCCATCTTCCTGGCAGATCAGCACAGGGTTTCCCAGCAGTTCATAGCCAGGGTCACAGCTGTAGGAAACCATCGTGCCATATAGAAAGTGAGATGCATGTGTAGCAGGGGATTCCTTTGTATTTTCCATGGTTTTAGCTGTTGTTTCCAAATGTTGAGGGTGAGGAGTCAGATATGGGACTTCCATCATGTCATCTTCTTGTGCAAAATATTCCTGGCCTTCTTTGACTTTAGTACAGTCTCCAAAGTCTATGTGAGGAGGGAGACCACAGTCTATGGGCACACATGTTGGGCTGGAGCTTGACCATCCTGACTCTTCACAGGTCTGCATGGCATGACCAACCACCTGAAACCCAGGGAAGCAGCTGTAGATAATCATGGCACCATATCTGTAATCTGCACCTTCTACAAAACCATTCTCGATGGGTTGTGGGTCACTACAGTGGATGGCATTGCAAGAGGGGGCATCCATGTCCCAGTCACCTGTTTCTAAACAGGTCAGGGCCTTGGGACCTTCAAGCCGGAAGCCTCGGTCACAAAAGTATGTGATGCTTTGTCCATACTGAAAGCTTATGTAAGAGAACTGGCCATTTAAAATCTCTTTGGGCTCTGGGCATTCAATGGGTTTACACACTGGTTTTCCTCCAAGCCACTGGCCATTTTCTCCACAGAGAGTGGTCGCATTGCCCACTAACTCAAAGCCTGGCTTGCAGGTGTAGAGCGTGGTGCTGAGATAGGCAAGCCCTTGCACGTGGATGATGCCGTTGAGGATCTCCTCAGGTTGGGGGCATTCTACTGGAACACATTCAGGCAATGGAGAACTCCAGGCGCCGTCAGACTGGCAGAGGATGGTTGGGTCACCTCTTAAGAAAAACCCATCAACGCACGAATACTTGGCAGTACTTCCAAAATGAAGAGCACCAGAAGAAGCAGGGAGGCCAAAGGGAATCAAGGGAGGAGAGTGACAAAGGACCATCTTACAAACAGGAAAGGAACCATTCCATTGCCCGGATGGCAAACACTTCAGGACAGAAGGGCCTTGCAAGGCATGCCCCTCTTTACAGGAAATGGTCATCACGCCTACCTCAGAAGTTAATTCCTTTAACACGAGCTGGTTTTCCAAGAGGGGAGGCTCTGGGCACTTGGTGGGGACACACTTTGGGCTTGGCTTCTTACTCCATTTGCCAGATTTCTGGCAAGTCCAAGAATTATCACCAACAAGCTCATATCCCTCATTGCAGAAAAACTGAACCTTGGACCCCACACCAAAGCTTTCTCCTTTCAAGAAGCCATTCTGGATGGGAGGGGGTTTCCCACAGCTGAGAGGGGTACAGGACAGAGGGGCCTCACTGTGCCAGTGGCGATTGGCTTGGCAGACAAACACAGGACTTCCAACTGCCTTATAGCCTGGGTTGCACTGGAACCTTGCTTCGCTCTCAAAGGTCTTGCCAGTGGTGTGCTGCAGGACAGGGAGAGAAAAGTCAGTACAGCTCACAGAACAGGCAAGCCAGCAGGTGGAGTGCATTGCGAGTCACACTGAACTCAAAGGCCCACACTTACAAGTGACTGGTTAGGACTTTCATGAGCAAAAGTTTATGCTGCTTGCAACAAGCTGGCCCCGAGTTTTGAAGGAAAGTAAAATGTGGAAAATCAGGTGAGGTCATTTCCTCTGTAGAAAGTCTTATGGAACCCAAGGGGGATAAGATTGGGGGGTCTGTACAGATTGATGTCTTGAAGGGCAATATCAACAGGATACACAGAGAACTTGGTGTGATAAAAAGTTTACATAGATGCTTTAAAACCCGTTTCACTTAAAATATTGTCTATTTAAAGCGGTACTATGAGCCAGGTGGGGGTGGTACATGCTTTTAATCCCAGCACTCAGGAGGCAGAGGCAGGCGGATTTCTGTGACTTTAAGGCCAGCCTAGTCTACAGAGCGAGCTTCAGGACAGGCTCCAAAGCTACACAGAGAAACCCTGTCTTGAAACCCCCTCCCCTAAATGGCACTATGGTCTTCGACTTGGAAGACTAGGCTGTCCTCCCCCTCCCCCTCCTCTTCTCTTTTGGTGTATGTGGACACCTGTGTGTGGAGTCCAGGAGTGAACCGCAGGTGTCATTTCTTAGATGCCATTCATCTTGATTTTATTAATTCATTCTTTGAGATAGTCTTTAACTACTGCTTGGTAGGCAGACCAGGCAGGCAAGCAAGGGATCCCTGAAGATCCCTGTCTCTGCCTGGCCAACACTGGGCTGACAGGTGTGCTTGTCAGGCAGGCCAGGTTGGCAAGCCAGTGATCCCTGAAGACACCCATCTTTGCCTAGTCAGCCTGGGGTTACAGGTGTGCAGCTCAGTGCCTGACTTTTCTTACCCTGGGGTTTGGAGATCAAGCTTACAGCCTACCTCTCGCACAGAACACACTTTACATCCTGAGATATTGCTACAGCCCTCATTCTTGAATTCCTAGAACACTTACTAGAAAGACTCTTTTTTTAGCGGGTAAGTGGATCATGTCTGTATCATGCTTAAATAATGCTGAAATTACCTTTAGATATCTCAAAAGAGCAATGCAAAACTGCACCTCATATTTCATTTAAAAATCAGAGTGACAATAAACATCTCTGAGTTCCGTTTAGGTGATGAATTACATAAAGGAAAATGGTTTTCATTAAAATTGGCTTACTCCAACTCCATATTTAAGGCCAAGAAAAGATTACAAAGGCCTTGGAATGTCTACAGCTTACTATAATGCAGAAAGTTGTATACTGAAGAGGCTGGAGAAATGGTTCGGTGGTTATGAGCACTGGCTGCCCCTCCAAAGGACTAGGATTAAATTCTGAGGACCCACATGAAGGTTCACAACTGTCTGTAACTCTAGTCCCATGGAATCTGTTGCCCTTTTCTGGTCTTCTTAGACACCAGCCACATACATGGTGCACAGCCATATATGCAGGCAAACACACATACACATAAAATAAAAAAAATTAGAGCACACACACACACATAGTAAGGTTTCACAATTATCTTGACTCATTATTATGCAATACACACCGTGTATAGATTTCAAGCTACTTCTGTTCCAGGAATCAATATGTCTACTGTCTCTACTCCTAGACACTGGGCTAGCGATGGTAGACAGCCCTATGAGGGGTGAAAGTCACCGATCATTTGTCAGTGAGTCACTTACCTCCAGAAAAGCGTTCTCTACCTTAGGTGGCTCGCTACAGGAAACAGGGTGGCAGGTGGGCAGGGGTCTGCTCCACTGTCCGGTGGCCTCACAGGTGCTCTTCTTCTCCCCTTTGATATAGAATCCCTTGTGACAGCTATACGCCACCATGGCGCCAAAACTGTAATTTGCTCCACTAGCATAGCCATGCATGATGCTTGGAGGCTCTCCGCACCGCACCGGGATGCACTGGATTGACAGGGGAGAAGGGCTCCACTGCCCTCCTCTCAGGCATTCAATCTTTGCCGACGTGTTCAGCACAAAACCCTCCATGCACTTGAAGCTTACTACCGAGCCTGCTGCAAATTTTGCTTTGCTCACAGATTCCAGAATGCTGTAGGAAACAGATGGAGGTTTTTCACAGAAGTGAGCTATACAGCGTGGCATAGCCTGGCCTTCTGGGGGAACCCATTTCCCCTGGGCGTTGCAGATGAGCTGGGAATTATCAGCCAGGCTGTAACCGTCTGCACAGTAGTAGAAAGCAGTATCTCCGAAAAGTCGGTGGGCAGTCTCTGGAGAGGCGTGGTCCACATTGGGGGGCTCGTCGCAGGAGACTGCCAGGCATTGGTGGTTACTTGAATTCCACTTGCCATTGGCTAGGCATATGATGGTGTCAGGTCCAGCAAGGGTGAAGCTATGGGATGGAGGAGAAAGGAACAAGTCAATGTAGTATTGAGAAAAGGCATTGCCTTGTCTCGTTTCATTTTTTTTTAAATCATTTCAATACTAATTTTGCTTTTATTCTTTGTTTTTATAATAATATTTAGCATCTGGATATTAAGCATATTAATCAAAAGACTTTAATGCTGATCAGAAGGAAGTTAAGATTTCTGCTATTTAAAGATCTCTAATGATTGATTGTTACAGGTGTGTGTGTGTGTGTGTGTGTGTGTGTGTGTGTGTGTGTGTGTGCAAGTGCTGTGTGTTTGCAGAGGTCAGAGGTCATGATCATTTATCGTGAGCCCTGTACCTTATTTTTGAGAGGGAGTTTTTGGTTTGTTTGTTTTCCCCTGGGACCTGAAGAATGCTGCTTAGGCTAGGCTGGCTGGCCAGTGAGCCCCAGGCCACGCCACTAACACCCACACCAGTTTTTTACATGGGTGCTGGGGATCAAACCCAGGTCCTTGTTTTATCAGCTGAGCCTGATCCAAGGTCCTGTCTATTTTACATTTTTAAAATAAAAACAAGGTATAAGTTTTGGTTCTTTTGACTCAATTCAATATTGGGCCTCCATAGTTTTGATAGCGTTAGTCTGTGGATTTTAATACTCACTTTTCAAAAAGCTTTGATGAGCCATATTTATTACAGCTTATAGTTGCTCACTTCCAGTCAGTGAACTTTAAAACAGTGATTATAATTCTAGGCTCCAGTGTTTTCAAAACTTCTGCACATGTGGTTAGAGTTAAAAAGCTTTGTTCTGTATATGGCTATGCCATACAATAAGTGTATGGATACATTTTTGTCCAATAGCTCCCAGCCTTTCTTTATGTTCCAGGTATTTGCTCATACATTGATGATATGCTCCCCAGAGCTATCTCAATAAAGCAGAACAAACCAGTAGGCTGTGAGCTATTAGGGGAACCACATCCGAGGCGTTCTGACTTTCAGTTTCAGACTCTTAGACAACATTTTGAAGGGGTAGTTAACATCCAGTCAGTCTGTCATTTTGATACCAATGATGAGTAAGGGAATGAAATTAGCCAGGTGCCTAATTGAATCCTTGTTAGACATCGTGGCTTGTCCATCTTGTAGTCTGATGAGTGATGAATCAGACAGGCCCAGTCACTTGTCTAACATCACCCTGCTGTTAGCAGAGGATGTGAGGTCCAAATTTGGCGACTAGATTCCAACACTTACATCTTTTCCACAATGCTGCTCTCTCTCTCTTCCTCTCCTTCTCTCTCTCTTTCTCTTTTCAGACAAGTTAGTAAGACTTCTGTGTATGGGTATGTCGTGGAAACTCCACAGAGCTTTCACAGTACAAATTATTTAGCCCAGCTTTTGGCAACGATTCTTAAGTCCTTAGTAATCAAAACTATCACTGAGGTCCGTTTTAATTCTAAAAGGAAAAAGTCTACTAGATAAAAATTGGGATTCTATTATCCTCACCAGAAATATCCATAATATCTATAGGCGACTGATGGAAAAGTCAACAAAAATGACAGACATCAGTAGAATGCTATACATCCACCCCACCTATGGTCATGACCATGCAACTCACAGAAATGTGTCTACATGAATAAACTTAGATACCCTCAGGATAGCTGAGTGAAATTTCCACTTACAGCCATTTCAGTTGGTAGTTTAGGAAGACCTCAGTCAGTTCTTTGTAAATAGATATAGACTTAGCATGTGTTTAGATGACATCTTTCTTAACAATTACAGGGAGGCATCCATAGCAGTATGTTTAGAGCATGACTTTATAATTAAAACTCAACAGGCCTGGCCTACTGACTTGACTGCTCCTGCGCAGGACACATCCTGGGTGGAAGGTCTACTTACTAAGGCTCCTGTTGTTTTACAGCTCGACTTGGATCATTCACACACTTTGAAACATGCGTCATTATGGTTCCCAACCCTTTGATGTGGCTGGCACTGCTGAAGTTCATATGCACAGACCCAGACAGCTCTGATTTATAGGAATCCATTGCACATAAAGTTTTGCCTTTATTGCCTGGCTCCAGATGCTCTGAGGCAGAAGCATCTGTCTCCAGACCCTTCCTCATTCCACAGAGCATCTTGAGAACATGAAACAATGTCGTATAATTTGGCAGCACTTGATAGAGACTCTGACCCTTAACCTTCTGATAACTCTCCACCAACTGCTTTTTCTTCATGGAAAAAAAATCACAGCAAACCAGCTTTCTAATAGAATGGATAATGACCACTGAATACATGCTTTTAAAATAAACAAATGTAAAGAATTTATTTTTAGAATCTTCACTATCCCCCCATCTGGATTAAGAGCAATGATTTTAAGTACTCCAATTAACACTTATATTTTTCACCATGACTCTTTGCAGCTGGCTGTGGGACAGTCACTTCCTTGGGGCCCAGATACTGTGCCAGTGAAGTGCTTATTTGCAGAAGCCCAACTGTGGGATGTTGTAAGATACATTCATGTGTGGTCTCTTCCTGTGCCAACATGGGGTTCCCGAGGCCTTTGTAATGTAAGTGCCAGCATTCCTGGGCTTTATATCACTAGACAATGTGCTCAGTGAAAGTGAGTCTAGGTGATAAACAAAGACAAATAATTTTTTTTAAATGTCAAAACTTAAAGTTGATAAAGGAGGATATATATATTCTAAATGACACAAAAGGGGAATTACTATAAGCTATAGCATAATCACTTAAAAAAGAAAACCAAATTGCTTATACTATTTAATTCTGTTAGAAGTTTGAAAGTGTATTACAACTATGGGTGTATCTTTTATTCCCTTATCTTGTTGAGGGATTATTCAGAGTATGATAAACATTTTCAGTTGATAACATATGCCTATAATTGCCAGCTACCAAAGCAAGAAAATGTGAAACTGGGCAAAGTCTAAAATGTGAGAAAAACTTGGAATTAGAATCAACCTAAGTTGAAGGAATATTCACTTAAACTCTTTGTAACCTTTTGTATTTTCATTCAAGATGTCCTGGGAGCAATCTTTTATACTTTCTTTAAAAATCAACCACACACACTAACTACACTGTGTTCCAGGTAAAACAGCCCATCAGTATTCCAAAGATGTCACAGGACCCCAGCGATCCACAGGAGTCTTTTGGAAACAGACAGAATACTTTCCAGATACATTTTTTCAATAGTTGGATTCACACACCTAGAAGAAGCTTACTAGCCAGCACGGGCCCTGGGAGCTTTATGAGTGAACTTGGAGAGCAGCATTAGATTCCCTTCTAAAAGAGAAGAGCAGCCCATTAAACAGCTACAGATTAAAGACAATAATAGAAAGTGTGAAGAAGCATCAGTAATTGATCTTGTTTTAATTCGTAACAACAATCAAAGATCAAAGCTGCTGCCTCAATAGATCCAATAATTGCATTTAGAAGCTTATGTGTGAGAAGAACCAAGAGGGAAACTCAGTGGGTTTTTTTTTTTTTTAAATGACATCATTAACCCTTCTATGCCTCTGAGTTTCACACCAATGAATGCCAACCTAAGAAGGAAAAAAAAAAAAAAAAAAACGAGAAACAAGTGACCACCCTATATTTGGCGAAACGGAAGCACCTCTCACCTGGCATTTGGGTATTGATACAAATTTAGAAAACATAAATGTTTGGGTAGAAGATAAATTGGGAATGGTGAGTTTGATGAAGCTGCTTGCTTCTTTCCTGGTCTTCATTATTCTACTCTGGTCTCTTGAAGTTCTTGCCTACTCACTCACTGTAAATTTGAGAACTTGTCTTGTTCCCACGATTCAGGGAAAGACTCCATCAAAGCCAAACAACAGTTTAGCATCCTTCCCTAGCTGAAGAGCTATTGACAGATGCTAAGTGAAGGAGAGAAGGAAAGACAGCTTTCTTTAAGGGTGTGGTCCCTGGTAGGTGGCCTACACTCTAGGGGACAGCTTCATATTCATGCATATATGCAGGACAAATTGGACTCAGTGGGTGGCAAAAAAAAAAAAAAAAAATCAAGACAAAGCGAAGGCCTTGAAGTTGGGAGGAGGGTTTAGGGAGTAGGGGTGGATACTAGAGGAGTGTTGGGGAGGAGTGAATACGGTCAAAGGACATTGTATACATGTATGAAATTCCCCAGAGAACTAATAAAAATATTATATTAAAATGACAACCGTGAGACAACAGTAAGAATATATGCACATTCGTGATGTATGGAGGTCTGGGTGACTTATACGGTATGGAGGGCAGAGGAAAGGCAGACTTGAGACTTGAAAGGGAGTAAACTCCACTTTCACGAGGCTGAGAGCATCTCAGCATGTGGAAGGAGATAACAAGACAGGTCATATTACATAGAAGTCATGGCGTGGATACAATGATGCTATTTTTAATATACCAAGATGCAGAGGGTGTGCCAGACAAGCCCCTGAGAGGAAAATAGAAATGGAAAACACAGAGAGGATGAGAATGGAGTCCTAGTTCCGGCTATCACATAATCCACAAATCTATAATACCAGATGAGACATAACAGATATCATTTTAAAAGCATAGCTAGGCTATCCAGAAAGGAAGCCTTCATGCTCCCGACAAGAGGAAAAAATTGAAACCAGAGAAGCGAAGCTTGCCAATGAATGATGTGATTGCTTTTGGATCAGACAAAGAAAGGAACAAGAGAGGAAAAGAAACAGCCTTGGAACTGAATTAGTAACTGCAGTGTCTGGCAGGGATCCACATCTCTAGAAGGAGGTTTGCTGACAAGGTGAACTTTAAAAATGTAGTTCATTTCTGTGTCTTCAGAGGTGCTGGGCAGAAAAAAATGAGGCCCCAGCTAATTATAATTCTGTATCTGATATAGATTTCACATTTGAATTCATGTGCTTACTTTGCATGCGAAACATTTCAAACTGAGAAATTAATATGAAGCTGAGGCCCCTGGGGTAGCTGGTAGAAAAAAGAATCCAGAGAGTCAGCTCACAAGGTTATACAGGTTCCCCAGCTGTCAGTCTATATAGTCCATAAGCGCCTACTTGTTCAGGTCAGCTGTTTCTCTGGGTTTCCCTAACATGGTCTTGACCCCTTTGCTTATCACTCCTTCCTCTCTACAACTGAATCCCAGGAGTTCAGCTCAGTGTTTAGCTGTGGATTTTTGCTTCTGCTTCCATCAGCTACTTGGTGAAGGCTCTAGGATGGCATTTAAAGTAGTCATCAATCTCATTATAGGGGAAGGGCATTTAAGTTAGCCTTTCCACTATTGCTTAGATTCTTAGTTGGAGTCATCCTTGTGGATTCTTGGGAATATGCCTAGTGCCAGGTTTCTTGTTAAGCCCATAATGACTTCCTTTATCAAGGTATCTCTTTCCTTTCTGTCCTTCCCACAACTGACTTTCCTGATCTCTCATGTTCTCCTCCCCCCTTCCCTTCTCCTCTCCTCTCTTTCCTACCTCCTTTTGATAAAATAGATTTGAAATTCCAGATAGCTGTTTATGTTAGGAACCTTACGGTTTTCTTACTTGAAGGTGTTGTTGCCATCTGCTGGCAGGCACTTGTAAGTTACACGTTAATTGGGCTGGCAAGGTCACTTTTTATTTTGGCCATTTGTTACTATCTTGAAAAGCTCAAAATGTGAAAATCTCATGATCATGATCATGGTTACAACTTGCAGTGTCTAAGCTGGGGATATCCATTCCATTTTTATATGTGTCAGGAAACATGCAGAATTGCTCAGTGCAGCTCTGCATTTATTAGCACATAAAGTGGGAACAAACTAGCCTCCTGCCAGTAGAGATATGGGTAATCTAGAGATGGTGCCTGTGTGTGTGTGTGTGTGTGTGTGTGTATAGGGCAGATGATGACATCAAGTTGTTTCTCTGTTATTTTGCAGTTTCATTTTTGGGGACAAGTTCTCTACTGAACCTGGGAGCTTGCTGCGTTGGCTAGATTGGCTGGCCAGAGATCCTCCAGGATCTGCCTGTCTTTGCCTCCACCAGCACTGGGTTTATGATTTGTGCCACACTGGCTTTTCACCTGGGTGCTGGGGATCTGAACCCAGTCCTCACACTGAGCAGCAGACACTCTACTCATTGAGCCATCTCCGCAGCCCAGGGGCAACACGGACCTATAGGTCATATTTTATAGATGTGGGAAGGCAGTTCCACTGACTACCATGTATCTGAGAGAGATTATTCACATACATATACATAATAAGAATAAAGTAACTAGTTAAAGAAGTGATTTTTATGTGAAGATGAAAAAAATTTAAATGTTATTTCTTCAATAAAATGATATGTACAAATACACATAAACATGTAAATTAAGAGTATACTTGCTTATGCAAAACGTGTATGTATTAAAAGCAAAATAGGCATTGTTACCTTGAGAATAGAAGAATATTGAGAATGGCTTCCAGGATAATTTGTGATATCATATTTCTTTCATAAATTGATTTCATTATAGCAAAAATTTAAGGTGTACTTGTGGAATATTAGCTGAAGATGGGTTACATTTGTTTATGCTGTGTAACATTTGTTTAATGATGCATTCTTTTATATTATATTTGTTTAAGTCTGTGAAGCTGTGTTACTTTGTCTCAAACACCTGATTGGCCTAATAAAGAGCTGAACAGCCAATACCTAGGCAGGAGAGGCAGGGTTCAAGGACAGAAAGAATAAACAGAAGAAATTTAGGGAAGAGGTCGAGGAACAAGAAAAGGAAAAGGAGAGGAAGACATCAGCAGCCAGCCACCCAGCTACACAGCCAGATATGGAGTAAGAAGTAAAGAAAGGTGTATAGAATACAGAAAGATAAAGGTCCATAGGCAAAATGTAGATGGGGCAATTTAAGAAAAGCTGGCTAGAGATAAGCCAAGCTAAGGTTGGGCATCCATAAGTAGGACTAAATCTCCAAGTATTTACTTGGGAGCTGGGTGGCAGGCCCCCCAAGGAGCAAAGAGTAAGAGTAAAAAACAACTACATGTACTTTTATCTCAGCGATGGAACACAGGTGATTTAAAAAAAAACTGGATATTTTTACTTCTGTATATTTCAACTGTGGCCAGAAGGGAAGGGAACAAGACAGGAAACCCCCTCCAGTCTTGCTGCTTCCTAAGGGACTCCAAGGAGAGGATGGCATCCACAAAAGGGCTTAAGGACCTTTCTATCATCAAGAGTTTGAAGTCCAGAAAAGGAAGACTGTCTGTTAAGAGTTGATTTTTGTCTTTCATAAAAGGTCACAAGTGGGTAGTGATTTGTGACTGTGGGTATGTGCGGAAACAGTGACGACAGTGCCCTCCTGTATTATGGACTGCCAGCAGGGGCCCATCACTTCATACAATGATCATATTACAATGATAAAGTCGTATTTGTACTAATGCTTCATGTGTATATAAAGCATCACAATTCAAACCCATCATCTTTCCACAGTAGCTATGAGACTTACATGGGAAGATCCAGTTTCCATTTATTCACTGATAAAAAAGAATCCACAGACATCACCTGTGAAGACCCAGAAGTAGCTCTAAGGTAGTTCTTCCAAATTTCATCTTTGTAGAAGAGTCTGGGGAGATGGCTCAGTTGGTAAGTGTTCATTGTGCAAGCATAAGGACCCGAGTTCGAGCCCCGAAACCCAGATGGGGGAAAAGCCTGTTATGACTAATAAAGTAATGTGTGATTCTTATGTAACCATGTAAAGTAATTCATAAGAAATTTCTTTGAATAAACTAAAAATCTCTTCAAGTGAATGGGTTGGATACAACTTATATAGCTATCTTTATTTGTTGTGCAGATAAACCATGGTAAGATGGAGAGACATAGTAACAGGCCAACATAAAACCCCATCTGACAATGCAAATAATTTGTGAAGAAAAGATAAGAGACTGTTAATAGCAAAAATATATACAAACTTCTGGGGAGAAATGAAACAAAGTGTCAATGCGATTGCTTTTCTAGATAGTGAAGTTACAGGGAACTTTTGCATACAGATTTTAAATTCTCTCATTTTATATGATAGTCATACATTGCTTTAATTAGTCACATCTAGCCTTTTCCCTCAAGTCCTCATGTCTGCACATCAGACACTTTACCGACTGACCCTCCTTGCTCCAGGGCCCAAATCTTATGTGAGTCAGTCTGCAGTGGGTGTTCCCAAAGTCGCTATTGCATTGACACTGAAACATTTATTTATTTTTATTTTACAAGTATGAGGTCTTCCCTGCATGTGTGTCTATGTACCACAGGTGTGCAGTGCCTGAGAGGCCAGAAGGCATCAAATGCCCTGGAACTGTACTTAATGGACTGCATGAGTCACCACGTGGTTGCTGGGAGTGAAACCTGGGTCCTCTGGAAGAGCAGCCAGTGCTCTTAGCTTCCGAGCCACCTCTCCAGGCCTGCACTGACATATGAGAGATTTCTTGCTCACTTAAGATACTAAAATCTAGAATTGAAGAAGTTGATCTTACAGAAGTTTCGAATGAAATGGTGGTTGCTAGAGGCAGTGAGTGTGGGGGTTAGGAGCCTTGGTGAAAAGTCCTAAACAGAGACTAAACTATAGTCAGATAGGAAAAAGAAGCAAAATCACAGGCAGCCGCCATGGACTAAGCATTTCAGTAATGTATCTGGAAGCAAGGATTTTGAACACTTCTTCCTAGAAGAAATGATAAACACCCAAGGATACAGATATTCAAAACTCCAGGTAAACAGCACAAAATACACATGTGTGGAAACATGATATGGGGTCCCACCAATGTTCACAGCTTTTGCACTTTTAAGAATCAGTTTTTTGTTTGTTTGTTTTAATTAAAGATTTCTGGAAGTTTTTATGTCAGTATTTAAAGCTGAGGATCTCAAGAGCATGCTGTCACCACGTGCCGGTGAAGAGTCTAGACAGATGACAGGAATGTGGCTCCCACAGTTCAGAGTCTGTTCCCTCTCATCCCGGCACCAGTTAAGGCTTCATTGATTTATCTGTCCAGCTATGCCATTCATCACAGTCTTTGTTCCCTCATGACATTCACAAATCCTAGCTTCTAGTGAACCTGCTTGACTCAGGGGGACATTCAAGACACAGAGGAGACACGCTGCTGCTTCCCCGAGGGTCCACAGGTATCGAAGGACAGAGCTGAAGCAGAAATCCAGAGAGCAGGGACTGCGGACACTCCAGAGTGTGCAAACACGGGGGATAAGGAAAATATTTAACGAGAAAGTGCAGACAGAGAAGAAACACAGTGGCCACAATGGAACACCACCTGGGCCTTAACCACACTCAGTGCCTCCTTGCTTGAGGCTGTAAGTGAGGCCACGAGGTAAAGCCTTTGTCAGTTGTTTCCTGGTTTTCCAAATATCCTTCAACAAAGTAAGATCATTCAAATGGAGAATGCCAAGCCCTACCGTTTTTATTCTCCCACTGATTTATCATCCTTATATTGTGACTTAAAGTCTTAGGTTCCGCTTTTGTGGACAATAGACAGATACATGCCAGCTTCGATGGCTTTTCCACATTCTTGGTTAAAGTATAAAGAGATTTTGCACTACATTGCTCATTGCCTATTATCGCTTTTTATTGTTTGTTTATTTGTTTGTGTTTTGTTTTTTTTTTTTGTTTTTCAAGACAGAGTATCTGTGTAGCCTGGGCTGTCCTGGAATTAGCTCTGTAGACCAGGCTGACCTCGAACTGAGAGTTAGACCTTCCTCTGCCTCCTGAGTTTTGGGAATAAAGGCAAGGACCAATACTTCTCAAGCTATTATCTGAATCTCAACTTGATAATTATAGTACATTCCAGGGAGGCCCTGTTTGCACAGGGAAGTGTGCCTCCTCTCTGCTGTCAGGCTTGGCTGCTGGGATGTTTCATTTCTGTCCTTACTGTTCCACACTTCTCTTTTCACAGGCTTTACTTACCCCTCTTTGCACGTGTAAGTGGCCGTGTTCCCAAAGGTGAAGTTACTCCCAGTGATGACAGCATCTTTGAGGACTGGGGGGCTCTCCGCAGGAGCACCGAGGTGACAGGTCGGTGGTGCTCTGTCCCAGCTGCCTGAAGCAGTGCACTCAATGAGGGATGGGCCCTGTAAACTACAGATAGGAAAGAGGGCTCAGGTCATTCAGAGTGATTGCTTACTGCTGTGGAGAAATGGAACTTGGAAGAAAACATGGGATGCATGATGAGTTTCAGTGCACAAAATAATGCGTCTTTACATTGTATAGTTTTATATGAGCAGAAGAGAAATTTGCTCAGACCATTTAAAATTATGAATGGGTAAAGAAACCTACAACCACCTGTGGCAAAATTCAAGTCTGATGTGCCTATTGGTGGAGGAGGAGCTCCAAGACTTCTGACAGGCAGAAAACTGGAATGAGAAGGGTTAATAGACTAATTATTGTCCACACCCGCACAGACAGGCGATCAGAGCCACCAGACCTGGAATTTAGGCTTTGTAGCTCGTTTGACTTCACAAACTTTGTATCCCACCTCATGGCTTACTCCACCCCCCACCCCCCACCTCGTGCTTCCAGCATGATTCTCAAAGCCTTGATTAGTTCTTTTCAAAAATTATAAGAAATTCATTTCTTTATTTGTTGGGTGTGTGTGTGGAGGTCAGAGGACAGCTTGAAGGAGTTGAAGGAGTTAATTCTTCCTTCCCATCACATGGGTCCCAGGGTTGGAACTCATATCCTCTGAGCCATCTCAGTGGCCCTTAATTCTTTACTTCCAATCCACTTAATCTGTTCACTTCAGAACCTGTTGACCGTCTTTCTAGGTATAGCCTGACTTTATTGTTCCTTCCGTTTACACACACACACACACACACACACACACACACACACACACACACACTCAGTCAACTGAACTTCTTACAGAGTTAAGACCCTCCATGCTTTTCTTACGCTATGTCACATACTGCTCAATATAATCTTGATAAGGTGTGTATATAAAAAAGATTTATGGAGAGGCATCTCATAAGGGATGATGCTGCACTCCACAACCAACTTGGCTTTCCTCCTTAGAGTCTGGATGCTCCAGCAATTGAGCTTGGAGGACTCCTGGAGTCACAGACTGACCACCTCCTTGACACTTACTGTAAGTCAGGCTCCAAGAAGAACATGAATTTGAGAATGCCCCTATGTTTATAGATTTGCTTTGAAAGTCAGCTCATGCCTAGGAACAGCAGGACATGTTAGGGGGCCAGGCTGGTGGGCCAGGCTTTACCTGTAGCCATCCTCACAGGAATACGAAGCAATAGAAAGATAGGTGAGCCCACTTGCGATGTATTTCCCATTATTTATGTTCTCAGGTCTGGAGCACGTCACCAGCTGACACACAGGAGACGAATGACTCCACAAACCACTAGCGAGACAGGTTGACTCCTCATCTCCAGCCAAAGTATACCCTTTATCACACCTGGAGAAGACAGAGGACATGACTGAACATGAAGAGCTCTACTTTACACACTTGAAAACTGTGAGTGTATAACATGTATGTGTGAGTGTGTGTGTTTCTATGTGTGAGGGCAGCCATGCACACACCATGTTGTGCGCTGAGAGGTTGAAGGATAGATAACCTTGGGCATCCATTCTTGCCTTCTGCTGTTGGCTGCAGCATACGCTACATGAACAAGCGTGGGAGTACTCTACTACCGCTGACATGACATTAACAAGAGTATTACATTTTTTGTTTATGTTTTTGTTTTTTTTTTTGATAGGCTTTCTCTGTGTAACATCCCTGGATATCTTAAACTTGTGTTGTAGATAAGGCTGGTCTCAAATTCATAGATATCTGCCTGTCTCTACCTCCAGAGGGCTGGGATTAAAGGAGTGAGTGTTGCACTATACCTTTAAAGTTAGGCGCTCACCTGTATGTCACCTTACTGCCATATGTAAACACGGACCCATCAACACCACCATTTTCAGGAGCAGGTGGGGCACCACAGGAAATGGCTGCAAGGATCGAAACAAAAGTGTGATTTCCTGAGACTCCATACAAAGCTCCCCCGAGAGTGCATGACTTTCAGATTTTATCTCCATGTCATGTCTAAACTGGAGCCCGATATCTGGCTCTCAGAAGAAAGACTGACATGACCCAGAACTTACCATGTCAATCATTTTACCTTTCTAGAACTGCCCAACACAATAATCCCAGCCATTTCCTCAGTGTACCTTCACAGGCTGGTCTGACGTGATCCCACTCTCCAGTCTCCAAACAGGTGACTTTGCTCACTCCCAGCAGCTGGTGACCTTCCTCACAGGAAAACGTGACTTCGGCACCCACTGTGTAAATCTCACCCGATGAGTGGCCATTTTCTGGATTTTCTGGAGCTTTACATTTTACAGGCTCTTGAAGGAAAGTTTGTGTGACTATTAAGTGGTGCTCACACAACCATACAAAGTCTCAAAGCAAAAGAATTCTACAGCAGTTAAGGCAACTGTGAACATGGGGCAAAGGTCACAGACTTGCTGGGCATTAGCCAGAAAATACACTGGATAGCACTTAAAGAGTATGTTTAAAGGTTAGTCTTATTGTCTTCAAATAATTTGTTTTATTAGTCTAAATGATGTGTCTGGTTTGTGTGGCATGCCTGAGTGCTGGAGCCCGTGGAGACCAGGGCTGTTGGATCCCCTTGGAGTTGTGTTTGTAGGTAGTTGTGAGCTGCTCAGTGTGTGGTTGTGGGAATCAAACTCAGGTCTTGTTCAAGAGCAGTATGTTCTCCTAGTCCCTCTCTCTCTCTCTCTCTCTCTCTCTCTCTCTCTCTCTCTCTCTCTCTCTCTCTCTCTCTCTCTCTCTCTCTCTCTGTGTGTGTAGGTACCCATGGGGGCCAGAAGAGGGTGCCAGAATCTTTGGAACTGGGTTACAGATATTTATGAGCTGCCCAGGGTAGGTGCTGGGATCTGAATTCAGGTCCTGTGATAGAGCAATGCATATTTTTAACTAACTGCCAAACTTTCTCGTTAGCTTCTAAACAATCATATTTTGAAATTGAGATGAATACTGAAACAATGGAAATTTTATGTGGCTGTGAAGGTAGTTATCTAATGGGAAGCAGTGAGGCCCTGTGCACGTGTCTCCGAAGGCTTTCCCCTTCTCACCTCATCCCATCAGACACAGTTAAAAGCAGCAATCAACTCGGTTTCAAGCTGTTATAAAAATGTATAATCTTCATTGCTGCTAAAGCTGATGACCTGAATTCAATCCCTAAAACCCACTTGGTAGAAGGAAAGCTTTGATTCTTTCAAATTGTCCTTTGACCTTCCTACAAGTAGCATAAAAGGGGGGAGGAGGGAGAGACTGTGTTGATTTAATCTTTTTCAAGATCATCCAGGCTACGGAAATCAAAGATTTTGTCTATTTATTTATTTAGCACTAGAGACCTAGCATAGAGTATGCCCGGCAATTGCTCTAGTATTTAACTATACTCTCAGCCCTCTAAGGATTTTAAAGGAAATAATCTCAGGAAGTAATTGCAATTATAGGATTGAATTTTGGAAAAATATCCCAAGTGAGCAGAATAAATGAGGTCCAAATACTATTTTCCATAGCAGATATTATCTAATGTTAAACACAGAGAAAAGTTACTTATGGGGAGTTTGTAAGGTGGGTTATAAAACAGAAATTAAAGTTATGTCCTTAATCTCTGTGGGGACATGAAATGATAATAAGTAAGCCTGCTTCCAATCAGGCATAAGATGCGTCTTGAACTTGTTCCCTGGCTCCTGTGTTAATTTATTTTAAGGGCCACATTCTTGTATTTTCAGGATTACTTTCCTTTCTTGTTGAGTGGAAATGTTTTTTTCAATGTTCTTATGTTTTATTCCATATAAGACTGATTTTTTTTTTAAAGAGAGGAAATGCATTTAAATAGGATTTTGCTCTGGGACGTTTTTACATCTTGCTCTCAAACAGTACAGGGATAGCACTCAGATCTATCTTTCCAGCCTGAGAATAATATGATGGAGATGTTGACATTCAAGGTTCTCTGTCTGTAGCCAAGAAGTTACCTGTGTACAATCTAGTTTACATTTCTATTTCCATCGTGTGGCTCTTCTGTGCTTTGTTTTTATTGCTGCTGCTGTTTCATACTTCCTGTCCCCCCTTCCCCTCCTTCCTCTTTGTCCCTCCCACCCCTGAAACAGGATCCCTACCTCATGTAACCCCTTCATCTTTTCTGTCTGTTTCCAATGTATCATTTTGCTTTGGCCGTCCACAGCCAGTTTCTATCTCACTGTTTTCTGGCAGTTGCACTTAAAAGGAAATTGGAAGGTGTCAATGAGTAGAGCAGTCTGCCAGCATTACCAAAGCTAACAGAGGAGGATGCCCTGAGGAAGGGAAGACGTCAGTTTTCTCCAAGGACACAATTGAGTGTGTCTGAGGCCGAGGAAAGAGGCTGATGGTGAAGGCATGAAAAGCATCTTCCATGCTGGTTGTGGCCATGAGGCCAAGTGATTTTTCTGAATATACTGCTCCTCTTCTACTAGGTAGATTCCTCTAACATCTGACAACATTGGCTCATTTTGTGCCCCAGAAACTGGGAAGTCAGAGGAAGTTCAATGCCAATTAACTGTATCTTTAGTGGTTACTGTATGTCCTTGATAAGAATGTCATGTTCTTCACCTGTCCCTTTGGCCTTTGAACATGAAATGCCTGCCTTATTTTTAAATAACATACCCCTGAAGTTCATACTTGAATTCAGCAGCTGAGATAAGGACTTCAATACCTGCACAGTTTTTACCATCTCCCGTGTATGGTGGGTTGCATGAGCATATGTAGGATCCATTGGTGTTCAGGCAGGAAGCATGTTCATTACAGTCTGAGCCAACGGCACACTCATCAACATCTGGAATGAAGACAGCTTACAAACAGTCCAGTGGATTTGTTGTTCTTACAAGTCAAACATTTGCTTTTCCCTGTAGGTTACTACGTATCACTTAACACATAGCACTGTATGTATGTTACAATCTTATTTATTTATATTTTATGTGTAAGTGTTCCTCATGTGTACCTGCCTGCCAGAAAGAGGGCATCAGATCCCGTTACAGATGGTTGTGAGCCACCATGTGGTTGCTGAGAATTGAACTCAGGACCTCTGGAAGAACAGCCAATGCTCTTAACCCCCTGAGCAATCTCTCCAGCCCTACTGAATGTGTTTTTATAAAATTTAAATGCAACCACGGTGATTACACAGCAAATGAACAATGGAATCTACAACTTCCTCAGCTGATAGGTAGGCAAGCAGAAGAACAGGGGTGGAGACACTCTTAATATAGAACTTGATTAAAAGGAGGAACATTTGGCTGCTTGGGGAAGGAACAGCTGCTTTGCCATTACCCCTTGCCCAGGGTTTACTGGGATGGGGTGGAGTTCGAAAGGGGATGCCAGGAGAGCCGTGGGATTTGTAAACATTGACTGGATCTGCACAGCAGTTGACAGTGTTTATCTCACCGAGACATGATGGTGAAATGCCATTCCAGCTCCCATTGTCTGTACAGAACATTCGGGAATCACCCAACAAGTAGTAGCCATTGTTGCACTGATAGGTCACAGTGCTGCCTGCATGGAAGTCCTCAGCTGAATAGAAGCCATTCTCCAAGGCAGGAGGCAGCCCACAGCGAATACCTGGAATGGGGTGGAGAAACACACTGCAGTGGGAGCAAGGTCCTCAAAGGACATCTTATTTGCATGAACCTAGCTTCAAGTAGCTGCTTCAGGCATGGCTTTTTTTTCCTGTTGCATACAAGCATTGGCTGGAGAGTGCTGTATGTTGCTGGAACCACACACATGCTCCCAGCATGTGGCACATTGTCTGGTTCACGGTAGACAAGCTACTCTCTCGCTCATTCGCTCACTCACTCACTCACTCACTCACTCACTCACTCAAAAACACCCGCGGCACTCTTACTACCCATCAGGCACTGTCCTTACAGCAGTGAACCAAGTAGGTGGGATTCCTGCTTTGTGGCACTTCCTGTCCAGTAAAGTAGACAGAGAAGAAGACAAAGCATGTTGTGTGGGGCAACAGCTGCTATTCTTCACTTGAGGTAGTAGTCTTGGCTATACAGACCACTTCATCCCCTTAGCCTTGCTGCTTCCTTAATTTTCTGGCCTTTATCATTATTATTCATTGTAAATAAACATTACTATACACTTCTGCCAGAATGTAAACACAAGAATAGGGCCAGCATCTGCAGAACATATACCGGTGTGTAGATAAGTTTAGTATTTTAAATAGTGTTGAGTCAGTGAATCGGTGGATATGCTCAGCTCAAGACAGCTGTTTCTCTTTCTTCTCCCAGCAATGACACACCTCAGGGTGGCTCTCCAGCCTGTAGGTCCCTATTTCACTCATCTCTAGGTCCTTGCTACCACCTTGGATGCATTTATCTCCATCATTATCTGTGTTCAAAGAGTATGCAGACTGCACTTAGTTATATTTCACTGAAACCATATCATCACTATACTTATGAAAACCCTACCTTCTCCTACAGTTCTATGAGATTCTACTGCGTATAGTTTTTATTTATCTTCTCTTCTCACCTGCTATCCATATCTTCCCCAATCCCATCTGACCACTATAAGCATTTCCTTGATCCCATCAAAGCTGAACCATCTGCAAGCATGCTCATTCCATTCAAAATGCTTTGTAACTAAACCTCAAATAGCTTATTCCATAGCTCAGGACTTTACTATGCACTAACCAAACCTTACATATTTTCGAATGACTGACTCACCTTCTAAATATTCCCTATTTCTTTTCTTCATTTAATTTTTACCATGTACATTTAGTACATTGTATAATTTAATTTTTATTTTAGATCTATAAATGTTAGATGAATATCAGTACCATAGGAACTGGGCGAATTTTGTCTTTGGTTTACTAATGAACACTAATGCCTTGCGATTTACTTTGAATACATAGGGATTTGTTAAATACTTATTGAAATGCTGATTATGTACAATTGACATCTACTCACTATGAATGATTTTTTTGAGAACTGTATAATAAAACATTTTTCTTTATAGCACAGATGAACACTGAATTAAAAAATTAATCATTAGCTTCCAAAAGTAATCCATGATCACAACCTAGAAGCTAGATACATCAGGGCTCAAAAGGAGCTCATTATAATGCATATTAAAGGTTGTGTATATGGCAAACAGCCCTGATGTTTTTTAAATTAAAGTTTGTATGAAACATAAGGTAAAATTATCTTCTTTTGTCAATAAAATTATCATCTAACTTGAAAGCATTAGGGATATGAATAAGAAAATGATGACTACAAAGTGTGACAAATGGCTTCCATGGCTTCCCGATAAAGGAAGCCTTATTCATCAGCATAATTCCTGATGTCTTTAGAAGACAGTTATGAAATATTTTGTTCTAGCTGTTACAGTTATCTTATAAAAACCTTCTTTCCAGGGTGCAGAGACTAGACAATATGGATGATATTTCATCATGTCTAATGGGTAAGTTGGTTATTTTTTTTCTCTCTCACTAAGTCCTGTTTATTTATTTATTTTTTTTTCGCTACTATTATATATTTGTCCCCCCTTTAACAACCTTCCATTTCTTTCTGTATGTGTCAGTCAGGATTGCAAGGAAAAATTCAAGCATGACAATGCTGATTGTGTTGGGGAGCGGGGTTTCATTGTTTACCTTCCACATGGTCCTGGCCCAATCTCTTACACAGGGCAAGGAATTGATGAATGCTTGCTGTGTTTGGGACAGTAGATAATGAGCATTTATCTAGCATTCTCCAAGTGCTTAAATGGGTCCCCTAATGTTCCAGAACCACCCAAGTGAGTTGAACAAAGGCCACTCACGTTCACAGTGAGGGAGTGGTTGTGTCCACTGCCCTTGGTTCAGACAGTACTGCACAGGATTCCCAACTATCTGGAAGCCTGGGTCACAGAACAGACTGACTTTGGAGCCCGGCTTTCGGTCTCCCGATGCAGTTCTCAGGTGTGGCACGACTCCTTCTAAAGATGGGCAATCTGGGGACAGAGAGCACAGGCAAGAGCATGTCAGCAATGCAGCTGCAGGGCCACCGACTCAGGGGCTCAGACTCTCTTTTGTGCCAGCAGGAAACCAGCTTGACCGAATTAAAACAAGTTTTCAGGTACCCTGGTCACTGACAAAAAAAAAAAAAAAAAAAAAAAAAAAAAAAAATGGTAAGAAAAAAGTTTTTATTTGTATCACCAGGGAATTTTCCTCCTTTCAACAGAAGTCTGTTTGTTCCTTTAAAGGAACAAACGACATTCAGGGGATAGTAGTGCACTGTTCTTGTAAATTATTTAAAGTCATGGATTCTACAATACTTTAAAAATTCATTGCAATGCAATGAGTTTTAGAAATGGTTTAGGTTATCCAGAGTGAATGTTCAGGATGTGTGTGGGAACAGCCACTGATTTTTATCTGTTTCACAAAAGTATCCTCATCTCAAATAGGAGCCTAGAAATTTGGTGATGATTATAAACAAAAACAGGACTGGAGAGATGGCTTGGCAGTTAAGAGCACTGGTTGCTCTGTAGAGAAGCCAGGTTCTGTTCCCAGGACCCACACTGAAAATCACAACCATCCTTAACTGCAGTTCCAGAAGATCCAGTGCCCCTTATCTGGCCTCCAGGGACACCAGGCACTGATGTAGTGCATAGACTACATTCAGGAAACACATGCATATGAAAATAAAATTTAAAAATCTAGAAAAAGGTAAAAGCAACAAAAACTCATCTTTTTAATCGTATGTTACCTTCATCCAAATATCCACTTACTTTGTACTCTGCTGTACAGAAATAATTCCAATATTCCAAACACCCTTTGGATGGACATGAGGTAGATGTAAATCCCAGTTAAGGGGCAGATTGACAGGTGCCATGATGTGGCCACAAGAGAATTTTTGAATTATGAGTTTTTGACAGAGCATTTCAGAAGAGTCAAGGCATGGCAAAGTTGGTAAGTCCTCACCAGAACAGAATATGCTGCTGGAATCAACCTTCACCTTCCCCGTGATTCCCGACAAGAAATCAGGCCAGGCTAACACATTTCCCCGACTGAGTTCACCTGGGCAGGAGCTGGCCAGCGACTTCACCTGCGAGTTTAAAACAGGCTTTTAGATAAAATTTCTACTTAAACGGAGCTTGACATCACATATGACCCTGTTGAAATAGCCACAGATTGTTGTGGCAGAGGTGAAGGGGAGAATATTTTTGTATGGTGTGATTGCCAAGGCAACAGGGAATTTTCTTGTTTACAATCCACATGGTTAGGTGTCCCTACTATATCTCCCACTTAAAAGACTCTTGGCTGCCTGAAGTTTTGAAAGCCTTTGCATAGTTTCTTGTCTAGCTATTAAAGTTGGTTAAGTCATATTTTTCAAAAGAAGTCATTCGTGTGTGCACGCATGTGGTGTGTGTGTGTGTGTGTGTGTGTGTGTGTGTGTGCACGTGCACATGTACCACCTGTGTAAAGGTATTTGAAGTCACCAGAAAAGGGCATCATATCCTCTGTAGCTGGAGTTATAGGGAGTTGTGAGCTTCCTAAAATGGATTCTGGGAACTGTATTGGGTCCTTTACAAGAGCAACAAGTGTTCTAAACCACTGAGCCATCTCTCCAGCCCCATCTATCAGTATGGCTTTGAGACTGAATATTTTATCAAGCCATTGCCACAGTGCAAACGATCCCACAAATGTGTGGTGGCCTTTTGTCAATCTTGCCATAAATCTCTTATGTAGATTGTCCCTCTCCTTTATAGTTAAGGGAAATGAACTGTAAAGTGGAACAACATGATTGAAACCATCCCAGAAAGATTGTGGTTGGATCCCAGGCTGTTGGACTCAAGCCTGGCTGGAAATACAGATCTATCTCTTGCCATCTGTGGATGTTCTTACAACTATTCTAAGCATAGTCTCTCGTTCTTTCCATCTAGAGAGTAACATATTTTTTACAAAATGCCCATTCCCATTTAAATGTCAGAACATCACTGAGAAACTAAAAGGGTTGTCAATGGAAATCACTATAGATTACATCCGCCTAACAGAGCAAGTTCTCCATTATCAGTGACAAATCCTGCTAATTAGGAGTTTACAATATGATATGTCATCATTAGACTGTTCACGCTTTTACTAGGTTTGTACCTTTGTATCTCATTACTGTCATACACTGAAAATGGAATTGACCTGCTGTGGAGACAGGACATAGTCCCAGAGGTTGAGCTGGCTTATGGAGCCCACAAAAGACTCAGCTGGGTTGAATCCCTCTCCTTTTTTGTCTTGCTCTTGCCCAAGAACTAATGCACCACCACCTAGAGAGAGAGAGAAAGAGAGGGAGGGGCAGCATGAGAATAAAGAAGAAAATTGGCCTAATGGTTTGTTATTTCCCACATGCTAATGTAACAAAAGCCTAGCTAATACAAATGAATGAAAGTGTCATTGAAAGCTAAGCTATGTAACTTTATTGAACGGCTTAGCAATGAGGGCAGATTGAAATTAAGTTTATGTGGACACTCAAAAGTGGTTGGAGGGGTGAGCCCATCAGGCTCCAATGGAGTACACATGGCTCCCTGCCTTTGATCTCAAAGTTTCTTACATCTTGGATGTTTTGGTCCTCCCTATTGTCCAGCCAACTCTGTCTCAGCCTTCAATGCAGGTTCAGTGAATGTAGCAGGCGGTATGCACCTCCTAATGACATGCTGCCTACAATATCAGGGTTGGAACAGCACAGGAGTAAAAGCAGAGCAGAAAGCCTTTCTACCTGTGAGATCGCAACTCTAAGAGAAGATATGCACATAAGACGCTTTCCAGTAAGAACAAAAATGGAAGTATGCAGGATGGAAGTATGGGGGGGGAGGGGAAGAGGGAGAGAAGTGGTTATGAAGACATGCTTGACTAAGTTAGTTTTATGCAGATAAAAGACACAGTTTCAGTGTAAAAAGACATAGTTTCCAGACACAAAAGCTGGAAAATATGCCCAGTGGCTCTGTTTGTAGACACTGTCCCAAAACAAAACAGAAAGCCCCTGAAAAACAATAGGCAAGCAAGCAGGGTCCACCAACAGCAATTGCTTCCTTAGAAGACAGCTTAATAAACACTAGCCCAGTTTGCTTCAGATCTCCAAAGACATGGCTTACAGTCTTGCAGTTTACCCAGGGATAGTTATAGTCTAGATAACTGATGTTTGGTGAGGGAAAGATATAACTGTGGATCTTTGGAAGCAATGGCAACAAAGTTGGCCAGTGTCCTGTCTGTGTAAGCACAGCCACCTCCAAAGTCTCACACACATACTCATTTTGCTAAAACATACCAGGTATGGCTTTGCCGATAGAGAGGCCGGTACCACTGTCAGATAATTTCCCGTCTATATAGACTTTCCAGACTCCACCAGTGCTTGTCCATGTGATTGCAATATGATGCCAAATGCCATCATTTACAGAGGGGCAGTTTGTGATCTTTTCTTTTCCATTCACATAAAGGACCCAGCTGTGGAGAGAAAGATTCCAGAGATTACAGTCAGAGATTCTTTCCTTGGGCCATGTTATACTTTATCGTGTGTGTGTGTGTGTGTGTGTGTGTGTGTGTGTGTGTGTGCGTGTGTGTGTTACTCATGTCATCCATTAGTTATTTCCACCCTCCATCTGATAATATTGTAGAAGCAGACAAGAGTTACTAAAATTCTAGCTCAATGTAAACACTGATGAGTGAGAAAAAGTCTTAGGGTGAGCCAAGATACTTGAAACAATTTAGCATCCTTTGGAAAGTCAAGGAGTGAGAGCTGCTGAAATGTCTGACAGTTTCCCTCTAGAACGTGTTTTCCAAGACCAGAAGCAATTTTCAGATATGCATAGGGAGGGAGTATATTTCAGGGCTTATAACTGGGCATCTATGTTCCCTCAAAACTTGTATGTTCAAAGCCCTAACCAACAATCTGGCAGCATAAGAAGAGAAACCTTTGGGGGTGACTAGGTCACAAGGCCAGGGCCGTCTGAAAAGGGTTACTGTAGAATCCCCTTGCTGCTTCAGTCTTTGAGGGCATGAAGAACATTCCTAGAGGGAATCTGTGAACCAGTAAGGGGTTCCTTTCAGACCCTGATTCTGTCCCACCTGGATCATAGACTTTCTATATTAAACTGAGCAGACTGGTCATATGGAATCCTAAATATGTCTGCCCAAATAAAAGAACCAAAGGAGGGTTCTAAAACCCCAGCACTCAGGGGATGGTGTAAAGACGTAAACAGTTTAGAGTGGAAAGTGTCCAAAGGCAAATGGAGATGAAGAAATGATTCAGAAAGAGGAGGGGGAGAATAAGTCTTTTTAGACACCGATAGCAACATCCACAGGAAAGGAATATTCTTGAAACAATGTTTCATCTAGATGCTTTCCCTTTTTATCTCTTTATATACATTCTATCTCAGTTGTTTACAAATGTCTTGATTTTTCTCCCAGAAAGTTCCAGTTCACTAAAGAATTGTGTTTGATGAGATTTTTACCAAGATGATGGTACTCCTCTTAGCTTGAGAAGAAAGTCCCAGTATGTCTCTGGGACCAGCAACATGCTCAATAGGCCGAAGTGATGGGTGAACCTTAGAAGAAAGTGCCCCATGGACCACAGGGCAGGGGCAGACTTGGAGCCTCACTGAGGAATGCAAGTGTGGAAAAGAGTGGAGGGTCATCATAGGACCACAGAGCTTAAGCCAGTGAACAGCTCAGCAATAACTAGTGTGGGCTGGTGGCCAGTGGTGGGGGCTGTCCAAGTCTGTAGCTCCTCAGCAATACTCTAGATACAACTGGAAGGACCATGTAGAGGGAAGGACTCTGGAATTAGGGTTAATTGTTCTTAAAAGAATCAAGAATGCCACCTTGTACCCTGCGGCTGTGCACTGGCTCTCACTCAATACACCTGTCTCCCACAGACCCTCAGTCTATGGATATCCTGCTATGTAAAAAAGAGCATCAGTCTCTTGAGAGTTAGACCTCATCTTCCCAGGATATGACTTGCAGGGTGCAGGGCATGGCAAATAATTTAGGCTTTCTGAAATATTGTTTTTCTGTCTGCAGAAGGAGCAGTATTTCTTCAGGGCATTGTTAAGATAAAATAAAACAATACCTATGACAAACCCACACTTGGCTTTCCCATAGAGCTTGTTGAGGTGTTCCAGCTGATTGTTGTCATTCAAGCCTCCATGCTCCCTCATCCCCAACCCCAATGTCTGATTGTGAGCCCTAAGCAGGATTCAGTTCTAACTTGGTATCAGAAGCTCCTCCTGCCACACCCACCCTACCACTTCTGCTTACCCATTATAATCAGTCAGGAGGAAGGTATTGTCTTTGTCGCCCTCAAGAGCATAGGAGATGGGTGTCCCATAGTTGATGATATCAGAGGATTTCATCCAGAAGGCACAGGTTATGGCATGGAGAGATGGAAGCACTCCATCTAGTATGACATACCCATAGATGCCAGAAACTTCAAAATCCAGGTTAAAACCTGAAGGCTGTTCTGCAACAAATAAGGAGAGTTGCAGGAGGTGGCATTCCTATAGACTTTCAGTTGTCTGGGGAAGGCAGTGGGCAAGAAGTTAACTTCAGCACACATGAAGATTTGAGAAGCGATTTCAAAATTTGTAGAGTCCTTAAGAAACATATGCTTTTACTCTATCTATCTATCTATCTATCTATCTATCTATCTATCTATCCATCTACCTTTAACCAGTGAGTATACATCATCATCATCATCATCATCATCACCATCATCATCATCATCATAATAATAATAATAATAATAATAATAATAATAATGGTGAACACAGCTGTGCATGGGAGCAGGAAAGTAGGGTTGTGGAGGCAGAGAGGCTGAGAGCTGATAAGGCAGGGTGTACACTGCTGGGAAGGACTGTGAAGAGAGAGGGGTTGATGCTGCAGAGGAGGGAGAGAGGCTAACTCAAGGGCAGCATCCACTCGTACTTGTCTGGTCCATAGCTGATGAACAATTCAACTCTTCTCCTATTCAGTTCTGCAAAGTCTGTTCTATATCACAAAAGACTTCAGTCTGTTTGGAAGGAAATTAGTGTTGCTCTATTGACTTTCTGACCTACTTGTCTATCAATAAGCCAAGTCGCTTTCTAGACACATGTAAGAAAGACAGATGATAATTAACATTCACAATCTCAGAGATGAGCATTTTGTTTGGCTAGTTCATGTGCTTGAGTTCAACTTTATAACATAGTAAATATGGCTAATGACAGCACATGTACAATTCAAAACTACTGAGAGTACATTTTAAGTATTCTCACAACAAAATGTGTGAAGCAGCTGGTGTAATAGATATGTTGATTAGATTGCTTTAAATATTCATAAGTCACAACATGCTCTCATAGTCCAATAAATTTATGTAATTGTAATGTTTCAACTTTCTATCGTAAAAAAATGCCATTAAAATTAACAAAATTGGGATTGAGGAAATGGCTTAGTGCAATGGTTCTCAACCTGTGGGTCACATGGGTTGCCTAAGACCATTGTAGCAAAATTATAGGTATAAAGTAGTGACAAAATAATTTTATGGTTGAGGGTCACCACAACACGAGGAACTGTATTAAGGGGTCATAGCATTAGGAAGGGTGAGAAGCACTGCCTTAGTAAGTAAAGTGCTGATTCAAACAAGCATGAGGACTTGATTTCCCAACCCTAGCACCCACATAAAGAGCCAGACATGGTGGCATGTCTATAATCCCAGTGCTGGGAGGCAGAGATGGAAGGATCCGTAGAACTTGCTGGCCTGCCAGTCTAGACACTGAGCTCTTGGCTCAGTGAGAGACCCTGTCTCAAAAGAAATAAAGTGGAGAGCAGTTGACACCCACTTCTGGTCTCTACTCTCACCTGTACACACACACACACGCACACACACACACACACACACACACACACACACACACGCACGCACGCAAACACACACATTGCCTCAAGACCACAAAGAAGGAAGAAAAGGAGAAAGAAGATAGAGGGGAAATAATCGAAGAGCTGGTGTGTGGCAGCAAAAACTAAAAGGTTGGAAAGGGAAACATGGAAGAGGTCTGCCAAATTGTTTCATTTTCCTTAGATGTCTAAGCTGTTGGGGATAATGACAGCAGTACCTAGTTTATTGATGGTTGTGAAGATGAAGTAAGTACCAAGTGCTTAGCAGAACCTCTGGTGGGTGGGCAGTACATGGCATAGGCAAAAGCCGATACTTCTATAATTATTCTGCGTATTGTTAACAGTTGTTCTGAGTTCATACACACCTGTCTCACACCTGAGTTCATACACACCTGTCTCACACCTGAGTTCATACACACCTGTCTCACACCCGAGTTCACACATACCTGTCTCACACCTGTGGCCTGAAAATCCTGGCCGGCATTTACAACTGTATGTGTTCAGCTCATCCACACAGGTGGCCTGGTTCCTGCATGGGTTGGACTGACATTCATTGATGTTCAGTTCACAGTGTGGTCCTGTGAACCCTGCCAGGCATTGGCACCTGGAAGAAAATGAAATGCATCAATAGGAACCATAAGAGGATCCATTAGAGAAACTGCGTCCCCAACTTATGACAACCTTGTCTCAGAAGGCTTTAAAGACTGAAATGCTAAAACCTGTTCCCCAATCCAAAAAGCACTTAAATTGTGTCTACTTTTCCATTCATCTGACTGTGACTGAACCCCTTCAAGACACTGTGCATCATGCATCATAAATAGAACAAAATAAAGCAAAAGGAATTCTGGTCCAAGTGAAATTTGGTTTATGTGAGTTTTTCCCCACAGAAATTCCTAGGACAACACGGATAGCTCAGGTTCTATTCTAAGGCCTTAATTTATTATGACAATGCTATGGTAATGAGATAATGCTGGTGTCATTCCCACTTTACTGATGAGTTGAAGTTTGCCAGAGCAGTTAAGGCATTTGAGGAAGTCCTGCTGTCACTGAGTGCTGGGGTAGGAGCCTCAACCTCATTCTTACTCCTTGTGTCAGGATCTGTGGTCACAACCAATTGTTTACACATTTACAACAACAGCAGCAGCAACAACAAAACACATCCAGCAATGACAAACGCTGACCATCGTGTTGTGAAATAGGAAATCAGAGATGGAAATTAGAATTACAATCCCGCAGTGTCTGAGGGTTGTTGAGAGCCTGTCCCCCACAGCTGTGTATCCACTTCATGTCATTTTCTCTAGAAAATCACTGCACAAGAGCTGTGCATCCTTTGTTCTGTGTTCATGACAGTAATGCCCTAGTGTGGTGGATGGGAAATCAATCTCTGGTATACTCATGTCGTAGACACTAAGCAGCCATTGTGGCAAATGAACCACAACAAATCCATCTGCTTGACAATGCTGGAAACAATGTTGAGTGACAAATGACAAATGCTATTGATGGGGTTTGTCCCACTTACCTAACATCTAAAAACATGCTGTATATTGCTTATGGATGTGATTTCGGAAGTAAAACATAAAACATAAATGACCTTTATCTGTATAGGCATTTCAGAATATTGATTGCCAGAAAGGGAATGTGTGTGTATGCAAACTATATCCAATTCTATCTTTAGAAATTATTCCTTTAAGAAAATTTTGAATCAAATTTGCAAATAAGATGAATACTAAGATTTGCTAATCATAGAGCTGAATGCATGTCTTTATTATTCTTTGCAATTTTCTGTGTGACTGAAATACTTTTCTTTAAGGAGGTCATATTATCAACACCAGCATATTCATTAGGAGCTGTCTTTGAGGTTGATCTGAAGGTGGCTAGTGTGAGCTTATGGCAATGGAGAGGTTTAAGAGGAACCTTTAGAGCGGAGGCCATCTTGTCTCTGAACTTTATGTAAATCTGTTTTAACTAGCATCCTTATCTGTCAGGAAAACATTGCCATAGCTCTGTCTACCATGCTCAGTTAATCCACAGGGCTACATTCTTCTGACAAGACATAGTGTCCTTTCCTCTCCTCTGGTTCTAGATGAATTATATATTTTTCTGTTGTTTTGAACCCTGGGGTGAGACCAGAACCCTTAGAGTTCACCTGCAAGTTTCTTACAGCCTATGGAGAGGCACTCTCCGTTGGAAATGGGAAGCTTCCACGACAGGATGATGATGTTTTGGTAACATTCACTTGCCCAATGACAAGACAGTTACTGACCTGGCCATTTTCCACATATGTGTTTACCTATACAGGGCTTTGGCTGCTTGTAGGAGGGTGATAAAATGCAGGGGCAGAGCTGGGAGTGAAATATAGGGGTGATTTTGATATTTTCCTTTTAACTTTGTGAGCTGATAGATCCAGCAGCAACTTTAGGACCATGGTATTTCCTAAGTTTGTGAGCAAGAACAGTTTATCCTCTGCACTCCAGAAATGCTGTCTTCCCTGTCTCCCTGCATGATGGCACCTGCATTTGATTGTAGCACCCGGGAGGTAGAGGATCAGAAGTTCAAAGTCATCTTCAAGTATGTAATGAGTTCCAGGTCAGATGGGCCTACAGGAGAATCTGTCTCAAAACAACACATACACATACACATACACATGCACATGCACATACACAAATACATACACATACACATACACATACACATACATCAAACAAGCAACAACCACCAAAAAGCTACATGCTCACGTCTAGGCTTAGCCTTGTCTTACTGCCAGTGGTGGTGAGATTCAACTGTGCCTATCTTTGGGTGAACTTGTGAGGACAGCTGACTTGGGACTTAGTAGCTAATGCTTCACTAAGACTGCAAGTGACTGCTCAGTCAAGGAAACATAAAGCGAAATTCTAGACTCGGCCTTTTACCTGAAACTGTTGGCACCATCCTTACACGTGGCTCCATTTTGGCATGGCTGGCTGAGACACTCGTCCACATTTTTTTCACACCGAGTACCCAAAAATCCAGGTGGGCATTTGCACAAGAATCCCCCAACTTGGTCTTTACAAGCTCCATTATTTAAGCAGGGGCTCGACTGGCATTCATTGATGTCTGTCTCACAGTGCTCACCTAGGGTGGGCGAGGACAAGAAAGAGCTGGGATGATTGTCTCTGTAGGAAAACTGAGCCCAGTGTGACTCCTTGAGTGCTCCTAAAGGAGAGAGGCTGCAGAGCCACTGTCATTAACCCTGCTCGTGATGTACCTTGGAAGGAGCCTGGGCTTTGTGGAGTCATTTCAGGACTCTGCAGCTTATTTAACTCCCTTCTAAAACTACGGTTAGCAATGGGCATAGAGCTGAAATAATGTTTAAGAGGACAATATGTTTAGTTCTTTTTTTTTCTGTTTCTTTGCCCTTGCATTTTTCCTTCATTAGCATTCCACCCATTTCAGACTTATTCCCTAAAAATCAAGTTCATACTTCTTTAACCCTACTGCTTTCATCAGTTTGCAAAATATATTATTTTCGCCAATTTACATTCATTTCATGAACATCATTTACATGACTTATCTCCAACAGTATGTTCATAAAATCCAAATATAATACTTAGGTATTATGTTAATAAATACACTAATTTTTATTTACAGAATTTGAAACAAGGGAGAGAAATGCAAACTTCTCACCAACATATCCTTTCACACAGGTACAGTGGTAGCTTGCCAAGCCATCAGTGCAGGTTCCTTTATTCAAGCAAGGGCTGGAGCTACACTCATTTATGTTTTCTTCACATAGTTGGCCTGCAAAGAACCACAGAGTCTTTGATCTGGAGAAAACATAAGATTTGGTCAAGCAAGTTGTTTAGAGTGAAAACTGAGCAATTGGAAATCATGGAAAAGAAGACATTTAGCCAGAAATGCAGCATATTTGGCGTACAGTGGGAGATGACACCCATGGACATGTGACCATATTTGTAAGAAGGCGTGGCCTTGCTTAAAGTTGTTTTCTCTCATTAGTTGTTGATTCTTTGCTGTGCAATCCTTCTGAAGTTAAGCTGTAATAGCACAAAATTGGCAAAAAATATTTGAGAAAAATACTGAATAAAAAAAATAACTTATTTTGTTCTGAAAGTCCAGAAAACAGTAGCCAGCTGTCCATGTGCTCTGTAAATAGGTTCTGAGAACAAGTGATGTCATTCACATCCTTTCCTTTGTTGCCTAGCAACAGAGGCCCAGCCTGTGATATTACCAAGTACAGGATGCTTAAATTCAAGGTGTAAATGGAATTATGTAGCTGATATCTAATAGCACATATATCCCACCACAAACTACATTAGGAAGAAATGTTATTAATAAAAGATTTTGAAAGTAGCAATTCTAACAAACCTACATATTCATACAGAGCTCAATACTGCTCTATTAATTTTAATTATCAACTTGATATAAATCTGGAGTAACCTTCGAAGATGGGATGTCAATTATATTGGTCTATAACCAAGTCTGTGAGATATTGTCATATCTGAAGATTGATGTGTGAGGGCCCAGCCCACCATGGGCAGCATCATCCCTAGGCAAGTGGGTGGGCTATATAAGGAAGCCAGCTGAACATGAGCCAGAGGGACAGCCAGTAAGCAGAGCTCCCTCTTGCCTCCAAGTTTCTGCTTTGAGTTCCTACTCTGACTTCCTTCAATGATGGAATGTCATCTGAAGTGTAAGTCAAACAAATTCTTCCTCCCCAGGATGCTTTTAGTCAGTGTTTCATCATAGCAAGAGATCAAACTATAACTACTTTTTTTCAATAAATACTTATATCTAATATTTAGCAAGCAGCACAGTATATTTAAAGTCTAATAAATACATATTATTCAGAAGCCTGGGTCTAATTTTCTCATAGTATATGTCTACCACTCTGTTCACAGACTTTATGGGACAATCCCAGGTGAAGCTAACCTGAGATTTGGAGATTATCTTTAGTAGATACATGCTTGTACAGAGGCATCATGGTGGAAATGCAACCATATGTGTAAGGCAAAGAATGAAGAGAGAGAGCTGGGACATGAAACTGAAATAACAATGCATCTGGCAGTGGATCCGCCTGCTGAACACCTGAGTTCAATGGGGGTGGCAAGTATGCAGATCTCCAGCCTCCTCAGTTAAGTCTGAGCATGTCTACCTCTTGAAATATAGCTAAATGTATATATGTGACATGCCCCTAAAAAGAGAGCACACACTTTATTTGGGACCACCAAACAAAAATTTTCTCTTTTCTTGTTGGAGATATATAGGCATATATTCTCTGTCTGCCTGTTTACCAACTAGAGGGAACTTTGGGACGATTTTCACTGTTTAGAACTCTTGCTCACACAAATCTTTGAATACTTATAAACAAATGTGTATGAGGGTACAGTATGATATTTATAAAAGAGAACAAGAAAGGCTAGATATTAGGGGATGATGAAGGATTGAATGTAGGTAATGGACATGAGTTATGAAAGAGGATATAAAGCTAATTATTTTTCTATTCTAATTCTGTCATAAATTTTTTTTATGATGGCAGATAAATGAATACAACTCTATTTCACAGTGAAACTGCAAAGTCCAGTGTGAAACTCCATGGCTTCTGAATCACTGTTTAAACTGCATAGACTTGGGGTCTGTATAATTTTGGTGTGTGTGTGTGTGTGATTTCTATTTGCAAAAACTTTTTTTGATAAAAAAGCTTATAAATAAAAATACCCAGAAATATTTGAATTGGACTTCCAGACAACATGTAATTCTACTGTATAAACTCAGTGTCCCTCCACATAAGACTAGGTCTACCATAATGTCATGGACCCCAAGTGGAAAAAAAAGAACTAGTTCAAGGATTGTCACCATAAATTATATTAATATTTTAATTTCATTATGAAAATTGTTTGTTTTTTGGAAATAATGTTTCATAATCTAGTTACTTTGAAATATGTTATAAAGATTATAAAAGATTTATTAAATGTAGAAAATAATATATGCACATAAATTAAAATACTTATTTTAATATATTTTTGAATAATAAGTACAGAGAACTTGCTGATATGATATGTTTCTGTCATAACAATATTATGAGATTGTTATTGCTTCTTAGGTTACAAATCATCCTCTTGTAAAATATTTAACTACGTAAAGATGTGTTATATTTGTTTATGCTACAGAATATAACTTTAACTATATAAAGGTGTGTTACATTTGTTTGTATTGCATTTGTTTAGTTGTGAGTGTTGCATTTGCTTTACCTTGACTGCCTAAGGTACTTAACTGGTCTAATAAAAAGTGGAACAGCCAATAGATAGGCAGGAGAGGGATAGGCAAGGCTGGTGGGCAGAGATTAAATAGGAAGAGAAAACTAGGTTCAAGAGAGAATAAGGAAGAGAGAGTGAAGGAGAGAGGGACATGCCTGGGCCAGAAGCTAGGCAGTTGCCAGCCATTCAGATATGATAGGGGTGAAAGTAAGACATAGGAAAGGAGAGAAAAGTAAAAATCCCCAAGGCAAAACATAGATAAAGACAGACAAATTAAAATAAGAGCTAAGACAAGGCAGAGGTTTCATAATTAGTAAGAATTCTCCATGTATTGATTTGGGAGCTGGTTAGTGGCCCAAAAGAAAGAGCCTGGTACACATTCTATTTCATAAGACTCTATTATCAATACTGGAATAATTGTAATGAGATTCCACAAGTGAATTGATAGTGAGGTTGATGTTTCTGAACTATTTTAGAGGGAGGATACTTAAAGGTTGCAATTCTCTGAATTAAATATAACACATACTTAAATATATGAATGCCTTTGAATTGGAGAGAGGAGCAGAGTCTGTAATGACAAAAGTGACTGATCTGTGGTAGCAATCACACACACACACACACACACACACACACACACACACACACACACACACAATTCCAAATTCCAGTAAGGTAACAGTGAGGAGCTGGAAGGACCATGTACTTGTCTGGCATCCCATGAGAACAAATGTGTTTCCTCTTACTTCTTCATCTCCATTTATGAACCTGAAAAACAGCTTCAGAAACACTCCCAGGCTCTGAAGTTGCACATCTTGTAGATACAGAGGGAACCAGGTCTGCCCATTTTACCATTTTATAAGCCATCAGCAGTTTAATACTAACAAATCGATGCCTTGCTTTCCTTACATAACCACATAATGAGCACTTTCCAAATGTACACAAATTCTCCAAAACAAGACTCAGTTTATGTTGTAAACACACTAGCCTTGCTCCTTACCTGTATAACCTAGTGGGCACTCACAAGTGAATCCCCCAACTTGGTCTCTACAAACTCCACTGTTGAGGCAAGGCAGTGAGCTGCATTCATCGATATCTGTTTCACACTTTAAGCCTAAAATGTAAACCAAATGCTGAATGGTAAATCAAAGAAAGGGAGTAGTAAACATGAGAGATCAGTTGTGCAATGATCTCCACAATCTCAGCTTATGAGGAAGAGCTACCATAAAGTCTTGTTTAATGAAGGCACCACAGGTTTCCATACAAATTTAAAATAGCTTACACCATTACATGGGAAATAGCACAGTATCTTAAAACATTGAGAGAATGGAGATGGAAGCTTGCAGTTATAAACATGAGCCATAAATTATGTTAACCATAAAGCAAAACCCACAGAAACTATAAAGAGCTGCTACCTAAGTCACCAGGCTTAAGGGGTGGAGCCGGGCCAAGTTTCTCTAAATCTCAGCTTATGTGCCAGATGCCCTGTAGTGGGCATTATCTTTCCATAGGATGCACACAATTTGCTGGGCTAGTTCTGTTAGAAACACTCCCCACCAGGGGACTGTGATTTGAGCTCACCAGCACTGGCATCACCTTTGGACAGAAGAGAAATGGCCCATTTCATGCCATACCCTACACTACTGAATCAGAAATGCTGAGACTGCCAGACTCTCCAGGGTCCAGGGATCTGTAGCTTGGTGAGCCTTTTAAATAGCTATGGCACATACTACTGTATGAGATGCATTATCCTATATGATTTCTTTAAGCCACCACTGAAATGTAGAATTCTCAGAAAAGGTCCTCTTTTCCTCCCTTCCTTTCTGTCTTTTTTAGATAGGATTTCACTGTGTATTCCTGGCTGTCCTGGAACTCACTGTGTAGACCAATCTGGTCCTGAATTCAGAAAGTCTCCCATCTCTGCTTTCCAGTGCTGGCAAATTCCATATATCCTATAAAATGTCAGCACTTAAAAAAGTACATATACATGAGTCACTGTGATAAATGGAATGCCAATGTTCTTGCTAGCCTTTGGCTGCCTTTTGGTTCTAATTTTCTTTTTGCTTATTTCTTTTTTGGTGAATTCTACTTAAATATAATTTTACATGAAAAACTTTCAGAATTCATTGCATACCTTTTTTTGAAGCAAAAACCAATTTTAAAGAAAATAAGGGATTGTTTAAAATTAATTGTAATTTTAAAATATAGTTTATCTTCCTCCTAAAATTGTTTGTGGACACATTTGTAATGCCATCCAAACTGCAAATAAAAATAAATCTTACATAATTCCTACAGCCTCTAGTCCAAAGCCATGGTGTTCTCCTGAAGCTAGAAACAAAGTAACAAATCTCATCTATGAACAAGAACTTCCCCTCTTGAGTAACAAATGAGAGAAGCCAGGAATTTGTTCTAAAATGTTTGTGTTGGACAAAGTTGAGTGTCATGCCTTTAATTTGTGTTAGAACAAAACCTTGGACATGACTCTTGGACTGTATTCCAATTACCCCCCCCAGCTATAGTGTTAGATTTTATAGTGACGATTTCCCCCCCTCCTTTTTGCCAAATTATGCAAAGAAAGCTGATAGGTATGCACTCTTTTTATCTTGTTCAACCCAGTATTTCTCCTCACTAACATGATCCAATGTATCTTACATGATCTGTGTTTAGTATTCCAAAGTCTGACTCAATAGCTACACCAATTTCACATAAAACATGTTAAAATTAGCATTCCTTTATGTTACCTGTATACCCAGGTGGACAGAGACAGACATAACCACGCCCAAGCTGTTGGCAGGTTCCACTGTTGTGGCAAGGGTTTAAGAAGCATTCGTGGAAGACCTATGGGGGCAGAAAAGACATGGATCACAGAGAAGCACTCAGATCATTTCAGAGCATTCCTACCTACGGGCCATAACGCGGTCAGGCTGCTTCCAGGTGAGTTCATTCAAGATCACTTTTTGAAAGTTCTTATTAAGAATCATAACTAAGCCAGGCTTTGGTGTCGCACACCAGCACTTGGGAGGCAGAGGCAGGCTGATCTCTGTGAGTTTGAGGCCAATCTAGTCTACAGACCAAGTTCCAGGACAGGCTCCAAAACAAAACAATGCAGAGAAACCCTGTCTTGAAAAACCAAAAAAAAAAAAAAAAAAAAAAAAAAATCATAACTAAATATTCTAAATATTTTTTATAGTTTTCAACTACAGTATTCTGAGTTATGTAAAATGGCAAATTATTCTGTAAGCATCCCATCAAAGAGAAAGTTCTGTGCAGGGAGCTGACTTGCCTGGCTGCTGACTTCATACTTCTTTTGGGTACGTCCAGGGGCTGCAAGGGGCACTATGCTTTCTTCTGCTGCTGAGAAAGTAGAGCTAAAACCTAACAAGACAAACATGCAAGATGTCAGTGTGTGGTAGGTGTGGCTCATAATTAAACTCTCTCAAAATACAATCTAGTTGCAGAGTGAGTCAGCCACATGTATTTTGTTTCAGTAATACTAAACAGGAAAACAATCATGGGTGGCATGTCATTCCATCCTAGACTCTGAAAGAGGTATTTGGAAGTTACCAAGTGCAACCTTTCCAAAATAATTTTTCTAGTCATGTCATCCAAAAGACTTTAAAAGGAGCCGGTAAAATGGCTCAGTGAGTAAAATCACTTAACATCAAGCATGGTGGCCTGAGTTTGATCCTAGGACACACATGGTGATGTTGTAAGTTAGGATTCCCGAAAGCTGCTGTTTGACCCCCACGAGTGTTGTAGCTTGTGCATGTGTGAATGCATATACACACGTACATGCACACACAAGCTTGCACACATATGTGCACACACATGTGCACATACACAATACAATAAATAAATATACTAACATTCTTTTAAAAACCATAGAAGGATGAATTAAGCCCAGATATTGGAATCCACCCAAAATTCTGACATTCAGAGTAGAAGTGGCCTGAGGGGCATAGGTAAGAGCCCAGTATAAGATCTGAGAACTCACTTGAGCAATCCGTGATGGATGTGGCACCAGTGATGGTTGTAGTTCCATAAAAGGGACAAGCTAGGCAGAAAGACTTCCCTGCATTGGGCTGGTAGTAGTCTCGAGGGCATGGATAGCAGGGTGTTAGACCAGAACGAGAGAATTCTCCTACTGGACAGGGTACTGCAAAAGAAAGAAGAAAAGGTTGTGTGTGTGTGTGTGTGTGTGTGTACACATAAAATAACTCATTACTCATTTAAGATAAGCTTCGTAAGCTTCAGTGTGAGAAAGCTATAGAAACAGTGTCACCTCTTTCTATTTGGAAAAGGAAGTCCAAGACACCTAATTACATTAGTCAACTGATAGTAAGATGAGAAATGGCCCATCTGTAATTATATACTCAGTGAACAAAGACACATGCTTTCAGTTAATATGTTTCTAAAGACAACACCAGAGGGCACTTAGTGCCTGTTTTAAGTCCATTCTAAAGGGTTTGAGTGAGAGATGGTATCATTCCGGTCCTCATAAAATATCGATCCTTGTCCTATTGGGTGGATGTGTCAACAATGATGTGTAGGTACCGTTTATGGGACTGAAAGTTCTCAGATTGTGTAGCCACAAGCCAAAGGATATGTATGTAAGAAAAGGCAAGACGCATAAAGTTTGTATTGCACGAACATAGTAGTAATGTGTGGCATATAAAATTGTTATAGTGGTTATAACAATTAATTTTGAGCATACTGAAATATAAAAGGTATTTTCTTTTTAAGAAGCATTATGTAAACTCAGCAAAATACAGAATGACACATCAATAAACAAATCAATATAGAAAAAATAATAATGAAAGAAAGAGTTGGAAGAAAGAAAAGAAGAGAGGAAGGAAGTTAAAAACTAAGAGACAATATGTGAGGATTTATTTTATGTCCTATATTCTTCCATTTTAAAGTGCAATAGTATTGGTCCAAACCCACAAGAGAGATGAGTTATTCTTGCTTCTCACCCATGGTGAGGAGAATGTGGCTTATAATGCTGGGAATACTAGGAGACATTACCAGAATTTCTGCCATGTCCTGAGAATTAGAACTACTTAATTGCAAAGCTTGCACTAGACAAACCTCAAGGCTCATTTAGAAAGCTGAAAGAAAAGTCAAATGTGAACTCATTTCCCTGTAAAAATTCCAGTTGCCTTGTGGTTGGAGGATGTTGGGGTAGTGACAGAACTATTTTACTGCCAACTTTCTTCCAAAATTATTTCACATATCAACAAAACCAAAGAGTGCCTAGCGAATCCATTTCAAGCATAATGTGAGTCTTTGACTTTTAAATTAAAAAAACAAAATTGGAGGTAGCTTTGACACACAGTCTAGCTTCAACCACAGTCTAGAAAAATTCTTTTCTCAACACTTTGGTGAAACATTAGATTGATGAACACTGCTCAAGGAATCTATGAGGTCTAAGAGTTTTATCTACCATGACTCTGGTACACTGAGACAGTTTAAACAAATGTGAAGACATATGAATCTTATCACTCAACATCCATTCTCCTATGTCCTATGACTTTCAACATCTGAGGACTACATCTCCTTAGATGTAGCTCTAGCAAACCCCTTCCACTGCCACAAGTAAACCTCCCCCCTTGACTGGTTGCAAGGAATCCCAGTCTCTTTTTAGTTGTAGCTGTTATGGCTATAGCTCAGTGAGGAAGTGTGTGCATGGCTTGCTGTGTAGCCTGGAGAACTGGCACAGAGCAGGCTGGCTCTTAGGAAAACATCTTTTTACTCTCTGGGTTGTCATAAACCTTAGGCTTTTAAACCAGAGGATAAAGAGTGAAAAGATGCATGCTTTTAAGAATCATCACACAGGCCGGCTTGTGAGTCTCTGTGATACTTCAGAGGCCATCCCCAACCTTTTTTTCTGAATTCAGCTCCACTGGCTTTACAGAGAAACAAACTTCTAGAGTTTCTAACAAAAGGCTAGTCTCTCTCTCTCTCTCTCTCTCTCTCTCTCAGTGTGTGTTCATGTGTGTGTACACAGAGTGTGTTCCTGTATGCTTATACATTTGTGTGTATACACATTTTTGTGTGTGTTCATGTGTGTATATTTATGTGTGTACACATTTGTATGTGTATTATTCATGTGTGTATGTACATTTGTATGTGTGTGTGTGTTCATGTTTGTGTGTGTGTGTGTGTGTAGCAATATTTGGTATCTTCCCCTATTGCTATTCATCCTATTGTTTAATCAGGGTCCCTCACTAAACCTGGAGCTCATTGGTAGATGAGACTGGTTGACCAGTAAGCCCCAGAGATCCTCCTGCCCCTGCCTCCCACTGCTGGGATCATATGAATGCTGCCATGTCTGGCTTCTAACGTGGGTGGTGCTGATTTGAACTTCATGCGTGTACAATAAGCATCTAATGACTGAGACAGCCCATAACAGATCAACTTTGACTCTCAGGTCTGGTTTTGAGATAGTGTTATGTTTTATCTTCTAGTTTTGTTTACATCTTCAGGAATATCTGGCTGGATAACTCTACTCAGCTGGGATATTAGAGATATTCAAAGTAGAATGCTGGCCTTTTTATTTCTACTTAAACCAGTGGCTGCCATAGTGTGATCCCTGGACTAGTAAAAGTAGGCATTACCTGAATACTAGGTAGAAATGCATGGTTTGCCTAATGAATCAAAACTCCGAGGACAGGGTCCAGAAACCTGTATTTCTATGGTACCATGAATCCTCATGCTCCTTACTGAAGCCTGTGATAGAAGTCTTGTGGTATATACAGACAGCCCAATGTTTATACTGAAGTGCTGCTGATCAGCAGAAGAAAAGGACCTCCCCATGAAGAGACAGTTATTTACATTCTTCGAATACTGTGGACATTTAGTTTTGTTAAGAGTATATCACTCCTCCACGCAAAGAACTTAGCATATGTAAATAAGTATAAACATCTAAAACATTGTCGATAACCTCCACAAGCAGAGACGTCTACAGCTCCTCTTTTCACAGTTGTGGTGGGTTCTGGGCATAAGAGGCAGTTCCGGGATCCAAATTCTGGTTGGTAAGTACCCAGTGGACATGATTCACAGGTCTCAAGTCCACTAGAAGAGTAGGTGCCTTGCTTACACTGAGCTGAAAAGAAACATACAATGCAAATGAGCAAAATTAAGCTGCTCAAAATTAGCTGTGTACAGGGTAGGGCTTCCCCAGTCTAATGCATGGGAAAAAAGGCAATATGAACTCTTCCTCTATAGCTGTTCACACATGTAGAGCCATCATGCTCCTGTGTTCTACTGTGAGACACATAACCAGCTCCTTCCATCACCACCTATCAGTTTGTTTAGTAGTCACTGAACAAGGCTCAAAACAGACACCATGGTGAAGCACTGCCTTAAAGACAAGTTGTGCAATGGGAAAGTGCAATGAATGACAGAAATAGAATCCTAAATTGGGCTCCATGCATCCAACCACTTCAACACCTCAACTTTCCAAATTAGAATGGATTCTGCTGCTCCTTTAACCATTTCATTGATGGGTGAGTCCCAACTACTGTCTTTTCCTTTGATTTCTCCAAGGGACTCTCACTTTTTAACATTGCTAACATTTTTGGTACATTTTCAAACACTTGGTACCTCCTAGAATTTGATTTATCATTAAATATGCACACTGCCTTCATATCCATAGCATGGAGAAACAATTTTGAAATTTCTTCAGTGAGGTGTGTCTTATGTTAACCTTTATTATGAAAGAAAATGTTTCCACTGGGGACTTGCATTGTGAAGGACAGAGAAATGTGGAAAATACTGCATATTTTAGTAGCAAGAGTCTATTCATCTGTGTCTGTTGCAATTCATTTCCAAGCCAACAGAAAATTGATCTCATCATATCAAATAATGTTCTAACAAAAACTAAGTTGATGATTGCTAAGTGAAGTCCTTTCTACTAATTAGCGTGAGATTCAAGAAAAAAGTTCTGGCTAAATAATGCATGTGGATTGAAACTTGAGAGAAAAGCACGTTATAAAGCTTTGTCCCAAAAAGAAAAATAAATGATTTCTTTGAATACAGAAGACACTCAGTACTTTATAAAAAGAAAGACTATGTAAAATTGCTCTGAATAATGTTCTTATTTCATCCTATTTTTAGACTGATGGATTGAAACAGAGCTAAGAACCCTCTACTCCAGTGGTTCTCAATTTTCTAATGCTGCAACCCTTCAATACAATTCCTCCTACTGTAGTGACCTCCAACCATAGAACTATTACTGTTGCTACTTTAAACTGTAATTTTGCTACTGTTATGAATTGTAATGTAAATATCTGGTATGCAGGATATCTGATATGTGACCCCTGTGAAAGGGTTGTTCAATCCCCCCAAAAGGGTCATGACCTACAGGTTGAGAACTGCTGTTCTACCCCAAAGTATGGCATCTAATTATACTGAATATTTTAAGCTAAAAAACTTAAGAGCACTGGAGAAGCAGAGAGGTCTCTATGAACCTCCCCCGCCCTTTTTTTCTCTCACAGTGGGGCTTAACGCTGAATGAGACATGTCCATTCATTCTGCTGACTGAAGGAAGGAAGCACCCTTGACTCTGAAGACACTGGGACAAACAGGCCTTGGCAACACCCTCTTAGTTTGTTACACTATGTCATACTCTCTTTGTCCCATCATACTTCTACATAGCCACTCACCTCATCACATAAAAATTTCATTAAATAAATGAGTATGATTGTCTCTTGTTGACTTATCTTTTGATACAGGAGCCTTGACCAAGACCAAGTGATGAGCAAAGAAGCCTTTCTCCCATTACAACTGGATACAAAATCCATCTGGTCTCTGATCAAAGCATGTAAGCCTCTACCTTTGCATTCAGAGATGCTTCTCGAATGAAGATATTCTGTGTAAGTCCTAGGGGGACAGAGCTTGCACTCGAGCTGTCCTTCTTCATCTTGATAGGATCCCATCAGGCAGCTTTCACAGGTAGAATGCTCCAGAGAGTAATAGGTTCCCAGAGGGCAGTTGACTGTGAAGAAAACAGCCAGGAAATTCAGGTCTCCCCACCATGGTGCCCTTTGGTTCTTTCTCTCTTTTTTTTCCTGTGAAGCTTGTTTCTAGGTACTATTGTTCATGTGTTAAGTTTTACTGTCAGAGTTTCACATCCACAGTGAGTAGACCTTCCAGAAATATATTTCTAAAAACCAATGGTAGTAGATTTTTATTTTGAGAAGATGCCTAAGTTTTATTGACCAATCTTAGGTTTGTTATGATGGGTCTCTTAATAATGGAGTAAAGCTATGGCAAACCATAGCATTATAAATACATAGTCAACAAAGAAAAAAACTGTCAGAAGACAAGGATAAAGTAATGGATATTTAGATGAACTTGTGATAACTTCGTGATATTGAAAATGTTTTCTAAATTGTCTCTCTGCATGCTCACCCCTATAAAATTAAGCTATGTGTCATTTCAATGTTATTTCTAGAGACAAGAAACAGGTCAACACAGCAGGACTAAAACAGGTGAGGAAGAGCGTTGGCCATGCTTTGAGGTGTTCTTGCCCTATGAAGGCATCCAAGGAAACAGCTGCATTTTATAACTTGTAGTGACATGGACATTCTGAGGTCAAATAGAATGTTAAACTCACTGAGCAGGTTATTATTAAAGTTAGTGTTCTAGAGAGACACCTGAACTTCAGATCTGCTGACTCAGAGATGCTAATGAATACAAATAGTACCTGGGTGCTTATTAAAAATGCATTTCTAATTCTCTAGCTCTAAAGTGCCAGGTGCATTAGTACTTGGGTGGGCCCGGAGTTGTGATGCAGCACAAGCATTTTAAGCTGGCACAGGCTGTCTGAAGTCCCTGCTGAGACTGGAGAAACAGTGACCAAGACGATTATGAGCAGGCTCATAATAGCAGCTTTCAATGAGTTGAATGAACTGATTTTGTCATACAAGGGAAAGCACATACGATGTCAGATGGTGGCAAAAACTGTCAGAGATTTCCCAGACAAGATACAAGGGTCATGCTTTAAGGAAGACTAACATGAGATTCATGCCATTCACGTGTGTGTGTGTGTGTGTGTGTGTGTGTGTGTGTGTGTGTGTGTGTATGTGTGTGGCGTGTGGCCTCTTTAGGAAGCAGGTCAGAGTTCATCCAGATTATAATTGTAGCTGTGTAGGGTAGGGCTAAGGAGATAGGAAGAAAGGTGGGCAATCTGAAAATAGACGGAAGTAATGAATTAATGCCATCAAATTGTACATTTTAAAGTACTTATGTGAGTTTTACCCTAATTGAAAAAAGATAAGATTTTAGAATTGGTTGTGTAGTTAGGAATCTCTGTTATATCACTTCCTGTGAGTATGCTCTGGCCCTACTTTTCTCTTCTGTACTGTGTATTAATATTAACAATACACCATAGATATGTTGGACAAGATAAAATGGGAGAGGTGCTTATCTTATAATGGTCAAATACAGGAGCTACTGTTGTTGGAGCAACTAATAAAAAAGTCATGAGGCTGTTTTTTGTTTTTAAACCTAATTTTTGTTTGCTTATTTGTTTGTTTATTTACTTATTTTTGTGTATGACTGTGTGTCTATGCATGCACACAAGTGTCAGTGCAGGCCAGGAGATCAGAACCTCTGGAGCTGGAGTTACCAGTGGCTGTGAGCTGCTGAATATGGATGATGAGCCATTTCTCCATCACCATTGTGAGGCTTAAAGAGCTATATAATTGAAAATAAGATTTGTTTCCCTCACATAAAATACTTCGCTTGTCCTTAACAATGGCATATACTCATGTTCTTGAGATAATACAGTGCAGTAATAACCACACAAGTGCAAAGTGCCTGTTCCATGCCAATGTTCTTTATACACACTTGGAAAACATCTGTACCCAGCTAGTTTGACCCAGTGCACAGTAAAAAGCTGGGTCCCAGGGTTGGCTTACCGCACATGCGTCCCCTCAGCACAGAGCCCGGTCTGCAGAAGAGAAAGGCCTTCTCTGTCTCCAGGGAATTGCTGTCAGCCACCACCATCTCAGAAGCAAGCTGGAAAGAATACATGGGCTCCTTATTCAAAGTGCTTTTCAGGCGGTTTGTGATCGTTTCCAGTGTCTTAATGAGTCGCTGCTGATTTTCCAATTCAAGGGTATCATTTCTTTCCTCTGGCAGTGGCACACTAGCTGAGAGAAAAACACAACAAAATTAAACATGCGTGTACAAACACACACACACACACACACACACACACGGTGTGCTAGGTACTAACTATGATAATTTTTGCTTCCAATGAAGTTGTATCTTAAAGTCCTGAGAAAAAAATTAAAGTAGGCCAATCAGCTCTTACTGGATAAGTCACACTTGAGTAGTATGAAGAACAAAATATGTTTGAATCCTTTCCCTGGATGCTGATTTTACATCATCTATTGAGGGAATTCAGCATGACAGAATGAATTATCCTATATTCTTGCTTTTAAAAACAGGCTTCTTAGTTCATCCTGTCAACATGCAAGTAAAGCAGGGTGCTGGTTACTCCAAGGAACAGAAAACACATCTGTGACACTAAACAGCATCCCATGACCATGCTTAGTTAGCCAAGTTCTCTCTACTTTTTTCCAGGGTTACTTCCTAATACACATAAGGCATGACAGGTTTCAGAACTAGCTTCCCAACCCCAAATTTCACATCATGTTACTTTGGCAAATGAAAAGTTTATCCTTACCTGTAATGTTAAAAATTAGCTGAATTTTGGGGTCAGACAATGGGGCAGTTCTTTTAATCCGTTCCGGTCTTGTTTTGCCCACACTTGCAGGTGTTTCTTGTATAACATCCAGGAAGTGATCATAAGAGTAATCCAGCCTGTTACCTGCACCCCAGCCCCCTGGCCCTGATGCAGAAAAACAAGTGATCAGATAAGTGCATCTTCCTCCATGTTCAGGTTTTAATGTCACAAGTCAAACTGTGTGAAACCATTTACTCAATTGCCCCTGGTGTACATGTGGGTGTGGCCCATAGCCTTACATTGTCATTTTGGGGGCATTTTGCATTTAATCTAGAGACTATTACCCATTTACCTCTGAAAGTATACTTGATTTATAGCATCTTTAAGTTACCAGGCAATTATTCTCACTTTAGAGGGAATTGGGGAAGGGGTGCAGAAGTCTAATGAACTCCCTTATACCGTCCTCTATTTTAAAAATGGCCTTATAAGCTTACTGAATGTAGTTAGAATTTCTTTTGTAAATATTATTCAGAATATCTGTCTCGTATATTAAAGGTGAGGAAGCTAGAAGGGTTGTGTCACTGGGGAAGGCAAGGGTATGTGTGACTTGCAAAGTGCCCTTGATGTCACTGTGATCATCAGCCAGATTTTCACTTCATCAGGTGTGATGCATGATCATATAACCTTGGCCAGTTGCTTTCATCTTCTGATTCTTTCATTAATAAATAGAGATAATGAGCCTGACTTCACAGCTTTGTCTGTAATAAGGTGCGACAACTTATATGCCCTGGTTTAATATCTGACTCATTAAAAATCCTGGTGTGTCAAGTAATTAAGTGATGTCCATGTTGTTCTGGCCATATTGACACTTAATCATGTCCTTTACACAGTAGCCATGTTTGTGAGTCTGTCACCGAGGTAAACTGTCTTCAAAGATTTCTTGGCTTTCTGTATGTATTTAAAAAGCTGGGGTCGATATTTTTGTGATTTCAGTTACATAGTTCCTTACAGCTACTATATCGCAATTGTGGAAAATTCATTTACCATACTTAGAAAATCTTTGAGAGAATATTTCTGTCTACTTGAAAAAAAAAACACTGAAAATTAGATTTTTTAATAACTGAATTTTTATAATCTGGATATTCCTTATGTATAACTATTTTTAATCAGTGACCAACTGAATGCCATATAAAAATTACTGGTTACCTACTTTCTGACTGTTATGATTCCATTCTATAAAAGGCCACTTTTAAAACTGCCATCACAGTGTGACCTTCATCATGAAGTGCTTTGGCTAATATTTTGAAGTGATTCATTTCATACCAAAATTTAAGATACCCATAATGAATTATCACATGACCAAATCCTAAAATACTTGATGACTAAATTAATAAAAACTAAATGTTCTTTTTCCGTTTTCTACCACTCCCACAGAGGAATTTCACTTTGCTGTTCCATCTTGCAAACCACCACCGCGAAATAAGGCCATTACCAATTGCAAAGCCATTTTCATAGTCATAATTATATTCGATGCAGTATTTTTTGGTCAGGTCCTCCAGTCTGCAGTCAATGTCATCAGCATCACTACAAAAGGATGGGACCTGCAAATGAACGAAGAGAAAGAGCATGGAAATCACACCCCTGTGTGCTTCTGGTGAGCCCTTGGCTCCCCTGGACCTCAACTCTCCATCAGCAGGAGGAGAGGGAGAGGTCCTTCGTGTTTCCAGAACTCTACATCTTATGAACAGAAAATCCTTTTGGATGGGGATGTAACTCAAAATTTTAGAGTGCTTGCCTCAAGTGCTTGAAGCCTGCAGACAATGCCCAGTGACACATCCTGGGTGTGGTAGTGCATGCCTGGAATTCAGTGGTTCACAACCTTCCTAATGCTGTGACTCTTTAATGCAGTTCCTCACGTTTTGGTGACCACAATCAAAAAATTAGTTTCATTGCTACTTCATAACCAATTTTTCTACTGTTAGGAATCATAATATAAGTATCTGATATGAAGGTGATCTTAGGTGACACCTTTGAAAGGGTAGTTAAACTTCAGAGGGGTTTGCAACCCATAGCTTGAGAATCATTGTAGTGTATGTAATCTTGTCGCTAGGGAGGTGGAGGCAGAAGGACCGGCAGTTCAAGGCCACCCTTGGCTACATAGTGAGGTAGAGGCTGGCATGGGCTACATGAGACTTTCTCTCAAACTCCCAAATCAAAACCAAAATGCAACAACAAAAAATAAAATCTTTAAGTGTTCAATTAGTTCTTTTCATAAAATAATTTTGGGCATTTTCTGTCAGATTTAAAAAAAAATAAGACAAGTATTTTTAAATCACAAAAACCCTAAACTTTTTTTTTTTTCCCTTAACTTTCTGGTTCATGTTATTTCGAAACTTAACATTTTGATGTAAACTGAATTCAGAAGTCTAAACTCTATAAGCAATTCTAAGCATGAATTTGAATCTCAAAGAGGGACACTTTCAGGGGTAGGAATTTCAGTTACAAACAATCCAGTGAAGTGAGGACCGGTTAAGACTGCCTTAGTAGTGCCCCGAGTGTCCCCACACAGCAAAGGCCTCCTGGCGACATACCATTTTCCCCAGGGTGGTTTCAAATGCTGTCGAAAACTTCTTAAGCAGATCCATGTCATCACAGCGAGTGGTTTTGTACAGCATCTCAAAGGACTTGAACCCATGGTTTGCAAAACGTTTTACTAGGAAAGTATAGGGGGAAACCGGCATCAGTTGGGTAGAGTTTTCAAGACAAACTCATTTCTTCCTTCCTCTCTCCCCCCTCCCTCCTTGCTCTTGTGCTAGGTAAGTACTCTATCACTGAGCTACCCCCCCCCCCAGTCCAAAGATGTAGCTTTCTATGAAAAAACGGAAACTCCAGACTTGAATCCTAGAGGAGGACTAATCTTATGATCATGACACATGCATGGTAATTCCACAGTGAGGACTAATGCTTTGTCTACTGACTTAAAAAGTATTTTACAGTTGGTCTTCTTTTGCTTCTGACATGACTTATAAACTTAGTTTTCGCAGGGAGAGGTGGCAGTGAAGGTTTCCAGGCATCCACTGTCCACAGTAAACCACAGCGTGGTGGCGCTGGGCTCCTTCTCCCAGATGAGTTGGCTTTGATCTAGTGCTCAATAACTTCCAGTCCTACGAGAAAAGGGGCACTGGGGAGAGTAAGAGACCCTTTGATCTTGACTGCATCAAAGTTGTTTAAATTTATATAAGTTTTAATTATGTGTTTGTATTTTCAACTAACAGACCTTTCAAAGTTTTAACTATTATGTGTAGTCGTAACCCTTGAAGTATAATCTCCACAGAGACAGCTTTGCTCTTGTAGCCAAAGCTTGCAACGTGGGCTGCTAGAGTCCAGGACGTGGTGATGCAGGGGTTCGAGGCCCAGCACCACCACCCCACACACTCACACACACTCCAGCCCTTGCCCCCATATTCACACACACACACACCATCCTCCCACATTGCACCCACCCCCACATACATACCCCACCCTCAACACTCCCATCTCCCTCACTCCACCCCCACACTCCACCCACCCCACACATACACACAGTCAATTCCCCCACATACTCTACCCCTACAACGCTCCATCCCGTCCCCATATACACTTTACCCCCTCCACCCACCCACCCCCACATTTACACACACACACACACTCCACTACCCCCACTCAAACCCCTACACTCCCACCTCTAATACAACTCTCTCCCATGCACTACCTCCCGCACACTGCATCCCCCACTCCACTCACCCCACATCCACACACACACTACACACGCACACACACATACTACACCCACTCCCACACTTAGAACGAGCAGCTCTAGATCTAAGCTAAATCTAAAGACACCATACAGTCTACTGTATTACATCATCCACACCGTATATTAAGTTAGAGAACTCCTTTCACTAAGGGACTTGAGACTCATGCTTCCAGACTGAGAATTCCAAGTTCACAAATTTCTTCCAGCACTTTTGAGTAAATCATGAGAAGACACAAATAGTTATGCCTTTTAATAGGAACCCAATCTCTAGCAAGACTCTGGTGGCTAGTATTTTAAACCATACATACTGCCCATTCATGACAAACTTCCAGGTAATTCTCATCCTAAGGAGAATTTTCTGTGTAACTCGAAGAAAGGCACACGGTGGTACACTTGAAAAGCTGCAGACTTGGAACTTACTAGCACAGTCCGGCCATTCAGTAGAATATGGTGGTCTCCAGATACCATCTTCAAAAGCACAGTAATACTTCTCAGTGGACCCTTCTGTGAAATCATAGCCCTCCCGGCAACTCAGGGTACAGTTAACTCCAGCACTATCCTGGGCACAGACAAAGTCCCCGTTTATAGGGGTGAAGGGAACCTCACAGGGAGAACCTGTGTCAAAATAACACTGTATTATTCAATTATAGTTTTGGAGCAGCATAGTCCAGGAATTAAAGCTGAGCTAATAAGAGAGCTCCTCCTGCCTCCTGCTGTCCTTAGGAACATTTCCCAAGGGGCATCAGTATGGGAGAGCAGGGCTGACTACCTTTTGGTTCCTTGTATTGTGGGCAGATGTTGAAAAGTTGTACTGACGTGCAATTACAAGTTCTGCACATTTTATAAGAAGGAAAATGTATATCTATCTGACTTTACAATATTGTTTCTGGCAAAATTGCTTGAATAAGCATAAAACCTGCATAATAGACGTTATGTGGCAAAGACATTTTCAGGGTCTTTAAAGCAACACTTCGCAACAGCAGGGGAAAAGGTTCATAAAACTGCAGGCAGTTGTGATGGTGAAGCTTGACTATGAACTTGACTGGGTTGAGTGATGCCTACATGATTACTAAAGCACTCCCTCCCCCACCCCGCCCCACCAGGGTTGTCAGTGACGTTGTTTTCAGAGATGACTGGCAAGTGGGAGAGTCATCAACAGGGGAAAGGACCTGCCCTGAATGTAGGCAGTTCCATCCAATAGGCTGGGAGATGGGATGGGATAAAAGGGAGGAAGAGAAAGCCAGCAGGTGTGTCCATTCTTCCTGAACTACTGCATCTATTGTAGCTGCTGTCACTCCTGGACACACCCAGGTTCTTTTAACCTTTGAGTTTCCCAGTGACTCTCCAAGGGGCTTCTAGGCCTTCATCATTGGACTCGGATTGCATCATGAGGATGAAGGATATACCCTTTAGGCTTCTAATTTCTTGGACTGAGCAACAGCTGGGTTCTCTGCATCACCAAGCCCATAAGGCAACTCATCCAATCCCTTTTGTAACTAGTTCTTTTCCTCTAGAGTACTCTAGTTAACACAGGAATTAAAGACACCCTCACAGAAGATCTGTCACAAGCTCAAGGATGACAACTGGAAACTTACAATCTGTCAACATTTGGACTTGAAAATTTAGTACTCTCAGCCTATTACCTCCCCCAACCACCCACCTCTGTCAATAGTGACCACATGCATCAAATGTCAGCTAGGCTGGGGGAGGGTCTGGTGGAGAGAGTACCTTTTATGACAATGTGGATGTCACAGGTTCTGTTGTTGCCTGAGGGGTCAGTGGCTGTATACCATACTACAGTTTCTCCGTGAGGAAAGAGATCTCCTTGTGTGTGACTTCTGGTAATGACCAATTCAGCCCCTGCGGACGGAGGAGAAGGTGTGATTTCTGCCTTGCATCACTCTGCAGTCACACCCCTACCCTTTCATCTGATGTGCTTTCATTTTCTATTCATGCAAATTGGCTGGGCAATCCACTCTGTGTGATTTGTCTACTGCTAGAGAATAAAAGATCCAATATTTAGGCTGTACCACAGAAACAATAGATTGGAAAATCCTATTAAATTAAGGACTTTTGATAAACAGAAGTTTTTGACTTGGTCTGTTAGAATATTGACAGTTTAAGAAATTGACCTGACTTTTCTTGTTTTAGGGAAACTTTTAAAAATAAACTTCAGTTATGTTCACTTGGGTTTTCCCTCACCTTCCTATGGCCTGTTTTAATCTATTCATCTAAGGTCTGGGGATGAAAGCAAATGCACAGAATCAACTGGAGATGCTAGTAGAAACTCATTTTTTATATCCCCATGGTATCATAGACTCAATTTAGTAAACTCATTTAAACCTGCAAGTTCAAAACCTAGCAAGGTCTAATAAATGCCCAGTGATTATTGAATACAGAGGAAGCCCAATGGCTAAGCAAGACGCTAATGTTAAATTTTATGAGTATTAAAACACACCACTGGTGCCATTTCTCAGTCTTCATAGCTGTTACTTACTCATTGCTTTTGCCATTCAAAGAAGATTTTAAGAGTAAAATCTGGCTAGTGCTACCCAGCCGACAAGATCTGTGCATCCTCACCAGAGTTGTCTGAAAACTGAGGCTCATCCCAGTTGGCAGAGTGCTCCTTCTCTAAGACCTGGATGGGAGGTGGAGATCGGCACCAATCTATGACAGGTGGTTCCACATCTGCAGAACATGGAATTAGACAAAGAAGTCATGACTGCTCTCTAAGTAGCCTTGCAGAAATGAAGATATTCCAAGGAAACCCTTGTGCCTCTCAGTCTATCATAATATTGAAGCAATGGACCCCAGATGTATCCAGGCAATCTTGTGCTGGGAGAAGGGAAAGGCACAAGCCAGAGAAGGAGATTGTCTCCCTGAAAGAGATCTCACACAGCTCTAACAATGTGTTAGGCATAATACAGGATGTGACTGAAGTCAAGACAATGGTGGGTGGAGCCACCCTTTGAGGTGGATTGCTTAGATGTTCACCTCCTTGGCCCATCACTTAAACTCTAATCTTATTTCAGGGCTCCAGAGACAGACTTGGGAGTTTGCTGGATCTCTTTAGGCCTCTTTCCAATATGGCCATAATGAATTAGTCATTTTTCTTTCAGGTACTGGTCTGATTCCTTTACTGGCTTACTAAGGATGAGTGGCCAAAATGGCTGGAGGCACAGGCTATGACCTTCAAGTCTGATGACCTTACTAAGCCTTAGAATCCACATTGAAGGGTGGCATGCTGTTGAGTGTTAACTGTCATCTTGATACAACCTAGAATCGTCTGAGGAAGGAGGTCTTGGTTGAGAGACCTGCAGGCATGCCTGTGTGAGACTGTTCTGGGCATTGAGATGGGAAGACTCATCCTAAATGTAGTCGGTATCATTCCCTAGATAGGGGTCCTGAGCTGTGTAAGCATGAAGAAAGCTAGCTGAGCATAAGCAAGCGAGCAGGCAGAGGGGTGCATTTGATATCTCTGCTCTTGACTGTGGATATGAGGGGACTAGCTGCTTTGAGTTCCTGCCTCAACTTCCTTTCAGTGATCAACTGTAAGCTGGAATTATACTCCAAACAAGACCTTCCCTCTTCTAAATTGCTTCAGATTAGGGTATTTATCACAGCAACAACAGAAGTGTATCTGGAAGTGGCTTTGAGGTAGTATGGGAAGCCATGTTTTAAAGTCATGATTGAATGTGGTTTCAATTCCAAGATGAAGAACCCGGGCACTGATAAATACAAAGGGATTGTTTTTGTAACCCCTCTACCACATGATTTGGAGAAGACTTACCGATAACCTTAATATAGAAAGTACAGCTGGCTTGATTACCAGATGAGTCAGTTGCTGTGTAGGTGATGGCCACTTCTCCAATTGGGAAGAGGTAAGGTGGAGTAAAGGCTGGTTGGACCTGGACTGACACCTTATAGAGACAAATAATTATTTGATAATGTTGGTAGTACATTTATCTTCTTTTGATCTATGTTATCAGCAAAGGAATAAGAAGATTCAGTATTTCATAGGGAAGAAAGGAGGATGAAGCACACCTTTATGGTGTATTTTTCATACCACTCTTCCACCCTTTACAGAGGTGCCATACATATTTTTCCTTATGTTTTAAGCACAATGCAGTAGGACACTTTTGTACTTTTGAGTGATCTTCAGAACTTAAGAAGGCTTTTACACGTCCCCTTCATGTTCATACAAAATATAATTTCTTTCAAAAAAGTATTTGGAAGAACTTTTAATTTGGTTCCAAATTTTACTCTTGTAAACAGTTTTATACACCAATTTAAATCTGTTTTTGCAATTTCCTTACAATATCTCTTCATGCATAGACCTGACTTTAGACTATCATTATTTTATTGATGGGTAATAAAAAAATGTCTTTCCTACAAGTGTGGTAACAACTTGCATTCCCATTGTCTGGGATATGATATCAGTGTCAGTGTTCTCAGGTCTGTATCAAATATCTTCAACCTTGCTAAGTGAAAAGTACCGTGCAGGCCCTTGTTTTTATTTTAGAGTATTTGTGTGATGCTGTGGGTCAACACTGGGGTTTTATATATGCTAGATGAAGCCTTCTAACCCTATTCTACATCCCAGGCCCAGTGTCTTAGTTTTCAGCAAAGATTACATTCTCTTGTTTCCATTCTCCATTCACTGGAAAATTGCAATGTAATAAAAAAATTATATTAGCATGTTATATAGTTTTGACAAGCTTAAAGTATTTTTTGATTTTTATATTCATTGCTAGGTTAAGAAGTTAAATGATATATGAGTAAAATACTTATGTATTAAAATATATTTATTTTCCATTGGGTTTTAAAAAATATTTCAAATAAGCTTAGAGAGCCTTTTATGAAGTGGTTTGATAAGTATTTGTATGTATGTGATAGTATCTTCTTAGTTTTAACAATTAAGAGACTCAGACAGTCAACATTCAGTCATAGGTATGGGAAGGGCTCTCAGAAACGGCCCCTCCCATGGGAGTGAATGTCAGTGAGGGCTGGCTACTAGGAGACAGGAAATCTGTCCTCAGTGCTGTAGTCACTGGTGAGTTGCTCATGCTCAATGGATCCCCCCAACACCCAGACCCGCAGGTGGGTGAGGGGAGCTGATTAAACCTGGTAGGTAGGTCACAAAACAAAAAAGAAATTCTACAGTAGAGACAACTGTAAATTGGGCAGGGACCTCTAGGAAGGTAGATTTTGTGAGGGTAGGCTTTCTGGTCACACAAATGCCCGTGAGTCATGAAAACCTATTTAAACTCACTCATTTACCAAGCTAGTCAGGTAGATTGTTCTTCTGGTCTTTCATCGGTGCCCTATTTGGGGGTAAAGATGTTGATGTTCACATCTTCCCAGAAAAAAAGTCAGGACATTCTTGAAAAAGAAAATAGAATGAGTAAAGGAAGAAAATACTAAAAAAATACAGAAGGAACCTCTGAGTTGAAGAAACTGAAGATATGGCTGCAGATATTATAAAAGGGACTCTAGCTGTATGAGGCAAGAGTCAATAAAGAACAACCTATACCTAAGGCAATCAGACAATTTTGGGCGTGGTGAAAAATCTCCACAAGACTCAGGGAGAAAGGCTTCATATCACCTACCAAATTCTCTTTATCATTAAATGCTAGACTGGAATAAGAGAGATCTTGGAAGTTATATAAGCCTACTACAACCCCCCCCCTTTTCTGAAGGAAAAAAAAATTAAACTCACCAAACAAAAGATGACTCTTAAACTCTCATAAGTAAGGAAAGTCCCAGTCCCCTGCAAACCCCATGACCTCATGACTGTGGACTTGGTCTAAAAAGGGCTCATAACTGTGGTTATAAAGCAAACATGAAGAGTTATAATTTTGGGAAGGGAATATATATAAAGTGAATAACTGATAATTAACCAATAACGAATTGGAATAAGAATTGTACATTATGCCAGAAAAACCTAAAATGGCTAAGAAGATCAACTAATAAATTTGATTATTTTGCTTGGGAGAGACAACCAGTAATTTTATACTTTTTCACTATTGAGAATTAAATAATTATGGGTTTCTACATATTTAAAGAATGTCATTAAAATCTGTATATTTCTTCTGTATATGAGGATTATAGAATCCAAATAATGCCATGTTCTAAGAGACCCCCCCCATGGACAGACAAATTGGCAGGAGGCTGATATTCAAGTTGCCAAATAGGTCCATGGCCCAGCACTCCCATCAGCTCACAGGAGCAGAGACGCTGTGGAAACAGGAGTGTTCACTGGGGTAGAGTTCTGAAAACTTCTGTTTCTTTCTTCCCCCCCCCCATAGGGATAGTGTCTGCCTCAAATGAAATACTGCTTCAGACAATCCCACAGTATGAGTTTCTGCACTTCATTGATAGATGGAAGCAGCAGAAACCCATATATTCTCTCTAATGCACTGAGTGTTTGTTGAGATTGACTGCCATCTCTTGGAGTTTAGGGATATACATGAATGTAGACAGGTGTCTGCTCTTCCTTGGATGAATATTGCAGGCAGGGGGCTTGGCCAAGCAATGTGGGTAGCAAGGGAGGAAGAATGCTGTGGTGGTTAGCAGGAAAAAAATGTTCCCATAAACTCAGGTATTTGCACACTTGGTCCCAGTTGCTGTTTGGAGAGGTGGTGTAGACTTTCTAGAGATGGTACATCACTGGGGGTAAACTTTGAGAGTTCAGAGCCTTACTCTACTTCCGAGTCACTCTCTGCTTTGTGTATATGGCTGAGAATGTTGATGTGACCAACCAGCTCCCTCCATGCCTGAGCATGTTGCCTTGTCTCCCCACCATAATGGATTCTTATGCTTATGGATTGGATTATAAGTCCCAAATACGCTATTCTCCCCGCCCCCAATACATTGCTTTTGGTTATGGTGTTTTATCAGCAATAGAAAAGTAACTGATACAGATGCTATCATAAGTTAGCCATGGCTCCTATTTTGGCAAGGTGAAGTCATGAAGGCAAAGGGGAACAGAACACCAACTGAAACCTTGTGCCTTTACTCCATCTTAGATAGATCCTTTAGGCATTAAGAACTTGTGAGTTGTATCACATGTCCTGCAATTAAAAGAGTGGGTAGAAGATATTCTACTAGAACACAGTGCCATGTTCAGGAACTGTATGGGGCAGAGTGAGGGCACGCCTGCAAGGGCTCCTGCAGAATCTATGCTTGGGAGGGATGAAAGGGGCAGTAATTACATGCTAATTTCTTTGCGTATCTCAGTGACATTGAGATGAGAACAACATTAGTTAAATGGAAGAGTTAACCTGTCTTCAAAATCACTCCTTGCTCAACTGTTGCCTATTGTCATGACACAGTGCTTCAAACTCAGCAGCTTCAAACAGCACACACTATTGCCACAGTCTTAAAGGTCAAGGTGCTAATGGCTCATACAAGGATGAAATCAAGGTGTCAGTACTCTGCTTTTCCAGCACTGAGGTTTCCAGAATGGGCTTCCAGAATGCCTCTTCCTCCAGTTTCTAAAGCCAGTGATACTGACAGAGCCCTTATCACTCACTAGCTCCCTTTCCACCACAGCATCTCTCTCTAGCCAGAGTTGGAACTGGTGCTCCTTTCTTAAGGGATATGTTAACCAAGCAGGGCTCACTTAGACAATAAAAAGTAGTCTTTCTACCTCAAAATCTATTGCCTGAAGAATCTCTTTGTTGAATAATGAAACATTCACTGGTGGTGGAGGACAGTGATATTGTTGGGGTGCCCATGATTCTACTGATTGTACCAGCCACTTATATGGAAGCCCAACAAGAGATGGGGGTATAGAATAAATAAAAGAGCAACCACAGAGCTGACATTCCAATCCCTTGGGTCAGCTCTGGGCAATAGCAGGATAAATCTTTGAAGTGCAAATGAGATTCAAATTTTTATTTAGACAACTAGATTCTTCTTTTTAATCCTTGAAAGTAGATTTTAATTACAGAAAGCATTTGTTTTTATATCTCAAAGTAACCAAGCCTGCATGTGACTCAGGACAAATACTTATTTTGTATTGTTTCTGTCCCAGTTGAGTTTGTTCAAGTTGAGTCACAAAATTACAGTTTGATCACATTGTATCTGTAATTTAGAATCTTATTTTCCCACCAAAATACCCTCCCTTCTAAAAATTGTCCTAAGGAATGATCAAGGCAACAGTCTAGAAAAGTGTCCTCAAGCCCTCACAGAATCCTAGTCTGTTTCTTCCTTCTTTCAATGGCCTTGAGTTTGTGTCTTGTTGTGCTTTGTTACTGTAAGTTCTAGAATTGCCTTGCCTTTCTCTTTCTATGTGAAGTGGCAAAAGAGCCACTTCACCTGTTCTCTTGTGTATATCCCCAAAATCCTACTGGTTCTGAAGATATTAATATAACCATAAGGATTAATCTTGCTATAATGAATGATCACCAATTTCAAACCAACCATGAACACTGTATAGTAATCCTACTGTATCTCTCGGGTTTGTACTCTCCTTCTTTCTCTCCTCAAACTTTCAGAATCTCTCTCTCTCTCTCTCTCTCTCTCTCTCTCTCTCTCTCTCTCTCCTCTCTCTCTCTGGCAGACTTATCCTACTGTGTGTTGAGTCTGACCATTTTCTGACCATGATCCACACACAATAGGTTTTCCTTGTATATCCAACTTCTCTCTCCACAAATGGGTCCTCATAGTTCTATTTCCCTTCTTTTAGGTACATTTGTGTCATATCCATTGTGGTAGTCCCAATAACAGTCCCTGAAAGGTATCCATGTCCCTTCTGGAACTTGTGACTGTTACTTTACATGGCCAAAAGCATTTAGGAGATATGACTGAATTAAGAATTATAAAATGAGAAGATTATCCTGATTCATCCAGATGGGATAAATGTAATCACCTCACTTTGGTGTTCATCAGACACAGTTCGTATGATGGCAATGTTGAGACTAAGTGTCCACAGTGCCATCTTACTACCAATGAGCATCCTTTAGTAGCAGGAGGCTTTTCTTCAATGCAATGTCTGAATTTCTGAACACAAGGCATTGAGATAACAAGCCACAGATTCCTAGGCAGAACTTTTGGTCTTCTGTGCCTATGGGCAACTCAGGATCCCATGAACCAGGGCAGGCACTGCTTTTGTGCAATATCCTGCTTTCCTGGATGCACTTTCTCCTACATAAAGAGCTTTGCTAAAAGGATCACATGTCCCTGGATACGTAATAACACAGGAAATTCTTCATATTCCTCCAGCTAGCTTTTGTTGTAGAAATTGAACTATCTGACAGGGTGACTATGATTGGGTTGGGAGTCAAGAGTCAGACATTGGAAGTGATTTTCACTCAACTGCATGAGTCGATTATTAAAATGCGAGAAGTTATAGAGAAAATCTGAGGGAGCATTGAAGGAGTCATCCTGACTCTCTTGGCAACAGGGAATGAAAGACAGTGATGTATTGGTACAGCCTTTGAGACCCTGCGAAGAGCAGGCGTGGTGGGGAGGGGATGAAGATATGCTTCCTGCTTCCTGTTGGTGCTGGCTGGGCTTACTTTTCTCAGAGACTAATGGATACATGATTTCTGCATCTATATACACACAGGTGCTATGCAGTGTCTCATCAGATCCTAAAATGCACCCCTTTCTGCTTGATATTGGTGAAGATGGCACACATTTGTATGTCTCATAGAAAGTACTCACAGTGTGCCTGATGACACCTTTTACATTTAGTCCTAGAGGTTAGAATTTTAAAAGCTACTTTGAATGTAAACATATTCAACACAATTACTAGAACAATTATTATTGTTTTGCTTCCCACTCCCAATATATCCTGCCTGGAAGAGCTTACACATATTTACATGCAGCTGTGAAAGCAAAATGCTGTTTAATGGTATCTGCCTACATCTGGACACAGTGAAGCTGTAACAGGAAACTGCATTCCTAATTCCTAAACGATGCTCTTCCCTAGTAGCTGATGGTTGATTGTCAGTAGCCAGTCAGTGTACATTTAAGGTTTAAATACTCAATAAGACTGAATTTAGGAACACCCAGTAAGAAATGCTGACAACCCATCCTTCAGCTTGGCCAATATGCTATTATTTAAAAGATACGTTCATGACTAGGAATCAAGTCTCACATCTTTCCTTAGATTTTTTTCAGAACTATCCAAGGAGTGAAGAATCATTGATGATAGAGGGTTTAATGGAAAGAACAATATGGCAAACTCATGGAATGAAAAGTTTCTGTTCACTTTGTAGTTGATATTTATATTTAAAAACTCAATGCTGGCTGTTATCTCAGAAGAACTATTTCGACTGAAATAGAGGGACAGAACTGTGCATCATCAAGGTACAGTAAAATTTCCACATCACTCAAGTGCATGTGTAGATTTAGAATTCATTCAGAAGGAATGGGGATGTTTACACCCACCTTACCTTTTCACCAGAGTTGTCCTTAGCTGTTGGGATTTGCCAGGTGATGTTAGCAGTGTCTTGCTGTTCCCCAGTCTTAGCTTCGATGTCATTTGGACAGATGATTTGTGGAGCCTCCACATCTGAACCCCCCAAAAAACCACAGCTCAATTAAACCCCCTGTCATGTACTTTTAAGTTACTTTTAAAATGTGGTAAAAATCTGATTATATTAATACTTTGTAATTTTAATTACCAATTGATTAGGTCCACACAACTACTTTGCGTAGCTTATCTCATGTGGCTTAGGAGCCCCTTCCTGAGCTGGCCCTGTCATGTAGCCAGCATTCACATTCCACTATAGGGAAGATTTCTGTTGGCCCATGGAACTCTCCAGTCTGCCCTGCACTTGGTCTTTGCCTCCGTTCTTCTCTTTGCCTGCCTTAATGCCCCCTCATTTCCCCTATCCCACCCCCAAATACCTCAAGAGCAGCTGCAGGTCTTTTCATCCAAAGTTCAAAAGCTGCCCGGGCTCTCCTGAACCACTTGGCATGCTCACCCCCTGAGTCCTGAGTCCTCATAGTCTTTGTTTTTCCCAAGCAGCAAACTCAGCATGCCATTGCGAAACAGAAGTTTCTCCCCATTTACTTGAAGGAAAACCTCACCCTGCTGTTTTACTTAGTGTCTGGCATACAGGAGGAACTTTTAATGAAACAGAAATAAATGGAAGAAAGTGAAAGCTGACTGGGGCAGAAACTATACTTGAAAATGGGGCCATCAATCAAATTAATTAGCAGTCCTAGAATGTACTATCTGTGAAACAAACAGCAAATGAATCTAATGATACTTCTTTATAGTGGATAAGCTTTATACACTATGAATGCAGGATTAAGCCAGATAAGGTTATACAGATCAAATTATAGTGACTTGAAGTCAAACCCTTGTTATGGGTTAGAATACATCTTTTATTACTAAATGATGTTAAATGAGGCCTACTAAATTTCCAGATGGATGTATCTGAATTGCCTATATTTTGTCTAATTTTATTGCTTCTCTGGAATTTTATTTGATTTATGTTTTCCCCTATGACGATGCACAGCTGCATACTGATATTCTGAAAACAGTCATTGCAGTTTTCATCCATAGTTAAGTAATAGTTTGGCTGGATTTGAATATTTATATTATTTTTTCCCCATCTCCGGAGGCACGATTGCTTTTCTTTCTGTAATGTAAATCAGATTCATGTTCGTTGGGACACTTTCTCTTTTTCTGGAAATTTAAGTTTTCCTCATTAACTCTGCAACTTAGACATTTCCCTCAGAGGAAGCTTGTTAGCCCAGTGGTCAGGGACTATTTGGAGCAAAAGATCCAGACCTTCCAGAGAAACTTTTCTGTAGTAGGTAAGATGGAAAGACAATTCACCCTCTTTTCCCTCGGCTTCTGCCTCTCATCATGACACAGGTGCTGTGTGCTTTTATTATTCTAATCTCTTGACTGCAGTGTCTTTGGGTTGATCAGTTAAGACATTCAAGTTCCTTATTTATTACTTGTTTATTCCAAAGGGGTTCTCAGTTTGATACTCCAAATTAATGACATTTCAACAATATCCACTCGAGTTCTTAATTTTATACTTTCCCCCTATGTTCTGGAGGACACACACACACACACACACACACACACACACACACACACACACACACACCACTTTTATTTTGGAGGAGGACTCTATCTCTATACTATACTATTTATACTTCTTAGGCCTTTTCTTGTTTTTAACGCTGTTCCCCCCCCCCCCCCCGGGTTACCCTGGCTGTGGGGTAAATGATAATGTAAGAAGATGCAGGCTTCAAAGAGCTCAAGACTCTTACTCCTGTAAACCTGCTCAGTCTTGTCGACTTCATATGCATCAGACCTTCTTTGATTTCCATTTCCCCATGGGAACTCTCAGCTGATTTCGCACTAGCGTCATTTGCATTTTCCTATTTCTTCTGTCATTCTCTCTCAACTGGATTTTTATAAATTCACTCTTTTTGAGTCAGAAATCTTCCCAGTTCATACATGGTTTTTACCTGCCATTTTACCAGCGAATTGCCCACTTTACTCACAGAGGGGCAGCCCTACCCAACACTCCTATACCATTATTTAGGAATTTGGGTTTTCTCCTGCCTCATGCAGGCACCTACCTTTGCACACAGCTGTCTGAACTTTAGCACTCCACTTCCCAGATGTGGCACATCTCACTTCTCTGGCCCCAGATAAGATGTATCCCTGTCGGCAGCTTAGCTGACAGGTCATCCCAGGCTTGGCTGGCTGTTTGCCACAGCTGGGTGGAGATATGAGGACACCCTTAGGCTTCTGGAAGGTCGTACAATGGTGTTCTGTTTCAGAGAAATGGCAGCATGTTGTTTGCATTCCCACAAAATAGAAATGACACAGTACCTTTACCTCACCCCCAAATATAACTGTGCTTCCTTAGATTGACATGCCCCACCCCTAAATGGTTGTGTGTGAGACTGTGTGCACAATGTATCATAAAACATGTGGAACTATCTCTTTGGTTACCTCTTGTCTAATTTGTTTGTGTTTTGTTTTCTCTATGAGACAGGGCCTCATGTAGCCAGGGCTGGCCTCAAATTTGCCGTGTAGCCAAGAACGACCTCGAACTTCTCATCTTTCTGTTTCTACCTCCTGATTGGGATTGGGATTGAAGGTATGAATGTAACACCTGACTTTATGTGGATCAAACCCCAGGTTTCGACCAACTGAGATCATCTTTTGCTATTTTGCAGTTGTATCAAAACCCTGAAAGTCTCTGGCGTTTTGTTGATTGTGACTATTATCATCTGCTTCAGAAAACTTTATTCACTGTTGATGATATTATTTATGCACTTGAAGAATAAATTGGACTCCACCTTTCATGGATTCAGTGGTATATTCAGCAACTGATTTTCTTTTTACTAGTTTCATCAGTTTTTGGGTTCTTTCTTTTTAAAAATTTATTCTTTGTGTCTTTGACATCATACCTCGAGATCCTACCCATCTCCCCCTACCAATAAAGCAAACTAAAATTTAAGAGAAAAAACAAAAAAGGGGGAAACTTTCATCATGGAAGCTGTAGTGTGGCCCTTTATATTTTTACATGCAGGCATTCATGACAAAGAATCACTGGTCTCTGCTACATCAACCATTGGCACTGAACCCTCTCTGGGACTCTTCCTGGACATCTTGTAGCTTCCTTTTTGTCGTAGAGATCCTGCAGCTCTGGGTCCATAGGACAACCTTATCCTCCACCCCTGTGCTCCCACAGATCACAGATGGGGTGGGCATTGGGATAGGCTAATACATAGCCCTGGTTCTGGACCTGGGTAGTTTCAGGGTTGGTCAGCCCATCTGCTCTCCCCTGTCTTCACCACCAGGGTGAGCTCTCCTGCATTGCCCTGGCTAGTTCATCACTTACAGCGATGAGCAACGGGTGGGGCCAGTTCTCTGGCTTTCATGTCCTCAGGGTTGGTTCTCCTACACCTTCATCTTCAGGGTCAGCTCTACTGTGTTGCCCAGGTGTGGCATAGGGGCCTGGTGAGTGCTGCAGCTGATGAGGGGCAGGAGGAGTTCTCTTACTGTATGACCTCAGGGCCAGCTCTTCCAGCTGCCACAGGTGCTGGTGGAGGGCGGGCGAAGTCATGCCACCATGCCACCACACAACAGATGAGTAATGGGGACAGTTCTCACATGCACATAACACCTGGGCTGGCTCACCCACACCTCCGCCAACAGGGGTTTCTGTCTTTAAGTGAGTGTGTTTTAGATAAACCTTTACCTCCACAGACAACTGTGTTATAACTGGGGCCTTGACCTTTCATACTGTCTTTGACCCTTCTTACTATCTTGGGCACAGATAAAAATAGCAGGTAGATTAAGTAGACTGTAGACAGAAGTGGTAAATCCAGATTAGGACTTAATGTGTGTGTATGTATGCATGTATGCATTAATTTATTATAGTAGAGATTCTACAATGCTACTGTCCTTTTTATGTAATAAAAGTCAACATTTATTAAATGCCTACTATGGCAAGGCCATGCTGTCAACACTTGCATGTGTTAACTCATTTAATTCCATACAGGAAGAAGTATTGCTATTTTTGATCACAAACAAAAGAACTGAACATACATGAAATGTGGCAGCAAGTGCCCTATCACTTAGCATAGTAGCAGAACACTCCTGCTCCTGAACATTCTACCACCATCTGCCTCCTTGATTTGAATACTCCAAATTCATCTTCCCTAAAGAGCTATTTTGTCTCTACATTTGTACAGGGTAAGCATTGTGGGACTACTCTAATGTTCTGGTCTGCTGTGAGCAGAAGGAAAATCACAGCTAAATTTGTAATTAAAGTGTAATGAATAATCAAGCTCCAATGCACTTTTTTTTTTTTTTTTGGATCAATCCTTCCCAATGTAACATAGCTACCTTTGACTCTGAGAACTGTTAAAAGTTTTTATCTTCTTTGTTATACTTGTCCATAGTATTTAAGTGAATATGTAATTTTAATTTTTATTCTATTTAATATACTGTTGTTTTTCTTAATATTTTAAAACCTCTTGTTTTTATGCTTAATAAGTTCTGAGGTTGATTAGTGTTCACTTAAATTATATTAAGCAGATTTTCTTCTGTTGTAGTGGTTTTATTTTTTTACTTCCTATTTTAAAATTTAAGAAAATTTATTTCAGTGAGTGACTTGAATTAAAGACATGAGAAAAATTTCATTTCCCCCAAATAGTTAACAGATTTTCCTGTGTGATCTCTTTAATGAATCTTTTTTTCCTTAACTGATCTGTCATGTTTCCTTAGTAACAACTGAACTGAGCTATGATGCCCCTTGAGTTGTCTGTGGTCTTTGAATTATCTTAATCTTTGCAGCTCTAGTGTGTATTTTAACATCAAGGAGACTGACTTTTCTTATTTCTTCTTTTTTTTTTTTTGTTTTGTTTTATGTATCCTAGTGGTTTTTAACTATATAGTCTTCTAGAAAAACACTGGGGCCACTCTCTACCTTAACAAAGGGAGAACAAAAGGAAAATTTCACTTAGGTATGGAATGAGACTATACTTCATGGACGCATATACATTTGGAGAAAACACTTTGATATAATCATATATATTTTTAAGAATCCCCTTTTTATTTTCAGAAGCATCTTCTTGTTTGTTTAATTCAAGTTTTTAATTTTTTTCTTACATGTTTCATGTATATATTTTGGGAGTTTTATTTGCTTTGTCTTTTGAAACTGTGACTGAAATATCCCATGTAGTTCTTGAATTTGCTATATAACCAAGGATGACCTTGAACTTCTGATTCTCCAGCATCTGCTTCCCAAGTTTTTAGGATTATAGCTGTGTGCCTCAATGTTCATCTTTACAAGGTGCAGGGAGATGAACCCTGGACTCTGCATGCTAGGTAAGCACTCCAACTGAACTACCCCTCCTGCACATTTAAACCAATCTTTTGAATGTAATTTTCACCATCTGTCCTAGTTCTCAGAATATAAACACAATCTACTCCCCTTGCCATTCTTTTGATTAACATGAACTCTCAGTATTTTGGGTAGATTAATTTTACTTTTTAATAACCTATCCATCATGATGAGATTGAATATCAGTATGTCCAATCTTGTGACTCTTTATCAAAGCTGATACTGAATAATAACGGATGATCACCTATCCTTCTCTTTTCCCAGTTTCCACAAAACTGTCTAGTTTGTTTCTCCAAGGTAGTTGCAGGTTTATGGTGGACATTATTTTATATGTGTGGATGTTTTGCCTGCATGTTTGTATATGTCCCATGTGCATCCGTGGTGCCTGCAGTGGCCAGAAGAGGGCTCGGATCTCCATATGGTCCTGGGAACTGAATTAAGATCACCTGAAGAGCCACTCAGCCATCTCTCTTAGATATCACTTTCTTACGGTTCTGTTGAAAATGTGTTTGAAACAACAATGAATAAATTTCTTCTTTTATGTTAAGCGACCACACAATGTTTTCCTGTCTACTGTAATGAAAGCAATGAGTCATATTGACAGATTTCCTAATTTTAGTTTTATTGGATTTCTAGGATAAAATCTCCTTGCTGTAATAGGACATTCTTTTGAATGTAAATTGCTTATATATTTGTTATTAGTGACACTGGCAAATTTAGTTTATAGTTTCAGGGATTTTTTTTTTTTGTAGTGACTACCAGGTTGGGAACAAAATAAAATAGATTGTTAATATGAATTAGATAGTTTTCTATACCAATTTACATGGTATAAGAATTACTGTTTTTCAAAGTTTAATTTTTTCCTAGTTTGCAAAGTTTCTGTTCCTTGACCTGTCAGTCATTTTTGGAGGGATGACTAATATATAATAGTATTTTCCATTTTTTATGAATAGTATTAATCTGCATTTCTGATTTTGTTTTCTTAAATCACTTAAGAACTTGCATCTCCCCAGAAACCATGGGCAATATAAACAGTATTTTATTTACATGCTCAGGTTCACACAGCATCTCCCTTTAATATAAACAGTATTTTATTTACATACCCAAGTTCACACAGCATCTCCCTTTAAAGGTCCTCTTCCTGTGTACTCTATTGCAGCTTTTAGGATCTCTCTATTTTATGCATTTCTCTTAGATTTTTTAAATTCTATTTTATTATTTCCTTTTAAAGAAACCATATTGTTTTATACTTTGGAATTAAACATTCAGCTTTTTAAATTTTTCCCGAAAAGACTTTAAAATTTTTCTGGTTCACAATCATGTCCCTTCAACAAGGTGAGGATAAATCATCTTCAGCAAATAAGGCGATTAAAAGAATTTGCTAAAAAAAAAAAAATCCAAGTTGTCCTCCTTTGGTGTGTATATGTGTGTGCATCTTGCCCAATGGAGCTGTAAATTTCCAGTGAATACAAGGCTTGGAGTTTTCCTAACAATGGAGAGAATTCTTCTCTCTTTGTAAGTGCAGTGGAGTTGGGGAATTATGACTGGGCACTTATTATGTTGAGTTACTCTAGGAAGAGTGACCATAGAGCAGGCATTTGAAGTTTTGCAGTGGTCACGTGGGAAGAAAGGTAAAATGGGGGCTAGAAGGATCCGAGTGACTTAACAATGTATTTGACAGTGCATGCACAGCGCCACAAGTGTGCATATGCACATGTTCATTCATGTGTGTCAGGAGCATGTGTTCAGGTCCAGGTCCTTGCACAGTCATGGACAAAGGAACTTCTCAGACCTCACATTTCCGGGCCACTTACTTACCCACACATCGAGGTTCTGCACCATCCCACTGGGCGTTTCCTTGGCAGGTAAGCTTAGCACTTCCTTCTAATCTGTATCCTTCATTACAGGTGGCCAAACACAAGGTGTTGAAGGACATTTCTGCAGTGGAGCAGCTGATGTGGCCATGTTTGGGCTGGCGGAGATGGGGGCATGTTCTCACTATAGAAAACATCAAAAGTTACATTTTACTAAATACAGACAGAAGTGGAACTGTTACTTTAGTAATGACTTGTGTTACAAACAAGATAATTACCTGTTCTTAAAGTATCAATAGATAAATAACACACCCTCGTTTTTTGGAAACATGGGGTCCTTACAGACTTATATTTTATTTTTACCACTACACTATTCAGTCTGTAGCCCATGGGTCAGGAATTTAAACAAGGTGTATTCTAAGAGATTCATATAAAGTCCCTCACAGAAGGGGGAAAGGGACAAATCCCCCAGAACACAGGGGAAGTGGGGGGGGGCAATGAATGGAGAGAGAAGTAGGAGAAAGAGAGAGGGAGGAGAGGAAATCACATGCGACTAGGAAGATTGAGTCAGGGTAGGAATAGGAGACAGGAGAGGGAAAGAGAAAGAGAGAGAGAGAGAGAGAGAGAGAGAGAGAGAGAGAGAGAGAGAGAGCATAAAAGAGGGAGCCAATATTGGTTTGAAGAGAAAACTGAACCCAAAGAAATGTCTAGAGACCTACAAGACTGCCGCCAACTAACAATTTGAGCATCCGTGGAAAGGCTACCATAAATGCCCTTCCCAGATAGTGAGATCAACAACTAACTTATCCATGGAGCCCTCATCTAATACCTGTTGGAAACAGGAGCAAACACCCATACATAAACACTGAGTCGAACTAGAATCCAGATGCAGACGGAGAGGACAAGTCCAGGTTGCAGAAACACATAGAGACAGCTGATCTGAACAAGGAGGAGCTAATGGGCCACCAGACTGATAGCTGGGAAGCCAGCATGGGACTGACTCAGGCCCCCCTAAATATGGGTCTCAGCCAGAAGGACTGAGCAGTCTAAGGGACCTCAGACAGTGGAGCCAGGTTGTATCCCTGGTGCACAAAAAGACCTTGTGAACACCCCCCCCCCCCATGGAGGGATACTGCCTTAACCTAGAGACAGGAGAGAAGTCCTAGTCCCTACTTCAAATGACCTGTCAGAGCTACATGACCCCACCTTGATGGCATTGCCCTACATGTGGAATTGGGGTGGGGGGGATGGGAGGGGAGGGTGGTCAGGGTGCATGTGAGGGGCAGAGAGGGTTAAAGGGAGGGAGGGAGAGAGGGAGAGAGGGAGAGGGAACTGGGATCGACATGTAAAATAATAAATAAAACACATACACACACACACACACACACACACACACACACACACACAAAAAAGAGAGAGAGAAAAAAAAAAAAATAGGAAGGAGACCTGAACAAGGGGAAGCTCATGGACTTCAGGAAACCAGCATAGGACCAACCCAGACCCCCTGAATATGGTGTTAATTGGGAGGACTGCACAGTCTAAAGGGCCTCTAGTAGTGGATTAGTATTCATCCCTAGTATAGGAATGGACTTTGGGAGCCCATTCCAAATCCAGGGATACCCCCTCAGCCTAGACACATGAAAGGAGGGCCTAGGCCCTGCTCCAAATGATGTGACAGACTTTGAAGACCCCCATGGAAGGCCTCACCCTCCCTGGTGAGCAGAAAGGGGGTAGGATGGGAGTTGGTGGGGGGAACAGGGGGAGGACAGGAGGGTGCGGGAACTGGGATTGATATGAAAAACAAGCTTGTTTCAAATTTAAATTAAAAAATTGTCAAAAAAATAAGAAGGAAAGCTCATGCAAAATATTCAAGTGCATATTTTACTGAAGTTACTGGCAGACTTTATTCTGTGGGAACTCATTCAAATTACATCAGTTGGCAGAGCGTAAGTATTAAGTTAATTAAATATAAATTTCAGATTTATTACTCCATGGAGAAAATAGAGAATTAAATGAGAGAATAAACATGAAGTTGGGTCCTTTGCTATCCTTGGGACAATTTGGGCTGAAGTCAACTAACTATTAATAAAATACTTTTAAAAATACTCTGCCTGCCACATAGGACTGTCATTTAATATGTCCACCATGTATATAGTGTCATGTCAACTACTGGGTTGTCTTAAAAGTAAGCGAGATAAATTCCTATGAAAATAATATTAGGCAATTGCTTTTTAGCTTCAATTAAAAAAAATTTCAGAAAACAAGACAGAGCTTTCCAAGGTTAAGATGAAATGGATTGTCACATCTCTTGAAGGTAATTATAGCGCATTCGAGTTCATGTCACAGATTCAAACTGTATTGCTTCTCAAATTGTTGGTTTTAGTAAACTTTCATTGCTCCATAGGGAAAACAAAGTAAACACAGTCTTTCATTTCTTAAATATTTCATACTCTTCATTCAAGAGTGAGTATTTATCATCATTTTTCATAGGCACACATTTAATTCCTAGATTTAACTTATGATTTTCAATTTATATCTGTTTCAAGAAATCCACATGTAGTTGATTAAGAAAACAGTAACTTACCCTAATCTGACTATGCTGTATTGTATACATGTATTGAATTGTTCTACTCCATAATGTACGCGATTATTATGGATAAATCATACAGCAACTAATAATTTAGAAAAAAATGACTAAAGTTGGAAGAGAAACATAGAAGTCAGCCTTGTAAAAGAGAACAATCGATTATATAGAGAACAGAACTACAAATGTGCTGTGACTTTCATCTTAAACAGGAATTAGATTTTTTTCTTTTAGAAATATGTTTCTTGTCAATCTCTAAATGGTGATTCTGTCTATTACTGAATCTAGGGAAAATCTGATGTTAAATGCAGGTATCTTGCTGTTGTAATGTGTTCTCCAGGAGAAACACTAGTATCCCAGGAGTTCATTTACTGTGCTGCTGGGGTTTAGCTAGTTTTTACTGAGGCATCAGCCAAGACTCTCTTAGTGGCTTAGAATGAACCACATAATTCAAAGAAAATTAGACATGACTGTAAGTGCTTTATGAAGGGGGGGGGTAAGTGCTCCTCCACTAAGAGAGGCAAGAATGAAGCCTGCCAATCATCATTCAGCATTACACAATATTGACAGTGTAACACGAAACATAAAAGAAGAGGAACCTAGGATCTTTCCCCACTAATCACTCTTTCCTGACTCAACCTTAGATTTTTTATTAAAAAAATTATATAATTAAAATTATTCTGTCCTTTAAACTTTATCATTAAATTACTTCTCCATACTACCTGCCCCTACCCCCCACCCCAGAAACAGAAGCCAGCCTTGCACAATGGAAGCATCTCAGAGTTCCAGATGCAGCATTGTTCATGAGCCACTACTAAAGCCAAGCTCATGCCCATAAAGCTGTTACTGTTGCTGGTTTAAAGTGTATTCCAATATTTTAGACACAAAAGTAAGAAAAAAATACACTTTAGATTGGATGACATATAGTAGATGTTTTGTTGTAATGGATCTCAAGTAAGTCCATACGGCATTGATAATATGGTAAAGAACAGATCAAGTCTTCATTGAGGACAATTCTACTTACAGGTGAGCAAGGTAGTGGCTTTGGTGGTGAAGCTGAGGGGGTTTTAGGACAATCCATTGTTGTGGAATATTATTTTACTGGGAAAAGATGTGTTACATTTGTTTATGTCCCAGAATATTAACAGTATAAGGGTGTGTTACATTTGTTTGACTGCCTTTGTTAAAGATGTAAGGGTGTTATATTTGTTTCGCCTTGCCTGCCCAAGGCACCTGATTGGCTTGATAAAAAGCTGACAAGCCAATAGCTAGACAGGAGAGGGGTGAGCACGGCTGCCAGAGAGAATAAGGAGGAGGAGAAATCTAGGCTCCAGAGAGAAAAGGAGGAGAGAATGAGGGGGGAAAGAAAGGAAGCGCCTGGGGCTGGCCAGACAGGCAGCTTCCAGCCAGAGACACAGAAGTAGCAAGAAAAGTAGGACATAGAGAAAGAAAAGGTAAAAAACCCAGAGGCAAGTGTAGATGAAGAGAAACAGACTAAGTTATAAGAGCTAACAAGAAACTATCATAAGATAAGGCCCAGCATTCATAACTAATATTGTCTCCATGTCATGATTCGTGAGCTAGTTGGTGGCCCCAAAAGAAAAAGCCTCATACAATCCATAATCTTGTCAAATCTTCCCTCTTGTAATTAATGTTATAATGTTTATATTAGGATAGCAATTGAAGTTTCATAAAGGAGAACAAACATGCTTTTTATTTTAATGGGTTGTACAATGTATGTTTATCAATGTGCATCTCTATCAAATTGAAATTTCAGGGTAGACAGGTGGAAAAAATAATTCTATATTAAGTCTATATTAACAGTGCTGTTTTAATAGTTGCTCAGTCAATCAACGATGCAGATGGCTATGGTAGCCTTTATTGTAACAGGTTGGTCAAGATAGAAATATGTTGGTCAGAATCCCTGTTGTGGTCTCTAGTAAGGCCTGCTCAGAAGAGAAGCCCATGCTTGCCTTGGGAGGCAGAAGTGTAGCAATGGTCACTGCAATCAGATTCAGTGATAGATAAATGCAGGGAGACCCAGTGTCTTCCAACTTGTCTCTACTCACTTCCACATCCTCACTGATAATCCTGGTGACAATGGTGGCCCACGTTCACTTCTGGCTGCAGAGCCACAGAGGTATGGCTACGTAGAGAACAAGGCTCTTAGACACTCCAGAATGTGTCTGAGTTTGTCTGGTGGTTTCCAATTACAAAGCTTGACAGGCCTGGGATCTCAGATTGAGTCATGAGGGATTCTCTGATGCTAACTTCTCTCTGGGCTTCCTATTTTCAGTTTCTTTCCAAAACTGTGTAAGGTTTGACCTACAAAACAAGTTCCTAATCCAAAAACACACATGCCTCCCTGAGTGACCCTGTCACAGTATAAGGGCTAGAATGATGGAAGACTGCAGCAAACACTTTAGGGTCACACCTCTCAGACTGAAGAGGTTGACAAGAGATGAGGCTTTGCAGATGAAGATCAAAGGCTTAATACAAGGCTTACCAACTAAGACTTTTCAGAGAGGTACTATGCACTTCTATGGCTGTTAGTGTAGGACACAAGGTTTTGGGTTTAGATTATGGAAGGCAGGGTCCTTTCTCTGAAGAGACAGTGGACTGTCCATTCCGCTTTTCTCCTTTGGAAATTCATTTGTTTAAAGTTAACATGTCAGTCTTCTTTGCTGTCCATTATTTGGAGGAAAGAGTAAACATTTCACACAGAACTGGTGACCTCAAGGAAAGTACTTCAGATGTGGTCAGAACAATTATTTTTAGTAAGGATGTGTGGGTTTAACTGCTTCACAGAAAATGGCTTTGCTTTGCCTTCACACATCAACAGTGGTTTGAGACCCGGAATCAATATTCTAAGTCTTTTCTCTCAGAATCCTAGACATATATTCTCCAGACATTTGGATGCCCTGTAAAGAGCCTCGGGCTAGTTGGAGCCTCTTGGAGGTAAAGCTGTTTGTGACTAGGAAGCCAACAGTGTTTCATGTTTTTCTGAGGCTTTCAGAAATGTCCCTGAAATTATTTCCAGACATTGATCTGTTTTTAATATTTTTTTCTGGCATTCACAAACTGATTTTGAACTAGATTTAAAGGTTTTGACTGTGCATATTTGTTTTCAAGATTTCACCTGGGGGTTGTATTCTTTGATCTTCTGTTACCACTATCCCTCAACTCCATTCACTCTCTGAATTCCTAATAAGTGTCTGCTCCTCTGTCACTGCATGGTTTTTAGAATTTTGTCCCCTGCTTTCAAAGGACTTTCTCAGGTTACATTTTTCAGTTTTTTATTTTGGCTTTTAAGTTTGTGTTTATTGAGCAGATAGTTTTGATTCCCCCTTCCCACTCTGAGGATTCTTATCACTCTTAGATTTCCTCTTTTTTTTTTTTTTGAATTCTAGTATTACTTTATTGATACAATTGCCTTTGATGCTGAACTGTTCAATTTTTCATGCTTCCCTGTCAGCCATTTTTGATCAACCTGATGGCAGTAGTTTATCCTTGACTTTTGGCAAGCTACATGATAAAGATCTGACTGGCATAATTTCCTATTTACTACTGGGTTCGGTTTTAGCAGCTAACAAACCCAGACAACAGATGTCTGTGGAACTTTCAGATGCTCTTGGAATGCAAGTTAGTGAGCTTCCCTGATGGGTACAGAAGCTCAGAGGAACCCAGGAGACAGTGAAATTATGGAATCTTGGAGAAGTCAAGTCCTCAGCAAAGGGTGTTGACGATGGACAGAGTATAGCTGCCCATTTCAGTAGTGAACAAATCAACCCACCTAGATGTCCAAATAAGTCTGAATTTTAGAAAAAACCCAATCACTAATTTTTACATATTCCTATGCCTCCAATCTAGTACTCTAGACAGAGTAGCTTTGGGGTCAGGTAGTTGGAGGGAGGTCCTTGACTTGCTCTTGCCTTTCCTTAGAAAGCTTCCTCCTTCCTTTCCTGACTTGTGAAGCCTTTGGAGGCTGGGGCTATGCCTCCAGGTAACAGAGGTAACAGAAATGGCCAAATGGGGTGATCTGAGCCACTGCCCTGTCTTTGGTGTGGAAGCCGTGACTACCACTGCTCCTCTTACTCTTTCTATAGCTAGCTTCACTTGGCTCCTTGGAATCTCATCTAATAAATTCTCCACTTTCTAGAGCTGGGAACATTTGAGTGGAAGGGTTCCCACTCCAGGATTCTGGGGTGACTCAAGCCATGTCTTATGGTAGGTATCTGTGCCCAAACTTGGCGGCTGTCCTGATGTTCTTGTTACCCAATCTTGATTGAAGTTTGAGTAGCCTGTCCATTTATCTCTAGACCAGCAGTTTTCAACCTGTGGGTCGTGACCCCTTTGGGGTTGAGTGACCCCTTTCACAATGGTCACAAATCAGGTATCCTACATATCAGATATTTACAATTTATAACAGTAGCAAAATTAGTTATGAAGTAGCAATGGAATAAATTTATGGTTAGGGGGTCGCCACCACATGAGGAAGTATATTAAAGGGTCACGGCACTAGGAAGGTTGAGAGCCACTGCTCTAGACAGACCTTTCATCAAAGGAATATGAGTGGCACAGATGGCAGTGATGGGGTCGGTCAAAGTTAGCGGTTCTCAACCTTCCTATGATTTTCGCCTTCTTAGGTGTATGAGCAAATAACTGACCATGCCACTAGACTTCAGATTGTGAAAGTCGGGGGACAAGACAGCCAAGAAACATGAGCTGGCCAGATTGCATACCTCTGCAGAAGCTCTCTGTCCCCGACCACACACCATTGGGTTGACACAAATGGATGCTGCTTCCCACAAGGTCAAATCCAGGGCGACATCGGACCCCACAGGCTGCATTGAAGTGGTTTTTGCAAGTGTTTTGTATAAAAAAGCCATTTTCGGGAGGCTTCAGGGCAGGACAGTGGACAACTAACAGAGAGAAAAGCACAAAGAAAAGTCAGTTTGTCTGTGGAACTGCACGGCTTCAGTTTATTTAACAAACCATGTCATCTATCTATTGGTCTGTCTGTCTGTCTCCATATGTACATCTATACTTCAGATCTTAATTCCCCACAGCTTTCCCATTTGACCCATCTGATTTGAAGTGTGTTTGGAAGGAGAACCCTGACACATGTGTGACTCCTGGTAGCTATTTACTACTAATTAAGATGTAACATGGGCGGAACGCTACTATTTTAACTTCAAAGGGTCTTATTTTGATACTGATATAGATGCACGTAAGGTTTCTAGGCTTTCTCCCCTGCTTTGGTGCTGGACCCCAGGACCTAACATGTACTAAGCACATGCTCCTCCACCAAGCTATATCCCTTGTCCTTAGTTCTTGACTTCCATAGATCACTAGATATTTTCCCTCTTAATTAAAGTAGAATAAAATAAATAAAGATCCAGGTGTGGTGACACGAACCTCCAATCTCAGCACTCAGGAAAAAGTCATAGCTTCTACCATGCAATTTACTTTGCAAATATTTTCTACCTTTGATATGAAGGAAAATATTTATGGAATAAACTTTTTTAAAAAGTGAATTTGAGCACTACCAGAACCAAGACAAGCTTTTTTGCTGTTCAAATTCATAGCCGAGGTTGCAGTGTTCCTCGTTTCTCAGTACCAGCTCATGGTTTCTGAATTACATTACTCTTATGATCTCAGATTCTTTCTCTGGAGCAGGGTGCCTATGTATTTAGTGCTAGTAAATGGTACATAATACAAGGAAATCACCCCTTCTCCCCCCAAAGTGTGACCAAAGACAGGGATGTTCAAGACCATCCTAAATGAATTGGGTGCAACCACCACTCTTCCGATCACAGAGATCAAGGTCAGCTTTCTACTTCCTGTTTGCTCGTAGTAGGTGGCTTACCCTGACAGGTCTGACCGGATGTCTGGTACCCCTCTCGGCACACACAGTCTTCAGGGGATGTGCTTCCAGGTGGAGAGGTGTGGTTTTCATCAGGACATGGGATGCACGTGCTGATTCCTCCTGGAGAAGCTTCAGGCTTATAGGTCCCTGATGGGCAAGCTATGGGCAGACAAGTGGCCAGAGAAGTTCAATTATATGCTATGTCCATAGAAGCTTATAATAACATTGAAAATAATGGGGTGGAGATAATCTTCCTACATAGAAATAATTATTGTATAATTCAAGCAGAAAAGAAGCTTGTAAAAAAAGAGTTAATTGTGTTTTTATTTTATATGTGTGTGTTGCCTGCAGGTTTGTATGTATACCGTGAGTGTGCAGTATCCACAGAGGCCAGAAGAAGGCATCAACCTCCTGGAACTGGAGTTACAGATAGCTGTTGGTTGCCATATGGGTTCTAGGAATCAAACCTAGGTACTTTGGGAGAGCAGCTAGTGCTCTTAACCACTGATCCATCTCTCCGGCTCCAAAAGCAGCTACACAGCCCCAAAAGGCTGACATGTTTTGTTTGTTATGTGCAGGCATGAAAGCCTCCCTAGCCTACAACTAGTTTCTGTCATAAAATATATAACATTATAGTATGTCTGGGTTGATTTTCCAGAAAACTCATAGCAGTGTATGTTAAGGGACTCAAAGGAATTAATGACACTCAATAGATTAAGCGAATCATAGCAAATAAGAAATCTACATCTCATCTCCCCCATTCTTGCAGCCATTCTATCCCAAGATCCATGTGCTCCTTCAGTGCAGATATGCAGAATCACTCCATCATTTCTGTTGGAAGCACTTGACAAGGGATGAGGAGAAAGTGAAGGGCTAGAGGGAAAATATTAACTGATGGGCAAAGGCCTTTGCGAAAAAGGAATGAGAGACCCTGTTTCTCCCAGGTTCACAGGGAGGAAAGGTGAAAAGCAGAAAGTAGTTGACCTTCCTTCAACCATCCCTCTGCACTGATGGTGTGTGCCTTTGAATTTATGGCTGCAGCCCTTTGGGGTTGCCCATCTGTAAAACAACTCGAGAAGAAGACATTTAATAACAAAGGGGACTTGGCGGCACTCAGCTAAGCAATTAAACAAAGCACAGCCATGAGGTGGGTTTGATTACTGAGAAAAGCTACAACCAAGGAACGTGTATTTCCATGCCAAAAGCAGGAAGCAGTCACATCAAAAGTAAGATTCATAATATAATGCAGCTATTAGGAAAATGATCATGGCTCTAAATTCTTCATTACATTAAAAGAAAAGAAAACGAAAAAACACCAAACTCCCATGACACATACTAGAAAATCCTAGCTCTGAATCCACCCAAAACTTTAAAAATGAGGGAGGTATTTTAAAAAAATACCCATAATGCTCTTGGCCTATGAGAAACAGTTGGGCATAAGGGAAGGGACTATTACTTCAAAGCATTTTGTGAGTGAACGGTGAAGAGCCGTTGAATTACACATTACAGCAGACATATCTTCACCTGAGCACTTAGGATTACAAAGCTCAGGTTATTGCAAGACAACAACATCTACTTTAAAGGTAAGTCAGCGTTTGCAAGAGAAAGCGATTGAGACAAAGACAAGGTCGTACATAAGAGCAACAAAGCGCAACTGCAGAATAAATCTTGCCACTGGGGATAACTGACAGAAGCAATAGAGCTGCAGGACAGCAGAGCTAATCAGGCACAGCCGTTGATGTCATGATATCAAGGCTGAGACTGTAAGATGCACAGCAGTATCCAAGCAAAATTAACAAAAGCCGCACCCAGCAGGAAGGAAGCACATCACAAGTTTTTGAGAAAAACCAAGAAGATAGTGATGAGAATCAAGCAGATACTTCATTTCTCCAGTGCAAAAGGAAATGCTAGGAAAAAAGCAGCATGGATTAAGGTGGGCGACCATGTAAAATGATACTATGAATCTAAATGGTTATAACACAGGGCATGTGCATGGGCCATATGCATGACTTTAGACATATTTCATTGGCTAAGAACGCAATCAAAATCAAGAACACAGGTTGCGAAAAACATTGTTAAGTGAACTGCTTGTGAATGAGAAACTTTTGGAACATGTAGTAACATTCTAGTATCACACTAAAATAATTGTGAAAATTGAAACAAATATCAGGTAAAGCTCCTGTTTCTCATGACTATACATGATAAGAAAGAGAAAATAAGTATGAATAATGTGAAGAATAAAGATTTAAGATATGGGAGAAACAGTGGAAGAAATAAGTAGAAGGAAGCAATTCATTTCATATATACCAATATGATAAAGTGGAAAGAAAAGGAAGGTCCCTATTTGTTCATAAAACTATTTGTGTAACTATGAATAAGAAAAATAACGTACGACTTCCAAGCCAGCAGAGAGAAAAACACATAGAAAATCTGAACAACATGAAACAAAAAGAGAGAAGAAATAATAAGGAAGAAAAATACAAAAGTACATAAAGTAAGGTGGCAGATGCAAAACCAAACAGATTGGTTATTACAAATAGGTAGTTAATTTAACCCTTTTGATAAGATAGAAACCTGAAATGTATCAAAATTATAGTTTGAAAATACCATCATAAGGAGAAATGAAAGACAGATAAAGAACAGCCTGGTGAGGTGCCACACACCTCCAATCCTAGCACACAGGAAGCTGAGTTCGAAAGATTGCGAGTTTGTGACTACCCTGGGCTACATAATAAGTCCCTGTGGAGATGGGGAGAAGGGAAGAGAAGGTAGGAAGAATGGGGGTGGGACTTGTAATAACACAAGACAGATATGAGCGAGCCTATAAAGTAATGGAGAAATAAGCTTTTCGTAGGGAAGAAATGTGCCGGTCAAGAGTCACAGGACACACTGTTTATTGCTCAGGATGAAGTGGAGGTGAATTATTTGGCAACATCCCAAAGGATGTTTGCAGCTCCTGCAGATGGGTGTATGAGAAAAGGTTTTCTTTCCTGAGCTATGAAATGCAAATGTTCACAGAGAAAGACTATGCTAAGTTCTTAAGACACATCCAATCAATGAGACAGTAGCTATAGAAATATAATTCCTGAGCTGGGGAGATGGCTTTGTCAGTAAAGTGCTTCCTGTGTGAGTTTGAGGGTCAGAACTCACACCGTCAAGCATTCATGTGCAAAACATCCAAACACGGTAGAACACATCTGTAATATGCGTGCTGAGGTATATGGAGACAGGCAGGTCACTGGAGCTTGCTGGTCAGCCAGGCCAGCTGAATCAGTGAGCTGTAAGTTCAAAGAGACCCTGTCTCAAAAAGACACTACATACACATGACTTGGTACACAGGTACTCTCTCTCCTCTCTCGGTATCTCTCTGTCTCCGTCTCTCTCCTTCAAGTAAAGGAGGCAAAACATTCAGTAATGAGTTTTAAGTATCTTAAAAATTATTTTAATATTTTTACAAGTAGGTGTTTCGCCTTCACATATGGATGTGTGCTGTGTGCTTGTGTGTTGCTCCCAGAGTCCAGCAGAGAGCACTGGATATCTGGAACTGAAGCGACAGACAGCTGTGACTTGACATTTAGGTTCTGGGAATGAAACCTGGGTCCTCTGGAAGAACAGCCAGTACTTTCCATGACTGAGCTGTCTCTCTATAAACCATTCAGTAAATCTTGAATCAACTTCCCAGCTTATCATTTCCCGACCATGCTCATGGGGGGGTACTTTTCCCATTTCATAGGTGTGTTGTAATAAACAGAAACTTCAGCACTTGGTAAATATTGCTTCACCCCATTTATCTTTCTTGTCCTCTACTTAGCTTGTCTTTGCATATGTTTCCTTTCCTCTAAGAGAACTTCCAGCATTCTCCAAGACTCTCACTTATTCTTCAATTCTTTTGAATAGTGTGCTCCTTCCCCTCTGAGCTCCACAACACATCAGTATCCCCTGAGCTCCAGTTCCCATGTGTAATACCTTAGTTGTCTCTTTCTCCAAGTGGATATGTGATGTCCTTCTGTATGCTGCAATTATGTGTTGCTTTTATTGGTTGGCAAATAAAGCTGATTTGGCCAATGGCCAGGCATAATATAGCTATACAGGAGATCCAAAGAAAGATCAGGGAGATATCATGTAGCCACTGGGGAAGCAAGATGTGAGGTAACAAGCCATGAGCCTTGTGGTAAAATATAGAATAATAGAAGTGGGTTAATTTAATTGTGAGAGCTAGTCAGTAATATGCCCGAGCCAAAGAATTATAATTAATATTAAGTCTTAGAGTGGTTATTTGGGAACTGTTGGGTAGGACAAGAAACCTCTAGCCACAGAGTGGACAATGACTTCAGTAAGTTCACAGTCTTTTCCAGTTCATTGGATTCACAGCTGTCTAGTCTACTGCCTCAGTCAGCAGTCATCCAACCAGAGAAGAGAAAACAGCACCTGCCAGAGGGTGGAGAGTGGTCCAGGGTGGAGGCCATCCTAATATCATGAAGAACAACAATGGAATGAAATGAAAAGATGTTAGACTTGGAGGCAATGCAATTGGCTCACAATCTCAGCTCTTCTACTCATAAGCTACGGGGTGCTGGATTGTGATTTTTCTTTTTTCATTTTTGTAGCATTAAGAAGTTACAACTAATGGTGTCTAAGGTTTTCCCAGAGGTAATATGCGAAGATTCCATAAATAGAATAGGAAAAAGGAATCTGAAGAAGTTTTCACAAAGCATAGTTATCTTCTGGATGTAGATTTGATATTTTATATTAAAAATAATAAAACTGAGACAAAACCTAATTTTACATTACTGTTTGCCAAGCTCCCTTGAATACAAGGTTTTATAATATTGGAGAATAGTGCTTGGGATAAAAATATCTAAAAGCACATTTGGAAACACATTGTGAAATTCACAGTGATGATGGGAAACAGACTTCGGGAGAACTATTTAGAGGCATTACACAATTCTGAGGGAAGAGGTGTAATCAACTTCCTGGACTTTCAAGGGAGGAACACATCCTCATCCCAAACTAAAGAAAAGATGAAATAAATCTGTGGTTTTAACAAGTTTCTTAAGGCCTGCTAGAGGTATATGCTTTGTTTTGTTTTCTGTTTAAAATGAGATGTTTCTGGAAGTAAACCAAATATTATTTCTTAACATCTCTCTTTGTTGTTGTTAAAATAAGCACTTTCTCTTTTCAGAAACATATTGGTGGTTAGTAGCTACTATTACTGGAAGTGTGAGTCTTGAAGTTGTCATGTACAAACATCAGATCTGTCTCCAGCTGACAATGAAATTCTTTGACTGAAGTAGACTCAAGCATCAACTATTTTGGAGTCTGCAAAAAGAGAGGCCTCTGTGCTCTCTAATCTGCCAGGCCCATTAAATATCAACATACACTATCCAGGATTTATTATGTGTCTATGTAACATACAACATACAGGGACTGACACTCTATCAAATTCCTCCTTACACATGCTCTAAGATTAACCTTTAAAATCGTGATGGATATTGGAAGCCTCAATCCTTGCAGACCTCATCTCTAAAGGCTAGTGAATAATTTAAGGAGTGTAGTTTCAGAGAGATTGATGCCAGGGTGCCCATTCTTGCAGAGTATAATGGCAGCCCTTAGAGTTGTGCCATTCAGAAGCCTTCATTTCTGCTCAGCCTAGGTAGGGCACAAAATGTATTGTTAAGACATCACACTTCTTCCCAACCTTGTACATTTGATCTGAATAAAGAATCAGTTCATGCAGGTTGTTGTGCTAGGATTTTGAGCACAAAACGTCATTGCTGTAGAAAAGAACCACTTTCTCTCCAGTGTTGGGCCAATGCTTTCACAAGAACAAGATCTAGTTGTACATAGAGGGACTTTATATCCATTAGGCAACTCTGATCCATTATGATTTTGTCAGTGGATTAAGTGACCCTGAAGTCTTAAGTGGGATGTGTAAGTATCCTGCCACTCTCCCTGGGATTGTTTAGCTCATTCGGCCAGAGTACAGACTATTTAAACAAAATTGTGAATCTGAACTCTGTGGGATGCCTTAAGAGCAAATGGTGCCTTAACTGCCGGCTATCCTGCTTGTAATAGGGAACACCAGTTCAGTCTGGCCAGGAGAGTGATGTATTACTGAAACTGTAAAAAATCCAAAACTCCAAGCCCTCAAAGGATGCCTTGGTAAAGAAATTGTCACATATTAAGAAATACACAGATAGAAAGACATACAGGCAGGCTTGTAGGCAGGAAGGCAGACAGAAGTCAGGAACACACACACACACACACACACACACACACACACACACACACCCTTTCAGCTAAAAATATTAGCTTTTTTAATTTTTTAAATTCATGAGCCCTTAATGTTAAACTATTACATATCTCCATTACCAGGGTTACAGGTAAGTGGTTTATTGTACCCCCTTTTTACTGGGTGTTATCAGATATTTTTGTTACTTGATTTATTATTATTATTATTATTATTATTATTATTATTATTATTATTATTATTATATAGCCTTAGCTGGACTGCAGCTAACTACATATGTTAGGCTAGACTCAAACTCATGGAGATCTACCTGGGTCTCCCTCCTAAATGTTGGAATTAGAGGATATAGCATCACACCTGGCAATAGCTTGTGTGTGGGTAGGGGGAGGCATGCATGCAAGCATGTGTGAATCAAAGGACAACTTAGGTCATCATCTTGACTAATTCCATCAATCTCACTTAAGATAGGGTCTGTCACTGAAGCTATACCATCTGTCTAGTGAGCCCCAGGGATTCTCCTGTCTCTTTCCACCCCCACCCCCAGTGCTGGGATTATAAGTGTGCACCAACATGCTTGGCGTTTTCTGATGGGTTCTGGGGATTGAATTCGGGAAAGTATGCTTGCAAGGCAAGCATCTTGCTAACTGAGCTCTCTCCAGAGGTATCAACAGTTTTAGAAACTATCCATAATTCCTTGTTGTGACTGTAACATGGGAGGCAGGGCCAGAAGAACTCGTGGATGAACTTGGGCCAGGGTTGTCCAACAAAGCATCCCTGGTGTGATTTAGGTGTAAGGGACAATGCCAAAGATTGCTCACCTATCTCTTCATATGCACTGGGACACATACCTGTCCACACTCACACATGTGAACTTGAGCATGTGTGAGCATAGTGTGCATGCGTGTATACATGACTCATAATTCTTGGTCATGATGTCTAGTCTGACTTGATTCTCGCAATTACAGCCTCATTTCAAAGTAAGCTATCTTAGCAAGTACTGTACAACAATCTTATCAACAAATCTACAAACAGTTGAAGGAATCAGTGAACAGATTTAAATGACATTCTTCTGTGGTTTCCACAAGACCTATTTTGGAACGAATGAACCTGCCTGTGTGGTCTACTTTGCCACTCTTGAAGTAAGTCATCATGCAATGTTTTTTTTTTTCTTTTTCTTTTTTCCTTTAGACTTCCATATTAAAACATCTGATATGTCTTCTAAATGACATTTGTGCAAATAAAATTGCAAGTACTTTACTTTGGCAAGTGCAATGCTTTCAACACATGAGATTAAGACAGGGTGTGGAAGAAGGAGAATTCCAAAATTATTGATGGCTTTGACATTTCTGATCCAAGTTATGTAATTAGAAAGCGGTTTTTCATCTGCATCACTCCTGCATGAGTGAACACAGTTGTAAACTAAAATTGTGAGCCCCTCAAAAGGGATGAAAAGGACTAATGGGACATTGGGGATAAAGTAAAGAATTCCATCTGTGCCCCTGTGTAGGATAACATCATACACAGACTAACACAGATGACAACCCATGGAAAACTCTTTAAGACATTGGGGTCAGCAAGAACAGGACCAGCTCCAAGTATCAACAGATGGGACCACTTGAAAATAAAGAGTTTTGCACAGACAAAAACAGAGCACCCAGTGACCCAGCAGAGCACACAGACAACTTTTGGAATACAGAATCTTTACCAGCCACACCTCAGACAGAAGACCAAAATGCAAAATTTACAAAGAGATGTAGAAATTAAACATCATAAGAATGAAACTACCACAATGGCTAAGGAAATGAACAGAAAAATTTCAAAAGAAGAAACAGAAATAGTCAATGACTATTTCTGAAAGTGCCCAACATCGCTAGTCAGGTGGGAAATGCAAACTAAACTACTTTGAGATGCCACCTCCCCCTTCTCAGGGTGATCATCATTAAGAAACCTGAACACAAATGTTGGAACGAATGTAGAGAGAGAAGGGCTCTCATTCACTGCTGGTGGCAAAGCAAATGAATACATCATTATGGAAATAAGCTTGGAAGTTCCATATGATGTAATTATTCCATATCTTAAATACCTCTATGAGTCCTGGGAATAAAGGTGTGTGATCCCAAGTGCTGAGATTACCTTTGTGTGAGCTGTTTCTCTTTAGAACTGGATATGCTACTATAGACATATTTGCACAACTGTGATTATTTCTGTTCTATTTACAATGGCAAGGGATGGAATCAACCTAGATGTCCACCAGCAGATGAATGGATAATGAAATAATGGGGTTATTTGTACAAAATGGAAAAGTGTTCATCTGTAAAGAAAAGTGACATTTGTAGAAAAATGGTTAGATTTAGACAGTATATTAAGTAAGGCAGAAGAAAAAAAAACACCATGTACTTTTTCTCATATGTACACTGTAGCTGTGATTGATATGTGTAAATAGCTGTAAATGAGAGTGCAAAATTTAGAAAGAAGACCAAAAGAGGGTGACTTTAGGTGACGAGGAAGAACAGAATCTATGAAGGACACACAAGGCATGAAAGAGGCTAGACATCTGTTTTGTTTTCTTTACTTAACCTCTATCATAGTTTTCCTTGTGTCTTTGTTTACGTAAGAAAATATAAATGTAGTTGGCAGTGAAAGTGTCAGACTTGAATTGGTGCTCAGCAGTGTCAGAGTGGCCATTCTAGTTACACACAGGTCTCTGAGGTGTATAGAGCGTGGGACTGGGAAAGGGATTTTACTTTAAAAGTTATTTAAAAGTTAAAACAAATCAAAAGATGATAACATAAGAGGGCATGGCTCAGAACTCAAAAGCCGAGGTGTGTTCAAGTAACCTTTCTGAGATGTGATGTCAAAGGTGAAGTTAGATCATGCCCAGACAGGAGACTTGACCCTGGTTTCTCCATACAGATAGACAAACAAAACAGCCAATGGGAAGCACTCTCCCTAGTCAAAGGATGGAGAAAAGGGTGGCCCAGCAGGCCAGGACATTTTAGATAACAGTGCTCAACTACTCCTTCTAAATGCTTAAACAAACAAACAAAAACCCAGACATATCTTTTTGTTCCAACCCTTGCCCCATCAGCAGAAGCCAAGTGAGGGGCTGTTATTATGGTTTAGATGGGGAGATGATTCCCCCAAAGCCTCAGGTGATGAGGAATTACTGGGAGGGAGCCTGGTTGGAGAAAGCAGGTCACCTGGGGTGTGTCACTGGAGAGTATATTGCAGCCCTTTCCATGTCTTTGCTTCCATGTACACGGCTTTGATCCACAGCATGCTTTTCATCATGGTCCTCTGCATCCACAGGCTCTGAACAACAGCCAGGTAAGGGGGATCAAACCTCTGAAACCACTCATCAAAACAAACCCCACTCTAAGTTGATGGAAATTAGTGTGATTAATACTCTTTAAGGCTTGGTTGACACACCCCAGTGGGCATCAAAAAATGTTTGAAAATCAAATAAGATTGACAAAACTTTAAATAAATTAAAATAAGGAAGAAGTGAACAAATTATTACTTTTGGGAATGTAATATACCTTGTAGACATTGGTAAGATAAATCACTTAAAATGGGTCTATATATGTCTAACAACTCAAAAGAAGAAGACCAGTTCCTCAAATACTACAAAGAACCATGATGCACACAAGTAATAGTAAGTAATTTGTATAGCTTTGCTGTTAGGAAAATTGAATTTGTAGTTTCAAAAACATCCACCTCTCCAAACAACAAAAAAAGTAAAGAAAGAAGGAAAGGAAAAAAAACAAGCACCAAAACCCCCCACAAATAAAAAGTAAAAAGCCTTATAGACTGCTATATCACAGAAATGCAGACTTGAAAATTTTCAATAAAATATAAATAATATATGAGATAAATTTTACACCATGAACCAGTAGAACTTATTGCAGGGACATTAGGCTGGCTTGATATTAGAAATCATTCCAGTCTAAAGAAGAAATTCTATTTGCAAATATCCTGATTCTTTTTGTAGAAGGTTCTAAAGTGCATATTAAAATCAGAACCCCTCTTAAAACCTACAGGTGACTTAAATAAAACTAGTATACAAGAAAAACGGAACTCAATTGCATTTCCATAGGTTATCAATGTACACACAGGAGAAATTAAAAATACACCAATAATTACTTGTAGTGGCTCAAAAATAAAACACCTATATGTAAATCATACACAAACCCATGTAGAATTAATATAAGAAATATTGCACATGCTGAAAAACAGACCTACACAAACTTTGTGTTCATAAATTTGAAGTTGCATAAATGCAAAGTTTTAAAGCAAGTGATGTGTAGATACAGTGCAGTGCTTTTGAAAATTAGAACAGGATTCTTTGTGCATGAAGATAATATCATCCTGAATTTTATGTGGGAAGATGAAGAAGCTAGAATAGCTACGATGATTTTGAAAAAAAGAGAATGAGAACAACCAATTTTAAGACTTAACACATAGCTATAGGGGTTGACACTGTGTGTCTGATGCAACAGACAGCATCTCAGAAATGGGCACTAACACACCCAACAAATGCAAAACTAGTTCAGTGAGGGAAGCATCGCCTTTCCAGGAAACAATGTGGCAAGGAGAACATTGGTACACACAGGTAAAATAATTAAGCAGACATAAGCCTCACACCTTACAGTTTACTAATTACTCTTGTCAGTTTTAAGAGGGGCTCTGATTTTAATATGTGTCATAGAACCTTCTACAGAAAGAGTCATGATATCTGCAAATAGAATTTCTTTTCTAGGGTGTGAGACTTATGTGACACAGATGTTAATATAAATAAAAGGCTAAAATGCTTTTACAAATGAGCATGGGACAAAATCCTTAGAAGTCAGGAAGGCAAAAGTATAAAGCACAGATGGAATGTTGATGAATGGACTCCTTCAGGTTCAACAGCATTCGTAAAGGTGCCAAGAAAAATAGATTCCCACACCTAAAAGAATGACACTAGATCCACACCCCTCACCCTAAATGTAACACAAAGAATAAATGACCAAGATACAGATATTGGGGTTCAAGCTTCAAGCTGAAGATCAGAAAAGCAAAGCAGCCAGCTTAGCCTTTACCTCTACCTGAGACTGAAAGGCAAGTCTGCCTCCATCAAACCTCAAACTGCAATTCCAGACTGCTGTGCTTTCCTCAGTGTGGGTGGCGAATCCTGAGACTTCAATGTCTTCCTATCTTTAATGTGGCTGGAGAATGAATGCAAGCTCTGAGACCCTGTTCCTGTCTTAAATACCTCTTATGAGTCCTGGGATTAAAGGCTTGTGATCCCAAGTGCTGAGATCATCTTTGCGTGAGCTGTTTCTCTTTAGAACTGGGTGTATTTTTTCTTTTTGTAGTTCAGTGTTGTCTTGAACTAACAGAGATCTATATACCTCTACCTCCCAAGTGGTGGGATTAAAGGTGTGTACCATCACCACCTGGCTTCTATAGCTTGTGGCTGACTTTGCTTTCTGAATCCTGAGGCAAGCTTTAACAAATCATAAATAATGTATCACCCCAGCACACAAAAACCAATTTAATACAGAACAGGCATAGTCATGTAAGACATGAGACTCTGAAACAGCTGGAGGAAAACACAGAGAACACACTTAAAGAAACAAGCATAAGCAAGGACTTCATTAAAAGGACTCCAGAAGCAGCAAATCTCAAGGAACTGACAAATTCATAGAATTTCAATGCTTCTTCACAGCAAAGGGGAAGAAAACAATAAAATGAAGAGACATCTGACCCAATGGGAAATAAATCACTGACAAATGTACAAAGGATAGGTATTTCACATCTAGGGTTTATAAGGAACACCCAAAAATTAAACACTCAAAATATCACATAGTCAATAAATGAGCTAATTAGTTGAATAGAAAGAAGAAACACAAATGGGCCATACATAATTGGAAAATTGTTCAATGTCCTTAGCCACCAGGGAAGTGCTAATTAAACCCACAGAGCTTCCACAGAATGGCCATCATCAAGACAACAACCATAAATGCTGGCAAGGGTGAGTGAAGAGGAGCTCTCATCCACTGTTGGTGGGAATGTAATCAATAGGGAGGGTCCTCAAAGAGCTGAAAATAGAGCCAGCTGTGAAAACAGGACCCAGCTGTGCCATTAGTACCCAGAGGCTGCTATGTCAGCCAATCACAGAGATTTGTAGGTCCATACTGATCATTACTCTATTCCCAATAGCCAAGGTATGGAATCAGGTAAACAGATAAAGAAACTTTGATAAATACACATAGTGGAGTCCTAGTTAGTTATAAAGAAGATTGGTATGATATTCACAGGAAAACGAATGGAACTGGAGGTAACTGTGTTAACTGAAATAAAATAGACCCTCAGAAGACTAGATTTAAATTAATCTCTCTGTCTCTCTCTCTCTCTCTGTGTGTGTGTGTGTGTGTGTATGTGTGTGTGTGTGTGTGTGTGCCTGCGCACGTGCATGCATTTGTGAAACACAAATGCACAAAGCTGGTTACGAGAGAGGAGTAAGTAGTCTAGAAGGAGGGAAAATGAGTGAGGATAAGGGAATATATATGACATGGAGCAGAAGGAATGTTTGGGAGGAGGAGAGGACCATATGAGGGCAGGAGGAGGGATGTGGGAGGACTTAGGAGGTGAATTAAGCATAATGGTATAAATGCATTGGAATACAACAAAACCACCACTTTGTATGCTTCCCCAAAACAATAAAAATAAAACAACTATGTTCTCAGACAATGGACAGAACAAAATACAAGTACTACAGGATGAAGTCCCTATTTGTAAATTACATAGCTGGCACAGACCCAGTACACATAAAATACAAAGAATTCTCATATTTTGAGAATAGAAAGTAAAAAAACCAATTAGAACAAGGATAAAAAGTCAGCAGAGACAGTTCACTGAAGAAGGCACCAATCACGAATGAGCATGTAAAAGGATATCCAGTTTCACTGGAGACATCCAAATTAAAATGAAAACGAGATGCCACAGCATTCATATCTGAATGACTAAAATCAGTAAGAAGACACGATACTGAGAAACTGAATCACAAATTCCCCTTTCTCTCCTTCCTCTCCCTCCCTCCTCTCTCTTGCTTTTCCTCTTTATTTTATTTTTAAGGCAGGCTTGCTATGTAGCCCAGGCTGGCCTCAAACATGGAATTTTCCTGAGTCAGTCTTCTGAGTGCTAGAAATATGAGTAGATACTGTCATATCCAGCCTCCTCATATTTTTCTGGTGGGAATGTAAAACAGTATTAGATTGTTTAGTTTTTTAAACTAAGCACATAACTACTATGTTACCATACCATCTCACTACTGGACATTTAACACGTAAATACTTATATTCACACAACAATGTGTGCAGAGATGTTTATGGCAGCCTTCCCTTACCATCTACCCACAACTCCCCATTTCCTTATCCCCCATTCTTTGCAAGCCTCCATTCCCACATAACCTTAGCATTAATCGTCTTGACACAGTCTACAGTCATCTGAGAAGAAGGCCTCAACTGGGGAATTTCCCCAGTCAGATTGGCCTGTGGGCATGTCTGTTGGGGGCTGTCTTGATTATGTGGTGGTTTGAATGAGAATGACCCCCACAGGCTCATTCACTTGAATACTTAATCGCCACTTGGTGAAACTGTTAGGCAAGGATAGTGAAGAGTAGCTTTGTTGGATGAGAAGAGTCATGTGGGGCGGGCACTAAAATCATAAAAGACTTGCCATTACCCTTCGGCTCTCTCTGCTTTATAGACATCTCCAGACATAGACCAGAGTCTGAAGAAGAGCACTGGGAATCTTCAGACTAGAAAGGGTAAATTGCAGATTAATACCAATGCTCACATCAGCCTAGTTCACAGCTCCTCAGGAGGTACACAAAAAGCCCTTTCAAATTCTTCTTGGGATGCTCATACACTGCTTATTACTACTAATGGAATCCTACCATTTTTAAGCTTAATGTTCCTTCCTAGGACAATTGTTGATGTCAAAGTGTTTCTCTGACTGCCTTGTTACTGATACTGCTCTGACAATGTTACTGGATTCCAGTTGACTCCTTAAGGCTTTCCAGTGGAGAAACAGTATATCATGCAAACAATAAGGCAATTCTTTTTATATTAAGCATAAAACGATAAAACATGACATGACATTTTAATTTTTTGCCATAAATATTCATATGTAACATGTATTTTCTCAAAATTTGTTTTATATTCATGATTTATTTTCATATAGCTTCCCCTGTATTTTGTCAAAATTTGTAAATCTCATCCTAACAAAAAATTCCCCAACTGTTAACCTCATGCTACACATAGTAATCATGGTTTGCTTTGTGCATTTGTTAAATGTTAAATTGTGAAAATGGTAAATTGTTAAAATGTACAATACTCTGGAATGTTATGCCTTGTATTGACCACTGTATGGATTGAAACATTATCACAAGCCTTTAAAGCAGGCAAATAAGTTGTACACATACACACACACACACACACACACACACACACACACACACAGAGAGAGAGAGAGAGAGAGAGAGAGAGAGAGAGAGAGAGAGGAAGAGAGTCTTCAGAACAAATTTGGAAGCAATCTCAGTAACCAGATGACATGAAAGAGATAAATGTGCGATTATGTTGAACTCAGCCTTCCAGATGGTTCCCTTTGATTCTGAGCCAGGACTGTTCAGGGTCAGTAGATTTGTTCACCTCCAATTCTCTATAAGAGGAGTGGAAAATTCCCAGGCAATTGAGAATCAAGCAGAGTTCCCATATGCCGTGCTCTAGTATCTAAACATGCAACTCATTTTATTTACTCATTCATTCATTCACTAAAATTTAATGACCATTCCAAGTTTATGTGCATGAAACATGGGTTATAAACTACTACTACTACTACTACTACTACTAATAATAATAATAATAATAATAATAAACAAAAAATATACTCATACTCTAAAGTAATTCAAAAAATGTAAAAGAAGGAAGGCATACATCAAATAATAATGCTATGTAGTAAATACACAGGGAGAAAATTTCAGGAAACTCATGCACCTACATGTGTCAGAGTAATGAGCTTTTGGAGGAAGAGACAAGAGTCACCACTGTGTTGCAGAAGTATTTGTTGTGAGTATGGAGAACTGGTGAGTGCTGAACAGGGGTAAGCCATGGAAGATTCTAGACAAAGGAAATGAAAAGGCACAAGCAAGAATTCAACCTTTCCATAGCCACATGCCTCTGATATTTCTTCTTAAACTCTTTAAAGAGAGAGATGGCAGTGTTTCCTAATCTCACTTTAGTGCACAAATTTAATTTGTCAATTTTGAATAGGATTATTTTTCTGTTTGTGCCACTGATACTGGAACTTGGTGTTATGCAGTGTCTTGTACATGCTGTGTAGCTTTCCTGGCCATGACCCCATTACCTAGTAGATTCTACTAGATTTGTGTTGTATGACACTGTTTCTTGGAAGATGTGAAGAAATGCCAATTCACCCCAGATAGGGAAACAACAACAGACCAAAGTAAGGACACCACCAAAGTGAAACTTAGTGAACCAGTGAGTTTTACTGGAGTTACTTACAGGTGCAGAAATGATTCAAAGGCTGGAGCATCATCACCAGAGACCCAGCCTACACTGGTGGTGGCTAAACAAAGCTGGAACCCCGAAGGTCACTGCATGATTTTCTGGTCATTCATAAGGTTGGAAAGTTTCTTTCCAGGCAGCCCAGTTGGTCTGAGCCTCTTCCAGGAAGCTTGACCACTTTGAGCCTCTTCTAGGCAGCTCAGGTGGTCCTGATTTTAAGTGGTTTGTTGGTGTGAGGATGTCTTTCAGAAGTCCACACTGCCTTTATGTGCTTGGGGAAAAGGGGTGGGCTGTATCTAGTTTCAGGGACTTCTTGTAACCTTTGAGTTGCCCACTTCTTGAGCTTGCCTAGATTTCCTGTAGGATGGAAATCTTAACTTTCCTTTAATATTCTGTATCTTAAGAAATTTTCTCCAAGATGAAATTCAGTAACATCCCCCTCCAACACACACAGAGTAGAGCAAGGGAGAGGGATTCACTGCATGAAGTGAAATGTGTGAACTGATGGTTAATATTAGTAGTTAAAACTAGAGTAATATAACTTTCATTTGCCTTGGCAAGGGCTATCAATAAAATGGAAACATCTGGCAAATTGCTGCCAATGAAACTATTGTACATTGTGAATTTGTTGTTCAGTAAATAATGACACTATGAAACACTATGAAAAGGCACAAATGTGTCCCTCTATGTTTTTGATAGTGACTCATGACATCTTATTGGGCTGAAATGCCCTGACAAAAGTAAATTAATGTAGAAAGGGTCCATTGTGGCCCATCATTCTAGCTCTCATTCCGCCATGATGGGGAAGCTACAACAGCTTCAGGAACTGCAGGGCCTAGGTCACACTGTATCCACAGCCAAGAAACATGGAGCAACAAATGAATGTCACTCAGCTTCCTTTCTCCTATATGCGTTCAGGATCCCAACTAGGGGATGGCACTGCCCACAGTGGGTGGGTATTTTCATCTCAATTAAATAGTCAAGATATTCCCAAAGGCCTGCCCACTAAACAATTCTAGATTCTGTAAAGTTGACAATTAGCACTATCAATCATAGTGTGTTTAATAGGTATCCAAGAGGAGATCAAGCCAACATCCAAAGAGAAATTCAACAAGCTACAACTATTATACACCTATCAAAAGAATAAACCTAGAGGCAAAGAACGATGCCAGGCCTAGAATGAGGGGATCTTACGCTCCACAAAGCCCCCTGAGACTTTTTTTAACCTTCACTCCTTTCTAACTATAAAACTATATTTGCAAGCAAGAGTACAGACAATGAAGACAACTTAGGGCCCATATCCTTTATTCCCTGGGGAAAGGACTGACAAACCCCTTACAGTTACGTTTACACATTTGTCTTAAGGCTTTCTACAAATTATGAGATGGACACAGACATCAAAGGAAAAAAAAATCTAGAATTCTTTCTTCCCCTGCTTTGAACAAACTATGACTAAACCCATTTCCCTTTCCAATGTCTATTTCCCAAGTTCTTTGGCATGTGAGGAAACTGAGGCAGAAAATGCATGGACCTAAGTACACAGTAGTGATTTCTTTGAGGGACAATGGTCATACAAACTACACATAGACTGAAATGGACCATGTTAGGTGGCTAGGTAGAAATCAGAAGCTTGACGGTCATGGAGGATGGAGCCCCTACCGACTCCTGTGTACCTGGCAACAATGTACTAATTTAAAGAAGAGTAAATGCTACAATTTAACCTCCTTAGCATTTGAAATGCTATTGTTGTATGAAAAGAAGGAGAAGGTGAAACATGCTCCTCATATTTGAAGCATCATAGGCTATGGACCACAAGAACAAGGTGGAAGCACCGAGGCATTGTTGGAGACCTTGAGAAGAAGGCTGTTCACTCCTGGTAGAGCATGGTTTATCTTTTTATAGATATGTTTATTATTCTTTAATTCTATTTCATCTACTACATAATTTGGGGTCAAAAGAATGGGATTTGAGTCATATCTCTGGCCCTTGGGGCAGACATCACTTTCAACTGCCAAGAAGATTCCAAGATTTATTGTGCACCAGGAGGCTTTCTGGTACAGAACAAAGGATTAATCAAAATAGGCCAGTCAAAAATGAGAATAGGAAATACTTCCTCAAGAAAGTAGTCTGTTCTAGAAGAAGCTTTAGAAAATATTGTTTAAACATGGTCAGCACAAAGGCCTCTCTGTCTACTGTCCACTCTTAATCCATTAAAGTGTTTTTCTCTGCAGTGTGGCTGATCTCCACGTTTACCCCTGAGAACCGTTTCCCTCACAAAGACCTCTCTGGCCACTGTCTCCTCTCACTCTGTGACATGGCTTTCCTCATGGCTGGTCTCTCTGCACCAAGTGCAGACTCTGCTTCCTAGAGAAGAATGGCACTAAAAATGTTACTTGAATTCTTTAGAACAGTTTCCTCTTTTGCAGTTAAGGAAAATTAGTAAACTGCATGGTCTAGCTTGCTTTCTGTTTATCTGATTAAAAAAAAAACTGAGCAAAATCAAGTTGGGGGATGAAAGGGTTTATCTTAGTTTACAGTCCATCATATTCAGAAGTCAGGGTGAAAGTTCTGGAACTCAGAACCCAGATTCAGGAACTGAAGCAGAGACCACCAGGGAGGAGTGCCGCTTACTGGCCGGTTTATCAGCTCACATTAGCTGCCTTTCTTTATTCATTCCAGACCCACCTGCCTAGGGATAGCTCTGCCCACAGTGGGCTGGACCCTCCTGTAAGAATTAGCAACAACAACAACAACAAAATTCCTCCAAAGGCATGCCTTCAGGCTGACCAGATAGATGGAAGCAACTTCTGCCCCAAGGTTTGGTCTCCCCAGGTCCATCAAGTTGAAAATTCAAGCTACCTATGAAAGTGCTTCTAAGAAACTCACCATAGCAATTAAGGCACTTCTCTCAATGGATATTTCTTGTGGTCCATTTCTTTGTACTGTAGACTCTTTGCTGCCTGGTTCACTGTTCTCTCAAAGTGTATTCAGTAAGTCACCTTTACAAAACTGAGCTAAATTCAAATTCAATTACTGTTCACAATCCCTTCCCTGTTACCATAGCAAATAACCACCGTGCAAAACCTTTATAAATCAATAAACAAGGCCTCCGGAAGGTGCTCCCATCCCCTAAAGAACTATGCTGTGCAGCAGAGCTCCAGGACTCACCTGGCAAGATTGACACAAACAGGCAACCTAGGAGTACATTTAGTAAAACCCAGTGGAGCCTTCTCAGAGATTGAGAACAGTACCAGCTCTTTTTACAAGTTAAGCGTCTTTCTTTCTTTCTTTCTTTCTTTCTTTTTTTTCAGTTTCAATGAAGTTGAAAAGGGATCCAAAGGAACTATCAGCTGATAACTGATGTCACACCTTCGGCATGTAAGTTGGAAGGAACTCCAAGAATTTAGATGTAGCATTATAGCACAGCTTGTAACTGGCCTGGCAGAAATGAAGATATTCCACAGAGACACTTTTGTCTCAATCGGATTATATCAGACTATTAAAACAATAGACACCGGAGAAATGGGAATTCACCCAGGAATCTCATGCTGGGAGAAGGAGAAGGTGCCAGCCAGAGGGAAAATTTTCTCCCCCCAAAAGATATTTCACATAATTTTAACAACTTGATAGATTGCCTTGTAAGATGAGACTGAAGCCCAGCTGGTGGCAGGTCTGTGGTGGGCAGGACCACATGCTAACGGACTGCTCGGATGCGCACATCCTCCGTCCTCTGTTTAAACCTTGAACTCACTTCAGGATAATAATACTGACTCGTGGGGCTCACTGGATCTCTTGTCTCCCTTCCCTTTCCCATTTTCCACTCACTGCTGATTTAGGCAGCTTATTTAGGACTGTGGCTGGACATGGCGTGGGGCATTAGCTGTGACTCCCAAGGTCAGTAACACACTCTTCTGAGTTCCAGTTATATATTTACATGAAGGACATTTTCAATGCTAAAATCCATCAAGGTTTTCATTCAGAGAAATGAAGTTAATGCCATATTTTTTAAAGATAAAATATTGAAGGTCAGGCAGTGGAGGCACATGCCTTTAATCCCAGCACCCAGAAAGCAGAGGCAGGTGGATCTCTATGAGTTCGAGGCCAGCCTGGTCTGCAGAGTGAATTCCAGTACAGCCAAGGCTACACAGAGAATCTTTGACTCAAAGAAATCTAAAAAATAAAACAACATTGAGTAGTTAAAAAAAAAATCCATGTAAACATTAATCATCAACCTTATTAAGGGATGGTTTTCTAATAATGCCCTTGTAATCAGAACATACATAGCAAAAATAATGTACAAATAATAGTGATAATTCAACCAAGCAGCAATTTTTGTTATAGAACATTTAAATTTTAATTTGAATGTGTATTCCCAATGTTGGAAAAAATATCCCCAATGTCACACAAAGAGACACACAAACAAAAGTAAGTGGGCAAGGCCACTTACTTTTCCTAAAAGACTGACAACAGCTCAAACCAGGCAAGCCAGCACTTGCATGGGGGGGGGGGGGAGGTTCACTTAGTTTCTATACTACTGCAGGGTGACCGTGTCTCACCCCACTGGTGGGATCTCAACCTCAGAATCTGATAGTTGGGAAGGGGAGAGTCCAGTCTCAGGAGTACCCTGCCTGGGGTATCAAAGATGGCTCCTGGAATATTGATCATCTTTAACAGGAAAAAAGTAGGTCTTCACGACAATTTTGGTGTCAGCAAAGTACAACGCTGTAATAGTGGAAGGACTTGGGACATAAAAATTAGGAGTGTGTGGTAGAACTGCAATAGAATTAGGAAAAGAAACAGGGCAAGATTTCTGTGCTTGAAAACGTGCTTGGTCACAGATGAATGTGCTGAGCCATTTGAAACAGCTCCTTGGAGACTGCTTCTGCTGGGAAGCACCAGCCACTCACTCACCCCCCCCCCACCTCCATGAAACTAAAAGCTGCATGGAAGGCAGCCATTGGTGCCCTCACTTTGTGTCTGTCTGTCTCCTTTGCTCTGGCTGACGGCACAAAGATAAGACATTGTCTTCAAGTCTCCCTCTGCAGTCCTCCCTTCCTCCCAGGATTGACAGGCTCCAGGGTGGTTCCCAGGAGACTCAGACTGTGTGCCCTAGAGCAGAAATAATCATTTGTGGAGAGCATCATCATGCAAGCAGTAAGGACTTGCCTGCCTTGCAGGACTGGAGCTGAGACAATGGCCCAGGAGACCACACCTGGACCAGGATTGCTTGATTATACACACTTCTTGTCCTGTCCCAGTTCTTCCCATGTCTAAATGTAAAGCTCACATCAGTGCCCTGAATATGGATTTAGGGCCAAGTGTGTTCCTTAATCCATTCCTGTCCCAACATAGACACAGCAGACAACTCTCTGCTTTTTTAACAGTATGCCAGGGCCTGGAATTACCCTCTAAAATCCCTGGCAACAGAATCAAATTTCCTGTCCTGCTTGGATTTCAGTAGCTGCATTTGACAGTGATGCACAATCTGTCTTAAAGTGTATCTTAAAGATACCATTGTTGCTGTCCTTCAAGTTTTATTCAGCTACTTGGAAATCAATGAGGGATACACAGATTTTCAATGTTTTGACACATGATCCAAAATCTGACAGCATGACTTAGCAAATTTTAAACGTTTTCCTTTGTCTGCTGTCATTGCAAATGGAAAGAAATGCTTATAGTGTGGCTGGGGAAGGGAAGTAATGTTTCACAATGAAAACCAGGATTGTTGCTTGCAATCCTTTTCTTACAAGATTTAGGCTGCTGGATATATTTAGGCTGCTGGATATATTCTCATGCTTATTTCTACACAATGAAATACATTGTCAATAGATCTTTCTTCTTCTTCTTCTTCTTCTTCTTCTTCTTCTTCTTCTTCTTCTTCTTCTCCTTCTTCTTCTTCTTCTTCTTCTTCTTCTTCTTCTTCTTCTTCTTCTTCTTCTTCTTCTTCTTCTTTTTTTTTTTTTTCTTCTTTTGGTTTCTCTGTGGCTTTGGAGGCTGTTGTTGTTCTGGAACTCGCTCTGTAGAGCAGAGCTGCTCTCAAACTCACAGAGATCCGCCTGCCTCTGCTTCAAACTCACAGAGATCCGCCTGCCTCTGCTTCCTTCTGAGTAGATTAAAGGAGTGCACCACCACCACCCCGCTGATTTTTTTTTAAGATTTATTTATTTATTATGTGCATGTATGTATATACACCAGAAGAGGGCACCAGGTCTTATTACAGATAGTTGTGAGCCACCATGTGGTTGCTGGGAATTGAACTCAGGACCTCTGGACGAGCAAGCAGTGCTCTTAACCTCTGAGCCATCTCTCCAGCCTGTCATTGGCATTTTATGATACATCCCATTAGTGGTGATTTGAACCAGAATGTCTTCATAGACTCATGTGTTATATTTGGCTGCCAGTTGGTGGCACTGTTTGCAGAGGTTATGCATTTTTCAGAAAGGTATACCCTGCTAGAAGTCACTGGTGGACAGGCTTTGAAGTTTTACAGCTTTGCCTTGTGCCTCTTCCTGCATCCCCCCCCCCACTTCCTGTGTATGGATAAAAATAGGATCTCCTACTCTTGCCACTGACTGCCATGTCTCCTGTAAGGCCACACTGCAAAGTCTTTTTGGAACCGTAAGCCAAAGTAAAATTGGTCATGGTGTTTTCATCACAGCAACAGAAAGGGAACTAACACGTTCTCCAGGTCTAACTTTGTATGTTCTATTGCTACAGCATTGTGATTGTCTGGAAAATGTTCTCAGGACTGATCACTCATCTCACTAAGTGGAAACCAGAGCAAATCAGCCTGCTCTAGGCAGCAGGTACAAACTTTGAGCTGATAGGAAGCCTTGTCTATGTACTAGCAATGTTCCCCCATAAAGAGCAAAAAGGGATTCATTGCATACATTCCTTACACCTTATAAACCCATCGCTAGGTACCACTGGGGATTCTTTTGTGGGGTGGGAGGAGGGAACAGCTAAGCTCTGCTCAGAGGACAAGATTTCTAAATGTTTTTGTTTCCATGCAAGAATTTCTAGAATTCTTTGCCCACTCTTTCCAAAAGAATGACATAATATTTATACAGACGTGCGTGCATGGTGTGTGTGGTGTGTGGTGTGTGTGTGCATGTATGTGTGTATGGTGTGTGTGTGTGTTGTGTGTGTGTGTGTGTGTGTGTATAGAGTTAGGGTGGGAAGTTATGTGCATTTAGATACATGCATAACAAGACATTCCTACATAAATATTTGCAAATTTCTATTTCTGTATGGTATCCTCCTTTAAGGAAATATAATATAGTTAGAGCTTTGTTCAAGTTATGTAGGGGCCTCATCCTTGACCCATATGGAGGCACAATTCCAGTTGGTTCATTCTACACTCACTGAAATAGTCTCTGGAAGAAGCAGTGTCCTCAAGATGCCTATTGGCCCCATACTCCACATCTCTCCAGCCTCTCCTGAGAAACCCAGAACAGCTGCAACCACTTGGATTTACAAGAGTTTGAAACTGATCCATCCATCTTAAAGTGGCTATTCTAGAAAATCAGTTGTACATTGCATTTAATTTGTTGTTGGCAAGGGTCAACCAAATGTAAATGTTTTTCTTTCAAATATATCAACCGCATTGTAAAAAAAAAAAAAAAGTGTTGTGCCACATGCTTTTGGCTGGAGAATTTGGTGGCAGTGAGGCAGACACACACAAAATATTCAGTTGTCTGAGGTTTCAGTTGTGAGTTTTGTCTGGAAGATTCTGATATCAAAGTTAAGTTTTTACCCATTTCCTTTTCCCAAGGAAAAGTGTTGATTTGATGGGATTTGTAATCACCATGGAAACAAATCTCCAGGGATGTCTGTGATGGAGGTTCTGGGTGAGGTAAATTGAGGTAGAGAGACACACCCTAAGTGCAGAGTGCATCCTTTTATGGGTTGAGGTCCCTGACTTAATAAACAGGTGAGCGTGAGCACACACCGGTGTCAGTCACTCTCTGCTTCCTTACTGTGGATGCCTTGTGGCCCACTGCCATCAGTTCCTGCTGTTGTGGATGGATGGGCTGAATCTACTCAACAGGAGGATGGCATAGCCCGTTCCTCCTTTAAGTTGTTTTTGCCATGTTGTTCGTTTTCTTTGGGCAATGTGTAAAGTGACTAGTGCACTAAGTAAGCCCTCTATATCATTTTCTTTTGAATATGGTCTGAAGAAATGCAGTTGAAAATACAAGACAGATCAGGAAGGCATTGCCCATCAGTGTGATGAAGCAGAAATAAAGACAGCATTTATTTTTGCTGGGAAATGGAGCCAGAAGTCAAAGGTCAGGACTGAGAAATGAGATAGCACAGAATTCAGAGGACAGTGTGAGTGTTCTGAAGTTTAGATCAAAGATAAGAGAAGCCTCAAATCATGTGAATCCTTTATTATGCTATGGAGTTTTAGCTTATCTTGTAAAGGGACTCCTGGTGTTCAGGCTTGGGTTTCTATAACTCATTCTGTTCTTTGTTTCTGGTACTTGGTTGAACCACATGAAGCTGCTATTTTGTAAGTTGGAAAGATCACTGGGAATAAATTAACTTGAAATTTAGTATTACATATGTCTATGGCATCAATCTTTCTATATATCTTAGCTTGGCTTTGAACCCATGACCTTCCCTCCCTAGTCCCCAAGTGCTAAGATTATAAGCAAGTGGCATTATGTCCACCTTGACACTATGTTTTTAACTTGGGCGTATTTGTTAAATATATATTATTATGACTAGGAAAGCAATACTGGAATCAGATAACTTGGGTTCACATCTCAGCTCTATCAACTGTGTTTCTGTGGCCAAGTTATTTGACTTCTCAACTTTTCAATTCATCTCTAAAATGGATTATATTTGAGAATTAAAAGAGTTTACATATAGTAATGTTTGGAAAGGTGTCTCACATCTAGTTCCTATTATTTAATATTGTTATCAGTAATTATGTTGTCACTGTCATCATCAACATTGTCGTCAACATCATGACAATTCAAATGCCCATGGAGGGTCAGGTGTGAAGGTTTTAGACTGACAATAGAGTTAGAAATGGAATTATTTTCTCAGCCAATCCCACAGTCTATATACACATACATTTTTTATGTTTATGTTCATATGCACACATTTGTTCACATAGATATTTGAATATTACATCAATATAAACCTATATGCATATATGCATGTCTCTCTCTTTCTGTGTGTGTGTGATGGTTAAAATTACCAACCTGACAGGATCTAGAGTCACTTTGTAGACAAACCTCTGGGCACGTTTATGAGGGAGTTTCTACATTAGGTTAGTTGAACTTGGAGGACCCTCCCTAAATATTGGTTGCAGCATTCCATAGACTGAAGTCCTATGGAAAAACAAGCTGAAGTGTGGGCATTCATCACTGAACTCAAGTTCCTGAATGCAAGTGTAATGTGCCCAGCTGTCTCACACTCTTGGAGATATGACATCCCCACCATGATGGACTGTGTCCTCAAACTTCGAGAACTTTACAATAGATCATCTCTAAGGTTGCTTCTGGCTCCAAAAAGGAATGAATGGCTGGCTTCCGAAAGACAACGTTTCTGTGAGGCGCACACTCACCATTCCTACTGTCAGAGTGGATATTGGCATCCTCTCCCTTGAGTAGAGTGGGAGCCTAGGTACTCCTCCATCTTAACAGAGTGTGTCAGCCTTCCTTAGAGCTTGTGCTTCACACCATGGACATTTGTGTTTGCTGGCATTGACTGCAGTTTGTAATTACAAACTAACCTGTGTGGTTAGCCTGTAGGTCCAAAGGAAGTGAGCATGGATTTGGGTTTCTTATTGAATAGGTTGCTCCGTAATATATGGTAACCAAATAGATACAGACCTAATTCTCCCTGCCTTTTGGGAAGATGAGTCTGGCACGGAGTCTCTCATGTTGTAGGAAGGACACTGTTGAGTTTTTTTCCCCCCTAGGGTTATTTTTTCTTGGGCCAGAGCAGCAAGCCACTAATACTCCCCTCCAACTATGGAAAGACACAGTATCTCAGAGTTCCAATGTCACTTTTCCCTACCTCTTAAAAACAGCAGCTGGATATGACAATATGCATACTCACACCAGAGTAACCATATCTGGTTTCGGTCTTGCCCGTCAGTAAGTATCAAATGGAGGCTTACTAATTCAGGAGAATGGGTGGAAAGCTAATCCTACTGTGTATGGTCTTGGCTGGAAAGAACAACAGAAGGCCTCCGATCTCTTTTGTTGACCCTCCAATGGCATCCAGCCTCCTACATGTTGTGGACTGCTGTTCCTGTCAGCATGTAGTTTCCAGTGGGGACAGAGGGTTGTGAACTGCCACCTCTTTCTTCTTGCAGATTATCCTGTGGGATGCAAGATTCTAGTGGCTCAAAGCAATGGGTACTGTGGTGGCCGATAGTGATGCTGCCAGGCAGCCACATAGTGATGACAGCAGTCTGTTGGCAAGGGAACAGTGCAGTCTAGGACCACACGGAGAGCAAACATGCTGACCACACAGCATCAAGCAAGGAAAATAAGATTCTCTGCTTCTTTGGTAGGTTAGGATAGGAGGAGTGAGGGAAGGGGTGCTGTGGAGAGTGCCAAGCTGGGCTGTTGATGAGAGTGTGGGAAGATTTGAAAGAAGGGGAAAATCAAGCAGAGGCTCTATGCCAGCTGGGAGGCCATTGGGTTGATCTCTCTCCCCTTTCTGCTTAAGCAGGGAAGCCTGCTGGGTGGGATGGGAATAGGGCCAAGAAAGTAGCAGATCTGCTGGGTGAACACGGATGGTCAGACCTGGCAAGGATGTGTCTGCCATCTGGCATCAGAGGCAAGGGAGGCTGGAGATACGAAGGGAAGTAAGAGAAAGAACAACAAGAAGAAAAGAGACTTAGACAATGACACAGAGGCAATGTCCTACAGGGAGGGAGGGAGAATGAACAAGAGATCCACGTGTCTGTGATGCAGCCCGGGCTTCGCAACAAAACTCCAGAACAAAATGTTACAAACACACACACACACACACACACACACACACACACACACACACCACACGCATGCCCACACACACACACACATGAGCGCATACACATGCACACACACGCATGTACACACGCAAGCACACACATACACATGCACACACACATGCACACATACGCATGCGCACACACATGCACACACACACCCACCACATGCACCCACACACGCACACACACACACATGTACACACACCACATACACATATATACACACTTGCATACCATACACACACACAAAACACACACATACACACAAATGCACACACAACACACACCCACACACACCACACAAATACACACACACACACACCACACGCATGCCCACACACACACACACATTCGCGCATACACATGCACACACACGCATGTACACACGCATGCACATACACACATACACATGCACACACACATGCACACATACGCATGCACACACACCCACCACATGCACCCACACACGCACACACACACACATGTACACACACCACATACACATATGTACACACTTGCATACCATACACACACACCATACACACATATACACTCATATGCACACACCACACACACCCACACACACCACACAAATACACACACACACACACACACACACACACAGGCCGTAGTACAGGAAAGCAGAGTCCTCCTCCTATGTGGTCTTTGTGGGAAACAAGTTCCATGGGCATACAGTTTTCTAAACAACACATCGTAGACATGTGGGAGCTACTGTTTCAGGTTAAAATCAATATAAGCAAGGACACAATCTTATCCAGAAAAACAACAGACTACTTATAAATATTAAGTATACCTAAAATATATCAGAGCACACAAGATTCCTGAGAACATCTCATCATTGACTGTTGAAGTCTTTTTAGACCATGTGGAGAAGTAAAATTATGAAGGTCGATCAATGGAATGAGTTCTATGTTTCAGAACTTTTTCATTTGCTTTTGGGGAGTCTTGTGACAAGATAAAAAGGTCATAGGGTATGCTGCTGGTTTTGTGATAATCTGACAACTATTTGTAGACCAGGGACTGGAATTCTAGGTTTCAGTCCTAGAAGACAGAGTTACTACAGATAAAAAGACCTCGAACCTTCCGCCTCCACATCCTGAGACCTTGCAAACTCTCATTCTTTATCCTGTCAGCCTGCTGCCACCACTTCCTCGACAAGTCCAGGCTAGCCTGATGCAGTGTGAGAAGCCTCATATAAGCCAGACTCCCATGACTCAGAAGAAGTAATTTCAGATCAATCCACAGTCAGCCAACTCCGAAACATCTCAGGGAATCCACTTAAGATCCTAACCACTTCACAGCTGATGACAAGCATAGCTGAGACCAAAGGAGTTGCCCAGTAGATTCATGAGCATTAAACACTTTTGAAGCCACAGAGTTTCTGGCTCATTATATCTGACTGATATAACTGGACCCAATCCAGAGACTCACCTGTGCATTCATACTGTAGACCTTTCCCGTAATAGCCCTTCTCACAGATGCACTCAAATTGACCTGTGTGTGTCCCACATTTGCAGCTGGCCATTCGGTCACAGCAGTCTTTCCCAGCTTCACAGAGGTAAGAACAGTGGGCCATATCCTCTTGAATGAAGCTTCCAGAAGGTAGATCTACCAGGAACATAAAATATGAGACAATGTTTAAAAAATTAACAGTTGATTGTTACATTCTCCAGTTGTTACTGGAGAACTAACTGTAGAAAATAAATCTTCTAATCTGCCTGGTTTTTCCACTGTTCCCTACCTCCACCCACATGAGTGTGTGTTGTTTGCAGGAGCAGGCTCTGGGGGTTAGCTTTGGCCAATTCAGCTATCCCAGTCTGGGACTTCACCCTAAGTGCTCCAGGCCATGCAGGGTCAGGCAGAAATGAAGCACTATAGAGTGGAATCTGCAGGTGCAGCAGGTAATCAACACACTTGGTCCTCCAAATCATTCCCCTGGCTTCCAGCAACAGCATCCCTGACCTCTGGATGAGGTCAGGCAGCAGTAGCCAGACTTTCCGAATCTTGTCCAAGTTAGAACTATAACCACAACCCTGACCACTAAGGGCTCCAACTGTGGGCTACTGACTCTATAATAAATAGCATCGTGTCCGTAGTCATTTGACTCAAGAGCATCACCACATAAGTTAAATAACAGTCATAATCCAGGCTGCTTCTTAGTGTTAAGTATAGGAGTATATGTTATGTAGAAAGAGACAATTCTGAGTATTTGAGCCAAGAGCTGAGAGGAGGCATGCCAAGAATCCCAGAGCACAGCCATGCAGAAACAGACGTAAGGCAGGGTTAAGGCTGCAAATGACTGAGCCAAGATGGATGGCCTTGGACGGAGCAAGCGCTAAGTCTACATCTCCAGATGAAAAAGTTAAGAAATCTTAGTCTGAATTCCAGTGCTAGGGTCAGGCTGCTAAGTCCAGCTACAGGGCTGGGCCCCTAGTAAGAATGCAAGTGGGTGACTGTTGGCAAAGCAGTCTGCGGATGAAGATCTGGGATGGAGATGAGAGATGGCCTCAAATATGAAATGTCTGACCTTATGTTAAGTCTGCAAGGCAGCAAGGGACAAAAATCAGGGGAAGGCTTGGTTTCAAGGAGAGGGAATCAGCAAAACCAGACCCTGTGTTAAAACTGCAGCCCAGAACCCAGGCTATGGGCGAAAGGTGTGCATGGGGCTCCCTGGGAATTAGTTCTGAGAAACTGGGCCAGAGGTTTGTTGGCAGCAGAAGACCTTAGAGAGAAAGAAAAGCCTGGCTCTTGAAGTTGGTGCAGTAGCATTTGGGCCCAGAGGAGGAGTTAAGTGGAGATCTACGCTGCAACCTGGACTGCCGAGAGTGTTCACAAACATAGAAGGTCTGGGAACCTACAGCAGATCCATCCAAATTGAAGAGTATGGAGGAGAGGACATCAGACTCACCTCTGATGTCATTATACCTTTTCAGTGAAAGCAGAGCCTCTTCTGGAGAGTCAGCCAAGTATGACACATTCTAGATGTGAGTTTAATGTAATAAATGTGGCACCTGGTAAGTCCAGTATGTGAGAGGTAGCAAAACAGTCTTCTCCTTGAAAGCCTTGTCTGACCTTATTCTTCACTAAATCACTTTAGGGCAGAGCCACTGGTCTCAAAAGACAGAAGAACTATTGGACCAGATATTGATTTGATACAACTTCATACTCACATCTGGTAACACCCACTATCCTCAACTCCAACCTTTCTGTTTCTATCCCCAACTCCAACCTTTCTGTTTCTCCAGCTAGCACGCCACTTTCCCTAATAAAGGGGAAAACAAAGGAAGGCCGGTTACTTCTGGCCATGTGCTTCTGGACACTGCAGCCTTCGTAAGATGAGGAGATTTTATTCTCTTAGGAAAATCGCGGTACATATAATTATACAATTCCTATTATGAAAGGGGAGAAGATTAAAGCCCATACTGGATTGCCTAAAGCAATTTATAACAAGGAACCCATTATCATTTATATTCAATAAGTAATGGATAGCAATAAATGTTGTTATTGAGCCTTTACATGTGCTGTCGGTAGTTTTTTAATAGTGTGTGTATGTGGGCATACATTGGTCCCTTCTTTTCACCATCTGAGTCCTGGGGACCAAATTTATGCTGTCCATCTCAGCAGCAAGCAACTTTTACTCGATGATCCACCTTGCAGGCCTCATCAATTTTCTGGTTGCTTTTTGACTCCCACAGCAAGCCTGTGAAGTAAGTACTACTCTTATTCTCTATTGTATTGGCCAGAAACCTAAGAAGTATTAAAGACAGATAACTTACCCAAAATCACTCATTTAGTACATGATGAAAATAGTATCCATATTCAAGAATTCTGAATTTTATGACTTAGCTCTTAAAAATTAAACCTCAGTTATAGGCCCAGGATTTAAATCTAAGCCTGGTTTTCCTCCCTACACTCACTCACCCTCCCCACTTCCAAACCCTGCTTTAAGTCCCTCTCCTTTTTCTAAGAGTCTTATCACCAATAAACTTAGTACTCTAACCCCAGAGAGTCTAACCCTTTTTACTAGATCCATAGCAAAAGGCTGATAGTCCACTCAAAACTCATCTCTTGGAATTCTGCCAGGGCTAGCCTGCTTTGTTTGTTTGTTTGTTTGTTTGTTTGAGTCTCACAGGGTGCTTCTTGTCTATTGCTATGATTTCTACCTGATGCCAGATTTTTCACTTTAGTGCCTGCCAGGATCATGCCCAATTTGGCATATGGCTAAATCCCTGTCAACTCCTCACAGTCTGCATTCTTTTCTCCTGGTTCAAATTACAACAGGCAGGCAAGTCCATCTAACCAAGAACTGTACACCTTATATCCATGTGCATGGTGCGTCAAGGACTCTGATGAGTGCATTTGCTAATTTTTCTCCCCCTTTAGGACTGATGTTCTTTACGGTAAAAGCCATTTATCTCTTAGTTGTCAGGGCAAGAAGTGTGTGTTAAGTGTTTAGCGTCCTATCTTCCTGTGTATTTCTGGAAACATTCTGGCGAGATTCAATGCTCATGTCTCAGAATGTTTACTCCATCTGTCCAGATAGCTGTAAATGTGATCTCAGTCTAGGCTTCCCACTCCGTGTGTGGCCTCCAAACACACCTCAATTCATCCTGTGGATCTAGGTGGGAACATATGGATGTTCTAGGGGGAAATGCATCACAGCTGTTAAGAAACAAAGCAAAACAAGATTGCTGCCAGGTCAGCATGCCATCTCCGGGCAGTTCAGAGTATCTTATGACACCCAAAGCCCAAGGCCCATGCTCGCCAAGATCAGTGAGAGAGCTTGAAATCACTCTTCAATGAGTTTCATGCATTGAGAGAGAGGGGTGAGAGAGAGAGAGAGAGAGAGAGAGAGAGAGAGAGAGAGAGAGATGATCAAAAAGCAAATAGATAAACGATCAAAAAAAATTTCAGGGACCTGTAAGGCTTTTAGCTTCCATTACCTTCATGCAATGCCCTTCGAGCTAAAGCCTCGAATTCTTCAAAACTGTGGAGCAGGTAGCAGTGTTCCTCCTTCGGGGTAGAAGCCATGTCATTCAGTTCCCGGATGTTCCCTTGCCAAATCCCGAAAGTGAAGATCTCCACTCCAAAGTCCCGCAGCGATGCTGCAATGGGTCTGGGGTCTCCGCCATTGGAATAGCCATCAGTGATGAGAAATATGACTTTGGTGGAGTTTTCTCTAGAGTGACGAAGGATTTGCTGTAAGGACACAGGGAAGACCCGAGTGTGAGTAGTGCCTGCCCCTCTGCTTCCTTTCCTGGCTAAAGCAGTACCTGAGAAACAACCATCAGTGAGAGAAAAATAGAAACAGGCACAGGCCAGGATCTATAATGGCCTCTCAGAAGACGAATCGCAAACTCATGTAAAACATGTCACCATCATCATCGTTATAACCACATCACCATCATCCTTATCGCCTCTGAGCTTGTCAATGAAGAACAAGGGTTTACAGAATGATATTGACTCAATAATTAACACTTTGTTGTGAAGTTGATCTATCAGTTCTCCGGACCCGGAAACGTGAACCAATACTGAGTTCTATGCATCTACATTGCACCTATCTATCTATCTAAACCACCCCCAACCTCACTAGAAAAATTCATCAGAAAATGTCTTTTCCAGGGTTTATGATGGCTGACCTCCTTCCTATATTTGTTTTTCCACTACTCCTTCAAAAATGTAGAATCGATTCAATTCTTCATCTTTTTGGACCACCCAGGAATCGCATAAAATCAGCAGGTTTTTGGCAGCATCCTATCTTCATGAGAAAACATGGAACCACTAACGCTGACATTTGAGCTTTATTATTTTAGGACAAGTCATTCTGTTTCACCATGTGTGTGATTCCTTTGCCGTGGACAGAGGCTTTGCTACTCCATTGCCAGGGATGTTTTACAGTATCACACCTCAAAGGCACATGAACTCCAGGTGTGCATCTAGCAGACCCATCCAATTTTCTATCATGGCTTTTCACTAGAATTTTGTGGGAAAGGCTAGGAAGCATCAGGATACATTTTCTAGCAAGATCTTGGTTGATTAGGTAATAATGGAAAGACACTAGCCATTTTCTAGAAGGTGGGCTAGATAGCAGCAATTATACCCTACATTTTGTCAAAATTAAAATAAGATATGATCTGAAAGGTAAGTTGGATTTCATTTACTTTAGGGAGTAGATTTTTTTTTTCAGATTATAAGAACAATATCTGTATAAAGGAAGATCCATCACTAAATACTCAATGGATTCTGCTTATAATTGAATTATACTTATCTAAACTTAGCTATCATGAGCTGCAACTAAATCTGCCAAGCATGAATTTAAAGAAAATCAAACTGAAAACAACTCCAGAAACCATCTAGAATGCCAGCAGTTTGAGAAGAGGTGTTTAAGTATGTCACCCCCCCCAAAAAAATCAAGCCCAGTAATGCAAGCTAGATCAGATGGGTGCCTAGAAAGACAGGCAGCACAGAAGGCTGTGTGTGATAGAGCAGTATACACATTGTTAACAGACATTCCTCAAATACATACCAAGTCCTCAATCAACAGCCTTCACCATCTTGATTCTTACAGTTTAAAAAGCTGTCCATTTGATGAAGGACAAGTGGTCTGCGATGAATGCATGACAAGCATGAGACTTTTCTAATCCCCAGACAAGAGCCTCTGGGGAGATGGGGAGGGAAAAAGGCTAGAGAAAGATGTTATGCTCTTGGGTGAGACCCTGAAGTCTGTACCAATCTCTCTGCCCACCCAGTTGGGTCACAGAGAAGATAACAGATAGACATCTCTTGAGGCACAGAGTTACAGATCCTCTTCCACTTGGATGTTCAAGATGGTGATATAACCATGAATAAGGCTATTGTACAACTCAGGAAATAGAAGGGCAGAGATCTGAGGTGTGAACATTTCTCAGGCAGTTTTGCATAAAGAAGAAAGAAGAGGAATTCTAAACATGACTCAGTTGTCAAAAGTGAAATACTGGGAACTTCTACTTTAGAGTTTTCTTGGATGACCATAGATGGCTGGCCTTATTTCCTCATCAGGTGGAAAGGCATATCAAAGGAAAAGTTCTGGGCTGGGGGTGGAGCACATGGCTAGTATGATATTCACCTGGGCTCCATCCTCAATATGATAATGAAGAAATGTCCACAGAATATACATTCCATTCAGCATTAGTAAGATAGAGTTCAGTAAGAAAAGGTTTTGTCTCAACACACAGTTTCTCATCCCAATGGGACATCATGGCACCTTTGGAGGTGGGTAGAGTCTCAGTTGGACTTCTACATCTCCACACATCTACAGGACAAGAGATGAGGTTGAGGAAAGACAGAGGAGAAGGTTACTTCTCACAGCTCAAGGGTGTTCAGAGTGGCAACTGGGCATTTCAAAGGTAAGGTTTCAGTGAGGACTGTGGTCAACTCCCAGTGAGATCCACTGAGGGCAGGCTATTTAAATTCCTTGACAGCTGAGTTAGACAACATCCTTAGTCTACAGATGCCAGTAAAGAGCAGCTCCTCCTTTGCTCAAGAGAAAGCCTCAGCGATTTCTACACCATGTGCCAAACCTACTCAGATATTCTCCTGCAACTCCTTATTCTAAAAATTCTTAAATTCACTTTGAATTTTGTTTTACTTCAGTGAATGGTAGAGACTACCTTCATTTTTATTCAACTGGAGAATTATTTCCCCCACCTTGTTCACTGACTAAGCCTATCCTTTCTGTTTTAGTCTTCTGTCTGTCTGTTCTTGATAATACCACACAGCTTTGGGTACTATTGCTTTATATATCTATTTTTTATACTTAGAAAGGAAATTTTTCTTTCTTTTTTTTTCTTTTTGAAAGTATTTGTGGTCAGACTTAAATGTTTTCTTTGCCAACTGAGCTTGAGAATTGCTTGTGAACGTCTTCTCTGAATTCTGTTTGACCCAGTGATTTCCCTTCTTGGAATCCATTACACACACACACACACACACACACACACACACACACACACACACACACACACAGACCAGCCCCAGTAGAAATGAGCTGGCTGCAGTCTTCAAATACCATTACCCACTGGAAAGGTGGCAGAAATTTGTGAAGAAAGTGTTTGATTTCTGTTTGAGGACAGGGGATGTACAACGCAGCCTGGGTTTTCTCAGGACAAGAAACAAAGAAACCTAAGGACTAACAGAGATCAGTGAAGAAACCAGGGGCAGCTGCAAGGCCCCTTGTGCAGGCCAATGAAGGGCAGCTTGGTTATAGATGAAGATGAGAAATTGAATGCCCTTAAGTGCCTCACATTTAATGTATGCATATGAGGTGTGTGTGTGTGTGTGTGTGTGTGTGTGTGTGTGTGTTTGTATTTGTAGTACATATACATTAAAGGGGTAAAGTTCCAGAATCATAAACAATAATTGTAATGGGCTTAAACACCCACATGGACACATATATTACTTAGTACTGTTTCTGGGAAAAGCCCAATTATCTATTTAGAATGACATGAGGTAATTTGTTTGTAAAGTTCTATTTTTCCATGTTCAGAAGACAAATCTTCGTTCCAGCCCTCCAGAAGGCAGTGGGTTGTGTGTGCACCATCTTTCCTCTTCACTATGAGCAAAGATAGAGATAGAGGTCTTTTTTTTTCTAGTTCCATTTAGAAGTCTCAATTGCATCTCCACAAACACCCCACAATCCACAATGCCCTAATCATTTGAATGGCCATTGGTGAGGTCATAGCAGTTAACTGTAAGCAAGACACTGAAAATATGAGAATAATGATGAAAAGGTAAACAGAGAAGAATAGATTTTCATTTTCATCATGGTTCTTTTTATCATGCTATTAAGAGTAGTGTATGTGTAAAGTAGGTGCTCATAAATGTTTGTGCAATGCACAGAGTGGGAAAAATTCAGGATACTGGAATGAGTTGGTCTTGAGTAAGTAGTAGGAACGTAGGTGTGCAAATTTGTGTACTATTTATACAAGAAATATTCTAGGAGGAGTTGGAGAGAGGCAATTGAGGGTAGATATGGTCAATAAACATGTTGAAATGTATGGCTATTTTGAAGAATAAAAAAGCATTTAAAATAATATAACATTTAATTTTCTTTCTTTTTAATTCTCAAGGATATCCTTTATTCCATTCACCTCCTGTTCAATACCTGAGGTGGAATTTCATCTGTAAATTGTTACTCCAGCAAGTTTGGTCAATGGCTTAGATTATCACTGCATCCTGTTTCGTTGGCATAAGCTGTGCTAGAAGCAGGCTCAGAGACTCAGGACTCAACAAGCAATAAATGCCACTAAATCTGGATTCCCTTGAACTCCACAGCCTCTCACCCAGGAAAGAACTGTATTTCTATTCCCTATTTCAAAACCAGGCAGGCCCACTCATTAACATGAAAAAAAATTCTCAAGTATACTTAATGGTTTAATTTTCTTTTTATGCCTTCCAGAATGAACAAATCCTTTCCTGGAATGTGAGACTTTCCTTCACATTAGTATGGACTTAGCACATCCTTCTCACAGTTACTGCTCATCACCCACACAGACTTTAAGCTGGGAGTCAGAGTGACGGCTCAGTGGTTAAGAGCACTGGGTGCTATTGCAGAGGGCCCAGGCTTAATTCTCAGCACCCACACAATGGCTCAAAAACCATCCATAACTCCAGTTCCAGGGAATCTGATGTTCTCTTCTGACCTCCACAGGCCCCAGGGCCACATGCAGATCAAACACTTCTTTATACAAAGAAAAAAGAAAAATAAATAAAACTAAAACAAACAAACAAAAAAACCCTTAAGCTGTGATTCTGCTCTTTGCCCTTTTCAGGGACACTGATGAGTATTTCCAGGAGATCAGCTCTGCTGGCAAGTCAATACATGAAGCTGAACATAACAAGAATGATGGTAGGACTAGTGGTCTAGGCAAAGTGTTACACAAGATCTGGGGTTGGAATGTGTCTTAAAGATGGACCAGGGAGGATGTATTACTGAAAATACAGCTCTCCGCATTTATTTGCCTTATTATTCATGAATTAAAACATGATTTAATAAAACATTTTTTCATACCAGGACTTCAGAGCCAAATGGGTCTGTGGTAATGGCTGTGGAATGTGGTAGGAGTTTGGCATTTTTCTTTTGTATTTCTGGAATAGTTTAAATAATCTGCTAAAGATTTTTTTGGGGGTTCAGAATACTGAATGAGACAAAGGATTTACTGCCAAAGGAAAAAATGGACATGGATTCTGTATGGCAAGAGGTTATCACCATCTGCATTGTATCAAGCCTCTGATTTGCTTGTATAAACAGCTGGCAAGTAAAAGAGGCTTCCCGAGTCCAGCAATAGTCATTAGAATGATAAAAATGCAGGATTGTGCAATTCAGGTTTAACAGGGAGATCCATCATCCTTACACAAGATTGCACTCCCCACTTGCACCCCTCCCAAAGCATTTTTTCCTCCAAAGACCAGTTGCAAAAATGCTTTGTAAACAAAAGGAGGTGACAGTAAAAGCAAAAGGCAATACTTTCTCCTGAAGCCTTGTTAAACTAGAGAACACAACATGGGAGCCATCTGAGAACCAAACTGCAACTACCCATTATGGCCAGCCTGTCCCAAGGATGCCATCTAGAGAAGGTCATTAGTCACCCTTTAATGACCTCTTTCGGTGGACAAATCCATCCTGTGACTGTGTCTGAGGACCTCTTTGCCATGGAACAGATTAGTGTAGTAAATCAGAGTTTCCTTCCACATTGTTCTTTTTCTTGCTGGGAACAATTAAGCACAAACAACACGGGAGATTTGTTAGGACTCCTTCACCTTCAGATGCCACTTATCAGTCCCATTTTATACTGTCTGATATTCTTTGGGAATTTTTTCTTTATGTATATTTTGGAGTTTATAGGAAAAGAAATTTCTCTGTTGATTCACCCTCTCCTGGATGTCACCCATTTTAGTTTTTCTCCCCCCCCTTTTTTTGTTTTATTGTTGTTTTCATTTTGATCTCCTCCTAATACCCTCTGGGTCCAGTGGGATCATCTCAAGCCTTTTCTTGAATATCTTTTTTGCTGATGTTTCTTTGTTTAATTCCCTTCTACTTCTTTTGTTTGTTAGTCTTGTTTTTCTGTATTACTTTGGAGCCTGGCCTGGAACTAGCTCTATAGACCAGGTCTGAGTCTGCTTCCTGAGTGCTGGGATTAAAGTCGGGCATCACCAACACCCAGCTCCCTCCTACTTTTTGTTAAGGTGTGTGTGTGTGTGTGTGTGTGTGTGTGTGTGTGTGTGTGTGTGTGTGTGTGAGAAACTGTCAAAGAATAAGTTTTTAAAATAATAAAAGAATTGTACTTTATCTTTCTAGCTTCAGTATTTCTTTATTGTGTTCAGTTTACTCTCCATTTCTTTCAGTTTTTCAGCCAGCTTTGTCCTAATTCCAGTCAGTTGTCTGTCCATGTTTAGCCTCTCCAAATCTGTTTTTATTTGTTTAAAGGCATACAGCAAATGCATACTATGTTTTAGATCTTTTTTCATAGTGAATTCTTTTATTTTATCTCCATCTTGCCCTCCATCTTTACAATTTCCATTAGAGAATAATCAAAGGAACCAGAGAGTGCCGAGGGCTTGTCCCTCTTGATTTGCTTATGTATGCACAAAGGTGTATGTCTAGGAAAACCATTTGCCACTAACAATAAACACCTGGGAGAAGTAAGTGCTTAGAGTTCAAGGCTCTCAGTCTTCCTATCTATTATTATTGTCATCACGACCGTTATCGTTATTATAAAAATAAGTTGATAGTCAACCCAAGTCACCAGTGAAGAGGGTTATGAGTAAGCTACCTTTTGTGTTTGCTTGGAAGCAGATGAGCTAGGTCAGAATTGCCCAGGAGAACTTTCTGATTCGCAGTTGTCCTAGTTAGCTTTCTATTGCTGTGATAAGACACCATGACGGAAAACAACTTTGGAGGAATGGCTTTACCTCAGCTTACAGTTTATACTCTATTACAAAGGGCAGTCAGGGAAGACACTCAGGCAGGAACCTAGAGGCAGGAACTGAAGCAGAGGCCATGGAAAAGCACTGCTGACGGGATTGCTCTCCATGGCTTGCTCAGTCTGCTTTCTTATAACACCCAGGGCCACCTGCCAAGGGGGAGCACCACATACAGTGGACAGGATGCCCCCACACCAACCATTAAATGAAAAAGATGGCCCACAGACATGCCTATGCCAATCTGATGGAGACATTTTCTCAGCTGAGGTTCTCTTCTCAAATGACCTTGGATTGTGTGGTTAACAAAAATGTAGCTGCATACCAGGTTATCTGTGCATCAACACAGTGACATTTGCCACATGTGACTGTTGACCACTTGGGTCTATTGTAGCTGGGAACCAAATTCTTAATTGTCCTTTATTTTAATTAATTTATATTTAAGTAGACAAACATGGCTAGAGGCTACAGGATTGGCCAGTGTAGGCCTAGAGAGCTGTATTTTCACTCCAGGACAAACAAACACAAAATCTAGAGCAGGTTTCTGATATTCTGCAAGTGAAAGAAATGTGGTAATAACTTAAGGATCTAGAAGCCATGAGGCGCTACAGTAAGATAAATCCAAAATATTCAAGAGGTTAATGAAAGTTTCTGCTTTTCAATGAATACAGTATGAATAAAATTATATAATAATACAATAAACTATATCATTTTGATTTTTAATGATGTTTGTTTATTGATTTCCAGGGGCATGGTATGCCATGGTACATATGTGGAGGTTGGAGAATAACTTACAAGAGTTGGTTCTCCTCTAGCACATGGGACATGGAGACTGAACTCAGGTCATCAGGCATGATGGCAAGCACCTTCACTCATTGAACCATCTCACCAGCCCTGTATTATTTGTCTTGAGACAAACGTAGAAACTTTGATCAATTGTAAAATCTTGGCAGATCCCAAGTAGATAAGAAATAAATCAGTGATTCAGTTTTTTTCACTATTACTTAAGATTTTTTTTTTTTTTGGAAAGTCTAACCAAGATTCTAAGACACATCATTAGAAAGTGCCACTTTGTTTCATTATTCCTCTCTCTCTATCTTTCTCTCTGTTCATTAGAAAACAAGGAACAAACATTCACATCATCTTTATCAAACATGTTTTAGTTTTCTTAAATGATAGAGAAAATTTACAGATATCCAACTAGAAAGAGAAAGATAACAAAAAACTAGGTGTGTTTTTTGACCAAATCAAACAAAGGCACTGAAAGAAAGCAAAAAAAAATGAAGGAAGAAAGGAAGAAATAGAAGGAGGGAGGATAAGCAGGCTATTGGTAGAATATATACAAAAATGTTTAGTTTTATTAATGCCAAAACATAGTAAGTTAAATAATAATAAAAACCATTCTCGTTCTTTTTGACTTCTCACATGGTTATGGTGATTTAATTGTTTTTAAGTTATGAAACACGTGAAGAAGCAGAGACTGCTGGGAAAGACCCGTAACATGTGGAATGTCATTTGAGAACATTATCAGAGTCTTACATTTTTGATACAATTTGCCATTGGGGTCTACAGTTATGAATGTCATGAGTAAGCAGTCATGGATACACACACAAATAATCAAAAGGTGTTGCATCTCAGAGTAATTTGAAATAGTAAAGAAATCAAAAGCTATTAATTCCAATAACAAAATACCAGTTAAACTAATGAGACAATCACAGAATGCCATCACCATGAGTGACCACTGAATGTGAATGTACTGTCCTTGTGTAAATATATGTGTGTAAACATGTTTGAGTATGGCTGACAACACACACATCAAAAATACAACTATATCCTAATAGTGTATTTAGGGGATTTTTATTTACTTTTATCATGTAGAGTTGCATCATTTTCATATTTTTTTTCCTCTTCTCTGTGCTTTTTTCCAGAAAATGTCATTTGAGTTTCACCTACAAGTCAATGGCCCCTAAGCCCGCATCAAACTCCAAGATTCCCCCACATGAAGCTCCAAGATTTCCCTAGTGGGCATCTTAGCCTGAATATCTCACAAGGTCTTCCAAACCCAGTGTATTCAATTCATGCACAAACAAGGGTTCCCACAATCTGTCTTCAATACCTTACATATGACCCCATATTTCCTGTCTTTCAAGATTAAAATCCCGAGGTCACCTATAGTGCCTTTGTTCTAGTCTGTCACTATTAGTGGCCACCCAAAACATGCATTTCACCCAGGTTACCTGCCTTCCTCTCAGTCTCATTGCCCCAGCCTTGCTGCAGGCACTTGTTTGAGCATCTCTAGAGGAGTCAGTTCTTTCAAGTCTGTTTCCTGTCCAGCCATTAAGGTTGTTTTTCTGAAATCCAATGCAATCTTGCTTCAGACTTTCAATATTGTCAGTCTGCCAGTAAAGTGGAACCCAACTCTCTTCCAGGTTCTTTCACTACCCACCCCTAAACAATCCTTCCAGTCACCTCCCTTCCCCGCACGCTTGCCTGTTCTTTAGTTTACCAAGCTACCTCCTCACTACCTCTGACTTAGCTATGCCATCCCAGTTGGGGCTTTTGGAATGAAAATATTTTCTTATTGTTTTAGTGCCTAAAAAGTCCTCATAACTCTTTCACTTTTCCAACATGCACTCAGATTTTACTAGTCTATCAGAGTTCATCTCATAGAAACTTCTTCTAATTCTTCTGCCATAAAACAAACACGTCTTAGCAACCCTGTTCATCTTACATCATTCTGACTCCATCAAATTAAAATTGATGCTTGTATGTCTGGCTGTGTCCTAAAGTAGATTTCAATGTGACAAATTAACTTTACATTCTTACTCTGTTGGTGACTAAGAGCCAGGCATGGTGACATGTTTCTGTAATCCAGGGTGGGGGCAGAAGGGTCAGGAGTTCAAAACCTGCCTGAGTTTCATGAAAACATGTCTCCAGACTAATGTGAAAACTTGAAAATGAACACATAAATTTATGCTATAATTTTCCTCTCTATATGTCTAATGTACAGGATAAAATAATAAGGCTCAGAGCGGATCTCATTGTGCTCTTCTGAACTGAAAATTGACAAATATCATCTTCAAGCTCATTTCAGCACATCCATATTGGGTTTCCATAATGTCCCAGGAACTGTGTTGAGTGTTACCTAAAATTGTCATTGCTATTTGGTGAGGGAAAGGGAACACAAACCAAATGGGACAAAAAAAGTGTAAGTGGAGGGTTTTTTTTCCAAGCAATGGAGCTTTTCCATTAATCTTGTGGTTTCAAATAAATCATATTTAGTACATCTCATTTATTGTAAGTATTTACTCAACCTTTACAGGCTGAAATTCTAGAATGGGAAAAATGTTGGCTTGGGGAGTCTTTAGGCTCTTTGTGACAGTCTGCCCTAATAACGAGGAACCAGAGGGTCAGAGGAGAACTTACTCTCAGATTTATGTGTCCACAGTTCATCCACCCACATACATGCCTTAGTTATTAAACAAGGACACGTATCAGTTTGAAATGGACCCATGGGGACAGTACATCAAATTAGAAAGTGATGTGCACAGGAGTTGATGAGTAGCAGACATAATCCAGACTACCAAACAACAGAACAGATTCACAAGGACCAAACAATTGCCTACTCATGCCAACCTCCAACATCCTTTCTTTCTGGAACCATAGGTTCAGAAAATCTTAATGGTAAAGGCAGAACCATCAGGATACCAAATGCCCCATCACAGGCAAGAATACTGCTAACCTATCAATTACAGGAGAAGCACACTTCTAACCTATTGCAGGCAAGCATACTGCTAACCCATTAATTACAGGAGAAGCACACTGCTAACCTATCACAGGCAAGCACACTGCTAAACTATCACAGGCAAGCACACTGCTAACCTATCACAGGCAAGCACACTGCTAACCTATCAATCACAGGCAAGAAGGCTGCTAATTTAGATAAATATCAAATTAAACTTCATTGTTGATGTTGTGGAAAACTTCATAAAACAATCGCAGTCCAGCTGGCCAGATGGCTCAGTGGGTAAAGGTGCTTGCTGCCAAACCTGACAACTTTAGTTCAGTCCAGCAGACTCCACGTGGTGGAAGGAGAGAGCCTACTCCTCCTAGAGTTGTTCTCTGACATCCACACATGCACCAAGGCACCCACACACCAGAATAACAATAATAGCAATTGATAAATTAACCATATGTCTATATAATATTACCAAATAACATTTAGTGCTCAAAACAATGTATAAAGAATCCACTCACGTGATTTACATTGAAAAATCAAAGAACAAAGATAATCTCAAGTGTGACAAACACCATTGGCAAGTGACCACACATTTATAATTTTGCAAGTGAATCAAACAAAGAATAGAAGAATGTTAACTTAATATGACAAATAAGATTTATCATAAAACCAATGGCAAAAGTAATGCTTGAAGCACCCTCATTAAATTCAAGAATGAGACAAAAAAAGAAGTCCCCATTATCGAAGAGTGGGAATACCAGCTAATAAGTTGAGGCAAAAAAAAAAAAAAAAAAAAAAAAAAAAAAAACAACGTAAATCTAGTAATAAAAATATCTTATTTTAGAAGAAAGGAAATCAAGATAAAGAAATAGTGAGGAATGTTGAGAAAAGTGTATGCATAAGTATTTTAATTATAAAATGTTATAGTAACAAGTGGTCATGAGTAGATTTACCAACTCATTTGTGGACTTGGTATGCAACTCAGTGGTACAACATTTGTAGAGTGTGTGTCAGGTCCTGGGTTCTGTCCTTGATACCACAGATACACAAAAGACACATTTTGAAAAGTTAAGTCATGGTTATGTCTATATGATAACATATATTTGAAATATTCTATTTAGGAGAAGATCTTATATGGGAAAATGTTCAGTATCCAACATCAGAAATAAAATTATTTTCTTATATATTACATATAAGTATCAACCATACAAATAAGGATAAGAATCCAAAACTACATTCAAAACAGCTGGACAAAGCAGCCTTACAGACTACAGCCAGGATTTCTGCATCTTCTTAGAATCCCCCATGACAGCGCCCCTTACCAGCAGGAAGTAGTTTGGAAAGAATGACGCCCAAATTCCCAAATATTGTCTATAAATGTTCGTTTTCATTTAAATTGACTTGGTTATATAAAATAAATAAAAAAGAAATATACAAAAAAAAGAATCCAAAACTATGCTTTATCTAAAACTACAAAAGGGTAAATTATCTTCACAAGGAGTTTAGGCAAAAGAACAAGTTAATTAAAACTTCATGGCTATCATTGAATTAAAGGCATTTTCATTTTAAAGATATTCTTAGGTCACAGGTTTTAGGAAATAACAGACACTGTACTCTCCCTGATTTTCAAAGTCAAACATAGCATTTTCTTTTTTATTATTACATTTGCTTCTTGATGGTTTCAAGCATGTATATAACACATTCTGATCACTCTCGTTTTTAAGATTTAAAATGTTTTTAAAAGATGCCTTAATCATACTTGGTAGTCCATAAGGATTAGATATCTATTTAGTTGACTTAAACAAAGTGGGAGGTATATTGGGAGCTTGCACATAGGAATATCTTTCCCAACCCAACGTTGGGGAGAAAAGACTGAACCCCAGAAAGAAGAAACAAGAGGTCCCTAGGAATAGAGGTGGCTATCCTCTTCAGTCTTCTACCTGTTTTGTTTCTGGGCAACTCAGCATGCTGTCTAGTCCTCTTTGTACATCCTTACTCACTTTTCTTACATTGGTGGGATGCCTATGTCCTGTGTATTGACTCTATATTCTCTAATCACTGGTAAAAGAAAGCCAAAACAAAATAATAAAACAGAACTTTACTCTTTGGGCTCCTTGGGCCTTAGTCCAAATTTCTAGGAGGAAAACCAAAAAAGCCATGTCAACCTCTGCAACATTGATAAAGCCTGAAACAGGAAACCTCCATGGGTGGTCAAGAAAGGAGAGGGGTAGTGGTTCTTAGTGAAAGGTGTTGTGGATTGACATGCACTAAAAACACACAAAGGGAAGAAGTAACTTAATGCTATGCTAAGATGTTTCCAGTAGACAAAATAATAGGTAAATTTATCAGGTCAACTCTCCTTCTGAATGAGCATCAGACAGCATGGTGTGCAAGTTGGGAAAACTCAAGTGTAAGAATGTCTCTGAAAAAATATAGAAGTATCATTTATGATCCAAAGTCAATGAAAGAAACGATGCATTTTATGAGATATTTTGATAACCAGGAATGAAGACATCAGCAGGTGTTTAGAATGTATGAAAGATGCAGGAAATTTAATTATTCAATTGAAAATATGTGGGCTTCAACATTACTCTGCAATACTTTAGAAAGCCAGAGAGATTTTTTAAACCAAATCTACAAAGAAATGGAAAACTCAAAGGAATAATAATTGAAGGGAGACTTTGAAGTTCATGAACTTATGATGTATTTTATTTGTTATAGTTACGTAAATTTATTTTTAAAAATGCATTTAATTTGTGACATTTATTAGCATTCCAAGTAAATGATACTTGGAAGTTTGTTGTATCTTCTTCTTCATACTTGCTTGTACAAATAATCACATTAATTAAACATGGAACAAAGTACTCTGTTTATATCTTTTAAAAGCAGAAATTAAATGATCTAGGGTTGAGCTTTATTCATGGATTAAATGCTGTGTTACAAGTACAGGATCCTTAATCTGAGAGTCTGATGTCTGCAATGCTACAAAATAGGGATATTTTAGCACCAAGCTGATGTCATGAGTGGAAACTTCTAACAATAAAACTTCTGTCCACAGGAAAAATCATTGACACTGTTCTATAAAATGTCCTTCAGGCTATGTGTACATGAAAACTATGCTTAGAATTAAGACCCATCTCCAATATATTACACTGTATATATGCAAATATTCCAAAATTAAAAATAAATTCTGAAGTGCCCAAATATTTCTGGTCCTACACAAAATGCCATTAATTGTTAATAAGGGACTGTTGTAGAACTAACATCCAATTATCATTCAAAGATGCAGACTTTTAAATTATTTTGAGTGCAGTGTTGTCTCTAAGGAATTAAATAACCTGTCCAGTTCACTTGTGCACATACCTTAAGAACAATGAATACTTCTTATGAAATGCTAGAGAGACTTGGGAAGATAGTGTAGTGGGTATGAATTAGAGCACGAGTTCAGATCCCCAGAACCCACATAAAAGTTGGACTCAGCAGCCACATGCCTGGAATCCCAGTGCTCCTGTGGTGAGACTGGATGCAGAGACATGACACTTTACTAGGCTGGTTGGAGATGAAACCATATTCAAGCAAAGTAGAAGGTAAGGACCAACATCTAAAGTTGTTCTCTGACCTCTATACACACACTTTAGTTCATGCCTGGACACAGCCATGTACGTGTGTATGTGTGTGTGTGTGCAGATGCACACCAGCATACAAACACACACACACACATTTTTTAATGACCAGATTTATTAAACAAACCTAGTTCGGTATATAGAGTAATGAGAGAGAGAGAGAGAGAGAGAGAGAGAGAGAGAGAGAGAGAGAGAGAGAGAGAGAGAGAGAGAAACTTTGAAGTTCTCAAATAATGGTAAATGAAACTTAGTTGAAAGACCAATTAAATTCATAAACTTAATCTTGAGCTGCATGATTGACAGCTGCACTTAAGGTGTCTAGGACTAAAAATGTTGACTTTTTCCCCCTTGAATCAACATCTTTATCTTATTAAAGAATATGGCTTAGTGCTGATCTTGAATTAGTTAAACCTGAGAATTCAAAAAATTAATGAAATAAAGGAGACTTGGAAAGATAGCTTGCTCCTTGATATGATCTCTCAGTGTCCGCAGATCATGGCCTGTGCAGTGATTGGCATGGGAGGTGGGAGATGGGAGATGGGAACTGTTATAGTTACAGCACATGGAAACACACATGAAAAGAAATTCTCTGGACTTAAAGGGGGCAGACCCAGTAAGAACAATGGTGATCAATAGAGATTACCAGGCACTTCAGACAACATCAATTAAAATGATAGCCTCCAAATGTTCATGGGTCTTGGTTATGTGTCTATTCTATCATGCCTCTGTCATCCGTACACCCGGATTTCTTACTGCCCTCTCCAGAAAGACTCTTGAACCAACATCACCATCAAGCTCACATGAGTACATCTTGCATGAACTAGACCTCCTGACAATACAATGTAGACAATAGAGGTACCTTTGCGTGTAGGCTGCCTGGATCTGAATTCCAATTCACCCACTTATCCACTGTAAGACCTTGTTCTTACACACTCCCATTATGTCCCCTGTGATTTAGGGATAATCACAATAACATAATCTAACTGAAATTTGCTCTTGTGGGGGTTTCATGACTTCACACAGGGAATGTGCTTAGAGAGGGACCTGGTAATTACCCATCACTCAGCACTATTTGTAATGATTTAATTCTACTATGCTGCTAGAATAGGCCTGACAAGTATGTGTCAGTTACAATAAAGCTAACATTTTATTGAGAGCTGTGAATGTTTGTGGAGGCTTTCAAAGTAGTACTGGAGATTCTGGAAAAGTGTGATTATTCAACCAATAACTGCCCATTTCCACCAGAGACAAGAAGGACTCAGCATTGTCTGGTCACATAATGGAAAAAAATGGCTTCCAGATCATATATTGATGAGGACTAGAGATGACTAAAGATAACATTGATGATGACATAGAGGGGCATGTTCTCCAAAGCTTAAAGCATACAGATTTCCTCTGAACTCACCAGACAACTTTCTCTTTATAGGAACTGAGATATAATTCCTTAACTAGATTTTAGGGGGAAGCTATAGCTATTCATACCTGTGTGACATTATTCTCAATGCTTCCTCTTGCGCCCATAGGAGGGTGAACTTGTCCCAACCCTTTGACCATTTAAAAAGAGGAGCACCCACTGAGAATCCCTACTGCACTGTTCTAGATCTGGAGCAAAAGAGAAGTCAGAACTACCAGACTACCTTTACTATGCTGACTGACATTAGCCATATGGAAGATGTGACTGTGCCAGGGCTCTGAGACTATAGTGAGTGATGTTTCTAAGTCCTGGGGAGATATTACATTACCTAATGAATGTCATGGAAGAGCTATGTACTGGATGGTCTGGATTCTTGCTTCCTTAGTTTCCCTGTACTATTTGTGATGATTGATAATGATTGTCTTGATGGGCTCTAGAATCATGTAGGAGACAAGCTTCTGGCCATGCCTGCTGTGTGGTTTGAATGAGAACGGCCCCGATAGGCTCACATATTTGAATACTTGGTCCCAATTGGTGGAATGGTTTGTGAAGGATTAGGGGGTGTGGTCTTGTTGGAGGAGGTGTGTCATAGGGAGCAGTGGGATTTTTCTCTCCCCCTGACTTGTGGTTGTGGAGTAAAGATGTGAGCTCTCAGCTCTGCCATCATGAACTCTAAACCTCTGAAACTGTAAGCCAAATTAAACACTTTCTTTACTAAGTTGCCTTGGTCATGAAGCTTTATCACAGTGATAGAAAAGTAAGACCCATGGAAGGCTACCTTGATCAGGATAGCTGACATGGGAAGACATTAAAAAAAAAAAAAAAGTGGCAGCATTACCCACCCAGGCTTGGGACTCAGACAAATATGAGTATAAAGATAGCCAGCAACAACACTCTCAGCTCCCTGCTTCCTGACTGAAAATGCAACGTGACAGCTGCCTCGTGCTCCTGTTTCTGTAACCACCCCATCTTGATGGCCTGGACCCATGAGCTGTGAACCATAATAAGCCTTTTCCCCCACAAGTGGCTTCTGTCAGGGGATTTTTATCACAGAATAGCAGCTCAAACATTATATCTCTCACATTTTGGGAGAATGTCAAATGAAGCATTTTGCAAAAGTGCTGAAAAGAAATGTACTGTTGGTATGATGGCCACTATTGCCAGATAAATCTTATCTTCAGTTCTTTAGCCTCTAAGCCATAAGAGACAGAGAATGTTGAAATAGGAGAAGTGAAAGGAAATAAGGAAAAAGGACCAGTGATGCTTTCTGTGCTTGAGAGATGTCAAAGACCAGCTTATGGTTAGCTCTCTGGAGAACCTCCCATTTTTTCTCACCTTCCACTTCAGTAATAACTTTAGGCTACTGTGGCTTTCTTATTTAGAGGCTACAGCATCACTTGGGCCCAGCTATTTTCCATGACTCTCTTCCCATGTAAAGTCATGCATCTTTGCTGTTGTAGTGCTGGGGACTGAAACCAGGGCTTCATACACACAGGGCATGTGCTGAACCACCAAGCCACAGCTCCAGCCAGCCCTAACCTGTTATACTCCATCATCTTCCTCTCTGCAACTCTTCCCCCTACCCAGATTTCTCATATCAGCATCTCTATGCTTGGGGCTTTCCAGTTGCCTAGAGACCATTCTGTGTGCGTGGAGAGGACCTGCTAGTGGCAGAGAATTAACCACCTCAGCAACCCCCAACAATGCCTGACATGAGGAGGTTTTAAAAGACCTGAGATCCCCCACCCCCCTCCACTTGTGATACTTGAGGTTTGAGGCTTGAATTGACACTGGCTCCCAGTGTTCCACAGTAGAATTAAACACCAACTACCACTCGTGTTGTTGTTGGCATCCTTCCTATCCTTGTCTCGCTTCCTTCCTCTCCCACCCATAGCTGCTTGGATCACCTCCCAGACCAGCTACCTCTTACATTCAGATGCTCTTCCTGGGTTAGACTTCTGTCCAAATCTAAACCAAGAGTCTGGCTGTATTTCTAGTCCCAGAGTCAAAGCAAGGCCTTTGTCCACCTAAATTAACAACTGGCACATAGAATGTGGGTCTTCCCTCCGCCTGGTTGGAGCAAGGGAAACACAAAACACAAGGGATGAGAGAGATGGAGAAATCTATTGTTCTGTAAGTATGCTGCTCTCCACCCAAATCTAATTACTTCGTTCATGTTTTGTTTCTCTGTTTCCTTCTTGCCTGCTTGTGTAGGCCAGGGATAGGTGGGGGGGGGCGCTTGATTGACTTTGCAGAGGTGGATCCACACAGGATCCATGAACTCTGAGGAACATATTCTTCTCAGTTGTCTGTGCCTCTCATTAACATGTGGAATGCACAGTGCTCCTTACTTCGAGCCATGGGTCTTGGCACTGAATCTAGGGCGACAGAAAAGAAAATCTCATATAATGTCCTTTGCAGCTTACTTGCAGTGTGGGGTTTTACTAATTAGATTGGGCTATGTACAAACAGCCTTAACTCTGGTATCTTCAAGGCCAGAAAATTCCAGTAACAACTTCCTGAAATCATCACTTTTGAAGCAACACTCAAAAGCCAAGCATATTTTGTGGGGAAATGTGACTAAAAAGACAAAGCCTGGCTAGGAAAAGAAAAAACAAAACAAAACAAACAAACACCAGAAATAAGCAAGTGAAATGCTTTCTTTTCCCCAAGATCTATTTCAGATTCAACTGGAAAGGTGAGGCTATACAACAGGACCAAGGGGTACAGTTTTATTCTGCAAATAGGATGACATTGTTATAAGGCAAAATGAATGAGCCAAGATGCACCCCTAGTAAGCAACACACATCTCTCCTGATGACAAGAAGCCAAGAACCTGCCTTGTAGTGAACAGGCACAAAGCTCACAGCACAAGTAAAGCTGGGGGGCTGGGGGAGGAGAGAATTAACCAAGAAAAATGGATCCTTGATGCAATTGCTTTTATGTGGGATGACATCAAATATTAGAAGACGTCTCTCTTCCCTGGAAATGTTCTTTGCTGTCCATATTAGCAAAAATGAGAAAACCTGACAGACCATTAGCCACTGACCTGTCCATGCATGACAAACCAAGGAAAGCCACTGTCTCTTGGCCTCTCAGCCAGTGGATAGGGTCAATTGTTTCCTCCGTCTGCAATGTCAACACCTGCTTGGTGGCATGTCCTTGACTATTGGGTCTTCTCTTCACAGAGGTCTCCAGGTACCAAAAGACCTGCAGCTTGCAGGTCTTTATGTGTGCCTGAAGCCTCATGATCCCTTGTGAATTTAGGGGAAGTAAAGGACAGCTGGAGCGAGAGGGAGGGCACAGAGGGTGACTCCTGCATCCAGCTCAGCTTGCTAACCCTGACAGCTTCAATGTTACAGCCTCAGGCATTTGGCAAAACAAGACTGGAATTTTTTTCATTTCCATTTCCAGACAATGAACTTGAGTATCCTTTTGGTTTTGCAAGTAGAGCTGTACTGTGGGGTAGGATGCTACATTCTCATGAAGATTGGGGGGGGAGGGATTGACATTTAAAAGGGATTTTAGGGGTTGGAGAGATGGCTCATCAGTTTGAAACACTTGTTGCTCTTGAGGGGAACCTGGAATTTGCTTCCCAGCACCCACATGATACACACATACCTGCAGCCAAAATATTTATACCATAAAACAAATAAATATTTACAAAATTAAAAGCATTTTATACTTGAGAGTAGTCATACTAGCATGGACCTCTAGAAGTCTGACAGTATTCCCTTTCAGTCACCTTTGCTAATGTATGAGATTGGTACTTCACTTCTTAGTAAGTTAGACATGCTCATGATAACTACATTTACAAGTGGAGGAAAACGGATGCATTCAAATAGGTAATTATGTTCCCTGTAGATAAATACTGCTCAAATTCTGGAGGGCTTTTGCCTAGCTTTTCCTTATACATATATACATAGTTTGTTTCATACAGTCTTACGTAGCTCAGGCTAGCCTCAAACTTGCTACTAAGCCAAGGCTGACCTTGAACTCCTAATCTTTCAGACTCTGCCCCCCAACTGCTAGCATTACAGATGTATTCTGTGACATCCAGGTGATGACAAATATAATTGCCAAGGAAAATTCACTTATAGGAAGTTTTTGATACTAAATACCTCTGAACAAATTACCGTGCTATTGAACAGTTAAAAATATGATTATATTGGCTCTGATCTACATTAGCTATGTCAGCATCTATCCTGTTCTTCCTTCTCACTAACAAGGCTCCCTGAAACTAAGGGCATAAGCTCAAGTTTCCCTCAATGAGAAGTACAGGAAAATATTATGTGGACTATGACAAGAGTCTTTAAATGGAGGGTGACTGTCTTTGCCTTTTTCTTCTTTCTGAGGTCTTGGAATGACTTCTTGATAGTAGGCAGATAGTAGGCAGATAGTAGGCATGCAAAGGGGCAGAAGGGAAAGGAGGAGATGGGGGAGGGATGAAAGGGAGAAGGGGCGGGAAAGGAGGGAAAGTGTAATAATTAGGGATATGTAGATAGGCGTGTACAAAGTGATAACAAAGCAGGAGATGTCTGCCTCTCAGGGCTAGTGCTGGCTACAGAATTCACTATTCCAGCCCTACACTCTATGAAGCATTCCAGAGACAGTAGCTAAAGAGAGTGTGCTTACAATGAAGTTCATCGGTTCAAATCAAGTGTGATGACCACAGGCATCCTCCCACATGCCCCCAAAATGGTTGAGCAGGTCTAACACCATGTTAAAAGCACGAAGCTATTACCCTTCTTGTTTAAGCAATCAAAAATATGCTGAGAAAGGTTTATGTTAGTCATGGAAGTTCTTCAGAATATGGTTCTATGTAGAGGAATAAGGTGGGGCTGGAGAGATGACTCAGTAGTTAAGACAGCATATGCCTTTCCCAGCTCAGTTCCCAGCACCCATGTAGCAGATCACAAACACTTGAAAGTCAAGCTCCAGTGGTTCTAACACCCTCTTAAGGCTTCTTTGGGCCTTGCACTCATATGCACAAATACACACACAGGCACACACACACACACTCACACACAAAAGATTTTAAAAGGAAAACGTGTCTAACTTGTAAGAGATAAAATTATTCAGCTATGCTTGTATATCTGTGTACTTCATACAAAGGCCAAGCCACAAACAGTTCAAGTGTCACCGTTCTATGCACAACTGGGAAGCTGGTGAATTACCTCACTTCTAATTATCTGTGTAAATTTCATCTCTGAACCCAAACTCGATGGCTTACCATTTGCAAACTGAGCTTGCAGTGAGCTGTACCTGTATGATCTATATCCAAAAATTCAAGTACAGCCTCACTAGCACCATTCCCTAGTGTTAGTTCTCTCCCATCACTTAAGAATGTCCATCAGAGGCTTGCAAAGGTTGTAAGAAAGACACGTAGGTTTCTGGCTGGACAGGGACTGAGTCCAGCTGACCTCTGTCCCATCTCATAACTCAACCAAAATGAGGAAAGAGAATAAAGTCAGGGCACAGTTCAGTTAAGAGAAACATTTGAGAAACCTCTGCTTGCTAGTCACAGATTGTGCCAAAAGGAATAAATACACGAAGAGCCTTGTTTTGGCAACCTTGCTTTCCAAGACAATACGCAGTACTTGGAAGGAGGGAGCTGAAGATGGAGCAGGTCTTGAGGCGAGCACTGTGTCCTTGACTTATTCCCCACTTCACATGTAGGGAATCAGCAGTCTAGAAACCCAGAGCAGAGCAGGCCTGGCCAAGCCAAATGGAAGAGCTGGACATGACACGGTTTTCCCAGAACAGCTGTGTTCCCCTTGGCAAAGTGGGCAATGTGTGACATTAAGATTAGGGCTAGCTGTAATGGTCTGATGGGTGCTGGGAGTGGGTATCAGGCCAGGGAATGCTTGAAAGTGGATTCTGCCTGGTGCAACGATTTCAATAAATAGAGAGCATCCCTGGGTTGTTACTTTATCTCTTAATGGGGGAAGGCCTTAAAGTATCATACAGTGCGCAAGAGAAGGAAAAGAAAACCAGATTCAATAGATTGATGAAATGGTAGGTACCATCTAATTGTTGGCTAAGGGGTACATTAAGATTTAAAGTATGTTTGCCAATCAGGAAGAAAAAAGAACCATGCCCAGATGAAAAAAAGGGTGATAATTCCTGAATGTTCAGTTACAGAGCCTGTCAGAGTACCTGGGGACATTTGTGTTTAGCCTTGCTAATAGGGGAATGCATTCCCTCACATAGTAAAAAAATCAAGGAGTATTCAAAAACTGGCCTGGCTTGCCCAGCCTGCATCCTAGTACTGACATGGTTACTACTCATGGGAGTGCAATCTGGTGCCATTTTCTGCTGAGCAAATTGTCACACACATACTCTCAGACGCAATGATGGCCCTTCAAAGTCATAGGCAAGTATATAATACTCTGTTTGTAGTACCTATATGTACAATAATAGCTAATCACAGAATGAGATATTGTGTGACCATAAAAGAAACTTATGCAGTAGAAGTGAATTTCCTATTATAAATGGTAGGCTGAGAGAAAGGGGGGGGCAGAAACCTAAAGAGAATGAACAATTCTTTTACTTATGGTGAATACTAATTATGTACTCATACATATGCAGGTATATGTATATGTAACATATCAACATGCTACAGTATGTTTACAGGAACCTTTTCTGATTATTTCATTTACTACACATTATTAGTAAAGTAAAATTTATTAAGTCAAAATAAAAAATGAGTCTAAGAGACTTCACTAAGAATCTGATTGCTAAGTGGTGGCCCTTGTCTGTAGTCCTAGTTACAGGAGAAGCAGAGACAGGAGAGTTTCCTGTTCCCAAAGGTGCAAGGGTGATTTGGTCAGTATAATACGATTTTGTCCTACACACATATGTGCAGAAGGCAGCACTAAGTGGATGGACTTTGTGGCTTATAAAGCCAGGCGGTGGTGGCTCACACCTTTAGTTCTAGCACTCAGGAGGCAGAGGCAGGTGAATCTCTGTGAGTTTGAGGCCAGCCTGATCTACAAAGTGAGTTCGATGATTGCCAAGACTGTTACACAGAGAAACCCTGTCTCATGAAACCAAATACAATAAAATAATAAATAAATATGTACTGAGTGGAGGTTCCGGGCTAGGGCATGATGGAGATAAGACATGAGGGGTGATATGACCAAGATACATGCATGAAAGAGAAATAGAGATACAAAAATTAAGATTGTCATGAGAATTCATGAATAATTGTTAAAAATAAAATGTAAAAGATATATTGGGCCTCTTGGTGCAGGACTGCAATCCCAGCTACTCAGGAAGTTGCGGTGAGAGGATATAAATACAAGGTCATTGTGGGCAACTTAGTGAGACCCTGTCTTATAACAATAAAAAGTTAAAAAAGAAACCTGGGAATATAGCTCAGCGATAGAGCACTGAACCAGTTTTTGTGAAAGCCTGGGTGCCCCAAAGGATAAATTCATAGATAATAATGTTGGATGTAATTCAGGTCTAAATTTTTTAAAGTATTTACAGGACTTTTGAAAAACTACAACTATAGATTGATACAAAATTATAAATATGGATAGCACTATTATAAAAAAAATGTAATAACTCTCAAACACTTCAATATTTTCTATATTGAAGCAAAAATGTTATTAGTTTCATTGGAACTATATGAAAATAAATTAAAAATTCACATTGCATAACACCTAGGGAAGACCGATGGAATAAAAACAAGACAGACAAAAGAGGAGCTTTGTCACTGCCTCACATTTAAATATGTTGCGAATTTACAGTAACTAAATCATTTTGGTCCAGTTTAAGATAAGATAGGATGGACTAGAAGACCAGGAGAGGGCTGAGTACCCACTCATATTTATTACGTGGTTAAAGAAATAGTCAGCAGGGGGCTGGAGAGATAGCTCAGTGGTTAGGAGCACTGACTGGTCTTCTCCAGGACCCAGGTTCAATTCCCAGCACCCAGAAGACAGCTCACAACTGGCTATAACTCCAGTTCCAGGTGATCTGACATCCTCACACAGACATACATGCACATAAAATAAAATAAAATTTTCAAAAAAAGAGACATTCAACTAAATTAGGAAAGAATCAGTGACTAGTGAGCTAGGACAGCTTACATTTAAAATAATGAGACATCTTTGTATGGGACCACTCAGCTAGTTCCAGATTAAATAAACTGTTAAGTGGAAAGCATTTCTGATATGGGCAAAGTGACAGTCATTATAACATTATAAGCAAATATAAGTTCTTTAAATTTTTTAAATAATTTATTTATTGTGTGTGTATGAGTGTTTTGTCTGCAAGTCTGTATATGCAACATGTGCATGCCTGATGCCTAGGGAGGTCAGAAGAGGGTGTTGGAACTCCTGGAACTGGAGTTAAGGTTGGCTGTGAGCCACTAACTGGATGCTGAGATATAAATCTAGATCCTCTCCAAGAGAAGCAAGTGCTTTTAACTGCTGAGCCATCTCTCCACAGTTGCCCAAATTTGGACCTTAAAAGCAAACGTTGATAGATTTGAGCAAACAATGTTTAGACCATTCATTCAAATATAACAAACTGGAAAGTATATTTACTGCATATACAAGAGGGGTTCCTGTCCTCAATACATAAAGAATGTATTCAAATCACTAAGAGTAAACAAATTAATGGCAAAGGGGCAAAACTACAACCAGGTTAAAAAGCTTCCTAAATTATATCATTCCTTAAGAGATGAATGTGTGCTCTCTACACATTAGTTCATAACACTCAGTTGTTGTGAGGCTGGAGAGATGGCACCATAGTTAAGAACACTGGCTCAGGTAGAGAGAGGACTTCAATCCCCTGCTAGTACCACATGGCAGCTTACAACTGCCTGGAACTCAGGGGATCCAATTTCCTCTTCAGACATCCATGGTCACACCACAGGGTAGTATGTGCATTTCAATCATACGTAACAACTGAAGGATGCAGGCTGCAAACTCTAGGCTAGCGAGTTTGTTGAAATAATACATGAACATACATAGTGGACAATGTTCAATTGTATATCAACTGGAATTTTAAGAATGAAGAAATTATTGGGTTTTCCCACTCCTTTATGTTTCATTTATTCTACAAACACTGACTTGCTGGATTGCCCTTAATATTTCCCCGTTCCAAATTATGCTCAGCTATGCATTAATTTGAAATTAGGAAAAAGTTGTTTTGTTTTTTAAATAAAGGTCTACCATGTGAAACTGACTTTTGTTAGATGCTAAATAAACATTTATTTATTAAAAACCTGGAGCATAAAATCTTGGTGGCAATGGCTGTCATCCCAGCCCTTGGGAGATGAAGGCAGGAGGATCAGATCTCAGAGACACCTCTGCTATATAGTTACTAAGTGAAGGCCAGGAGAGCCTGTCATAAACAAACAAAACAAAGGCTGGGAGCTAAGTTATGTTGTGCTCTTTCTACAGCGTGAAAAAGATTCAGGGCTGTCCTCAGTTCACTGCATGTGCCAGCTCTACAAACCATACCTATTCAGGTTTGGATGTGAAAAGATTAAGTGTCCCTTCCTGGAAGGGAGCGATTCTTTAAGACGCCTGACACTTCACTAAGCATTTAAAATTCTTCATCCCTCAGCACCTTCACAAGGACAGCTGGAGAATGGTCCTATTTGTGCAGCTGGAGACCTCGCCTGGGCATGTTAAACCTTGCTGGGACTGAACCCCGCTGAAGAAGGGGCTGGCAGCTGTGGGCGGGTGGAATCCCATAGTGCTGGCCGGGGTGGGTGTGTGGGGTCTTACCGCAGCTTGCTGGAAGGCGCCCTTGGTGTAGGTGCCACCACCGCGGTAGGTGATGGCTGGGATCTCGCGGCTGAGCAGCGCGCACTTGTGCTGGTGTGCCCGGCTAGTGGAGATGTAATCCACGCGCGCCACCACGTTGTTCTTGGACGAGAAGGTGACGATGGCCACGCGTGTGGCCGTGGACACCACGGGGAAGTCGGACAGCAGCTTGCGGACGAACTTGAGCTCGTTAAGGAAGTTGGCTTGGCCCACGCTGGACGACTCGTCCACCAAGAAGACGAGCTCCAGGCGGCCACTGAGCTCCCGCAGGCGCCGCACGCGGCTCCGGAACGCGCGGCCCAGACGCTCCACTTTGCTCCCCACCGCCTCCTGCTCACCGGACGCGGGTGGCACGGCCAGTCTGCCCGGAGCCCCAGGCGAGGCCTCGGGGAACAAGCGAAAGCTGAAGTTGCGCGACGGGGCCAGGGGCTGGAAGTTAGTCCAGCCGGACACCAGTGCCAGAGTCCAGCAACAAAAGGCCAGGCAGGACCACATCGCGCTGGGGACAGAGCGGTGGCCCCGGGGAATGCAAGTCCACAGTCCCTGTGAGCGCGGAGAGGAGCCCGTAGGCTTGAGCTGGCGGAGGGGACCCGGGATAGCAGCTGTGAGCCTCAGAGCACTTGCATGTGACACTGGGGACAAGATCCAGACTCCTCTAGCAGCTTGGGGACTGGACTCGGGAGGGACTGGAGCGCTCTGCTCCTTTGGCTCTCCGCTATTTCGCTTCTCTCCTCCTCCCCTCTCTCTCCCAAAGCCTATAAAATGTTTGAAGGAAGGGGGCAGTGAAGCCAGAGTCACTTCCCTCCTTTTCTGTCTGTCTTCTTCCTTTCCCCCTCTCCTCTCCCTATCTCTTCTCTATCTCCCCCCCCCCCCTTCCCTGGGATCCAGCTAAAGACTCTTGGAGATTCCATGACACCAGACCCCCTCGCCTGTCATGCTGTCAACATTCCCTCACAAGCGCACTGATTGATCCCATATGTCTGGCAAGGAGCTGCGGAGGAATTCGCTGGAGATGGATCTGGATACCGAGAGTGCCACAGTAATTGGAAACACTGCAGAGGAAAACACGCGCGGGGCTGGCTGAGTTGAAAACATGCCTTGAAAACTGCTTGCTCACCTTTTGGGCTTCTTTTCCACTCTTGGGGGATGGGTGTCTAAGCCTCCCAGAGTAGGTATTTGCATAACTTGCCTGAAGGGCCTGCCTGGTCGGTTGGTGGTGCAGACTCTGGAATACCTGTTCAAATCGCAGGCTGTCGGAAGTTGTGCCCACCCCTGTGCATCACAAGTGCAGAATTACTTTACTCTTTTCCTGCATTTAATCATTCATGCATTTGTTCATTCTTTCCTTCATGTAGCAGCTTCTGATGTTCAATAGATATCAAGAGGATGAGCAGGGAAAACTGACATGAACTCTGTCCTCTAGGAACTTGTAACAAGTAAAAGTGTTGTCTCTGTTATCATCAACTCGATAATCACACATGAAATGCATATGCATGATTACATATGTTTATGTGTGTGCACATAAATGTACACATATTTACATGTAATTGCAACTAACCTTAGTTAAACAGAAGATTTGACTTTGGCTAAGGCCAGGCAAGCCTTCTAGGAGAGTGTGAAGCTCCTGATAAGTTCAGAACTGTGAGTAGGGGCCCATTTTCTTAACAGCCTCTATTTTGACCAGATTCAACAGATGAGATCTGTCTGGTATACATACCCTTTGGAATACCAGCTGCTACTTGGGTCAATTTTTCCAACTAAGGCCTTAAGAATGTACATGCATAAGGCACATATTTATTACATGAAAGGTAGGGTCCTTAGTTAAGAGATTCCAGCTAGGAATCAAGAACCCTGTGTGGTTATACACACCTCCAGTACCTCTGGGCTTCAAACCAGTGTGTACTTTTATTTTGCAGTGGAATCAGATGACTCCAGAGCTCCCCTGGTCTCTAACAGTGAGTGGTTTAACTCCAACTCTACTTAATGAACTACCTTCAACAGGAGAGGTGCCAGAGCACATAGGCTGAAATGTTAGGGCTATTGGGTGGCTATACTACTTAATGATTGTATCAGCTTACTCATTTGAAAACGGGAATAATAATAACATATTAACGACTAAATCATAAAATAGCAAAACTCCTAGGAATGTGTTCAGAACACAACATGTTCTCAATTCATGTTGGTCATTCATGTCAACACCTTTATTATGAATGCTGCCCAAGTCCCACTCTTAGCAGTACTCACTGATCATCAAGAATGTAGCAGCTTGCAAAATCTTGAGAACTGAAAACTGCATAGGACTCTATTCTAGTCCTCCAGAAGAAAATGTAGATTCGAAAATCATTCCTGAGTTGTGTGTTTGCAAGAGGGACAAGGAGCAGGGAGAAGAAAGAGCTGGATCTTCTGAGAAGGAGTAAGATCTCATTCAACTTGAAACTCTTTTAAAAAGAAAGGTTTTCCAACTTTCATCTACCCCATGTTATTTAAAACACATCATTAAGAGCTAGCATCTGGGTCCATGTCAACCACTGGATACACTATCTTGTGTGTCCTGTTACTCTCCTCCCCCCCCCCCCAAACAAAACACCAGGAAAGCAGACAGTTGCTTTAAGACTTTCTCATTGCAAGCAATGAACATTTAGCTCCTCCTTGTTTAAACAAAAGGGATTTATTGGCTCAAGGAAATAAACTGGGGAAAGGCCTGGGTGGTGAAGCCAGGCTCAGAAAGCCTTGGGAAAGGAAGGCATGATGGAGCCTGCCTAAATATAATCCCAGCACATGAGGGGCAGAGGCAGGAGTGTTGAGAGTTCCAGACCATAGTAAGATCTCACAAAGAAAGCATGGAGGTGTGTGTGTGTGAGTGTGTATGTGTGTGTGTGTGTGTGTGTGTGTGTGTGTGTGTTTTAGAGGCCTGTGGAAATGGCTCTGTCTGTAATGTCCCTGGCAAGTAAGCATGAGACAGTGAGTTCAGAATCAGAGCATCCATATAGAAGTGGAGAACAGTGATGTGTGTCATTGCAATCAGAGATGGGTAGATTCCCAGAACTCCTTGGCCAGCCAGTCTAGCTGAACTGGGAGCTCAAGGTTCAGTAGAGACCCAACTCACAGAACAAGGCAGTGAATGATTGAGGACACCTGACACCAAACTCTGGTACACACACGTGCACACACACGCATACACACACACATGCACACAACTCAGAACCACTTCTGCCTCTCTGTAATAGTGACAGAGTCCCCAAATTTCAGTTGAGCACAAAGAGTAAAATCGTGTTTTCTGGCACCTGTTGCAGTTGGATAGGTCTGTACAACTGGGATCTGAGTTGGTTGCATGTGCAACTTCCAGAAATAGTCTTTAAAAAAAAGGAAAAAAAAAAGGCAGCAGCTACTTTTATCTGTTGATTCTTTCATGCTTGGCTCCAGTTTTCTGTGTAGAACTAGAGGAAGAAGGCATGGAGAGTATGTTTTAGAAAGGCTGAATCTGACCCTTTCTGCTTCTTGTCCTAAGAAATGAACAGGCTTATGTTCCATATGTTCCCACCTCTGGGATGCTCTGTTCAGCACACTGAGCTAAAGCCACCACAGACTAAACCCTCCTAAACTATTTTTGTTAAGCATCGAACACCAAGATGACAAAAGAAGCCAATGAAATGCTTTGCTCTACAGCAGTGGTTCAGAACAAGGGATGGTGGTGGTGGTGGTGGTGGTGGTGGTGGTGTGTGTGTGTATGTGTGTGTGTGTTGGAGGGGGTGCGCTACTGTCATCTAGTGTATAAAGATTGTAGAACTAACCATCTCAATGCACGCACAGGGCTGAGGCAGAGAGAAATACTGGCCTATACAACAGTACAACGATAGACACAGGAAATGATAAAATACTAATAGTATTAGGAGAAGCACCTAAAGGACTTGGCAATATGGAGGTGAACTGAAGGAAACTGCTATGGCTTCATCTTGTGAAATAAACAGTCTGGGAAGCAAAATCAATTGTGTTAGTGGTCAGGAAGCTAAAGGTGCATGCCTGTCCCTCCTGATTTCTGATTCAAAATCAGCAGAAAAAAGAATCAACAAAAAATGGAAGCTCAAACCCTGTGTAGCTACTGGGACCAGTTCCTGAGAAGAGGACAACACCCTTGCCATCTGTCACTGTGTTAAAGTGAAGTAAAGAGTAAAGCCGTGTGCCCATCTAGGGAAGGTTGGAAATACGGCTGAAGACAGCAGAGGCTGGTTCTGGCAAAGACCCTCCTGGGACAACAAGCACCAAGTCTAGAAATGGGAGCAGAGGTGGGGACAAATTTCCGTTCCCAATCCTGCTGGAAATTACATTCTGTTTGCTGTGAAATCTGCAAGCTTGCCGGTGAATGGCAGCAGCAGGCGATGGTGACAGAAGGAAGATGCCCCCTTGTGACTGTACTTAGAAGAATCGAACAGACATCTCCCCTCATACAGAGCTTACAAAAGTATGCTAACCTATGCTTCATGTAGGTAGAATTACTAAGGGATAGAGTTTACAGTAGAAAGAGCCTGGTATAGAGACACTGGGAGCAATGAAATAGCAAAAAATCATATATTAATGTTGATAATCTGATGGCAATAGTTATTGTAGATGAAACATTTCAGAATGCCTACCACTGTATTTAATCTTACTTACCAAATACATTTATAAATGATTATAACATTTATCTCTGTTTAACATTATAGTTCTCTCTGCTTCAAAGGGGGAAGAAATGGAGTAATATAAGAAAACACATACATTTGAGAACCTAAATGGATTTTCGTATGTCATTTCAATACACGGCAAGTGGCAAGGTGTTGCTTCTGGTTTTGGTTTTTGAGACAAAAATCTCACTCAGCAGCTGAGGCTTACCTGGAATTCATTATATATCCCAAGCTGGCCTGGAACTCACAGCAATCCTCCTGCTTCAACCTCCTAAATACTGGGTTATACTGGTGAGCTGCATCTTGGTATGTGCCCTTTCTTGCCGTAAACTGTTGGGGGAGGGGTGGCACTATCATGCCATTCTTTGTCACTCACTGCAGTTGTTTCTGCTCTGCACTGTCCCCTATAACGAACTCTCTGCTGAATTAAACTGAGCCTCGACAACCCCCCTACAGAATGTAATCAAAAGATGATCCTCCCCTCACTGTACTGCCTCAGCAGGGTATGGTGCCAGGCACTGGGACCACTCCAAAGTCCTTGTCATAGCCTGTAATACATAAGTATTAATGTAAGTATTAACTCGTTTACTTATATGGAAAAATATATGCAATCAAAATCAGGCTGTAAAGAAGAGTGGTACCAAGACGCACCTCCCATAGGACACAGCCGGCCATCCCTTGTCCTTGTAAATGCAAGGCTGATGTCTGCCAGTGTCCCAGGATCTGGGCCCCAGGAGAGATTTGGAAACAATAGTAGAGGTTATACTAAGCTAAACATTGCAAAGCTTGCATCTGGGACTGGTGAACAGTGACTGCCCTTAGAACCTTTTGTGTAACAGTTTGAGCTGGCTTTAGGTTCCAAACAACCTTTTCATTTACCGCCTCAGAACGAACCACAGAAAAAATATGCCCCAAATATTACCTGTCTCCTTGGACTTCCCAAAGGTAATGTGGGAGATGGCCTCTTTTAGAATGCCATAGATTGACGACATCTCTAGATTCTCTCACAGGCCAAGCCCTCATGAATACTTACAGACAGCCACAGATGTGTGGCCATCATCACTTTTAACCTATTTTTTTTTTTAAAGTATGCACTTCTAGATATCACATCTGAAGTCAAGGACTGAACCAAATGCCATTTGTGATCCTAACTATGACATTAAAGAGTGAATTAAGTCCACTAAAAGTAAATTAAGGTTGCCTTGGTAAAGGCACATCCTTTTGATGTTTTTCTTTCTTCCTTCTTTCACTAATGTGTGAAATGTGCAAAGGCCAGGTAAAGATGGTAAATTTCCTAGGGACAAACTGTACCAGCACCATTTGTCCCCACTGGCAACACTCTAGCTGTAGCTACTTTATACACTTTATTTTCAAAATTACGGTCTGATAGAATTACCTTTTGAACAAGTAGACTTTCATGAATTCTAAACACATATACAGCCTCGTGGAACCACGACTATGGTCATGACACAGTTTCATCATTATAAAAACTGCCTTTGGATTACACCCTTGCCTCACCCCTAACTACTGATCTGTTTTGTGTTTTTGAGAATGACGTATAATTGGAATGGAATAGTATGCAATTTTTAGAGACCAGTACTTCTTTTTCACTTAGCATAACTTTGAGATTCATTCATTTTGTGTGTGAGTTTAAATTTTCATTTCTGTATGGTAAATTCCTAGGGATGGATGGAATTGTTAGATCATATGACAAAGGTATGATTTCATCAGAAGAAATTTCCAGAACACTTTCCAGAGTGGTTCACATACCAGTTCTCAATCATGATAGACATGTGTGAGTTCCCGCTTGCCCGACATCCTATCTAGTAGACACATGTTTGTATACATATGCATTGACATGTTGCTAAAATTCCTTCCCAGGGGGAGGTGTAAGCAACATTTACTCCTCTGGAGATCCCAAATGACAAACTGAGGCACATTCCACCAAAGTTAACTGTAGGAAACCGATGACTTTATTGGGCTTACTTACAGAGCACTAATGAAAAGTCGCTTACTGAAATGCTGGAGATCCCCTTGCCAAAACACCACATAGAAATTCTTTACTCAGAAGGGATGAGATTTTCCCATAGCTGCAAAGATGCAGCCCCCTCCCCTAGTCTTCTGCAGCCTATATACTCTAGCTCTTACCCAAGGCCATGTGCAATTAGGGGCAGAGTTGCATACAAAAGGTGCTATAGAGTTGCTAGGTAGACTAGTGAGGGTCCTGTGGCCCTCCTTTTCCCTCATGAAGGGCTGTAAATAGTCACCAACCCATATGTGATGATCTTTAGCAAACGGTTCAGTTGAATTCCCAAAGATGATAGTTATTTGGCTTGGAGGACAAATCAATGTATGCATGGATATACACACATATATCATATTCATGGGAATCTGCAATGGTATCTCATTGCAGTTTTTTTTTTAATCAATTGACTTGTGTGTGTGTGTGTGTGTGTGTGTGTGTGTGTGTGTATAAGTCTGAAGTTGACACATCAGATATCTTCCTTGATCACCCTCCACTTTATTTATTGAATCGGGATCTCTCACTGAACCCAGAGTTCACCAATTCTTATTAGTCTGGCTGGCCACCTTGTCCCCTCAAGGATTCCTTGTCCCCACAAGGATTTGTGCTGGGAGTACAAGTCTGGCATGCCTGCCTGACTTTTACATGGCTTTGGGGAATCCAACCTCTGGTCCTCATGCTTGCAAGTCAAGTGCTGTACTCTCTGAATCTCTCCACCGTCACCATGGCTGTTTGCATTTCTTAAATAAGTAATGATGTTGGGTATTATTCTTCATACCTCAAGTTCAAGATTTCTCTCCATTTTTATGAAGAATTTTTTTAGAAATTGTAGAAAAAATTTGATAACAAATTTTAATTTCTTTTCATTTGAAAATGTATTTCACTCCAATATATTTTCTGGATGTACAACTCTAAATCAACAGTAATTCCCTTTTCTGCATTACTGTAAATATACTATTTAGCTGGGCATTATGGTATATACTTATATTCTAGCACTGGGGCAGGAGGATTGTGAATTTGAAGCTAGTTTGGGCCACATAGCAAATTTGAGGCCAATTTAAACTATACAGCAAGATTGTCTCAAAAAGTACACAACTCAAAACAATAAAAAAAAAAAAACTCACAAAATCTATATTTTACCCACTTGTTTTTTTAACTTGCTGTGTATTTTTTTGTAGCTTAAAATTTTTTACTTTTTCTTCATCTCTTCTATTTCACTAAACTCTGTGCATTCCCAGTGGCATCTGGGGCTGTTTTAACTTGTTCATGTTCTGGGAGCTGTTTTTTTTTTTTTTTTTTGGAAAGATGAGTATTTTTAAGTTGTTTCTTGGATATTTTGATTGTTGTGTTTAAAAGCACATAGAAGGAGCTAGGTGTTCTTATTTTAGTTAGTAGTTAGCCTTGGGAGCTTCAGATCACAATATCCATCTTGAATTCTGTAGGTGCTGGCCGCAGGAGGAATTCCAACATTAAATTGGATTTCGATGTTTTGGGGGTTTCTACTGTGGTCAGCTAGAGACCCGGTTGGAATTCTGAGAATGCAGCAAGTGATTAGGAGCCATCCTTGCAAGCAGTTCAGTAAAGAGCTGGGAGTCTCCGAGCCTTTACTACTGGGATCTTCTGGATTACTGCTTGTTTTCCTTAATAAAATAAATAATAAATAAATAAAAATAAAAAGAGAACTGTATATTTTGTGTATGCGTATGTGTGTGTACTGATGCACACTTGTGGAGGTCAGAGGAAAACCTCTGGGCACCGAATCTCTCCTTCACTCACTGGGTCCCAGGAATCAAACTCAGGCTGTCAGGTTTGGCAGCAAACACCTTTGCCCACTGAGCCATCTTGCTGATTCCACTTTTTATTTCCTGACATTTCCTGTTAATCGTCTGCTCAGAATTTAGCGCCCGAGACGCCCTGCTGTCCTGTACATGTCAGTGCACATGCTTGCAGGTTCAGGACGTCAACAACTGTCTTCCTCTGGTTCCTAGTCTCATCTTGCATTGTAGCCTCATCCTTGCCCACTGCTTTGAAGGGGTAATTATCTGAGTGTAGAAAGTAAAAGAATAGGAAAGTGTCTGTACCAGTGTCTATTTGAGAGCATCAAGCTATACTGAATTAGTGCCAGCCATCCCTGGGGGAGTAAAAGCAGTAAACTCACTGTTGCTTAAAAACTCTATGAATTCTGGTGTCTCCCACCTAGACAAATTGCTACTGTTAGCCATTCTTTGTCCTGTAACAGCAGATCTGTGTGTCCTGTAAACATCTTCTAGTCATGTTCCATGGAACGGGAGTTGTGGAACGTACCTATTCCATTTTACTGACAGCTCAGGAACCTTCTCTTTTGAATAACAATTTTATTTCTTCAATCGCTCTTCCAAGACTGTCTTTGCATTCAAAGTTCGTACTTCCTCAGAAAGTTTCAGCAATTTAGATTCTCTTAAAGATGATGTCCTTAATTTAAACCAAGGGAGGAGAGCGTTCATTGACATGGATATGTTTATAGCATTTTCTAATTATTGAATCTCTTCTATATCTCTATATCTATCTATGATATTATTCAATTATTCAATATCATTTTTATATATTGAATCAATTTTATTTTTTACATCTTGGTTAAATTTGTGGAAAACTGATTACTTTATTGTAAATTTTAGAGAGCCAATACCTGGGTACTTCTTAAATATATTAATTTATGCCTTTGTTCTGTCCTGGACAATTTATATCTGTAGTTCCTTGACTTGAAATTTCTTCTCACTTGTGTGTGTGTGTGTGTGTGTTGGTTTTGAGACAGGCTACCATGCATCCCAGGCTGGCCTTGAAGTCACTATGAAACTGATGATAACCTCGAGCCTCTGATCCTCATGGCTCCACTTCCCTTCCTTTCCTAATGCTAGGCATACAGGTGTACATCACCGTATCTGATTTATATGGTGCTGGGGATCAACCCGGAGCTTCTAGCATGCTGGAGAAGCACTCTACCAACCGCACCACATCACCAGTCCAACTTCACTCTTAAGTGATGTATTTTTAAAGTTTTATTCATACGTCTATGTGTTTGGTTTGCAAATACACTGCTGTCAGTGGGCAGAAGAGGGCATTGGTTCACCTAGGGCTGGAGTTACAGGTAGTCGTGAGCTGCCAGCTGTGAGTGCTAGGAGCCCAACTCTGGTTCTCTGCAAGAGCTGTATGAGCTCTTAGCCATGGTGTTATCTCTTGGGCTATCAAGATCCAGTTATGCAGAGGGTAACATTAGCTGTGTCTTCTCTGTGACATCACTATTACTTTCTAAATAATTTATAATCAGAGTTTTGCTTTTCTCTTCGGTCCAAAAATTATTGAGGAATTTGTTTGTGTTATTTTTATCTTGTTCTAACTCCAAAGGTTTTTTTGTGTTTTATTAACCTGTATCTAATCCATTTTTTGGGAGTATTTCATGAAGGTTAAAAAGTAGACATGCGTATCATCAGTCTTATGGCCTAGTACATGGCATAGGGTATGACATGTCATTAGATTTTGGGAAGAAAGTAAGCATTTTTGGTTGTAGGATATAAATTCTTCTGTCCTATAAATCATCTTTATTTCATAAATTAGTCAAAGACTCTATGTCTCTATTCACTTTAATCTTTTCCATCTGTAGGAGACTGAGAGGCTATTCAAGTGTGGTCCAGTTTTGACAATTTACATTTCTGTTTTCAAGGCTTATGTTTTTAATAGTCTTTAAATTTTTATTCATAAATTTTGCAATAGTTACATAGTTTCTACAAATATTTAAAACATTAAGAACATACAACTAAACTATATGCATTTATTATATGTAGGGCTCAGGACAGCTTGGCTACATTGATGATGGCATGACAGGCTCAATAGAGACCAGCCAGTTTACCCTAAGGTAGCACCTGACTCCAGGAAAGACCACAAACTGAGACCACCCATGCACCACCCAGGAACAGACCAATCAGTATCCAAGGACAAAACACCTAAAGTTCCAATCATTATAGATAGGCTCACCAGATGTCCCTTCCAACCATTGTAGATAGGATCGCCAGATGTTCCTTAACCTAGACACACACATCCCCTTTCACCAAGACACCCCTAGACATATGTCAGCCAATGAAGGGTCCTGAACCTTAGAAGTCCCCTCACCCCAATCTCTGCTGTTATCAAAACCCTACCCCAGCTGAATCTGAAACTGAAACTCACTGATTGTGCCAATGCATTGGTCACCTGGAGAATCCAAGCTTGAACTTGAAATAAAGTCTCTTTGCTTTTACATATGGGATTTAGTCTCCATGGTGGTCTTTTGGGAGTCCCTAGGATCTGACCATAACAGTTTAGATATTTAAAGATTTTTATCCATGTGTACATGTGTGTATGTATGGCACATGAGTGCTTGGAGGCCAGGAAAGGGCATTGAATCTCCCAGTAGCTAGATTTGTGGGAAGCTTTGAGCCACCCGATGTGTGGACGTGGGAACTGAATAAACTCAGGTCTGCAAGAGCAGCAAGTGCTCTAACCACTGTGACATCTCACTGGTCCTCCATTTTAATGTATTTGCCTTGAATTTGTCTATGTCTGGATGGTGTCTCTATTTGTCATCTTCCTCACCAACATCATCACCAACATTTGAGTTTGTTAATTTCACTTTCCCCATGTCTTTAGTCTCCCTTTCAGCTTGTCTTTTTATATTTTCATCTCTCCCCGCCTCTCTCTGAGGTGCCTTGGGAAGGTATCAGTGCACCTGCATGCCTTGTTAAAACAAACAGCTCCGGTGTCTTCTCATCCTACTGCAGATTTCCCCATCTTTATGATTGTTTACTGTCCTCATCTCCATACTCCCTTTTCTTCATGGGAGAGATTATTCTCTCTGCTCCTCACTGCCATGGGTTGGGTGTACCCTCACATCTTCAATTTGAGCTAAGCCTCAGTGTTCACTGTAACAAATAAAATGCTCAGAAAATGACACAAGATTGTCCATGAAATGTATTTCCATGACAAGTTTTTTCTGAAGCCTCTGGTTTTTTACTTAATGAAATTATAATGCCTATTTTAGGCTGCTGCCCCCAGGTAGCAGAAGGCAAACAGTATAGCATTAAATTCTTGTGATAGTCCACAATATCCCCAGTAGGTGAACAAAGGACCCAAGCTGAGATGATCAGAGACTAGCTATTCTACATGCTTGTGCACTCAATGCCAAGTTCTAAATACATTAAGATTTTGTGGACTTTGCTCTCATTTTTCTGAGTGTATGTGAATTGTACATTGATGTGAATATATGAATCAAATAACATCACTGCGGACTTGCTCATTGTGCTTTCTCACAATTCTCTGTAACTCTGCATGTCTCACCATTTCATACTACAGAGCCTGTAAAACCTGAGTTTCATGTGTTTCTTACCTCCACTTGCAGCATACAGTTCCATGGTCCAGTTTGACCAAAGGAAGTTAGGGTACCTTCTAGGAAATGAGACTCTTCCCTGCTAAAAAGATAGATGCAGTTCAACGTCATGCTTCAGTGAGTGTCTGTTCCCATTCCTCTATGTAACATTCGTTGGGATATTATGATGTCATTTCTTTTTAAGTAGGATCTTATTGTATAGCCTAGGCTGGCTAGAACTTGCTTTGCCTCAGCCTTCCAATGCTGGGATTACATGTGTGTTCTATTTGGCATTACTCTTTCTTATTTAAAGTCTAATCAAGTTAATTGGAGTTGACAAGAGAGAGGAAGAGTAAACCAACTATAGCAATTTAGCATTGAAGGTTTCGTTTGGAAGGTAGCAGTTTGTGTCTGTTAAAGAATCAAGATCTAAACCTGAAGGCCACGACTTTTCTCATCTCATCCCATGTGCTTAACTTATCCAGGGTCTATGGAAATGTTACAGTACAGGTCCACCTAAAATCATTGAGATGATGTAGAAAAATTCTAGAAATGCAGATCACTGCTGGGCTACAATGCCCTTTTATCAGTCATATACTAAGACCAAGATTGTGTTTTACCCAGAGATCCCCAGGAAGGAAAAGACAAAATAAACCCCACAAAGTAAAAGAATGTCTCTACCCTCCCAGCTTGGCAAGCTGCTAGTCGGTCTTGTGCCAATAGCCCAGAAGCTACCTCCATTAAAACTCTTAGTAAGGAGCATCCTGTCTCCTTATCCCAGAAGACAAAAGCCACCTCCTACCCCACGCAGAGGCTGGCATCTGGAACAGTTTTGTCTTCCTGAAAGAAAATTAACAAGAGTGGAGCCTCCAGTTTCCAGGATTTGTTTGTTTTGTTTTTTGCCTGTTTTATTTTATATTTTATTTTTTAAGCTTCCTTTCTTGTGTTTTACTGTTGAACATGGGAAAGAACTCTCTTTCAAATTATTTCCTAGGTTTTCTTACCAACACCACAGGCTTCAACTGCCAGTGGGCTTCACTTTCTGTAAAAGGCAAGTAAGGGAATTCCATGGCTTTCTTTTGCTTGGAGTCTGTTCTTCTGATCTTTCCCACATATTGCTCCAGCACATCTGGAACATGGGGATAGCTCAGCTATCATGCTGTGCAAGCCTGGTTCTTAGAGGATAATGGGATAATAGGATGCTTCACCCAACCCAACAAAGCAAGAGAGTCTTCCACTAACCCTAGAAAGTCAGGTGGGCCCACCCTCAGGGAACGAGCCTTCTTTCTCCATCCTCAAGCAACCTTGGTTGCATTTACCTGTGGTGTTTCTAACAACTATCCAGACAATGTCATGGTCCTAAGTGGGGACCTGGATGGCCTTTGATCTCATTCAGTATTAAATTCATGCTACTATGAAATCACCAACCTTCACTGAGAACCCTTGTCCCCCGTGTGATAGAACAAAAATTGTTTTCTTGAGCCATATCCAGAGATCTTCCTTCTTAAAGAGAAGTGGATGGCAGCTCTGAATTTCCCTACATTGCTAAACCTGTCAGATTGCTTTACTGCCATGGCATTTAAAAATGTATAGACACCAACACACAGTTCCTGTCTATAGCCCCTCTCTCTCTCTCTGTGTGCGCACATGACATATATTTGACAAATAAGAAACATCTTTGTTACTAAAATTAAAGTGAAAACCTAGCAAAATGTTTTTTTTTTAATTTGTTCCAATTTCATTGGAAGTAAAGCATAATGGTTCCAAAGAAGTAATGGACTGTGTTGGTCTTTTCCATTTTTATTAGTATTTATTAATTGTACAAAATAATGGGATTTTTTTTATACTTCTACACATTACATGCATGGTACTTTGATCAGGTTTATTAATCTTTCTTATCTATCTTCCTTTCACTTCCCTTCCCCCTTCCTTACCCACATAAGTCTGATAACCTCCTTACATGAGAGAAAATCTGCAACCTTACCTTTGTAAGACTGTTTTATTTTTTCCTCACCAGACAATCTCCAACCTAATTTCATTTATGGCTGAGCAATGCTCCATTGTGTACATATACCACCCTTTGACGGGCACCTAGGCTGATACCTAGGCTGCTGTGAACAGTGCAGTGAGAACATGGGAGTGTACTTACTTCTACACTAGTCTGATGTGGATGTTTGGGCATGTGTTCTCATGGGGTCCATAAACTGGATTGCCCTATTGTGAAGTTTTGAGGAACTGATCTCCATAGTTGCTGGACTAATTTATACTTTACATTCAGCGTATACTTTTAATCCCACATCCAACATCTTTTCTTCTTCCTCCTCCTCCTCCTTTTTCCTCCTTCTCTTCTTCCCCCCTTCTGTCCCCTTCTCTTCATCTTCCTCCAACTCCTTCCTGGCCATTCTACCTGGAACATGGGATCTCATTACAGGGACATGGAATCTTATTATAGAATTTCCCTGCCAGCCAAAGATGTTGTCTGCTTTTGAGAAATGCATGTTCAATTCTCTTGTCCATTTATATATTGAGTTCTTTGCTTTCTTTATTATGAAAATGTATAAGGTTAAATAATTTTTAAAAAGTTTAGCTTCTTTATTAACTCTTTGGAAGTTTCACATCATGCACCCTCATTTTGCTCACCTCCCAGTCCCCCGATATCCCTGTCTCATCCCTGCCACGGCCCCCTGAAAGGAAACAAGTCAAAGTAAGCAAACAATCAAACACAAGCAGAAACAAACAAAAAACCCCAAACCAAAACAAAACCCATGAAAACAGAAAAATCGCTTTACTTCTCTTTCTTTCCTGCCTATCCAACACCTCTTCATTCATCCAGTTGGCATGGCTCAAACATTAAAGGCTAGGCTCACAACCAAGAATAGGTAATTGTTTTTGAGTTCCACATGTATCTGGATATAAATCCCCTGCTGGACAGAACACATCCTGTAGCTTATCTTGTCACTGTGTGGCTTTTGCTTTACAGAGAGGTCTTCATGCTGACTTTTGTTTATGAAAGGGAAGTGAATGAACAATCCATGAAAATATTTTATAAACAAATATTTAAACTGCATGTCCTATATATCCCTTATTATTTAATCTCAAAACGTTCACCAGCTCTACTTTTCTCCACAGTTCCCTTTTTTGTTTTCAGGAGAATCTGAATATTGTTCTTTGCTGAGCATGATGCTGAATACATCTCAAGAACAAGGTCTTGGGTTCTAAATTCTAAACTCAGAGGATCTGCTTTGGTAATGCGGATGGGTATTCGCTCTCTCAGCTCTCCTTGTGACATGAATTACTTTCCTCTTCCTAAATCACATTCAGGAAGAGTTCTTGAAAGCCTCTTTTAGAAATACAACAAGTCAAAAGACTCAGTAAGGTAATTAATCTTCTTGATTCAATTAATATGCTTCAAGCCAGATGTTGGTGGTACATGCCTTTAATCCCAGCATTCGGAAGGCAGAGGCAGGCAGATCTCTGTGAGTTCAAGCCAAGCCTGGTCTACAGAGTCAGCTCTAGGTCAGGCTCCAAATCAATACAGAGAAACCCTGTCTCAAAAAAGCAAACAAACAAACAAACAAAAATCAATTACTATGCTCCATGTGTTAACAGACTTAGCATTCTTGAGTCTCTTAGGTATTACTTTATTGCTGAGGTTTTATGTTGTTGTTTTGCTTTTAGCTTTTGTTTTTGTTTAGTACAGGGACTCAAACCCAGGGCCTCACACCTGTTGGGTAGCACTCTTTCACCCAACTCTACTTCTAACCTTAGGTCCTGTCCTATCACCATTTACCTTCTTCCCATGAATTTGCAAATAGACAAGCATTGCGCTTGTAGCAATTCCCTATTTTTTAAAACATATGATGTGACAGTTTCATAGTTGAAAATAATAATACTGACAAATCTCCAAAAGTCTAGTTTTTAAGAGCTAAAACAATATGTATATGATTGAAGGCTGTGGGAAGAAAACAAATGAAGCCTTAGATAAAGCTAAGCCCAAACAGCAAAACGATTGGACCCAACAGACCATTCATAGTGAGTTAAATAAAGTTTTATTATTAGTCATGGCTTGGGCATCAGCTACTTGGTTCTTGCTAATGTTGCTCATCTTGTATTTTATTGTGGGTAGCTAAGCCTGGAGAAATTCTGATGGAGTCTCATGTATGTATCTCTCAGCGAGAGGAGAATCAGTGTAATGAGACTTTATAAATGATCTGGTAGGCATCTTGGATAACACAAGCACATATATACACACACATACATACATCATACATAAATACAAACACACACATCCATATACATATACCATGAATATATATACACACATAAACACATACAATGTAAACATGGTACAAGTATGGACAGGAAGAGAATTTTTAAATAATTTATAATTTTAAGAAATACAAATTACCAATATTAACTTAAGTAATAGTTCAACTTAAGTAACAGTTGTTAAACTAGTCTTTCTAAATATATCCAATATTTAATGGCATTTTTTATTTTTTTTGTAAGCAATAAGAAACAATTTTCAAGACAGCCTCATGAAACAAAACTCTTTCTGAGCATGTTTTTAAAAAGAAGAATTACTATTTTATTCTGAAAGTGTCACTGTGGGAATATCAAAAGGCAATCATAATAGAGTATCTTTATAACATGTGCCTATGTTTTCAAAACTGTTTAATGTTATAAAGACACTCCATTCATTCTAGCAAGATGGGAGGAGGCAAAAAACATGCTCATGTCATGTGATTTAAAAAATATGAGCATGGAAAAGATGATGAGAAGAAACATAAACATATGTAATAATCTTACTCAAGTTGCTATTGACTTTTTTATTTATTGTATTTTAAGGTGTAGTATATATACATTTTTGTGTATATTCAGATAGGCTGGCACATACTGTAAAATGTACATCCTAGGGTTAATAATTTAATGGTATCCTTAATTTAAATAACTTAATGCTGTAAATATCCAAAGATGTTTAAATATCATCTAATGATGTTTTCCTAATTCTGATTTTAGGCAAATAATAGGTGTTGATTATCCATTGTGTGTGAACTGCCCTACAACTTAATGACTTGAAAAGATAAATTATATCTATGATACTGTCAGTTGAGTGGAACAGTTGAGTGATTTATATTTTGTGTTTTTCATGAAACTATAATTAAATGTATGGTCTGGAGCAATCTAGAGACACAGCTCATAGACATTCAAGCAGCATTTTCACTCCTCATTATAAAATGAAACCTATTTGTGCATTGCTCTCTTTCCCAGACAATGGCATGAACTTTTTATGTAGCAGTGTACTGGCTCCAACAGGTAGGAAGTAGAAGTTATCAGACCCACTATGAGTGATGTGTCAAACTGGCATGACATCACTTCTGACATATTCCAATGGCCAAAGCCAACCTGAGTCCAATCTAGATTCATACTGTAGCAGGACCACATGGAGCAGGGGACACAACACTGCCAGGAACTAGTTGGGAAGCTACACTCTGCCAGTCAATATTAGATCCAAGTCTATCACTCTCAGGGATCTCTCCCTTGTTCTTTCAACTTTCTGTCTCCTACCAAGGACTTTAATGTACTCTGTGGGTTTTAAATGGAAGCAAGGTCTAAACAATTAATGACTTCTCATCTCACTGCTTGATAAAGGAGAAAATTACAGTAGTTTAATTAATCCCTTGAGGCTTTTATCTAAGACTTACAGTGTGTGCAAACTTGAACCCTTTAGAACATACTCTGCTAACTTCTGTTCATCCTATTAATTTGTACCTTGTTTGTCTCCATCCAGATGTTTCTTATATTTAAAATTCCCTTAATATATTCAGACTAGGAAACCATTCTAGCATTAAAATGATGCACCAAACACACCCACATTTATTTTCCATACCCTTGGCTCTTTCTCAACCTACTTTGCAGTCTTTAACATTCTTAATTCAATTAAACCCAGATGGAATCTAAATTTGCCAGGAAAGAAAAACAAAACATCTGACAGGATTTTTTTTCTTTGTTCTGTGAAGAAGGTCTAAAGGTAAAATATACCCTTCCAAATCGTAGACAGCAGACAATCAGCCTAAGATTAGTATTGGAGGCAACCTCTAGATAGTCCCTAATTATACTTCTCTTATGTAATTCCTTTCTTTTAAATGGAGCTGGCTTTGATGATTCATTCACTTGGACAAAAAATGGTACAAAGTTCTCAGATGACATTTTTAAGATTAAGCTACAAAAAGTTTCTGTTTTTCATATTTGACATTTTTTTCATCATCTCTCTTGTCCCTCTGAGGAAAGTCAGTGTCTAGGTTGTGAAATGCCCTATGGAAACCCACATGGTAAAAATCTGTCTTTGCCCAACAGCCAGTGAGGACCTTGCATGTCAATGCTAAGACCTCAGAATCGGAGCTTCCAAATCCTGTCGATGCCCTGTGAGAGAACTTGGAAATAGACCCTTTCTCCACAGCCTTGGGATGACTGTCAGTCCTGCCCAGCACCATAACTTGGAATCACAGAAAACATCAGATGTTAAATGTTTGTTGTGTTAAGTTTTGGGGAAGTTGCCATTGAAGTACCAACATGGGTGTGGAAGGCTAAAAAAGGGGCCTCTGGTGGTCCAAAGAATAGTCAGAAAATCATCATTACTTTTTCTCTTTTATTTGACACTTCCTTGAGGGTAGTCTCAGTTGCATAGTTTATAATCAGAGTGAGGTGCTCTGAGAAATACCTTAGCTTTGTAATTGGAATGAGCTCCTGGGGGCCAGAGAGTATAGGAGACAGTGACTCCCTCATTGCGCATGGGAACTGGCAAGCCCTCATTCGAAGATGAGCTGTGAACCACGGAGTGAGGGAAGCTGGATTGATTGACTGCTCAAACAGAACCAAAGCAAAGACACCTCTAGAGGGCATTTAGATAGCAAAGGAGCTCACCGTATTATTGTCAACATTTTCAGTATGCAATCCCAAATGATTTTTTAATAAAGAAAGAGATAAAGAGAGAACCAATCACTTATCAAGAGAAAACAATAAATACACTCAGACCCTCAAGGTCTGAGTTATCACATGTTAGATTACCTCTCAGAAACTTGCTGATGTGTGAAAGTAAACACTCTTAGAATGAATGAAATAGTAGGAGTTTTGAGTAAAGAAACCATTAAAAATATCCAAATGCTCATTTTAAAACTGAAAATTACAATCTTTGAAATAAAGAGAAAATGTAGTGGATGGGATTGATGGCAGAGGAAAGAAAGTTTCATTGAATCTGAAACTAGATAAATAGAAACACTTGAATTAAATGAAAGAGAGAAAGAGAAGGAAGGAGGGAAGGAAGGAAGGAAGGAAGGGAAGGAAGGAAACGAGCAGGGTGGGGTAGTGCAGGGAGTATGGCAGACTGTCTTTATGGTCAGTGGAGTGACACTGAATATTTAACACTACTTTAGGGCCCTAGAAAGAGAAGTCAAAGTGAGCGGCACAGTGTGGTTTTGAAGGAATATAGATGCACCATCATTACATTATGTGACGATGAGGGGAATTTTCACTAAAGCAGTTGGTTCTGAGAACCTTATGCAGGTTAATACCAAAGAAACCAAGTCCAGACAAAATAAAATCAAACTGTTGACTCAAAGACTTCTCCCTTTTTCTCTCAGTTCTTAAGATGAAAAACCAAAAACAACAAAGACAGAAATACCAACCACACCAAACCAAACAAAACCAGAGGAAATTAAAGAACTCCAGAAACAAAACCAGCAGAAACCACACATATGAAGGTAAACATAATGGCCTCATTTCGCCCTTTAAAGTTCCTTTTAACAAGTATAATGTGAAAAGTTAAAAAGTTCTAGCTGCATTTTGAAGGTAGGTATGTATGTATATATAATATGAAAAACTACTGCATAAGGGGAACTATTTTTGTAAAACTTCCACATTTTTCAATGTACCAACAAAAAAGAAGCTGTTATATTAAAATATTTTAAAACTCAATGCTATGATGATTGTAAGAGATCAGCTTTAAATATAAGGGTAGTTTTTTTTTTAAAAAAAAAAAAGCCAAAGATACTGTAAAAATCCCACTTAGAGGAACACTGGAGTAACTATATTCATATTAGAGTAAAAGCCAGAATAAGGAAAATTAGTAAGAAAAGGGGGGGTATTCAATTAATGCAGAATTCTCCAAAAAAGACACAATGGTCCTATAGTGTTTGTCCCTGACAACAATCAAACTATATGGAAGAGAGAGAGAGAGAGAGAGAGAGAGAGAGAGAGAACATAGGTAAAGTAGAAGTCCAACTGGCAATGTCTTTACTTGGTAGTTAGATGGAGACAAAAGGAAGGGGTACAGAAGAGCGAAAAAACAAAATGATACCTATGCTACATCCAAGATTATATCCCGATACCGGAAATGAATCTCAAATGTTCTATAAACATTGAAAACATGCAAAATGCATGCTCCAATCATAATGGAATTAAATGAAAAAAATCAATGAGTAATATATCTAAAAGCTCTCCAAATATTTGGTAGTTAAAATTATCTGTGGCCCAAAGAAAAATTCTCAAGTGTAATTAGAGCACATTTTAAACTGAACAAAAATGTAAATATGCAATAATTTATGGATGCATTTAAAGGAAGTACTTACAGAAAACTTTATAGCATTCATGTTCACATTTAAAACATCTTTATAGCACTAAATGTGCATGTTTCAAAAAAACAAAGACCTCAAACTGATAATCTAACCTCTTAAGAAATTGGTAAAGAAAGAAAGAAACCAGAGAAAATTGAACTCAAAGCAAGGAGGAAAATAATGTGTACATAAGAACAGAAAAAAAGGAGGAGGAAGGGAGAAAAGCAATGGATAAAAATCAGTGAAATGAAGAATAATTCTGTGATTAAAACACAAACCAACCAGACCTTGAAACTGGAAGGAGACATAAGAGAAGAAAATGATCAACCTGGGAACAAGAAGTGAAGCGTCACTGCGTAGGCCACAGAGATTGACAGGAAAACACATACTGCAAACCACCCACAATATGCCTTTGACAGTTTACGTAAGACTGGCCAGTTCCTTGAAATTGACAGAATATAAGAAGTCATCACAAATTAAAGTGAGGGCATTTATTTCAGGAGACTTTGCAGGGTTTAGTTAGGACCATTGGCTGCTCCCATCAGAGCTTCATTATGAATCTTGGTTAATCTGACCTTTCCCCCATAAATCCCTATTTTCATCTCTCCTCTTCCCCAGACTATGTTCTTTAGGAGAGAGAACTACTGCAGTCATGAGGACCCTCACATAACTTAGCTTTCTTCAGAAACATTTACAAGATGATCTGATTAGTCTTCCCATCTGGAGTCCTCCCCTTTCTGATCTCCCCTAAACCTTTTTACATCTAACATCATCAGAGATGCACTGGAGGCTTTGAACCATCTCCCACAGATCTATGAATTCCTCTCTCTTTTCTGACTCAGAGCTAAACTACTCTGGTTGACTTTTCTGTGGTGTAATCATTGTCACAGTACAGCATTCTCCTTCTTTGGGTCTTGCAACACTGTTCCCTAGCTCAACCAATTGTCGGGAGCACGTGGCTTGTCTCATGAGCTTTATTTCCTGCTATACAAGAACCAGCAGAGTTCTCAGAAGGGCCAAGTTCCTGCCCAAATTATTGTGGCAATGTTAGGACACAAACAAAACATCTGCTCTAAAGCTCTCTAATCCAAGGAAGAGTATAACGTGTTTTATATAGTTTATGCCTGCAGACTCCAGTCTCTGGATAGGCATCTCAGAACCCTCTTAAACTGTTCAGTTTCTGTTTGTGTTAGTTTATCGTGAGAAAATTTACAGCAAATGCAGAGTTCATCTCTGCCTGAAATGTTTAAGTAGTTCATTTTTTAAAAATCCTAAACATCAAATTTCTTCTCATTTCAATTCAAAGTGGCCTTTTCAAATTAATTCTTGTGAGGAAAAATACAAACTTATAGACAGAATTTTGCTAATATCATGGTAGGCATGAGGAAAGTGCATTCCTGGCCATATTTTGAGAGAGAGCAATAGAGTCACCAATTAAGCCAAAAGGTTATAATATTTGAACCTCCCAAAAGCCACCCCCATATTTAATATGGATTTCTTTAAACCACAAGAGCTGGGCCTCATCCCTCTCTCACACTCCTTGAAAATTCTGATACTCATCCAAGACCATCACAATTTAAGACCAGAAAGACATGGTTTGTGTGCTGTCTTCTACATGGAACTCCTGCTTTTAGTTATATGGTGTTGTGTGACACTACCTGGGGAGATATGGACAAATGCCTACTCATTTCAGAATGGGAAGATCTGACATACCTAAGTATGGTTACCAGCAAAGTCCAACTTGGTAAATCAGTGAGTTTATTGGGGTAGTTTGTACTTTGGTTTAGGGATTACTTACAGGAGCAGAAATGGTTCAGAGACAACTTCATCACCCAAAGCCAACCCCATCATGGATGATGACTCATGACAGCCAGAGATCTGGAGGTCACCACACAACCTGAAGGAAGTTAGTAGATAGGTGATTGTCTTTTCCAGGCAGCTGTATTGGTTTGGTGAGCTTTGGCAAATGCCTTTTCAGCTCCATAGAGATAACTATGTGGTTTCTGTTCTTAACTTTAATATTGAGCCTTACACTTATTGATTAACATAAGTTAAAACAATCTGTGTCTCCAGGATGAAGCCCACTTAGTAATTTCTGTCTTTTTAATTTGTTCCTGCATTCAGTTTGCAGATATTTTGTTTGTATGTTCAGCAAAGAAACTGGATTATAGATTATGCCATCCTTGTTGTTATGATTTTAACTGGTTTTGGTATCACAATAATGCTGACTTCAGAGAATAAATTTGGAAATATTCCTTTGTTTTCTATATTTTGGAACAAGAAGAGTTATTTTGATATCTTTCCTAAAAGCTTCATGAAATTCAGGTTCCATTCAGTCTTGGGCTTTGCTCTGAGAGGAGGTGGTGATATTTTGTTTATGTTTTAACAAATAATGCTTGGCTGAAGATCAAAGTATGTAGCTAGCCACTAGTTAGCCATAGAGACCAGGCAGTGGTGGCACACACTTTTAATCCCAGCACTGGGGAGGCTTAGGCAAGATCTGGTGTGAGTTCAAGACCACCCTAGGCTATACGAGATTGAATCTGTCTAAAAAAGAAACAGAGCCAGGCAATGGTAGCTCACACCTTTAATCCTAGTACTTTGGAGTCACACACCTTTATTACTTACCTGCACTAGGGAGGTGGAGATAAAAATGATATGGTTGGGCAGAGAGAGGACTATAAGGTGGGAGGAGACAGGAGTCCATTTAATTCTTGCACAGCCTTGATCTATCATTTGGTGGTTCCTGTAAGGTGACTGGATAAATTAAGGTTGTTTGTTTGAAAATCTTAGGCTGTTCCTCTCTAACCTTATAGTGCAACACTGAAATTGGTTCTCCATTTAATTCTTCTTTGGTTCTCCATTAAATTCCTCTGTCTGAGTTTGAATATCTCCATGATCTGTTTTAATAAGTTTTTCTAAGGCCTGTATCTTGACACTCATATCAACCAACTCTTTTAGATATAAACCAAGAATTATCAAGATGAGCATTAACATTATATCAATCCCAGTTAAGTTGATTATCCCTTCATTTAATTAATTTAATTGTTCCAATTTTAAGTCATGCATTGCATAATCATGCAGAGAACTAACTCCATCATAATTGTGTTTCCCATTTTTTTAAATGTGGGAAAAAACTCTCTCTCTCAACTAATTCCCCCTTTGAGAATTCCCAATTGTTTCACCAAATCTGCTAACAATGGCAATTAAGATGTGAGCCTGACTGTTGCTGTGTAGAACAGTAGAAGCCCAAGTGGATTTCAAGGCAGCCACCTAGTTTGGCAGCAGCTGGAGAAGAGGGTCCAGCAAAAGCCCACCAGGACAGATGAAAGGAAAACCTAGCCATCAGAGCAGTGACTTTGATCTCATTGGCTACAAAGCCATAGGCAATCAGCTTTGTGTGTGTGTGTGTGTGTGTGTGTGTGTGTGTGTGTGAATTTGTGCTTCACTTTGAGTGCCAGATGTATCATGACATCTAATTGGTCTTAATAATAAAAACCCAGAGTCAGATATAGGAGTTAATGTTGAAAGATCAGAGAAGCAGAGCAACCAGCCACTAGTTCTTACCCCTACTGAATCCTCAGACCAAAGGGACAGTCCTGTTCCTTTGAAACCTCAAACTGAACGCAATGAGCTCCTGTCTCCTCCTGCCATGTATTCCTTTCTCAGCCCAGCCATGTCACTCCTGTCTCCACCTCCCTCGTGGGATTAAAGGCATGTGATCCCATGTGTTAGGATCACCTTTGTGTGAACTCTGTTTCTGGATCAATCTCATGTAGCTCCCGGTGGTCTTGAACTCACAGAGATCTGCCTGCCTCTGCCTCCTCAGTGCTGGGATTAAAGGTGTGTGCCACCAATTCCTGGCCTCTGTGGCTAACTAGTGTGGCTAGCTCCACATTCTGATCTTCAGGCAAGCTTTATTTGTTAAAGCACAAACAAAATATCACCACAGATAGGCTTTTCATTACAGCTTCAATCTCATTGCTTTGAGCCTTTTGCATCTCCTGACTTCAGTTTTGATAGATAATATGCACTTAGAGACTCATCCATAGATTTTCTTCTTTTTGGAGTGAAAGTTTTCAAGTATTCTCTAATTTCACTTGACTTTGTGGTGATGACTGTTCAGTCCTTTGAAATTTATAATCACTCTCCCTGGGTTGTGCATACCTGTTACCCTGGGCCATTATTATGGGGTCTCTGTATTTCCCTACCCCTGATAAGTTTGATGAGTCCAACTGGAGCTGCTTAGTTTAGTCTAGGGTCAAAAGTTGAACAGCATCTGTCCCCTTGGGCTAGTGACTCTTGTCTGTTTCAGGAACTTCCTGAAGCTTTTCAGTTGTTTATTTTCTTAACTTGAAGAACCTCCCTTCAAGCTAGATGTTTCACCACCTCCCTTTAAAACACCCTGCATCTTGACAGCTTCCCTCCCTCCAAGATGGATAGTCTCTTCTCAGAGGAAATTGTTACACAATACATAGTAACCATGGCTTCTCACAGATGGGTTCTTCTAAATTTCAGAATCTGAATGCTGCTACCATGACCTCTTTGAGCCAAGACCTGGGTGGTCCCCCCTTCCTGCATGCCTGGAGTCATGTCATGGGGTGACTGCATTGATTCATACCTTGAGCAGCCAGGAGCATCTGCCCATCTTCTGTCACGGGACTTCACTTTTCTTCCTGCATTTCCATTTCCTAAAACAAATCTTCATCTTCTATTCTTTTGTTCACTCTTTCTGGTCCTGGGATATATTAAATTTAGGACTTGACTTTGACTTCAAAATGTTTCCCACATCGGTGACACTAATGTCACCAGAGGACTTATGGCCTGTTAAGTGAGAAAAAATGGGAAATGATGTTAAAGGAATGAAACAAAAACAAAAACCTAACTTTCTGCTGCTGCTATAAGAAGTGCAGTGCCCATCAATGATGATCTCTGATGCATGTAATGGCATCCACTGCTTTGCAGAAGTTCTGAGAGCTAAAGCATGAGTGGTTATCACAGTGAACTTCACAGCCTTTGTCCTTCAGAACACCGACTTTCAAACTTGAATGCACCTAGGAGTAGAGGAAATGATTTAAAAGTGCCGACCCCAAGTCCTACCTGAACACTCTGATTTAAGTCATGTGAGTTGCAACCAGAGAATCTGGACTTTTTAGCATGATTGGGATCTGCAGGAGAATTGGACAAATTGCAGGTTGTTGGAGTTTCTGATTCTGTAGGCTTACGTAAGTCTAGAGAATTTTCACTCTTTGTCCAATTCCAGCTAATTAAGGTTTTACATCTGCTCACTTCTCTCCAAGAGAAAATCTATTGCCCTACCAAGATTGTAAAGTACGTCAAGGCTAAAGCTAATAATGTTCCATGTTCTCCAAAGTTCCTGAGAGATCAGGAACTCAATTGAGCTTTGAACAGTGTGATGCTCTTGGGAAGTGACAGAACCTTAAGACATGCAGTCTACCTGGAAGTCTTTAGATCACTGAGGTTTGCCCTTGTAGAATAGTACCCTAGACAGAGCTTTACTCTATTTTTGTCTAACAGCTGTGAGATTAGTTATTTTATTCTCTCCCACACTCCCACCATTGTGTGCTGCTTCGCCTATGGGTAAAACCAATGCCATGAAGCCAAACTTAAATAGCAACCTACAAAATTGTGAGTCTAAAAGCCCATTTGTCTTTATAAACTGATTATCTGGAATAATTTGTTACAGTTATGGAAATCCAATGGCTCACATTTCTGCTCTAAAGTATAAAATGAACAGTAACAAACCAATAAAAAGAATGCCAACTGAGAAACATAGAAAGGACCCACAAAAATCCTTGGGTATTTTTGTTTGTTTGTTTGTTTTTTCATTTTTATAGAGGTGAGGGGGACAGAACTTGGGAGCACTGCACATCCTGTACAAGCATAGAGTTACAAAACCCTGGCCTAGAGACTCTGTTGTGGGGTTATCATGTTTGAATGCCCTCCCAATGCCTTTCTGAGGTTACAGGTTTACATGACTTCAAGTATGTGCTTCTGAATTTAAACTAGTGCTTTACTAATCATAGTTCACTTTCTGTTAAGGTCTGCCACGTTTTCTGATGATCAGTTACCAAGCAGATTTATTTGTAAGGATAACTCAAATGCAAGATCCTTGAAATAAAAATAGAACTTCCCAGCTTGGGCTGAAGCTAAGATGGAGGAGAACACAAGAGAGTCATAGTGAGATGAAGCAGCTGCTCCTGTTATCCCTTACCTGCTCCACCTGTTAATACTCAAGAGTGGGAGCACTTGGTGAATTGTGGTCACCTGTCGTGGTGTCTTTACCATGAGTACCATTGATTGCGGTTTCTCTGAAGCCTTCAAATTCTCCAGTGGGAATAAACCACAGATTCCCAGGGAGTTCGTCAGCTGTTAAAACCAGGGCTCCACAATTGTGATGCGCAGTTTGGGGAGAACTGTTTTCCAAACAAAGATCCCTGGCAAAGAAGATCCCTGAAACTCCATCACTACCACTGCTTTCACAGGAGATATTGTGGCAGCAAGAAATGGATCTGTGGCCATGGCTGAGGCTGAGTTGGCTGCAAAGGGAGTCATTCTCCTAGCTTTAATTGAAGGAGCTGGTATCTTGTTGACAAGGTTTATCTCCACACAATTTCCCAGTGGCTCAATTTGCTGAAGTCCACTCGCAATTGACTTTGAGCCAGTTACCATCCTCATCCTTAGGAGACTGACAGTATCCACAGGACTTCTGTCCCAGCATCCTGTCAATGGGTGGACTATAGTTCAGTAGGGTTTCAGAAGATCAAGTTACAGTATTTTATTTATTTATTTATTTATTTATTTATTTATTTATTTAATATAATCAAGTCCATTTAAATGAAAATAAACATTTATAGACAATATTTGGGAATTTGGGCGTTGTTCTTTCCAAACTACTTCCTGCTGGTAAGGGGTGCTCTCATCGGGGATTCTAAGAAGATGCAGAAATCTTGGCTGTAGTCTGCAGGGCTGCTTTGTCCAGCTGTTTTGAATGTAGGATCACCTGGTACTCTGTTTCAGGCGGTCTGGCTTGATCAAACCACATTAGTCTGGAAGGAATCCCCTGCTTTTCATTTTCTGTGGAAACAAAAATAGAAATCCTTTTCCCCAGTAACTTGTCCTTCAACTTAAATTTTGGAGTCAAAGCATTTTTTTTTAAATTTAATTTATTATTTTACATGTCGATGCCAGTTGCCTCTCCCTTCCTCCTTCTCTCCCTCTCTCCCTCCCTCCCTCCCTTTTACCCACTCTGCCCTCTCATATGCACCCTAACCACATTCCACTCCCATCCCCCCACCCCATTCCATATTTAGGGGAATGCCATCCAGTTGGGGTCATGTAGATCTGACAGGTCATATGAATTAGGGACTAGGGATTCTCTCCTGTCTATAGGTTAAGGCAGTTATCCCTCCATGGGGGATGTATTCGCAAGGTCCTTTTGTGCACCAGGGATACAGCCTGGCTCCACTGTCTGAGGTCCCTTAGACTGCCCAGTCCTTCTGGCTGAGACCCATATTCAGGGGGGCCTGAGTCAGTGGCATGCTGGCTTCTCAGCTATCAGTCTGGGGGCCCGTTAGCTCCTTCATGTTCAGGTAAGTTGTCTCTATGTGTTTCTGCAGCCTGGTCTTGTCCTCTCCATCTTCATCTGGGTTCTAGTTCGACTCAGTGTGTTATGTATGGGTGTTTGCTCCTGTTTCCAACAGGAATTAGATGAGGGCTCCATGGATAAGTTAGTTGTTGATCTCACTATCTGGGAAGGGCATTTATGGTAGCCTTTCCACTGTTGCTCAAATTGTTAGTTGGCAACAGTCTTGTAGGTCTCTAGACATTTATTTGTGTTCAATTTTATCTTCAAACCAATATTGGCTCCCTCTTTTATGTTCTCTCTCTCTCTCTCTCTCTCTCTCTCTCTCTCTCTCTCTCTCTCTCTCTCTCTCCCCTGTCTTCTATTCCTAACAGGGCTCAATCTTCCTAGTCACAATGGTTTCTTCTCTTCCCCCTCGTTTTCTCCTACTTCTCTCTCCATTCGCTGCCCCCCCCCCACTTCCCCTGTGCTCTGGGGGACTTGTCCCTTCCCAGTTCTGTGAGGGACTTTATATGAATCTCTTAGAACACACCTTGTATCCTAGTTCCTCTGGTGGTGTGAATTATAGGCTGGTGATCCTTTGCTCTAGGTCTAAAATCCATATATGAGTGAGTACAAACTATGTTCCTCTTTTTGTGACCGGGTTACCTCATTCAGGATGGTTTCTTCAAGTGCCATCCAATTACCTGCAAATTTTAAGATACCATTATTTTTTTCTGCAGAGTAGTATTCAATTGTGTAGATGTGCCACATCTTCATTATCCATTCTTCAATTGAGGAGCATCTAAGTTGCTTCCAGGTTCTTGCTATTACAAATAGTGCTGCTATGAACATAGTTGAACAGATGTCTTTGCTGCATGGATGTGGATCATTTGGGTATATGCCTAAGGGGGGATTGCCGGGTCCTGTGGTAAACTAATTCCCATTTTCCTGAGGAACCGCCATACTGATCTCCAAAATGGCTGTACGAGTTTGCACTCGCACGGCCAGTGGAGGAGTGTTCCCCTTTCTCCACATCCTCTCCAACATGAGTCATCATTGGTGTTTCTAATTTGAGCCATACTGGCAGGAGTAAGATGGTATCTCAAAGTTGTTTTGATTTGCATTACCCTGACAGCTAAGGATGTTGAGCACTTTCTTAAGTGTCTTTCAGCCTTTTTGATTTCCTCTATTGAGAAATCTTTCTTCAGTTCTGTACCCCATTTTTAAATAGGGTTATTTGGTGTTTTGTTGACTAGTTTCTTGACTTCTTTGTATATTTTGGAGATCAGCCCTTTGTCGGATATAGTATTGGTGAAAATCTTTTCCCAGTCTGTGGGTTGCCATTTGGTCTTGTCGACTGTGTCCTTTGCCTTACAAGAAGCTTTTAAGTTTGAAGAGGTCCCATTTATTAATTGTTGCTCTCAGTTTCTGTGTCCCTGGAGTTATGTTCAGGAAACAGTCTCCTATACCAATTTGTTCAAGGGTACCTCCTACTTTCTCTTCTAAAAGGTTCAATGTGCCTGGATTGATGTTGAGGTCTTTGATTCATTTGGACTTGAGTTTTGTGCATGGTGACAGACATGGGCCTATCTGCAGTCTTCTACACACCCTCATCCAATTGTGCCAGCACCCTTTGTTGAAGATGCTGTCTTCGCTTCATTGTATAATTTTAGCTGTTTTTTTGAAAATCAGGTGTTCATAGGTGTGTGGGTTAATATCAGGATTTTCAATTCGATTCCATTGGTCTACCTGTCTATTTTTGTGCCAATACCTGGCTGTTTTCAGAACTGTAGCTCTGTAGTAGAGCTTAAAGTCAGGAATGGTGATGCCTCCTGAAGTTCTTTTATTGTATAAGGTTGTTTTGGCTATCCTGGGTCTTTTGTTTTTCCATATAAAGTTGATTATTATCCTCACAACGTCACTGAAGAATTGTGGTGGGATTTTAATGGGGATTGCATTGAATCTGTAGATTGCTTTTGGCAAGATTGCCATTTTTACTATGTTTATCCTACCTATCCAAGAGCATGGGATATCTTTCCATTTTCTGGTATCTTCTTTAATTTCTTTCTTTAGAGCCACAAAGTTCTTATTATATAGGTCTTTTACTTGTTTGGTAAATGTTTACCCCCAAGATACTTTATGTTGTTTGAGGCTATTGTAAAGGGTGATGTTTCTCTGATTTCTTTCTCTGTCTCTTTGTCATCTGAAAAAAAAGTAGGGCTACTGATTTTTTTTTTTTAGTTTATCTTGTATCCTGCTAGTTTGATGAAGGTGTTTATCAGCTGTAGGAGTTCCCTGGTAGAGTTTATTGGGTTGCTTATATAAACTATCATATCATCTGCAAATAGAGACAGTTTGACTTCTTCCTTTCCAATTTGGATCCCCTTGATCTCCTTTTGTTGTCTTATAGCTTTAGCTAGAACTTCCAGTACGATATTGAAGAGATATGGAGAGAGAGGGCAGCCTTGTCTTGTTCCTGATTTTAGAGGAATTGGCTTAAGTTTCTCTCCATTCAGTTTGATGTTGGCAGTTGGTTTGCTGTATATTGCTCTTATTATGTTTAGGTATGTTCCTGTTATCCCTGACCTCTCCAAGACCTTTATAATGAAAGGTGTTGAATTTTGTCGAAGGCTTTTTCCGCATCTAGGGCGATAATCATATGTTTTTTCTTTTTCAGTTTGGTTATATGGTGGATCACATTGATAGATTTTCATATGTTAAACCATCCCTGTAATCCAGGGATGAAGCCTACTTGGTCATGGTGGATGATCTCTCTGATGTATTCTTGAATTCAATTTGCCAGTATTTTATTGAGTATTTTTGCATCAATGTTCATTGGGGTATTGGTCTGTAGTTTTCTTTCTTAGTTGTGTCTTTGTGAGGCTTGGGTACCAAGGTTATTGTGGCCTCATAAAAAGAGTTTGGCAATGAACCTTCTGTTTCTATTTTGTGGAACAATTTGAAGAGTAGTGGTATTAATTCTTCCTTGAATGTCTGGTAGAATTCTGCACTGAATCCATCTGGCCCTGGACTTTTTTTGGTTGGAAGGCTTTCGATGACTGCTTCTATTTCATTGTGGGTTATAGGTCTATTTAAGTTGTTTGTCTGTTCTTGATTTAATTTTGGTAAGTGATAGTTATCCAGAAATTTGTTCATTTCCTTTGAATTTTCAATTTTTGTGGAATACAGATTTTCAAAGTATGACCTGAAAATTGTCTGGATTTCCTCTGTGTCTATTGTTATGTTCCCCATTTCATTTCTGATTTTGCTAATTTGCATGTTCTCTTTCTGCGTTTTCATTAATTTGGATAAAGGTTTGTCTATCTTGTTGATTTTCTCAAAAAACAAACTCTTCATTGCATTGATTTTTTTTGTATTGTTTTCCTAGTTTCTATTTTGTTGATTTCAGCCCTCAAGTCGATTATTTCCTGGCATCTACTCCTACAGGGTGAGTTCGCTTCCCTCTGTTCTAAGGCTTTCAGTTGCACTGTTAATTCTCTTATGTGACTATCCTCTGTTTTCTTCATATGGGCACTTAGTGCAATGAACTTCCCTCGTAGCACTGCTTTCAAGGTGTCCCTTAAGTTCAGGTATTTTGTGTCCTCATTCTCGTTGAATATTAGAAAGTCCTTAATTTCTTTCTTTATTTCTTCTTTGATCCAGGTGTGGTGTAATTGCACATTGTTCAGTTTCCATGAGTTTGCAGGTTTTCTGATATTTGTGTTGTTGTTGAATTCCAATTTTAAAGCATGGTGGTCGGATAAGGTACAGGGGACTATTCCTATTCTCTTGTATCTGTTGAGGTTTGTTATTCCACCTAGTATGTTGTCGATTTTAGAGAAGGTTCCATGTGGAGTAGAGAAGAAGGTATATTCTTTTGTGTTTGGATGGAATGTTCTATAGATGTCTGTTAACCCCAGTTGAGACATAACTTCTGTTAGTTCTTTTATTTCTTTGTTGAGTTTCTGATTTGTGGTCCTGTCTAGTGTTGAGAGTGGTGTATTGAAGTCTCCCACTATAAGTGTGTGAGGTTTTATATGAGCTTTGAGTTTTAGTAGTGTTTCTTTTACGAATGTGGGTGCCTTTGTATTAGGGGCATAGATGTTCATAACTGAGACTTTGTGTTGATGGATTTCTCCTGCGATGAATACTAAATGACCATCTTTATTTCTTTTGATTAATTTTGGTTTGAAGTCTAACTTGTTAGATATTAGGATAGCCATGCCTGCTTGTTTCTTGGTTCCATTTGATTGGAAAATCTTTTCCCAACCCTTTTCCCTGAGGTAATGTCTATCTTTGAAGCTTAGATGTGCTTCTTGTATGCAGCAGAAGGATGGATTCTGTCTTCGTGTCCATTCTGTTAGCCTCTGTCTTTTTATAGGTGAGTTAAGACCATTAATGTTGAGGTTGAGTAAGGACCATTGATTGTTGATGCTTGTTTGTTTTAGGTTTGTTGTTGGCAGTGGTATTGTGAATATATTTGTTCTGCTTTACCCTTGGTTTCTGGTGTAGTTAAGTTATCTGTTGCCTACATTTTTGTGGGTGTAGTTACTTTCCTTGGGTTGTAGTTTTCCTTCCAATACTTTCTGTAGGGCTGGATTTGTAGATATGTATTGGGAAAATCTGGTTTTGTCATTAAATATCTTGTTTTCTCCATCTATATTGATTGAGAGTTTTGCTGGGTATAGTATCCATGGTCTCTTAATACTTGTAGAACATCTATCCAGGACCTTCTGGCCTTGAGGGTTTCCATGGAGAAGTCAGGTGTAATTTTGATAAGTCTGCCTTTATATGTTACTTGTCCTTTTTCCTTCGCTGCTCTTAATATTGTTTCTTTATTCTGTATGCTAGGTGTTTTGATTATTATATGTCGAGGGGTCTTTTTTCTTTGGTCCAGCCTATTTGGTGTTCGGTATGCTTCTTGTACTTTCATGGGAATGTCCTTCTTCAGATTGGGAAAGTTTTCCTTGATGATTTTGTTGAATATGTTTTTGGCACCTTTGGGCTGTGCTTCCTCACCTTCCTCTATGCCTATTATTCTTAGGTTTGGCCTTTTCACGGTGTCCCACATTTCCTGGATGTTTTGTGTTAAGGATTTGTTGGATTTATGATTTTCTTTGGTCGATGGATCTATTTCTTTTAATTTATGTTCTGCGTCTGAGATTCTCTCTTTGATCACTTGAATTCTATTGGTTATGCTTGCGTCTGTAGTTCCCGATTTTTTTTTTGCCCAGTTTTTCTATTTCCAGCATTCCTTTGGTTTGTGTTGCCTTTTTCTCTATTTCAGTTTTCAAGTCTTGAACTGTTTCCTTCATCTGCTTAATTGTTTTTCTTGGCTCATGTACTGTCTTTACTTTCCTTAAGGAATTTGTTCATTTTTTTCTACTTTTTTGTTTGTTTTTTCCTCCATTTCTTTAAGGGATTTTCTCATGTCTTCTTTGAGGGCCTCTATCATTTTTATGATGGTAATTTTTAAGTTGTACCCTTCTGCTTCCTCTGCTTTGTTGTTGTGTTCCGTTCTAGTTGGTGTAGATTCCCTAGATTCTGGTGGTGTCATGCTTGTCTTTCTGTTGTTAGGTGTTTTCTTGTATTGCCGTCTTCTCATAGCTTCTTCCAGTAGGTGTTGGTGGGGTCTCCCCCTCTCTCTATGGTACTTCCCCGGTGGGCGTATGTGGGTCAGTGGTTCAATATCTTTAGCTCTGGGTGGTCCAACCTCTATAGGAGGTCTCTCCGCATACAGGGACCCAGGGATGGGGTCAGGGATGAGGGTCGAGTAGAAGATGCCTGCAGAAACTCAGAGTGGTCCCTCAGTGATAGTCAGGTCTCTGGGAGGGGCCAGGGTTTTCAGCAGAGTACTGGAGGTGGGGTCAGAGACAAAGCAGGTGGAAATTACAGCTGGTGCCACGTGGGTAGGCAGGTCTCCTGTGTTCAGATTCGCTTTGAGAAGTCCCCCGAAGTAGTGTGGACTCTAGCCAATGGCTCTAGTCAATGTCTGGCAGAAGAGGACAAAGTGCTGAGCTGATACTCGGGATGTTTCTGCACCGGTAGTAGGGTCTCACTGGGAACTGGCACTCTCCATGTGAGGCCTCTTTCTTTAGCAGAGGCCCTGCTTTGGGGGTCAAGGATCTTGCAGGCAGGAACTCAGAGTGGACCAGCAGAGATAAACCGATCTCTGGGAGGGGCCCGGGACTCCAGCAGAGGACTGGAGGTGGGGTTCAGAGACTAAACACATGGAAAGTACAGGTGGTCCCACGTGGATAGGCAGGTCTCCTTGTTCAGAGTTGCTCCAGGAAGTCCCCAAGAAGTCTCCAAAGTAGTGTGGACTGTTGGCTCCACCCTCTGTCCCAGTGCTCAACCAGAGCAGCAGGACAGTGGGCAGGGTAGGGCACAGGGTAGGGCACAGGGTAGGGGGGGCAGGCTTGTGGTGGGGATGGGTGGGGGTGTATCAGAATTCCAAGGGGGACAGGACAGGACCATTACAGTATCTTTTAAGGTGTAGTTGGAGCAGCAGTGGGCAAAGGGGCATGAAGAGTCATGTAGCTCATTTTTTTTTTCTATTTAAAAAAGACTACGAGGAGAGAAAAGATACTGAGTTTATTTATTCACACTTGGATTGCATTTGTGATCAAAATAACTGTCTAATACCATTAGAAGTGTGCTTAGAAGATAAAGGACCAAAAGTAACATTGAAACTGGACCAACATTTCCTTCAGGACTTCTCTGCCTGGTGTTTTGTGTACAGTTATTGCGACTTAACATTCCTTTTAAAAGGTACAGCTCTGCCTTTCATACTGAGCCTACTTCAGATAATGCCTATCTATGCCAACCCCTGGTCTTACTTGAAATGAATTACACAGGAGAAGGATGATGCAATCAGCACGAGTCATTTCACAGGGAAATAATTGAAAGATATGCCCACATGTTTGTTCTTTGCTCTAAAAACAAAACACTATCTTGGTTTAGCAGATGCTGGATAGCTGGGCATTGTGCACATCTTAATAGCAGGGGCAGTTGTAGGTGGATTTCTGGGAGTTCCTGGCCAGCCTGAGCTACATGGAGAGATCTTGTCTTAGAAAAAGAAGATGCTGGATATAAAACTCTTTAGGACTACCATATCTTGTTTCCAATATACCAAACTCTGTATGATAATAATTCTTAGAGCTTGGGTTTGGGGTATAGTGTGACATGGCCTTCAGAAAGCACGCTGTCAATGCATCTGCCATTCAGATCAAGGCTGTATTTGTAGTACATGTTCAACTGCTGCTTGTAGTTTGATTATTTGTGGGATTTTTCATGGTGTGTGTGTTTGTGTGTGCGTGTGTGTGTGTGTGTGTGTGTGAGAGAGAGAGAGAGCATGTATGTATGTATGTATGTATGTATGTATGTATGTATGTATTTAACAGTGTAAAAAAAAAAAAGGATTTTCCCAGATAACAAGGAAACTAGTTATGAGCACCCTCACCAAACAAATAGCAGATCTGGCAGATCTGACAGATGACAAAGCCATACCATGTCGACATGTCTCAATGATACATATCACCAATGATCTAAGGGAACAGAAGAGACAAATGGGAAGGGACAGGAGATAGAAAATGTGTCCAATATAAAGGGGACACTTGCATCAAGTGTCTTCAGATAGCCCAGTACCATTTATGATACATATATACCAGTGAAATGCTGGGGTACAACTTTTGTACTATTTTTTAAAATTTGAACTTCAAAGGTATTAAATACTCAGAGCCATGGCTTTCTTTCCACATCTGCACTGAGCAGGACTTGCCTCATGGAAACTGATAACAACCTCAGAAAACATCCAGGTGTCTATCTGTGTTGGGAGGGTGCTTGCCTAACAGCATGAGTCCTTTGGTTTGATCCCAATACCATGTAAACAGGGTATAGTGCTGCACAGCTAAAATCACAGCACTTGAATCAAGGAGGCAGAAGGATCAGAAGTTCAAGGTCATCCTTTACTACATGGTGAGTTAGAAGTCATCTGGGGTATATGAGACATTAAAACCAAACAATACAAGAAAACACAGACTTATGGTTTTGCCACCTGAAGTCCACGAGCCAAAATAACTACCTGAGGTTAAATTGTAAAGGTTTCTGGTCAGAAAAGTCACCTTAAGCCTTCAACCAGTTGGGTTGAACAAATTATTTTTGACTCCTCCCAATCACCTATATCTCTTTCCTGATGATCTTGAAGATGTTGATTCTTGGCTAACAAAACTGTGGTCATGGGGACAGGATTAGAGGATGTGTAGGTATGGGAGACACCTCAACTAAAAGGTTATCTACTGTGGGAGCAATCAGGCTGCTGTATCCCTAAGGACAAGGGAGAAGCTCTCTTCACCTTTGACCAAATTGCTCTGGATTCTGCCAAGGGCTGTGACACCATTGTGCTCACTGATCCTTGCAAAGGTCAAGAAGAATGCCAGCATTTTGGCAAGTTATGAGGAACCTTCCACAGCCACCCCAAATTCAATGCCCTCTTCAAGGGCCATAAATTTAAGTATAACCAGAGTGTAATGGGTCAGCCACCATTATAAAAACTAATCCAGAAGCTTACTACTACTATTATTATTTTTTAATGTGGATTATGGGGACAAAAATCCATTGTATTTGTGAATAACTACTTCTGGGCCATTTCTCAAGAGGTCTAGTTTTGTCTCTGCTGGCCATCTCTATTTCTTTAATTTTTAGGGCTGAACTTAGTGACTTAATACTTTTGTACTTTCCACTCTATAATTATTTATTTCTGCACAAATGACAAATAATTTCTGAATATCCTTTTTACTTTATCCTTGCAGAGAGAGGGGCTTAGAGTACAATTGGTGATGCTTAGACATTAATGAAAATTCCTCCCCAGATCTTGCAATAAGATCTTGTAATTTTTGACCAGTGTCATCTCTTCTGAATTCTCTCTGTCTTATGTTTCCTTCTGTTTTTTGCTCAGAAAATTTTACCAGTGTGTAGGAGGATCCACGTAGAAGCTGTTGTCTGCTTCTTATTTACTTTTACCAAGCTCTTGGATGAAAAATTTAGCTGAGAAACCCAATTCATTCAAGTAAGTCACAGCCAGTAGGGTTCACTAATGAAGACACTGAGAAGAAGGGTGTCTTTCAGTTGTTCCACAGACTCCAGTGGGGCAGGAACATTAAGCCATGAGTGTGGAGAACACAAATAAGATTTGTTATGAATTCACTTTCTCTGGTCCAATAATTACTGAAAATTTATTCCAGAGTCTAGCAACAGCTGTTAATCTTCAGTGTCTGCTGTTTTGGAATGCTATTCTATTCTATTTTGGCATTCATTGCTTCTCTCTCTCTCCCTCTCTTTCTATTTCTTCGTGTGTGTGTGTGTGTGTGTATGTGTGTGTGTGTATGTGTGTGTGTGTTTATCTGACATCATGTGTGTAGGTCAAAGGACAATCTCAGACATCGGTTTTTGGGCACCTCTCACCTTTGTTGTTTGAGACAGAGCTTCTCATATACATGGATTTCAGAGTAGGCAAGCCTAGTTGACCCACAGGGATCTACATGTCTCTAACTCCTATCTCATCATTGCTGGGTTATAGGTATGCCATCCTGCTTAGGTTTTTATGTGGGTTCTAGGAGACCAAACTGAAGTTCTCATGCTTGTGATGCATGCCTATTATCAATTAAGCCATTGCCCCAATACCACTGTTATTTGAATAGGGTTACTAGACATGATAAAGTAGGGCCAGCTAGCCTGAGGCTGTCCTGACTGTCTTGTATTACTTTGCATTCAGTTGCTATGATAAAACACTGACAAGAAAACAACTTGGAGAAGAAAGGGTTTCTTCTTTTGCATGGTTGCCTCATAGTCCATCATTGAGGGAAGTCAGAGCAGGAACCTGGAGACAGGAACTGAAGCAGAGACCATCTAGTACCTCTGCTTACTGACTTGCTCTCCATGGCTTGTTGAGCTTGTTTTCTTATACTACCCAGAGCCACCTGCCCAGTAGTGGTCCTGCCAGCAGTAGGATGGGCCCTCCCATATCAATAACTAATCAAGAAATGCCCCACAGCCATGCCCAGAAGTCAGTCTGCTAGAGGCAATTCCTTACTGAGTTTCGGTCTTCCCAAGTGACTTTGGTTTGTTACAAAACGAACCAGTAAAGTCCTATCTGCTATTATGGCTAGAATTGACATTCTCATGTGATAGTTGCAAGCTTACCATTTGTCTTCCTTATTATTCCATGGCCTTCTGTAGAACATACTACCTGGCTTATAATCAAAACTTTGTTTTCTGTTCTGTACTTGCATCCTTCATTTTTTCATTCAGTTTGATTTTATACTAAACACAAACCCATAATCCCCAGGTCCAGAGGCTCAGATGAGGCCACTGGGTCACTAGTCATTAATATGAAGCATAGCATGTCACTGTCTTCTCAGACCTAAATGGGACATCTATGTCAACTTGAGGGCAACCTCAAGGCTCAGGAATTATCATGGGAGAATGATGGGAGATGTCATTATGTAAAAATGTTTCTCTTATTGGTTAATGAATAAAGAACTGTTGGCCAATAGGAAAGCAAGATAGGCGGGACTAGGAGACTAGGAAGAGAGAGGAGGTAGTAGGGAAGAGATTCAAGATGGAGGAGGGAGAGCAGAACGCCAGCCCTTCTCTCCGGTAAGATAAGACCATGTGGAAGTACATAGATTAATAGAAATGGGTTAATATTTAAGACAGAGCTAGCCAATAAGAAACTAGTATCTGGCCAAAAAAATTATATCTAATATAGTGTCTTTGTGTGTTATTTGGGGCTGGTGTGGCAGTGGGCCCAGGCTGGCCGGAAAAGCAACTCATAACAGGAGAGGGATGGAAAGAATGTAAAAGCCAGAGGATAGGGAGGAGTGCCGTGAAATGCTCTTTGGAAGATGGATGACATAGCTACTGTGCTCATGAGTGAACACATGGCAACTGTGATTACCTGCACATGATCAGATCAGCATCCACAAGCATCAGAAGACCATGATAGGTAGACTGGGTGGTTCATCAGCCCAAATGGAGAGGATGCAAGGGGAAAGGGGGCATGCTGGAGGCATCTGGGAAGAGTTGGGCTACACGTGGCGCACTGTTTCTAAGTATGAACATGTCAAAGATAAATAAGACCCAAAGAAAGGAAACTTTCACCTTTTCAATGAAAGACTTTGAAGAAAATATCAACAGTTTTAGTGATGATTGTCTCTAACAGCCAGAGTTATCTGATACATATCTGTATTTCCTGCCAATAGGTAATGAATTCTTTTTCTAACATAGCTACCTGCCGTCTCTGGTCCCCAAGGTTCTGCTGTTTCTTTCCATTACATAAGGGTTCTCCGTGCAGATTTCCTTTTCTAGATTCATATTTCCTCTACTCTCAAATATTTGTGAGAAGGAAATATCCATTTCTAGCCCAAACATTACTCCATTTTTTTAAAACTTTATAATTTTTATGCATCATCTCCTGGGCATCTCAGAGTTGATGTACCAAAAACTGTAATTGCCACTCTCTAAAATCTTCTGCCTCCTGATCCATTCATCCCCTGCCCATTGCTTGTCCGTGGAGGATTCACTTCTGATATTACAGATGATAACTGCATGCATTAATAAATCCAGGTGCCACTTAGAGTCACCCATATCCATGGATCCTGTGATATTTTCACTCAATAAGTTCATGTAGTTTTAGACAATAATCTGCTGTGTAAGTAGGGACTTTGTTGGTATTTAAGGCCTTTTCAAATGTATTTTCATGTAACTAAGTTGATGGGGGATGTTTGGAATGAATTTAGATGCATCTAAAGCATTTATTTATTTTTATTTTTGGCTTAGATAATATTGATAGTTTTATTCAAGTTATCTGGCTATAGGAGATGCCATGTGTTTTTGATAATTATATGTCAACAATTATTATTTACATCTTTAAATATCACTGAAGGAATGCTGTCTACTTAATTTGTGTTTTCCTTTCTATATCTTCCTGGCAAGTCATTACATCCAGCTTGTAACTTAAGATAAAAGTTGGCAAGGCATACTTAAACATTTTAAAATGAACAGCACAGATACCAAATGATCACACTAAAATATGAATATCTCTAGACTCAAATATTTCCCTGACGCACTGCCTTTTATTTTAATGTAATTTCTTCCCAGCTTAAAAAGAATCACTCTATACCATCTGCTTCTACAATATTTTGGCATGTTCACAAAGCTCCCCCTTCCAGACCCTGTGGTTCTGAAGTTCCTTCAGAGAAGTCTGTTAAAGAAAACACATCAGACGAATTTCCATCCTTCTAGACCATTTCTTAATAAACAGCAGATGAATTAATCAAAATGCACACAGCTGCACAAATGCTCCCTCATAACTGCATTCCTCTTCTCATTGTCCACTGGACTCTAAGCTTGTAATTTGCCCATGGAGAGACTATTTGAGGTACTACACGTTCAACCTATGTATGCCTTTTCTATAAAACATGCAGATGTGGTTTTATAAGCTGAATTATTACTTCCTTATCATCTCACATATTTCAATAGTAAGCAGGTATGTTCAGTAAATGGTCAGGGAAGTTCACAAACAGAAGCAGTTCTAACCAGTAAAATAATTTTTAGGTGCTGGAGAGAAGTCTTAGGGGTTTAAGGGCCCTGGCTGCTCTTCCAGAGGATCCAGGTTCAATTCTCAGCACCCACATGGTGGCTCACAACCATCTGCAACTCCAGTTCCAGGGATTCTGATGCCTCCTTCTGGCCTCTGAGGGCAAGGCACGCTCACAGAGCAGGAAAAACTCACATGCATATAAAAATAATATACATTTTAAAAACTTAAATATTTCAATAAATAAAACAATTTCCTTTCTGAAATTTAAATCTATCTTAAACAAAAAACAGGGCATTTCCAATTTTTTGTTTTGTTTTTGCAGCAACCGTAGAAGAAGAGGCCCCCTTTTGAATGTATATTGAACAATTCAAACTCAGAGTCATTGGGTTTGATTTGTGAGTGAATATAATTGACATCTAGACAGTGGCACCGACATTGATGAACAGCAACAATCCAATAGTCTCTCCAGGGAAGTCCACATTGAAATGTTAACTTTTTAAGATTACATTTACCTCCAAAGTCACTGTTTTGAAGTACATTCAACACTTGCCTAATCTAGATTCTAAACAGCTTCCATAACAAATCAGTGCTTTTAAATTTTTTTGTCATTTTGGGGATGCTATCAGTCTGCCTCCTCCAATATTGTCCATCCTGATCCATCTGTTTTGCACACTGGCCAAAGTTAGCTTTGCAAAGTTAAAATAGTGTTGCAAGTCCGCATATCTTCATGTGGTCCCTGTATCTGTCCCTAGGCCTTGCCCTTCCATACCCACTCTGGCTTTTGCATCTTCTTTGTTCTGCCCAATGGGTTTTGTGTTTGTTTGTTTCTCTTCTCAGTGGTTCACCCCCCCCCCCCATTCCCCTTCTCTGTTAGTTTCAGGCCTGAATATCTACTTAGGATAACCTCTATGGAACAAAGGACTGGTCAGGGGAGTCCCCTGTAACTTCTACATTTTACACCTTGCCCTCCAACCCCCCACCACCCCGCCCTAGAATTGACTCTTCACTTCTCTGTCTCTCTTACTCAACTGTATACCCTTGAGGACAAAAAACATCCCTTGTTGTTATGGAATCCTAAATACAAAAGGTAATGTTTGACATAACAGTGAATTTGATGAAAGAAAAAAAATCGTGCACTTAGTTATTTAACAAATGACTCAATTAGCCAATGAATGAGAACTCATTTATTAAAAATCTTGTCTCTGCTGCCCTCCAGTGGTCAATTGGCTTAGGCTCTGAAAAACTTCAAAAGAAAAGGAACAAAACAAAAAAAACAAGTTCTTATTTGCGGGCAGAGTAAATGCTTTGGTTTGTAGCATTGATATTTTCCTTGGGTAGAGTTTGGTATTTTCCCCTTAGATATTATCTTTCTAATTCAAGAGCAGTCTCCATGACCAGGTAGTTTTCCATTTCCTCCCAACTTCAGAAAGCTAAACTGGAGTCATAATAATAGAAGATGCCAATAGACACAAACTGTTCATTCACCGCTTGCAGGGAATGGTTGTGTGTGCCAGCATCAGAAGCCCGTGGTGAATGGGGGTGGTGGTGGTCATAATGTCTGTACTCTCTGAGAAAATGTCTCTCGGCCCTTGGCACACAAAATGAATGGTGATGTTGGCTTTTGTCATGTCATGTGCTCTTTAGGTGTAAAACATCACATAAATGATACATCTTATCAGTAGCTCAGTATCGTCATATCTCGATAGCTCAGTATTTTACTATATTATAGTTAAAACCCTTCTTTTTATTTTAGACAGAAAAGAGGAGTTGATGGGAGATGTGGTTCTGTAAATAAGTTTCTCTTATTGGTTAATGAGTAAAGCCCTGTTGGCCAATAGGAAAGCAAGATAGGCTGGACTAGGAGACAAGGAGGATTCTAGGAGATGTAGTAGAGAGAAATTGAAATGTAGGACCAAGAGGAGTAAGAGGTCCGGGTCCTCTCTCGGATAAGATAAGACCATGTGGACACACCTAGATTGATAGAAATGGGTTAATATTTAAGACAGAGCTAGCAATAAGAAATGCTAGTAATAGGCCAACAGCTTTATATCTAATACAGCATCTCCATGTGTTGTTTGGGGCTGACAAGGCTCTGGGACCAGGCTGATGGGAAAACTACTCGTAACAGCTCAGTATGGTGCTATAGGAAGATGTTTACTGCATATATTCTACAAGCCTGTGCGGAACTGTGTGCCTGGGTCTGTGAGAGTCACATGCTGAGTTCATCTGGTCCTTCCTAAGAATGAGAGAGCAAACTTTCCTGACACTGGCTTTCATCTACTCCCAGCTTTCCTGTGATTCAGATTTCATCCCAGGATTTTCAGTAGTGCTGTTGATCAGAGTTCTCACTGCTGAGTTATTGAGACTGCCCCGTCTGTATAATTCCTCTGGAATGTTGCTTTGCTCTAACAGGGAAGTCTCCCAATTCCTTCCTAGACTGCCACTCCATCCCAAGCTTACAGTGTCTTACTGCTTAATACCCTTTCTTCCTCAGTGCACCCCATTTGTCCTTCACAAAATTGAGCATTTTATCCTTCTCATTCTCAGTAGGACTACTAGAATTTGATGTACATTTTAAAAGCAGTTGTGCATACACATTCAAGCATTGTTTTCTCTAAAAAAATATGTTACCTGCTTATTATTTTGAAAAAAAAAATACGAAATGCGTTTTAACTATACCTCGACATCTTATTGACTTGTAACCAAGTAAGTAAAGAACATTTAAATCTAACAGATTTTAGTTTGGATAATGATAATTTTATGATTGTACTAAATTTTCAGACTACATCTCTCGTTTGATGTTTATTTCAATTAACTTGACTTTCTCGTGTTATAAAAATACTTAGGTGAAATAGTGAACTCTGATTGCTCCCGGTTATATATGTGACTGTCAGTAGCACATTTCACTAAGGGAGAGAATCTTATTACTGTGGTCTCCAGGGAGATCGCTTGCATTTCTATCACACTGCATGTGTGTCATGGTGCTGCCACATAGAGTAGAAAATGTCTGCCTGCCATTTGAGCTTAGGCAGAATATCAATCATGAGAGCCATAGGGAACTTCCAGGTGTTGTGGGAGTCCTGTTTCGTTACTGTAGGTTGCTCACACTATTTGTGTAAGGTGTTCAAAGCTCACTGGACTGTGGATTTAAAACTGTTCATAAAGTGGAATTAGCTTACAGTGACAGTGGAAAGCCTTAGTGAGGATTGGCTCTGAATTAATTGTTCTTTACCATACTCTCAGTTTCTTATTAATTGAAAACAAACTGTAAATACAAAAAAGGGGGGAGTGATTGATATACAATGGTCATTAACCCAAGAATTTATGAGCACAACCCCTGAGGGAAGGCGGAAGGAACAATGTCCTCCTGAGTGGCTTTTGCTTTCTTTAGAAGAACGTGTCCTCTGATCCACTGCTTTCCTCTTCTCTTGGCTCCTAAGCACCCAGGTTTTGCTTCTTTTCCTCCTCCTCAGGGGAGTTTCCATCTCATTAGCATCTATCTCGATGAAAGACTCACTCTTTCTCATGACTTCTCTCATCCAGTGCACAGTGCTGAGTCTTCTTAATGTCAACATTTCTCTTCAGGATTTTATACACCCCGTCAGTTTCCTTTTGCTGGGAGTAATTTGAATCCATCCCAGAGCCTGCTGCCTCCTTTCTACTCACTTCTACCACCTTTTCCCAGACTGATTTGCTCTCTGTATTGTTCACTTTTCTGCCATGGGGACATAGTAGCTTCCAGAAGCAGAATACATTCTTGAGGCCTAATAGTTTTAGTCTGTCACAACAGGGAAGAAGGCATGGGGGGGAGATGACAGCAGCTGGAGCTGGTTATCAGCTTCTTCACATCTTGGTAGGCTAAGAAGCAGGAAGCTTGGATTCGAATTGAGAACAAGGACCCTCAAGGCCTATTCTTGCAGTTGGCCAACTGAGGTCTATACCCCCAAAGGATCCTGAAACAGTGCCACCAGCTGGGGACCAACTATTTGATGATTTGCCAGATTCAAGACTTAGCATTCTTCCTAAGCCTGATCCTCCATTCTGTGAGCTTGGAAGTACTTGATCTTCACTTTGAATTGTATGTAAAGTGTGACGTTCACACATGGAAGTGTGCTGAGGCATGAGGTTTATGTAGCTCATTTGGTCTTGTCCAGAAGTTTATCTCTACAGCATATAGTGGGAGGCCTAAATTTTCACTTCTACAACTGCTTTGGCCTCTCCAAATTCTCTCAAATTAATTGTACACAATACATTTTAAATTTTTTCAACTACCACTGAAAAACATATTTTCCTTCATCAGTATGTTTGTTAAAAGTATAGACTGCTGGGCCTGAATTTAAATGTCATTGTGAGTGTGTGTGTGTTGATGTTTGAGTCACAGATATCTTTTGGAAAGAGTTGAAGATGTAAACAGAAATGACCGTGAAGGCAGTACCATTTTAGACATAAGTTTCCTGATGATCAATACTTGATAGAAATGGGGTTTGACATGTTTAAATTGCCTAAACATTCAGAGGCTGAATAGCCCAGGCACAATGTCACACTGTACAAGATTTTCTTGTACTTCACAATTCATTTTCCATTTTAACTATGGTCAATTATGACAGTCCAACTTGTTCTTAACAAGTAAAACTTTTATGTCTACCCAAGCAGAGTCTTACATTTCTCTTGGCCAAGAAACAGCAACCAGATTCTTCATGTCATGCAGTTTCATGTGATTTCCAATCTACATGTGTTGCCCAGTTGCTTTATAATAAATGGAGTGTCCTGCAGTGGAGCCACATGCATGAGGAAGTTCCACATGGAGGTGATTACTTCCTGAAACTTCCAACCCTTCTGCTCCAATATGAGTGACATCCCTGGATGCCAAGGCTCAACCTCTCCTGTTTATAGCATCAGGTAGTTTTATTCATCTACATTAAATTATTTACTTATTTGATGTGTTTTGTGTCTTACCTGTATGTATGACTCAGCACTACATGAGGGACTGATGTCCAAGGAGTCTAGAAGAGGGGGATGGATTCCCTGGAACTGGAGTTACAGATGGTTGTGAACTACCATGTGGGTACTGGGAATCGAATCCAGGTACTATGGAAGAACAACCACTGCTCTTAGCCCCTGGGTCATCTTTCTAGTCCTGGGATTGTATACTTTTAAAATGTACAATTCCACAGAGCTGAACAAGATACATCTTAGTAAATTCTGCCTATAGGCCTTAGATTGGATATGTGTGAGCTAGTCTGTTCTCTGCCTCTTTCTCTATTTGTCTGTCTTTGAAAAGAGGACCTGGCATGTTCCTGGCCTCAAAGTCACTAAGCAGTCAAGGACCTTGAACTTTTGACTCTCCTGCCTCCTCCTGAAAACAGGGATTGTGATTCTGTGACAACATCATTTCTAGTTTGGTGCTGTGGTAAGGATCGAACCGAAGTTTCCATGCATACTAGGCAAGCACTCTACCAACTAACTAAGCTACCACTTCAGTCAAATATATACCCCAAAATAGGCTCACACTTATCTTTTCTATAAATTAAATGGACACCTAGCTGTGAATTCAATGACTGGAGACACCAGTGGGTCATGACATAGTAAAGGGACTGTACTGGTGAGGTACCAGAATCCCTGATCACTAACTCATCTTTGCAGTTAGCAAGAGGGTACAAGACTACAAATTCATACATATGCTTAGATTTTCCATAAAAAATATGTGTTATATAGGGCAATTATAACAACTGTGGCCTTTGTAAGACTGTCAAAGTGGGTAAGGTAAAACTTGTCTTATCCACAGTTCTATTGCTATGAAGAGATATCCATGACCATGGCTACATATAAAAAGAGGCATTTAATTGGAAGCTTGCTTACAGTTTCAGAGGTGAGTCTGTGACCATGGCAGTGGGGAGCATGGCAGCAGGCAGGCAGGCATGACGCTGTAGCAGTAGCTGAGAGCTACATCCTGATTCACAGACAGCATGCAAAAAGAGAGTGAGACTGGGCCTGGTATGGGCTTTTGAAACCTCAAAACCCACCCCTGGTGGCACACCTCCTCCAACAAGACTATACTTTCCAATTCTTTCCTGACAGTCCACCAGCTGGGAACTAAAGATTCAAATATATGAGCCTATGGGGGCCATTCTCCTTTAAGCCACCATAAAGTTCTTAGTTCCTGTTGACAAGTTTACTGCACATTAGAACTAATGCATTAGCTGGACTTATATTCATTTGCAAGATGGGTAGGTTTTGGGAATTGTTGTAAATATAGTGTACCTAGATACTTGAAAAGATACTTAACAAATCATTTATTGTATCTTTGTAAACAAATCTACCTCTAATAAATAAAGAGTAATAATATCTGTTATTGTTTCCTCTAAGTTATTAGCATATATCTTGTCAGATACTAACCATATAAAAAGATCCATCGGTCTGTTTTCTACTTAAATGTTCTGAAGAATTGTACCCATTTGAGACCTCACTTTTGAGCCTATTAGATTCCCCACCCCCACATCATTTACTAGGCTACTTCACTTGACCCCAGGCTTTGGACCTACTGCTCTTTACAGCTTTCTCTCTCACCTGTACTTTTGGCCACACCTCACATTGTCTCTTTGACAGCTTCTATAAAAAGGGCTGAGTGCAAGGTGAGGGTCCAATAATGAGGTCGAACCAAAGGAAAAGTGATGGAGTCATGCCTCGATGTCCTGAGGAGGCTCAGTGGTGCCCCGTGCAAAGGTTGGTTTAAGTAAATCTTCCACAGGATTCCTTTTTCTACCCTGTTTTTCTTCTTAACTGTTTTAGTTTGGCTTTGGTAAATGTTGGCTTCCTTTGTCTCCGAATTTGCATGTACAAGTTGATCAGCAGATGGCACCACCAACCTGAAGAAACCATAGAAACAATGGGAATTATTATATATATATATATATATATATATATATATATATATATACATATTATATATATATAATTCCCATTGCAAATGCAGTTGTAAAAAATGAGATAATAAAGCACGATTTTATAAGAAACAGATAACATTTTAATATCACCAAATTTCAAGTAAACCTATTTGATAGAATGTAATCTACTCTGCAGGATTTAGCCAACTGCTTTTTAAACAACATTTTATTATAAACAGATCACCATGTAGTTACATATTTCTCAGCAACACGATTTATTAGGGCTATATAAATATATTATAATTTAGCTAAAAATAACATGTTACAGGGAACTTAGGTTATTTCCAATATCTTATTTTCCTAAGTAGCACTTCCTGAACATCCTCCTGCTAATTCCTTAGTTGTAAGGTGCACATTTAATAGTCATCACAGGACACAGTCTTAGAACTCCTGCATTAAAATAAATTTTAAAGTATTAATTTTAAGATGATCACAAGAAAGGACCTTATAGTTTGTGCCTTCCTTTTCCTTTGCATTGTATACATTGGATATTGAACCACTTATCAGGCTAGAGATGGATCACTTGCTGTTCTTCCAGAGACCGAAGTTTAGTTCCTAGCACCCACATAAAACAAATTATAGCTGTCTATAACTTCAACTCCAGAGTATTTGATACCATCTTCTGTCTTCTGCAGGTACTCACAACCCACAGGCATGTGGCACACACACACACACACACAAATTAAAACTTAAAAAAAGAACCATTTATCTCAAAATAGGCACAGAATGTAAATCTTATTTAATTTATCTTGTATTATAAGTTCACCAACTCTTTTGTAAATATCTCTAATTTTTTATTAGCACTCTTATAAAGTCATTGTTATCATTAAAGTAATTATAAGAACCATTCATTGGAATGTTATCCATGAGGGCTGTTATTTTCCTTTAGAACTAATGTATCTGCTTTTCTTTTCTAAATGTTTTAAGTCTTTTGAATTATCTTGTGATTGTGATTTTTTAATTACTTAAAATTAATTTTGTCTCTCCTTAGATGATTACCTCAAACTGTTAGCTAACACAAACCTGTTTTCTTTACATTGCTTCTGCTCAGGTATTTGGTCAGAGCAAGGAAAAATGTATGACAGTCAGATTCATAAAGACAGGGACTATAATGGGGAAGAGGAGGTGTCCCAATATCTCCCAGAGAATATGTGGATCAGTGAGCTGTGTTTGTGTGAAATAGGACACAGTTTTGTAGCCGCGATATTTCTGAGATCTCTGCAAAATGTTTTGTATTTTGTGGCCTCTTGAATTTTACATGGAGAAGAAGGCTAAAATCTCAACAATTACATTTTTTTCCATTGCCATTTTCCCATGTATGTTTTATCATTCTGTCATTTGGTGCAGTAAAACTTGGAATTTGTAATTTTTGAAATTGTTTTTATTTCTAAAAGGTATTTTTCTCTAACAGCTGTCTTTTGCGTTTTAAAATTGACTAATTTACTTTTGCATGTGGATGTGTGTGTGGTGTGTGGATGTATGTGAGCAGGTGTGCCTTCACTTGTGTGCACTTGAGTATGGAGGTCTGAAATTAACATCAGGAATCTTCCTCAGTCACTTTCCACCTTATTTACTGAGGCAAGGTCTTTCACCAGACCTGAAACTCATCAACTCCAGTTAGTATAGTTGGCCTGCTTGCCCTGGAAGCCCTGTGTCTTGACCTCCTAGTGCTGAGATTACAGGTGGCTGCCAAGCCTATTTGGCTCTCACATGGGCTCTGGGGAATCCATATTCTCACCGTCATACATGTGTAGCCAGCACTTTATCTGCTGAGCCATCTCTTCAGGCTCTGATTTTCCTTTCTCTCTCTCTCTCTCTCTCTCTCTCTCTCTCTCTCTCTCTCTCTCTCTCTCTTTCTCTCTCTCTCTCTAGCCAATGGCTAGAGCCTGTACTGGCTACCTCTGTCCTAAATATAAATACATTTTTATCAATCTAAGTGTTTCCACGTAGTCTTTTCTTACCAGAGAGAGTGTCTGGATCTCTTACTCCTTTTGGTCCTACATTTCAACTCTGATTTTCTTTTGTTAGCTCAAATTGTACAATGTAATTTTTTGGCATATCAGTTGGTTTATCTATTACTATTTACATTCACAGATACTTTGAAAGTGGTTGAAATTTTCAATCTTTTTATCAATTTAGAAGGCTTTCTTCACATTCACTACCTTTCCTTAAGGCTTCCTTCAGGGAACCACAGGCCTATGCCAGCATATATTATGGCTTATGGGGTATGGATTCAAAATAGCACCTGAAGTTGGGCACTGAGTATCATAAACTTGAACCTAAGGGGACAGTCCAGATTTAACTCATAACAGTAAAAATAAAGGTCCTAATCTCCTGTTTATCTCTTTATTTTATGAAGTCCTTAGTGTGGGATTTGTTAGTCTCACCATACGTTCTTTATGAAGCTCTTAACATCTCTAAATAGGCCAGGCACGGTGGTACACACCTTTACTTCAAATCTTTGAGAAGCAGAGTCAGGCAGAGCTCTGTAAGTTCCAGGACAGCCTGGTCTACATGAAGAGTCTGGGTCAGCTAGGGCTATGTAGTGAGACTCTGTCTCAAACATTTCTAAGTGATTTATAAAATCTCCACCCATGAATGTGGGCTTGATCATGCCATTGCTGACAATAATTATCTTTAGAATGTTTAGTTTTCTAAATTTAGTTTTTAAAAGTTAATCAGGGCATATTATGTTCCATTTAGCCTGTCATCCAGATCAGAGTGTCTCTCTGGGATAAAATAAGTCGGTTGAGGAGTCAAGGAGCAAGGCATATCTCCATACATCACTTCCTTTCCAACAAAACCAACTCCTCAGCCACTGAGGCCCACTTTATACCACCCTTTGTTCAACATTCATCTACTTACTACAATATTGGAATCTCAGTGAGCAACTAGACCCTGACCCCAATGAAGACTTTGCTCTTCATTTCAGGCTTCCTAAGGAGGTTCTGATACCTTCATCACATACGCAGGGAGACAGAGAGTGGTACCCATGGGTGATGCTGCATCACATACTCAGGTGGACAGAGAGTAGTACCCACCAGTCTTGGTGCATATTTCAGAGACACCTACTGATGGAATTTAGGCACATGCACAGCTGTGCTTCAGATTTCCATAGGGCATGGCTGGCTTAGCTCTATACTCCTCTGGATAGTTCTCAGGAGTGTACTGGCTAATAACAACCAGGAACAGGTGAAAGCCTTTCAACACTTCTTTTATCAGCAGTCCTGACTTTGCAAAGGATGAAGGTTATCAACCCATTACTAGCCTAGCCAAGTTTCATGGTAGTCCAGACACAGTAGGGTTTCCTAGGGACCCAGATGCTCCTAATAAAACTTTGACACATTTGGGCAGGACCAAGGCTTCAGTTTATACCAGACTGTGACAATCGGCAATCATCGAGTGGGGAAGTCACTGAGCACACAGGTGCCCTACAGGGCCTGCCAGGAAGACTGGGGAGTAGTTTTTATTAGTGCATTCAATTTAACTTCCTTGTCGTGGTGGAACCAAAGAACTTTAGAAATAAGGCATTCCTTTAATCGCTAGTAGTTGGTCAGTACCAGGTTCCTTGTATCTTATCACAGAAGTAGCTGTCAGTTTCTTTCCCATTCCCTAAAAAAAAAAAAACCCATTTCTATATTGAGATTTAGTATTTGCTGTTTTCTAAATGTTGAGAAATTCCATCAATTTATAGTTGTCATGCTTTTTCTTCTTTCTGTTGAATTTGTTGAATTTTCTTTTCTTTTCTTTTTTTTAGATATTACTTGAAATAAGCATTTTTTGTGTACTGTAGTTAGTAGCCAGTCACAAACATTGTAACTATATTTATCTTTAAATTCTGCTAGATGAAAAACAGGTCTATTTCATTCCCGATGTTTATGTATGAGCTTTATTTGCATACAAATCTTGGTTATTCTCTGACCCTGCTATCATGAGAGAAACACTGTTATCTTATTGGAATGTTGGGGTGCAACCTTTGTTTATGTGTAGGGGTACATACATGAGATATCACATATCCTGCTTATTATTTTGCTCGAGTTCTGTTTTTCAAATTACCATAGATATAAATTTGTAATCTAGTAAGAACAGCATGATAGGCTAAGCCATGTTCTAATTTGATGCCAAGCTCAACTATCAAGTTTGTAAACAAATGTTTAAGCCGATATTCTGAAGCAAACCTTCGTTGCTTGATATATGGGGGAGTTCAGTGCTGCTCTGGGTATGAATTGGAATCTACTTACTGCCTGTGAGTCAAGCTGCAGACTCAAATGCAGCTGGCCCTGCTGCATGACACAGAATTGTCTCCACCAGTCACAAATTACATCTGTCTATGCCTCTATTTGTTAGACAATCTGGCACCAGGGACAGCTGAGACAAAAGATTTTAAAACAGCTCACTTGATTGATGTGTCTAGAGCTATCTCTAAATCCAAATAAAATGCTAAAGTGCTATCAAGAGCATGTAAATCAAGCATGTCCCTCTTTGAGCCCTGACAGGGTCTGGCTAAGGCCATATGACACTCACACATGTAGACTGCAACTGACTTGTACCACACAATTAGACAGGTCACATTTTAAAGCTGGTTCAGCTGGGAGGTGGTGTGCAAGGCCCAACATGTAAACTATGATGAGATAAATCTCAATGGTGGGACCTAGGGATGTCAACCAGGAAAATGCATATGAATACAGAAAGTGGTTGATGTGGAGGAGATGTGTAGGGATATCATCTGTGACCAAGGGGTGGGCATTATATAAGTAAGCTAAATGCCAATCACTAGGGCTTCACTTTAGGGAGAATCCAGAGCTGGGTCTTCAGGAGATGTGACAAGAACTTTCCAAGTTTTTATGTCCATGACAATTCTATCCACAGGGCAGTACAGCTAAAACAAACAAATAAACAAGCACAAACAATCCACTTTGTTATCTGTTGTTCCCGTTGTCACCAATCTCTGTCTAATGCAGGCTGTGAGGAATTTACTACGAGAGTGTGAAACTCAAGAAATTAACCACAAGCCCAAAGACTCAAAAAATAAGGAGGTAGGCAGAAGGCACTGTAGCAAATTGAGCCCAGGAGTCCCTGGACTCTGTGACTTCTTGTCACCAGGGCCACTTCACCAGACTGCTGCTGCCAGGGACCATGTGATGAATGAATTCTAAAGCAACACTTTGTTTTGCTTTTGCATGAGGAATCTGATTAACCCATTATAGATATGTGATGCACTTTAATTACAGGGGGAATAGAGTCTGAAAGCTTCAGAATCTTCAATGTTAGGCAGGGCCTTGATGCCAGAGCAGGTTCTGAGAATGAAGAGGTGAAGGGCCTGGAGATCGAGCGTGTGTGTACACACACACACACACACACACACACACATACTACGCAAGTGGCAAATTTCTGTATCAGAAACTTTAGGGTTTTTTTGTTGTTGTTTACTTATTTACTTATAATAAAAACTTGTTTCTGTCCCCCTTCCCTTTTTTTGTTGTTTTTTGGGGTTTTTTTGTTTGTTTGTTTGTTTGTTTTGGTTACTGGAGAGTGAACCCAGAGGCCCAAAGATACTAGGCAAGTGTCTCACTCCCAAGCCAATATAAATGAAGTCTTAGAGTAGCCCATGTTTTGTGCAAAGGGATGTGGGAGTGGGTAGTCACATGACTCTGTTTTTCTGAAGTGTTTCAAGACTGTCTCCCACAGCTTGTGTACTCTGAGATGCATTGTGTAACCCTGGATCTCATTCCTATCATCACCCTCTGTCACCACATTTGACACTCTGAAGTTAGTGCCCAAGGCCCATGGCATCCTTGTCAATAGGTGCCTATTTGAGACCTAGTAGTGCTGTCTTATGGCTTGGGCCTCTATGGAGAACTACTACTTTATCCTGCCCTGTTGTCCCCGGGCAGGTGTGGCCCTCGGGCAGGTGTGGCCCCCAGGCAGGTGTGGCACTGGGGTCTAGTGAGCAGTAGCTGGTGGAAGCCTTAAGTTGATGGGCTTTCCTGAGATCTGCTGACCCATGCCCAGCTCAAGCTCTCAGCATTCAGGATGCCTTATTGAGGTTTGAAATGACTCGGTCTTGAAGGTAAGTGCTGTGAAAGTCAGTACTGATCAACCTTCCCTCCGCAGGCCTCTTCAGCCCTGTAATGGCAGGGATTCTTGGATTTAGATGACTCCTGCTGTCCTATCCAAATGTAGTTATTTCACTATTTTCTTGGTCAAGTGCCCACCTCCCTCCAGCCAAAGTGACCCATCTGTTCTATTTCATTTTTTCATTTGCATCTTTGATACATTTCTTTCACAGAAAGGCACAAAACAAAAGAAAACTCGGGCAAGAAGAGCTCTTATATCCCTGCACCCTATGGCATCCACTCTTCCTGATATCCTATCTCCGTAGTTAAGGTCTGCTGAGCTCAAATGCCACCCTCTCTGAGCATGCTCTCAGATTGTCCCCTTGTTGCCTGGCTCCCATGTGTTCTTAACAAACCTCTCTAACACTTACTGTACTCTCTCTCCCCCATTCTTCATTCCTTCCCACCCCCACACTACTACCTCTCTGGACAGGGTCTCGTGTATCCCAGAATGGCCTCAAATTTATTATGTAGCCAAGGATGACTTTGAACTTCTGATCTTTCTGTTTTCCACCTCCTGCTGCTAGGATTACACATGTCCGCCACCGAACCCTGTTTACGTAGACCTGAAGACAGAAGGCAGACCTTCATGTGTTCTAGACAAGCACTCAGTCAGCTAAGCTGTGTCCATAGCTCACCAAAGCCCTGCTTAATTGCTGGTGCTGAGGGTTGAACTCAGGATCTAGTTCTTGCCAGGCAAGCACTCTGCAGTGGAGCTAAATCCCCAAGCCCCTGCTCATTCTTAATTGTGATTGTAATCACATGTCTCCTGGCCAGGCTGCAAGGGGCCCCAGAGCCATATTCAGTTACTTGAGTAAATGTTCCTGTTTGGAAGAAAGGTAGGGAAGACAAGGAATAGGTTTACTTACACTCTCTACTTTTTTTTTCTTCTTCTTTTGTTTTTAATTTGAGACATTATGTCTTGTTTTGTTCCCCCAGTTTAGAGAATGAAAGTAGAGAATGAAGAACTAAATTTAACAGAACCACTGATGATTTTTTTTATTTCAGTTATATTAGAAGTTATCCAGCTGCTTGCAAACAATTAATAAAGGAAAAGAGCTATATAAATGTATCTTTTCATGAGAATTTCTAGATAATACCCACTTGTTAATAATGTGGTATTCTCTTCTGGCAGAAAAAATGAATTGTTGACTGTGAAAATACCACTCAGTCATATCTCTGTCCCTAAACAATATACAATCTCATCTTTCATGGCTCTCAGCTGCGCACTGGATGACACTTTAGACATGAGCCAATGTTCTACATGCAACAAATGCTCGGCAAAGATACATCAAATTCCAGTTGGACGGGGCTTGCCCCTTCTGCAAAGGGCACATAAATGAATAAATACAAGGAAATCCCCTCCCATGGTGCATGTGCAGGCACACACACACACACACACACACACACACACACACACACACACAGAGGCACGCACAAATCTTTAGAGCAGCTGGGTCGTATTAGAAGTTGCAGGACTTTTGTTAGTTCAGATGTTTCGGGGCTGTTAGGGCACTCTGAAGAAGAAGTAAATATTATGAGAAAGTCTCATTTCCATGCTGGTCATGGGGAAACACCAGCATAGTTTACTACAGTTTTCTAGTAAAACAGTCTCATGAAAGAATACCAGTGTTAGTCACCCAGCACATGATGACTGCTAAGGCAAGATGGTCTCTGCTTTCTTCCCTGAATATTCCAAACATGATTTCATTCTGACTGTCTTCCAGATGAACTCTCTTTTCAGTAAACTCCATCCAAATAATCATGGAGTGTGTCCTCACCGAATCCATTATTAATAAAAAATCAATCATTCTTTTAAACCAAATATGACCTATTTATAGAACTTCATGTGGAAGAGTGAAGGTGGTCAAGAGAGAAACATTTGAACTGTGGAAAGGAAAGCTGGTTGGAGCTGGGAAGGAACAAGACAGAATCTAGATGATCGCAGTTGATAAAACTGACTTAAGAAGACAATGTACTCAAGAATGGTATAACATGGACTTATTAATTTGTAAGGAGAAAGGGCTTTCAAAACAACAACAAATAAATCACCAAAGGTTTGTCCAATCACCTCATTTTCCTTTATTACCAAACTGTATGGAAAGCCAGTTAGTACCTAAAAAAAAGATGTAGTAAATATAGAGTCAGAAGATGGGGATACAGAGAAATTGATTTTTAATGGCCTAGGACTGACTAAGATGGATCTCTCTCTCTCTCTCTCTCTCTCTCTCTCTCTCTCTCTCTCTCTCTCTCTCTCTCTCTTTGAGAGTTTGTCAAGGGATTAGAAAACACTCTGCCATGCTTTCCCCAAAGCTTGGTGCATTCTTTCCCAGTTCTGAGTCAACTTGTACTAATCCGTCTAATTGTATCTTTATTACTACTTTCACAGAGAGACCTTTGCTGGTTGTCCTATCTCAGGAAGGGCCCCTTCAGAGTACCCCAGAGCACCCTGTAATTTCTCTTTATAGCAATTACCTCAACTTGTGCTTCTATATTTATTCATTGTTCTTCCTAACGAACCCTCCAAAAGACCAGGAATTACTTATTTTGAGCCCCTCTGGACTCTCAGAGCCAGCACAGTGCCTGGCACATCTGCAAACACCCAGCAAATATCTGTCAAGTGGCAAAGCAAATGTGTGGGTAATGGCTGAGAGCACAGGTGGCAGGCTCAGGATTTCTTGACTGATACAAAATTAGTCTCATTTGTGAAATGAGGATATGATATTACCCATCTTATATCATTCTCTTGAGGATGAAATATATGAATAGATGTAAAATACTTATAAGAGAGACCAACACAGAGAAAGCACATGAGCTTGTTAACATCGTATTACAAATGATAGTTTTAAGACCTAGGAATAGAACTTAGGACTTCCGACAGCCTAGGCAAAAATCAATACTTCTGAACTATTTCCCCATCCCTGAAATGGCAACTGTATCATTTTTGTTTCCATGCTTTTAGTAGAGATTAATGACTATTGCATTAATAGTCAATATTCAAAGAAAAAATCATGGGATTCAGAAAGGGGACTGATTGAATGACTGACTGATGACTGATCAGGTGGCTCAGGGGGTAAAGTTCATCAATTCAAACAGTCTGAGTTCAGTCTGTAGGAGCCATGCGGTAGAAGGATCTGTAGGAGCCATGCGGTAGAAGGATCTGTAGGAGCCATGCGGTAGAAGGAGAGAACAGATTTCTGCAAGTTGTCCACATGTGCGCCATCACACACACATACTCTTATACACACATATATACACACACATTCAAATACATACACACTCTTATACACACATACATACATACACACACCTTCTTTCTCTTTCTCTCTCTCACACACACAATAAAAATGTAAAAAGAAAAATAATGAGCATGCCTACCTCTTTAACAATACAAGGAATAATCATGATTGTCTTACAAGTTTTAGTGACAAAGACTGTGAATCAAACACTTGAACTTATATTTGTGTTATAAGGGAGAGTTGGCATGATTGTTAAGAGTAATTGCCTTCCACAGCCAAACACCAGATGGAGCATGGGGAATCCTTCAGAAGAGAAGGAGAAAGGATTGTAGGAACCTGAGTGGTCAAGGACACCACAAGAAAACTCACAAAATCACCTAACCTGGGCTCACAGAAACTGGATCAACAACCAAGGAACCTGCATGGGACTGACCTAGGCAGTCTGCATATCCATGACAGTTGTGTAGCTTGATCTTCTTGTGAGACTGCTAACCATAGGAACAGGGGTTGTCTCCAACTCTTTTGCTGGCTTTTGGGAACTTGCTCCTCATACTGGGTCACCTTGCTCAACCTTAATACATGGTGGGGGGGGTGCTTAGTCTTACTGCAATTTGATATGTCATATTTTATCATGGGAAACCTTCCCTTTCCTAAACAGAAACAGAAGAGGGGTGGATTGGATTGGGTGGGGGGGGAGATAGAAGGAAGGGGGAAGGAGGGGGAGGAACTGGGAGGAGAGAAGGGAAGAGGGAATGGAAACTGCAGCTGGAATGTAATATATATAGTCTTTGTCTTAGTGTTTCTATGGCCGTGAAGAGACGCCATAACCACGGAGACTCTTATAAAGGAAAACATTTAATTAGGGCCAACTTACAGTTCAGAAGTTCAGTCTATTATCATCATGGTGGAACATGGTGCCATGCCGGCAGACATGGTGATGGAGAAGTGGCTGAGAGTCGTACGTCTTGAAGCAAGAGGAAATGATCTGTCTCACTGGGCAATATCTTGTGCATATATGAGACCTCAAAGCCCACCTCTACAGTGACATACTTCCTCCCACAAGTCCACACCTATTTTAACAAGGACACACCTCCTAATAGTGACAGTCCCTTTGAGTGGCATTTTCCTTCAAAGCACCACAGTCTTAGACTCTGGTTCATTCATTCAACATGTATTGATGCCAAACACCCACCAGTCATCAAGAATATTTCACAACAGTTAAGTTTCACTTTAAGGACAAAATAGCACATTTTGATCATCAATAAAATCACCAATGATAGTATAATAGAATATATATGAATATAATACATATGATAGAATACTGGTGAAAATTCTTGAAAGGAAATTTGGAAATATAGACACAAGGTCTCATAAATACAAGCTTTGATGGAATAATTCAAATTTTATATTTACCTGCAGGCTTTAGTGAGAAGATGACTTGAAAAATAATAAATGAATTACTGAGAGTTTATTTCTCACAGTTAAATTGCAAACTAAAATGAATGAGTGCCCAGATGATGGCAAACCTGTTTACTAAAATAAAATTTGTAATCATCAGTGAGAATAGAAATGTACATTAGGTCATATGTGGGGTTCTCTAAACATCATTGAACATATATTTTCTATGTATCATAAGAAAAAGAATAAGAAATAAATGTACATATACTGTATGTTATTTCCTAAGTATGGCCCCACTGTTAAAAGATGGTTGCTCAAACAAATCATTGTTTTATTCTTATTTTTAAATCTCAATTTTTTTCAAACAATATGAGAGAATAAAAATTGACTAAAAGTCACATTAGCTTATTGCAGTCTCCAAGTGTTTCTTAATACAGAGAGTCTAGCCAATCATGATTTCACCTTGCTGATGCCAAAAACAGTTACCTCACTCATAAACAGTGAAACACACAGAAATCATCTTTCTGAGTATGTAGTATAATTATTCATAGAGCTCCACAGATCACTCAAAATTTCCATGACTTTCTCTGGTCATCAGTTCAATCTGGCCCCTGCCCCGGCTAACCTAACACAACCTCCAGCCTGGCCCTTAGGCCACACACTCAAGTTTTGAACAAAGGCCAGGAGCGTGGTTGGTTTTCTGACCATAATCTGACCTTACAAAAGTTAAGCCTTATCTGTGGTTTTATATTTTAATTAAATTGAATCCCCAGAGAGTATCAGAGTTATGCATAGAACACATTTATTTATCTTTGCATCAGCTCAAAGAGATTGTTGCAAAAAATAGACTATGAATAATTTGACCTTGTCATGCTGATTCACTCCTGTGATACAGTTCTGGAACTGTTTTGTGCTGTTGAGTTGTGAAGAGAATAAGGCAAGGGATGCTCTTTCCTGAAATGGTATAGTTTTCTAGACTAGAAAAGTACTTTCCAGGTACTCTTGAGGCTGATGTTGCACACTTCTGAGTCATATTGACTCAACACATTGTCAGTTTATTGCAGTGTTAATGGATGATGCTAGAAGGTGTGGTAATCATCATGTACAGAATCAATTGTGTGCACAGTGGAACTTGTTAGGTAAGAAAGGTGAGATGATGTATTTGTTTTTTTGATCTTTAAATCAGCTGGCAAAGAAGGGGCAGAAACTTTGGGAAAACTATCTGTATAGTTCTAATGTTTTATGTCCCCCTACCCCCCAATGAAGGCTCCGCCAATCATATGAAACCAAAAGGAACATAACTGACTCAGGGCTTATGGGAAATGTTTCTAATCCAGGCTCGAGTTTCAAGGTAACTCAGATCTCAGATCTGTGGTGTGAACTAGCCTGTCAAGGTGACTAGCTTTGCAGACCAATTACCACTTCCATTCCTTAGCCATCATCCTGGCCTCCTTTGCCCTCTTCAGGGACTTTTTCTACTTATCCCCACAAGAACAAGAGTACCTGGGCTTCCTTCAACCTCCCTGGCAATTATACCTTACTCTTTGCTCTCTTTGAACACACACACACACACACACACACACACACACACACACGTTCCTGTGGGTATATGTGTGTGCATGCATATGTGGAGGCCTGGGGTCAACTTCTGATATCATTCCCTGGCAGCTAGCCATCTTATAGCCATCTTAGGTTTTTTTTTTTTTTTTTTTTTTTTTTTTTTTTTTGAGACAGGATCCCTCCTTGGCTTAGACTCACTGGTTAGGCAAGGTTTTTTAGTCAGTGAGCCTGTCTGTTTTCCTAGACTGAGATGACTCTCAGCCATGCCTACCTTTTACTTTTTTTCAGGGGAGAGTGTGAATGCAGTCCCCCACTACCATAAATTATACAGTCAAGTTTCCGGAATTTGGGGAAATCGGAGGGATCAGCACATTCAGAGTGCAATGGATAGGCCTCACCCTTCGAAAAACCACCTTCGTGACCATGGTATCTCCCCTGCCAGGTCTGCCCTCTTTTATGTGGAATCAAACTCAAGACCTCGTGTTTGCAAGCAAACACGATCTCCAGCCCTCTTTTGTTTTCTTAATGTGAGCTTCCTCATCACAGCCTCTGAACGCAGGCCTTGCTAAGGGCCACACCTCACTTTTGCTCCATCACGATGACCTCTGCTACGTGATGGTTTAACCTCAACTTATTGAAAAACCCAAATTTCACTTTCCATCCTAGATTTTTCTGTAAGGGCGAACTTGACCTGACATTTCTACCTCTACCTTTCAGGTGCTAAGAATATGGGCCTGTACCACTGAGCTTGGCTTTATGGGTGGTGGTGATAAAACTCAGTGCATGCTAGGCAAACATTCTACCAATTTAGACAGATCTTGTTCCAAGAACCTTTTAATTTTTAGATGTTCCCTCTTATCCAGTCCTCTGTCCCTTAGTGACTTCACCACATCCATTCAATAATCAACCTAAACATCCATCAGTCATGTCATCGTAAAACCGACATGGAAGCAGCAATTTTTTATAAACTAATCTCAGAAGTGACATGCCATGAATGTTGTTTGTATTCTGATTCTTAGAAGAGAGTCATTACGTCAAGGAATGGGATTATACTGGGGCCATTGCAAAGGTTACCGACCACATTCTACCATTCAGAGGGCAGGAGTATCTTCCTCCTTCAGTGCTCCCTACCTTGCCAAGAACATCTCTCACAAGGCCACACAGCCTGATGGATGCAGTTGTCCGTGTTGCTTTTGGACTCTAGTACTGGCTTAGGGCCTAGCTGTGATTTGCTGAACTGAATTGAATTGTACAGTTGTAAGCCATGGTCAGAACGTGTAAACAGTGCTGATGTCTGGGAGTAGGTTGAAAAGTAAAGCTTATTGCTCAGGCTTTTATTGTTGTTTTCCTCAAGGTTTTCCAAACATAGTTGCTTTTGTTTTGATATGAGGTCTCACCATACTGCCCATATCAATCATGAACTCATAGGCTAAAGAAACGTTCCTACTTCATCTGCTAAGTATCTGGGGATACAACCACTTCTCTCCTGCATGATGCCTGTGACCACTTAAGGAGAAGTGGGGGAGGGAGACACTAAGCAGCCATGGGGAGACGTTTGTAGTTCTGGTCGGACTCAGATGGGGGTTTCCAATCTCCCCTCTCTGTCTTTCCATAATATCTGAGGAATTTCTATTTAAGATCTAGGATGCAGGAAGGCAAAAGAAATGATACAGAATGGAGGCTTATAGGATACTCAGGGACCAGATAGCAGCTATATCATAAAAGAGCTAGGCACAGTAAGTGCTTAGCACTTCCCTTTTGACTCCAAATGACAAAGGCTAGGGAAACTCCACATCATTCTTTTCCCATGCATGGGGTATGCCCAGAATTCCAGCCTGGTATGTTTCCCCAGATAAGCTAGATAAGTAACACTTTGTTTTCTACCAAAAATACAGTTTTCAAGTATTCAGCACCAACTTCCTCATCTTCCTTTCTCTCCCATTGAGAGTATCTCCAGTGCACCCAAGTTATGACACAATTCTGAGCAGCTTAACACAACTGCACTCCTTATAGGAACCTTCGTGGGGAACTTCACATTGAAATCACAACACTGGTAAAGAGTTATGATTGGTAGGGAGACCCATAGGTTGATGCTATAGCGAACATACAACAAATTAATGAGGCCTTAGACTGAGGCAGAGAGCAATGAAGTAGGCACGAACTGAATTTACTCTTCAGCATGTAAAGTGTTAGAGGACTTAGGCTAAAATCAGAGTAAAGTCATTGGTGTCAAGAATCACTCTCAGCCTGAATACTTTGAAAACTGAGGAGAAGACAATGACACACAGAAGTAAAAGATTAAGCAATTTCCAGGGTTCCAGCAGGATGATGAGTTTGTTAGTGCACATGCTGATATTACAGGAACCTAGGGCCAAATCCTCCAGTTCCATTAGGCATCTTCAATATTGGATTAATTAAATTAAGACATATTCTTTGCACTGCAGAAGTCACGTCTGAGAAACTACTTTCCAGGCTATCCATACTAGCTTCCCACTTTCACATAAGAATTAGGGCAAAAGGGGAACAAGCATTGGTACGATCTTGCTTGGGGATACAGAGAGCTGTATGAGAGCTAATACTGTCTCCCGAGGAGCACCTTAACATTGGGAAAGCATCTTGTAGAGACCAACTTAAGCCGTGTTAACTTGAACATTCATGTTTATTTACATTTTTGTACATGCATGTATGTGTGTATTCATGTTTATGGGGTGCATGTGCACATGTGTACAATTGCACTTGGAAAACAGGGGACAACCTAAGGCGTAATCTCCCCAAACACCATCCACATCCATTGAGACAGGTCTCTTACTGGACTAGAGCTCACCAATTTGGCTAGGTTGTCTGGATAGCTGTCTAGTCACTGTTCTGTTGCCATGAATAGACACCATGGCCACGGCAACTCATAGAAGAAAGCATTTAATTAGGGGATAGCTAATGGTTTCAGAGGGTTAGTCCATGATCATTATGAAGGGGAGAAGGGTGACAGGAAGTCAGGCATGGTGCTGAAGCTTATATCCTGATCCACAGACAGGAAGGGGAGAGATAGAAAAGGGAGGGGGGGAAGAGAGGGAGCAAGAGCCAGTAAGCTTTGATGGCCTTTTAAAACATCAAAACTCACCCCCCCCTCCAGTGACATACCTCCTCTAACAAGGCCACAACTCCTAAACCTTCCTAATCCCCTAATCCTCTCACTGGGAACCAAACATTCTTATATGCCAGTCCATGGGAGTCATCTTCATTAGAATCACTCACCATTGAAGCTCAGGGATCTTCCTGGCTCCCCCTCCAGTTTAGATCACAGACTTGTGGAATCATACATACATTTTTCTATGGGTTTTGGGGATCATGATTTCCAGGCAAGCGCTTTGCTGACTGAGCTATGGAATCACTCCAACTTGAAAAAACTTTTGAGTTCATCCAAAGCTTGTATGGATTAAGCACATTATCATGAGACATGCTTTTTAGTAGGGTACAGCTGTCATTGACCTCACCAAGAGCAGGAAGAGCAGGAGGCACAGGGTCCCCGCTCCCCTCCTACAGTGTGGTGAATGGCATGTTGGAACTAGGTCCAGCATCAAGTCATGGGTTTCAGAAGCATTTTAGTGCAATGAAAGCTGTGGTAGTGACAAGACACGGCATTTTGTTTTAATTAGTGGGGAAAGGTGGGAAAAATTGTGTGTCCTGTTCTGCTCTGATCCCACTGTTAAAGTTTCACAAAGATTCATTTAAGATTGAAAATCAGCAGCTGGTTTTCACTGGCATGCAGGCTGCCAGATGTGCAAATGCTTTTAAGGGCAGATTCAGAGATGTTAGGTGGCTACAGACATTATCTACTGCTGAAATGGTTAAAAAACAAAACACAAATTTTGAGTGTGTCTCAAGTGGTAAAAAGCAATGCCAAGGACTTACCGCTGGGGAAAACCAATAGTTGAATTCTGTGTGTGGGGTGTTCTATGAAGAGAACAAAACAGACAAGAGCATGGAGCAAAGCAGGAAAGCACACACTCAGAGAAGCCAGTTGAAAAGTCTCAAGCAACAACAGAGAAGTTGATACTGTTACACATTGGAGGAGCTCAGGCAATATAGCTCAGTGAGTTATCTCGCTTTTATTTGACTTTGGGCAAACATGTTTTGCTAGACAAGATATTAAAACTTGACATAGGAGCTGGGGATGTGGTAAATTGGTGGGTTGATTGCTTAGTTTGCTCAAAGCCCTGGGTTCAATCCTCGGCACCATATAAACCAGGTGTGATGGTAGCACATGCCTGCGATCTCAGCACTCAGGAAGGAGATTCAGTAGTGAGCTCAGCACTTTAAGGTTGCCTTTGACTATATAGGGAGTGTGAAGGCAGCCTGGGGTACACGAGGCCCTGCCTTAAACAAACAAAAAAACTTATATTCTCAAATGTATTCATTCTTACATAACATTTGAATTTTGCCTCAAATAGAAGACTTTCCAAACGAGGCAGCATTTTCTTTTTCATGCCCCTGTGGTGGTTTGAAAGAAAATGGCCTCCAAGGGAGTGGCACTGTTAGCAGGCGTGGCCTTGTTGGAGGGGGTGTGTCACTGTGGCGGTGGGCTTTGAAGTCTCTTTCACTCAAGCTGCAGTCAGTGTGAAACAGTTCATTTGTTGCCTGCCAGACGTCGAACGCTCAGCTGCCTCTCCAGCGCCGTGTCTGCCTACACACCACCATACTCTCAGCTGTCATGCTCCCAGCCCTGATGGTAGGGCTGAACCTCTGAAACTGTAAGTGAACCCCTCCAATTAGATGCTTTTATTTGTATGAGTTGCTGTGGTCATGGTGTCTCTTCACAGCAATAGAAACCTTAATTAACCCCCACCCACCCACCCACCCAGTCTCTTCTAGTACTTTTGGTCTGGGATTTGACTTTGGTGTAATTAATACGATTCAGATGTAGTCTTTTCAGTTCTCTTGTGATTTTTGATGATAGTTGGGTACATTCAGCAGAGAAAAGCTATCTTATAGGGCTCTACTTTGTAAAACATGTTAAGAGTAGTCTCTCTGTTATGGCTTATTTAGCTTGCTTGTTCAATTTTTGATTGACAGTAAGCTTCTTTAGTTCAAAAAACAAACTCCTGGAGTTTGACTGTGTTTATCTAGTGGATGTACTATACTGACTCAGGGAATGGTAGTTCTGACAAAGCCATCAACTGCCACTTTTCTTCTTCACACGCTATGCTAAGACTTGGTCAGAGCATTGAAGAACAAAGGAAACACAAGTTTAGGTGACATTCTGAGTGTCTAGCCTTCCAGTTCCAAGAACAATTGTAGGAACTAAGTGTACAATGATAGGTTGGAATAAAACTGAGCTCTGAGGGGAAGGGAATTTAATTCTTCTTTTTGTAAAGAAAACAAACTTTAAAAGCTGTTCATAGCTTGCATACTTTCCCAACATTTTAAGCTTTAATAGACAAAGGTAACTGGACACCTTAAAATGTCAATATCAAATGGTCATCTCTAAACACGTATCACATATACAGATGAGCAATACTAAATACACTCAACAGCTCAACAGGATGTGTGTGTGTGTTGCGCACGAGTGTGTGTGTGTATGAGAAAGAGATAGAGAGAGAGAGAGAGAAACAATAATAATTAAGGTAGAAGAGGTCCTGAATTGTAGAAGGAGTGATAAGGGCAGTGGATTAACTATAGTAGGCTAAGTATGGGGTAGAAATGTTATATATACTGATATATGAAATTCTCAAATAATAATAAAGTAAGTATTGAAACTTAAAAAGAGCTAGGTGTGGTGGCACACTCCTTTAATTCCAGCACTTGAGAGACAGAGGCAGGCAGTTCTCTGTGAGTTCTAAGCCTGGGTCTATAAAGTGAGTTCCAGAATAGTCAGAGCTGCATAGTGAGACCATGTTCCAAAAAATTTAAGAATTACAATGTAGTTATATTTTAGTTAAGTTGCATAGTTAATGTATTCATAAATTTAGATATTATTTAAGTACCTTATTAATATAACATCATATTAAGAAACATATTTTTCTCAAAGGAAGCTAACAACTACTTATGATATATGAAGTTGTCCATATGTGATGATGATGGCCTTTAAAATATATTACTTCATATTATATGTAAGTATTTTGAGAGTTCTTGGATTAGTATTTCTAAGTGCTATTAATCCTGGTATTTGTATTCTTAATTGTCTTTTTCAGTTTTTAAAGTGTGAATTATGTGCTTTGTGGAAGAGAATGGAATGTTCCAGCAATTTTTCAGTTACTGGAAAGGTTCATGGAGAATACACTATAACTAGGACCTTTAAGCATTGAAAGTTTTCCCTACTAAAAACCCACAATCAACACTGAATGTGGTAGGCTAAACAGGTTAAAGCCAGTATTATAATCTTCCTTCCACTGTTCTGGGTGGTGAAATCAGTGGGCAAACATACAGGATGGACAGATTTGCTGGTTAAAAAATCATGTTTCCAGGGCCCATAGATCATCATCTCAAACTCTTGTGGGGAAATCATGATTTTTTTTTTTTTTGTCTCCACTGATGACTGGAATAATCTTAATGAAGTTGCTGTTGCAGGTTCTGAGGTTTTTCTTTTCCTTGGTACTTGGAAGTAGAAGGGAGAATTTGCTTAGATAACTACCCTGTGAGAAATTTCTTATTCCTACGACATTCAAGAACAAATCTCTATCTGCTGAGGAAGTTACTACATGAGACTTTAGAGGGAGGTCATTAGGACCAGAAGCTTGACTGACCTCATCATTAGCCATGTGTGCACATGGCAATAGCATATATGTCTGACTAGAGTTTGCCAAGTTGCTTATGCCAATTTGTAAAGAGATCCATAAGTCAGTCCCAGATGGTAGGCCTTGTCCAGTGTGATCTCTGGACAACACTTTCTAGCTTGATAATCCTTTCAGCATCACCGATTAGCCATATTTAATATTTCCAGGATAGTAACAGTACATGATAGAAACTGAGTAAAAGTGAACATGTTAAAGAAGGTAAAAATACCTTTGACCAGTTTAATATCTAGGCCTCCTAAACTAGCAAATGTTGATTAAAACAAGAAGTCTGTTTGTGCAATATAGATAGTGTAAGGAGTAAGGTTTTTCTGCCTGCTGCTGGTCTTGTCCTGCGGCTTCACCAGCCCCAAATAACACACTGAGACTCTGTATTTGATATAACGATGTTGGCCAGGTACTAGTTTCTTATCGGCTAGCTCTGTCTTAAATATTAGCCCATTTCTGTTGATCCAACTGGTCTCATCTTACCGGGGAATAGGGCAGGCGTGTCGTTTTCCCAATCTCTCCATCTTGACTCCTCCTTACTACTTCCTCTTTCCTCCTTGTCTCCTAGTCCCTCCTATCTTCCTTTCCTATTGGCTAACAGTGCTTTATTCATTAACCAGTATGAGAAACATATATACAGAATGACATCTCCCATCAAGATGGAATGTAGAGATCATCCTCAAAAGTCAAATCTGCACTAGAAATTTACCTCTACTATGGAGATTCAGGTTTTTCTCCCAGGGATGAGGAAGGTTATCCAATCCCAACTCTAAGTGACAAGCCCTAAGCACATGTCCATATAGGCAACACTGAAATAACTTAGGATATATATTATATACCAATATATTAAAATGCTATAGTAATTATATATTATTAATAATACACTGATATGTTACATTTAAATAGTATATAAAGTGTGTAGAACTAATAATTAAAGAAGAGGTCTTGAATTTGGGAGGGAGTGGAAGAGATGTGGAAGGAGTTGGAGGTAGAGGGAGGAAGGGATAAAATGATATAAAATACATTATTGATGTATGAAATTTTCAAAACATTAAACAATTTATCTTTATTGTTTAGTGATTATAAGAATCTTTGCACAATTCATAGTCTTTAAAGCCTTAATATTAGTAAATGAAAAATAGACATTGTTGTATGTGTTTTTGCAATAAACAGAGGGTAACTCTGATTAACTTAGGAAAAAATAATTTGTTGGAAGGCCTTTTGTTAGCTTATGAAATGCTAGGAAATCCAAGAAATCCACTCAGGAATAAAGGGCAGCTGGTGTCTAGTACAATGGCCAAGATCTCATAAGGGAGATAGCCAGGTCAGGGTGACACAGCTCAGCTGCTGAGCATGGGGCAGAGACTCTGCCATCCCTGGACACTGGATACTGCAGAAGGTGCTGCCATGACTGTGTAGTACTGTTGGCATGGATGCCACTGGATACTTGATATCATTGACTCTAGAATGAATTCCAACTTTCCCTTCTTAAATGATCCAGATTTCAAGTCCCTGAAAGGTGTCTGACTATCTGAGCTCAGGTAATTTACCCATACCCAGCCATCAGGATTGAGAGGAGCAGGGATTTGCTTTTCTTAGCATCTGTGCAGAGAAGAGAGCAGACTTCTACTATAACACACACACAAATATAAATGAAGATTTGAGTACTGGGCTTCAGAAAGTGTTCACTGTCAAAGACAATCACATCTATGCCCATGATTACTACCCGGTCATAGAATGGCATCTAGACCTGTCATTATTTTAACATACTTAAGCTCTTTAGGGTATCAGTGAGCATCTGAACAGCCCTTGGCAGGAGATGACACCGAGAGAGATGAAGCCTGAAAGAGTAAGAGGAACATGACAGCCCTATAGAATTTAGTTGACGAGAGCAGCTGGCCCCAGGGTCTGGAGCAGAGGGTTCCTTCCTTCAGCACTGTCAAATCAGAAGCGAGGACTTAGGCTCTTCCAACTCTACTTCCCTTGGGTTTTCAGACTTGTATCTTCAAGCAAAGCTTGCCAAACCACTTAAGCACCCAGCATAATATGAAATGTATCTATGCAGACTACTTTGAACCAGGAAGAAGTTCTGGGTTCAGGAATGTGACCAATGGTTCTCAGAGAATTTTGTGCAAAACAACCTTTATAACACAATGGTGCTGAGGTGGGACTTCAAAGAGGAAAGGATACCATAACAGAAGCAATGTAGTCAGTTTCTGGGAGCAACTGATGTTGTGACTGAACAATTAAAAAATCAACAGTGGCAACACATGAGAATTTGAGCATGCCTGCCTCTCCTACTTTGTATGTCATCTGTGTACCAAGGAGAGCTAAAGCTTCCTAAAGAGTCCTGCTAGAGTTTCCACTCCCCACTTGCCTTCCAGAGCCATTCTTAAGCCACAGTCACTTGCTCTGTGACCCAAGAAACTGACTTCTATGAAACTTACCACTGGGTTTTCTCGACCCCTCATTTCCCACTGGGTTTAGACAATGGAAAGAATTTTCTAGAAATTGGAGCCATCTCTGAAACTGAATCTCTCAACCAAAGGCCATACTTCTCATTGGGAAATTGTGTGTAGGTTTCGGGGTAAATGTTTTCTCTAGCATTGATTAATAGCAACTATTAGTGGCTCCTGGGTTCTGCACGAGGTTTTTGTTTACAATTTGCACTTTTGTATATAGCCCTGTCTTCTTTTTGAGTAGGCCATTCCTGTCTTCCTGGAACTCTCTATTAGTGGCTTTTCTGTTGCTGTGATAAAATACCATGACCAAACGTACCTTACAGAAGGAAAGGGGTCATTTTGGCTAATGAATCCAGAAGGATAGACCCTATAGTGGCAAGGAAGGCTTGGTGGCAGGCAGGAACGGCAGCAGGAACACAATGTTGGCTGGCCACATTTTCACTCATACACTGGAAGCAGGGCATCAGGGGAGAGTAGTCAGGAAGTGAAGAGAAACTAGGAGGGAGGGTGAGTGGGAGGAGGGAAGGAGAGGGAGAGGGTCAGAGGGAGAAAGGAGAGAGAGAGAAAATAAAGAAAGAGAGAGCCACGGAGAGTGGGCAAAGGGAGGGACAGGAAGTAAGTGAGAGGAAGAGGAAGAGCAGGAGAAAGGAAGAGGGGGAGAAATAGGAAGTGGGGTGAGATCACAAATACTCAAAGCCTGCTCCCAGTGATGTACATCTTCCTGCAAGGCTCCATTCCTAAAGGTTCCATTACCTCCCCACGTAGTTCCACTAACTCACAACTGGAGGTCAGGTGTTCAAATACATCAGTCTATGGGAGGCATGTCTCAGTCAGTCCACAACAGACCATAATAGCTACTTATGGATATAGGATATAAATACATCCATTTCAGTGGCTGCTTTTCCTCTTGGAAATTCCAGCTGACACAGTTAAATATTCCATGTTTTCTTTTAAGTTGGAAATCTGACACTCATCCTGGATTATTATTAACCAAATCTGCCTTCTTTTTTCTCTTCCCATGTGTCTCAAACCCATTCTATCCACACTACTACAATCTCAAAGTCTCATAAATGCCAGTGGCTTCAGAGCTGGCCTCTACACTGAGAAATGAGTTTACCTCCATTTAAACAAAATAACCCCAGACCATTCCCCAGACTAACACCTAAACCAGAAACTTTACCCATGTCTCGGGGCTACTCCCTTTGCTGTCTTTGATCCCAGTCTCCTGTTTCTTACTTCACTCAAGTGATCCCAACATGAGGACCAGTACTGGTCACTGTCCATTTTCTGCCTGTGTCATCACCTGCTAACTGACAGTTCTATATCCCTTGCTCTGCTTCCAAGCATCTATCACTTTCCATTCTCTTTTCTGGAATACTGCTTCCTTGGACTAATGTATCAGCAACTAATACCTTTTCCTCCCTCGATTCCCCAAATAAACCTACCCAACCTTCAACGTGTATCATTTAGGAAGGTGGCAAGTCCTGGTGAAAAAAAAAATATCATGCCAGAGTAAATGAGTATCAGTCTAAATTTAAAGCCAACAACCTCAGCTGTGTGCTTCCCTAATCTCTGAGGCAAAAGCTTTAAACACTTTCACACTGAGCCTTCTAATTTATAGAGAGAGACAGCAGCAGCCATCGGATGGGGACTCCACAAGCTTTGTGCTACCTTGCCTATGTATTTTCCTATCCATCCCTTCCTTGGTACTTTTAAGACTATTTATTTACTTTGCATGTGTGTATGATTACCTGGGTGTGTGTTTGTACTCTATGTATGTGCAAGTGCCCATAGAGGCCAGAGGAGGGCGCTGGATTTCCTAGAACTTGAGTTATATGCAGTTGTGAGCTGCCTGATGTGGGGGCTGGGAGCTGAACCTAGGTCCTCTGCAAACAAGCGCTCTTAACTGCTCAGACATCTCTCTAGTTTGCTGCCTCAGCAATTTTTTTTTTTTTTTTTTTTTTTTTTTTTTTTGTGACAAGATGTTGTGTTCAAAGGCCCCATTCCTCCTGCCTTCTCCGAGACATGGGGCATTCTGTCTTCTCTACCCTGTGCCTTTGACTTTATTTTTATAGGCCCCTGCAAAATACATCCCTACAACAAATGTTTGACAATTTATGTTTATAAACAACTTCTTCCTCCAGTGCTGCTAACATTCTCCACTCCAGTGTACTCTTCTGGAGATGCCTAGATTCATGCCCCAGCTCATTTCCTCATCCCCTACTCTATTTATTTGTTCAATTGACAATATATTTTGTGTATATGTATGCGGAACAGTTTTGACTTAGGTACACATTGCAGAAAGATCCAATCAAGCTAATTAACATGAATAACACCTCACCAAGGCACCAGATTTTAGGCAGCAAGCACATTAAATATATACTGGCAATTTTAAAGCCATGCATTGCATTAAATTTGGTTAGTACACAGAATAGATCACAAAAGCCCACCCTTTTAGACCAACAAGAAACATGTAGCTTTTTAAAAAATCATCATTTCTCCCCATCTCTCATCTTTCCTCTGATAAGTCCCTTCTACTCTCCACTTCAAGATTGACATTTTTTAAAATATTCCACATATAAGAGAGATCACACGGTATTTATATGTTTGTGTCTGGCTTCCATCACTTGTACTCATGCCTTCCAGGTTCACCCATATCGTGAATGGCAGAATCTCCTTCTTTGAAGCCAGTGTAGCATTACCTGATGTGTATGTATGGTATTTTATTTCTCCAGTTACACACTGATGGACACTTAGCCTTAAGTCATTCCCTAATTTGACTGTTGTGAGTAATATTGTAAGCATATGAAAATATCTTAGACATGCCAATTATTTCACTTTCTTTGGTTATATCCAAGAAGGCAGGTTGCTTGATCATTCGCTACTTCTAGAGTGTCAGGCAATTCCCATTATATTTTCCAGTATGGTTCTGATTTAGATTCCTACCAAGAAAGTGTGAGGGTTCTTTTCTCCATATTCTTGCCAGCACTCCTTATAAGTACTTACTATCATTTGAGAGGGGAACAGAGTGAATAGGGAAAGTGTGAGGTTAGTTTTTCGTTATGTGCCTGTCTATATCATTTACCATGTTTTCCTTTACATAGGATGTGTATGGACTACATTTTAGATTGGTTTACAAAGTGGGGATCAGGATCTGAGCTTTGCCCTCATTACTATGGTTTTGCAGATGTGACGGTTAATTTTCATTGTCATCTTGACTTGACTAGGAGACACACTTCTGGGCATGTCTGCAAAGGTATGTCCAGAAAGGGTAAGCAAGGAGAGAAGAGCCACCCTGAATGTGGGTGATAGCATTCCATGGGCTGTGACCCTGAACTAAATTTACAGGGAGAAAGAAGAAAGCAAGTTGAATGACAACCTTCAGCCATCCCTGCTTCCTGACTATGGATGCAATGTGCCTCAAACTTGGGTGTGATGTATTAGAATTCATCCCCCTTGCAGAACTATGAGATGGGCTACCCCTCAAACTTGAAGTTGAAGCAAGCCCATTCATCCTTAGGTTTCTATTGTTGCCATCAGCTATTTGGCCATAACAGTGAGAAAAGTCATGAAAATAGCATGCTTTTGTGAGCATCACCAGTACCTTCTTAAGATTGTGTCTTACTGGGAGAATTGGTGTATCCTACCTTTAGTCTTTTGGGGCAAATGCTCAGTATGATTTCATGCAGTCTCCCACAGGTTTCAGAAGATGTCTACCTTCTAGTCATTTAGCATTTCTTTGGAACAGGGCAATATTAACCAGTCTTCAAACATGATACAGAATAGTAAGAAGCATGGTCCATAAAATATGAGGCTAGAGAGACAAGCAGATGCCAGCAAGTCCTCCTTCAGCATCAGACTTGCATGCAGTTTTACATTGCAAGAAATCACTACAGGCTTTGGGGCAAGAAGGGGATATCTCATGATAAGATACCCAGGGGAGAAGGTAGAAGACTCTCAGGACTGTAAGAACAAGGTTAGGTCACATCATGCTGCTACAAAGGACAACGGGAGAAGAATTCAAGGAGTGTGGAGTGGGTGAAATCTGGAGCAGCTGGGCTGGGTTGACTGTGGATGGGGGTCGGGTGAGAGATGGACAGGAGTCAAAATTAGTTTGATCCGGATTCCTCATTTGAGTGCAGGGGTACTGGTGGACCAAACTCACATTAGGAACGCTATAGCTCAGGGAAAACTGTAGTGGCCACAAATGGCATCTGGTATTGTCCTTCTGCCACTGTCTTAAAAGGGATTCTGAAGGGATTTTCTTTCCCTTGTTCCTCCAGCTCTCCACTTGCGTTACTGGCCTAAGTGGATACTCCCAGCTGGCCATGTCCATCATCACAGTCAGGTCTGAGGATTCCTGATTATACTTAGAGCCTGTGGCACTGCGGACACAAACAGTCATTCGCAGATGACCCTATTGTAACAAACCATGCTTTAAAATGTAAACCACGGAGAATTTTCCTCAATAGTCCAGAAGTAACCTTCACTCTGAGCCTGGATTAACCATGAGAGAGCTTGTCAACATTCCACTGTTACAGATTCTCACCCTGGTTGCCTTCAGCGGGACTGAGAAACTTCCAAAAGGTCAGTCTACACAATCTTGTCTAAAGTGTGTGTGAGCTTCATGGTGGCTGATTTCTGATGTGGTGTGTTTGGGTGATGGAGAAAAAGAAGAGAGTTACACAGCATGCTTGATTCTTCTCCCATGATGGTTGTCTTCTGGGCTGTGATTAAAACAGCATGATGCGCATAGAGCCCTCTCTTCTAGGGAGATGTTGTCAGGTAGACTGTGAATTATGGAGGTCTGTTCTGTTTCTGGGTATGTCAAATGCTGGGGTGGTCTACACGTGTGATAAAAACCCTTCCACGCTGGGTTTGCCAAGAATATAATCCACCCCACTTCCAGATATCCAGAATGTTTTGCTCCTAAGGAGCAATTTTCAGTTTCAGCTTTTGTCAAATCATTAATGGACATTTTAGTAGCTAGAAATCAGACCTAGGGAAAGACACACAGAAAGTGCCTATGGAATCAAAGCCCGGACACATCTGACTCTGCGCTTTTGCTGCTGGTGCTGTGATTTGAGTTTGACCAGAGACTGCACTAGTTTTTTTCAGCGCTTTGGAATGTACCGGAAATAACACCACCTAAGGGGGAAAGCAACTTAAGAAAGTGACAAACACCTGTTGCAGCAGCAAGACTGTCCACGGCACTGTGGGTTCTGGCCAGAGTATTATGAAAGTTAGAACCAGGAAGAGTAGAAAATACGTGATTTGCAAAGCTCCTGCGTCTTCTCAAAGCAAGGCACAGAGAAGCAGACTAAATGTCATTAAATAGTGTTGTGTTAAGAGTCTTATGACCAAGTTTTGAAGAGTGCTGGGCTTTATTCAGATGAATTAGTTTCCATTTTGACCAAGCTGCCAAAGCACTGAAAATGTTTATCTTGAATAATTAGTGAAGGTGACATTTGTGTGCACATGGGAAACAAATCTTTAGGGTTTGTAGTTCACCTACAGTTTGAGAGGCAAAAGGTCAAGGATCCCATGTAAGTAACAGACAGCATTCTTTCCAAACAATCTGATTACACGGATTTATTATATTTTTATTTACTTGCTTTTTCCTCCACTTTACTTGGTCAAATGTACTAAGTCATTTACATCCCAATGATAACTTTAAGGCACCTTGAGGTAATAAAAAGAATCTGGACCTTTAAAAATAGCTAATAATTGCCAAAAGGACTTAACATTGGCTGCGGGTTATTCTAATACTTCCTGATCCGACTACGGATGTCCGGTAGGACAACACCTGGCTGTTTGGACCTATAGATCCTAATAGGTCTTATTCATTTTAATCTTTACCAAGCAGTTACCCAAAAGTGAGAAGGATACAGTTAAACCCCAATTTGTAAAGAAGGCAGCTGCTTTGATGTTCCAAATCAAACCTGGGCACACAAAACAGTAACAACAAGACACCTCTATTTTTATACTAACTTAGATTCTGGATAAAAATGACATTTTTAAAGTTCCCAGTCATCCTAAGCCTTCATTCAAATGCATATGATCATTCATGTCTACTTTGCAAATGTCAGAATCGTGGTACAGGGTAGTATACAGGATATCAGGTAGCTCAGCTTTTAAAGAAAACCACCAGAACACCCATCCAGTCTGGCCTTGTTACAGTGTATTTGCTGCAAATTTTAAAGTTAAAACCAATAGTTTCTTAGCCTACTCTGTTTGTTGTAAAAGTTGAAATTAGCACTGGATTCACATTGGTCTTATCCCCACACACTATCCCTAGGTGATTAGACATCTGTTCAATGTACAAGATGACTTCTGAAAGCAAATATCGCCACTGCACATGAAATCCTTAAGACGTTAATCCTGTAACACGTGGCATATTTTGATAGAGATGAGCTATTTGAATGTATTTTTCTCTTAATTATCAGTGAAAAAGATGAAGATGTCCTGGCTGTACTTGCTTATGCTCACAGCAGTTCTTGGAAGCTGGTAGAAGATAAATAGGTATCAGTCTGTTAGAGAATGCACTTGTCTGGACTAAAATGAAGGGACCTGCACAGTGATGTCTCACAGAATAAACCTTCTTGTTTGGAATAGTGGGCAGCTTCAGAATGGATGTACTTAAAACAGGGCTGTTTAAGGTTGGGGAGAAAATTCACAAGAATCATGTTTCCCTCTGTACAGTTTTCTTCATAAGATTATCTGACTTTGCAGAGTAATAGTTTACTATTTTAGCTTTAAATTAATTGAAATGCCTAACCTAACATTCAAATTCCAAAAGAGGGTCACTGTCTTTCCAGTGAGATGTTTTTTTGTTTGTTTGTTTTTTGTTTTGTTTTGTTTTGTTTTGTTTTTTGTGAGTTTAATTTCCTCACCTCAAGTAGGAGACTTTTAGAGGTCATCATGGATGAAAGTAGACAAAAGTTTTGTTGAATTTCCTCAGCTTAAGTCTCAAGAGCCCTTGCTGATCTATCAGGGTTTGTTAAATTTATGGTGGGGCATTAAAAATTCCGTAAGAGCTAAAGTTCATGTGGGCAGAATTGGAGTTATTTAATATACACAAGGATTTCCTCACAAAACCCCACATTCAAAATGACCCACTTACTAACAAACCTAGAGTGTTTAACATCTAGTTTCTCTTTAGGTGGAAAAGCCCTGTCTTTTAAATCACATGTAGGAATAGGATTCACAGATTTACTTATAAGTCAGTCAGAGCTGACACAGCTGTTGTGAACTCCATCCAGGACAGCAAGTCCCGGGCGAGCGTTTCATACCGACACTCATTGTCAGTTACTCATTGTAAGTGTAGGAAAACACTGCTGCTTTACGTCACTGCTCTTATGGGGGAAGGAAAGACTGGCAATTTCCTAATGTCCCTAAAGGTGAAGTAGGACTCTAGGAGGCCACTAGGAGGGATGAAGGGGACATCCCTAGACTGGTCCATTCAGGAAGGTGACAGAAGTGCACAGGCCCAGGAGAGTGTGCAGACAGCATGGCAGGCCTGCAGACAGCAGTTTGAGAGTGATTCTGTGCCCAGCAAGCGCTACATGAACACAGGAGTCGTGAGGGCAGGTGTTCAGATTAATTCAGGATCAGTGCTCCTCAGGGGCTGTGCATCTGAAGAACCTGAGGCTACCGAATCTGGAGTTACATGAAAATATCAGACGACAGAGGTCGGACATTGAAGAATGTGAAGCAAGGGTATTGAAGACTGGAGCAGGCATTGCAGTTAATGTCCCCTTTCCTATCCCCAACATCTTGCTGTGTATCTTTAAAGAAAGCACATAGTCTTTTCCTCAGTTTCCTTGTGGATGAGACAATGCCATTATCCCGTGTCACACGAAGGGTGATAGGCAGCATGCTTTACTTGGGTCCTTACAGGATGGTGGCTTAACCAAAAGGAACACTGCCAAGGGATGCAAACGCAAACATTCTCAAAGATTACACAGAACTTCTGTGAAAGTCCATCCCAGATGGGAACAACCACAAATAAATACATTCAGTTTCAAGGAATTAATGACACAGCTTTGAAAATGGTTGAGTGTCATTCTAGGTTAATGTTATAAGTTACCGTGACAAAAATTTTCATTTCAGAGCAATTAAGTGAGTCAGATAATGACAAATACCTATTATTCTCGTGGGAGAATCTGAAAATTTTCCAATATTGAAGTGTTTTCTTAGGTTGAAAAAGAAAGAACCAATGCTATATTGATAATAATTAGAAAAACATGCTTTTTTTTAAAGGTCTCAGCACCAATTTTTGCTTGTTTTGCAAGACAATGTTTCTTATGTAACAGCTCTGGTTGTCCAGGAACTCACTTTGTAGACCAGGCTGGCACTGAACTCAGTGATCCACCTGCCTCTGCCTCCAGAAGGTTGGAAATAAAGGTGTGACCTCCTGGCTATCAATTTTCTTTAAATAACAACAACAAAAACAACAAAACCAAGACAAAACAAACAAAAACAAAACAAAACAATGCACCTGCCTTCTTGCATTTGGGCAAGGTCATTAGTAATGATTCAGCCAGAAGATGACATGTGATCACTGTATTCTAAAGCCCACAAAAGACAAAGGAAGGTAGTATTATGACCCACTCATCCCGAGCTAGAATTTAAGATAAATTTTAAGATAAATTTTCTTTGGATCTGAAAAGGATGTGTTCATCCTTGTGTGTTTGTTGTTCGTGTGGTTCTTGGATCGGGAGAAAAGACAGAGGTCCCATTTACACAGGCTCTGGCTGGGAAGAAAGCTGGCTAAGGACAGCAAACAGGAAGTGACCTGCAGAGTCAACCATATCCTTTGGTACAGCTGTTCGATGGCGTCAGTGAACACTTCAAAGGGAATTTGAGTAGTTTCAGAAGATGGGCAAAATGCACCTGAAAAACTATGTTCTGCCACTAGAAATTAATACTGATTTAAACTTCCCATTTTCTGTGTATAACCACGACTATAAGACGCTGTCCATCTAGAGTTTGGAGATAGGCTATGTCTCTTGTGTGTGTGTATGTGTGTCTCTCTTTCTCAGTGTGTGTGTGTGTGTGTGTGTGTGTGCGCGCGCGTGCGTGTGCGTATTTTAATGTGTAAGTGTAGGTGTGTGCAAGCAGAGGCATGTATGTGGGGAATCTCTTGTTTGTCACTGTGTAATGCAGGTTAGCTGCCTGCCAGCTTGCAGGGAAGTCCGTCCTCACCTTCCATCCTCCCATAAGAGCACCGGTATTCAGACACACCTGCTCCAGTGCTAAGCTGCATGTGTGCTCTGGGGATCTGAACTCAGATCCTCATGCTTCCACATCAAGGACTTTACCCATTGAGTCACCTCTCCAACCCCAAGACACAGGGCCTCTAAGCTACCCTTAACCCCGAAATTCACCTCTATCACTTCCTACCTTTGGGATGGTTACAAAAAATGATGTCTAGTTTGCAAATGCTCAATTGTATTTACCTCTTACTTTTTGATAAATAAGATAATGAAGATAAGGTGTGAGAAGGAACACATAGAAAGTTCTTGAACAATCTCAGGTACTGATGTTACTAAAACCAGAGTCAGACATCACCCGAGACTGTCACATCATTGAATGTTGTGGGAAGACGTTGACACGATACTGCTCTCAATGACACTTCATGTATTTCTCCGTCTAAGATTTTCAAGATTTTGAGGATTGTCTTTTACTTCTTTGATCTTAACCAGCAGAGTGTGTTTCGCCATCACCGCCGCATGTCTGTGTCAGTGTGGAGTGAAAGAAACTGATGGATAAATTCATTTTTAAAATAAACAGCACATGGTAGTTAGATTTGTTTTGAAAGGGATGAAGCAGACAAAACAGAAGAAGCTACTTCTGCCTCTGCAACTGTTGACACGCCATATCTTCTTCTGTGTTGCTCTCCTGCCTTGGCATGTTTACCTTTCACGAAAGCCTGTGCGTGCTTTGTCATTGCCACACTTTCAAGTACTAATTTGCAACAATCCTATCCTGTCCTGTTTATCAGACAGTGTTCTGAAGTATAGTTAACATTCAACTTTCTGAGAAAAAAACAAAATAACATCCAGTTTCAAACCAGCAACAAATCCTGGAGACAGTCAAGCGTCAGCATGCACACTACTGTTGTAGGTCGTTTTCAGCACCCCAGAGCATAGATAGGGTGTAGTTAAAAAGTGATGGGTGTGTGTGTGTGTGTGTGTGTGTGTGTGTGTGTGTGTGGTGTGTGGTGTGTGTGTGTGTGTGTGTGTGTGTGTGTGTGTGTGTGTGTCTGTTCAGATGTCTCTTGGCTGCTCTTCACCTTATGTTTTGAGACATACTAAATCTGCTGGCCAGTAAACCTTGGGGACACTACTCGCTAAGACTGGGATTAAAGGCAGGTACTTCTGTATTCAACTGTTTCACATAGGTCCTAGGGAAGTAAACTCAAGATATCTCTGTGGCCTAGAAGTAATTGATTTGTAAGTGTTTTCTTATGTTGAGAATTATGCAATTTAGTTTATTGATAATAGCTATTTAACAATTACTAGCAAAATTCCTGGAAAAAAAATAAAAAAGAGCAATTCATTCTTGCCAGTGCAAACCATCTCTAGCAGACCATTGCAAGAAGGCAAACCCCCCACCCCCTTGCCCTGACTTCACTTTATTCCACTAGTACAGCTAAGTGAAATTCATCAGCCTCATGGCCTGAGTCATCTAACATGCCTTCCTATGTGTGTGATAGATTCTAGGGCACCAGTAATGACTTAACATTCTATTTTGTGAGGGTGGAGAGATGGCTCAGCAGTTAAAGAGCACTTGGTGAATTTCTAGAGGTCCCATCTCCAGGACCACACTGGGAGGCTCCCAACAACCTGTAATCCAGCTCCACAGAATTGCACCTTCCTTCCCACGCATTCATAGATGATGATTAATGTGTTTGTGCTCTGTAGATTTCTGAGTTGCACATGCTTCAGGAATAGAATCTTATAACATGACCCTTTGTGACTATTTCCATATACTTGCTTCTTCGTTTCCACGTTTCCTCCGTGTCAAAGAATGTAACACTTCCCTTATTTTCATTGCCAAATAACAGTCCATTGTATATGTATGTTAATTTTGTTTATCCATCTGTTGGTGGGCACTTAGGTGTCTTCCATCTTTTGGCTATTATGAGTAGTGTTGCTATGAATAGAGAGGTGAAAATATTTGAGTATCTGAGTCCTTATTTTCAGCTCTCTTGAATATGTACCTGGAATTGGAACTGTTGGTCATGATTCTCTGTTGATTTCTTTCTGGGAAACCTCCGTACTCTTTTTCCCCAGTGACCATCATTTTAACGCCTACCCACAATGCACAGGGTTCTAATCTCTCATAGATGTATTATTTTTCTTTATCTTTATAGCCACCCCAATGAGTACAGTTTTAATTTACATTTTCATTTACTTAAATTTTTTTGCTGGTGTATTTTTGTGTGGCTTGGTGCATGTTTTCACATCTGTACACACGTATGTGTGGAAGTCACAGATTGACATGAAGTGTCATCCTTGGTTGCTGTCCACTGTATTTGCTGACAACAGGGTCTCTTGCTGACTCAGCTAGTCTAGCCTGTCAAGAATCTCCTGTCTTCTCTAGAGCACCGACTTTACAGACAGGTCACCCAATGTCTAGTGGGCTTTTGAACAGTAATGTCATGGCTTCTGGCTGCTAAAGGGTGAGTAATAAAATAACATTCTGGAGAGTTCTCCCTTGTTTTTTCTCTGTTTAGCTCCTGTCATCACCACACCTCTTGAAACCGTAGATGCCTTAGTTGAAGAAGTGGCAACTTTCATGTGTGCCGTGGAATCCTACCCTCAGCCTGAGATTTCTTGGACCAGAAATAAAATCCTCATTAAGTGAGTACTGTGTGTCATCATGCTAAGGATGGATGCTGGCTCTGCCCCATAGTTTCCCACCCATGGAAATGCACCCATACTGTTGGTGGCACTGAAAGTCACCTTCTAGAATATGTAATATTCATTTCTTAATCGGAAGATCTGAAGTTCAGGGCAAAACATGGATTCATCTGACATGGGCAACGCCAGATGAGAACCCTGGATCTTAACAGAACTAGGAAGTACCATGGTATGCTAAGTCTGATGACATGTATTCCAAGACACTCAGAGGAGCTGAGGGGCCAGGCTGTCTTCCCCTCTGTATCCCCATACTATGAAATCTATTGTCTAAAAATCTGATTTCTGCATCTCTATCACCTTTTTTTTTTTTTTTCAAAATAAGACAGATTCTCAAACCGATAAAAGGCCCACTCGGCAGGTAAAGGGTCTGCTTTTCTCCCCTCATCACGATAGCTATCCCACTAAAAGTACTCTACAAAAACTAAAACAAAGTGATCTGGAGGGCGCTCTAGCAGGCAGTGTCAACACGGAATGTGCTCAGTTCACATGAGCTACTGTGACTGCTCTGTTAGGACTGGGGCTAATGAACCACAGAAAATTAGTTCTCACAGCCTTGGGGACTGAGTAGTTCCAAGTTCAAGGAGCCAGCAGATTCAGTGTGTGGTCAGAGGATGAAGGTTTCCTTTTGTGTTCACAGATGGCCACTTTGCCCACTGTCTCTTCGTGTGAGGGAAGGGCGTGGAGGAACTCTCTTGGTTCTCTTCTGTAGGGACACAAGTTGAACTCACAAGAGATCCAGTCCCATGAGACACAATCACCTTCCAAAGACCACCTCTCAAAAACCATCACATCTGACACTCGGCTTTAACACATGAATTCTGGGGAAAATGTCACATTTCATCGATGTCCTTAAGTGGGTGCCCATAGACGAGGGCCCGTGAACTGGAAGGGGAGAAAGGACAGGCATATTTTCACTGCCTCTGACTGAAATGTCATGTTTCCTTCTGTGACACATACTCTGAAGTCACTGTGTACCACAGCCTTAATGAACTCTGCCAGGCAAGCTCTCTCCGGGACGGAACAGATCACACACACACAGTTCAAACACCGGAAAACATATTTATCATTCTTTGCGATTTGGATAGAGATTTTCCAACTCACGAAGCCTAAATTTCTACTTTTACTTAGCAGTATTTTTTCTTCTTTTGTGTGGTCAGTCTTTGGAAGATTTATTTTAGTTTACATGTATGAGTATTTTTTCTTCATATATGTATATTTTGTGCATGCATGGTGCCCAGAAGAGAGTGCTGAGTTCCCTAAAATTGGAGTTAGAGATGGTTGTGGCTTCTGGGAACCAAACCCAAATCCAGAACCCCTGCATGAGCCAGTGTTCTTAACCACTGAGACAGCTCTCCAGACCCAGCAGTACTCCACGTCACCTTTCTCTTCTTGAATTTTACTACAATCTTCCAAGGACCACAAGGTGTGGCTTCAACAGTGTGCCTGGAAATTTCCCTGGCTAAATATGAGTCCATTATTCATAAGATCTGAATTCGAAATGAGGGTGAGGCATCATTTGGCTGAACTCTCTGCCACTCTGGCAAGAATCATCTTTCTTTCATCTCCCCCCGCCCAGGTATCATCCCTTGTTCTGTCTTAGCCCCCACCAGTAGAGGTCTTAACATTCATATTTTTATCAACATTCCCTTCACATCATCTGTCAGCTAGTGATTACTTTGGCATTCTCTAAGATGACTTAGCATTCTCCTACTCTTTCCAAGACCCCAATAGGTATCATTAACAAGTATGTTTCAGCTGATAGTCTCTTTAAAAAAAAAAAAACTAGGCGGATTCTGTTTTGTTTCTTATCATGCTGCTCAAAACTCTGCCAGTTCACTGCAAAGCCACACCTCCATTTTCAGGTATTTGTGTCAGCAGCACCATGATTCTGGGTACCAAAACTTGTATTTATTTTCTACTGAGACTGTCACAAGTGGTCACAAATGCAGTGATATCAGACAAAATATCGTATTAGTTTACAGTTCCAGGGTGTGAAGCAATCACTGGCAGCTCCAGCTCTTCCTGGATGCTCCAAGACACAATTGGATCCCACAGGCCACCTGTGTCCTCTGGTTCCTTCCTCTGTTCATAAACTAGTAGTCACATGACTGGTTTCTGCATGTCAGATCTCCATCTCTCTTTTCCATCATAAAAGGATCTTTGTTACTACATTTGTCCCTTGTGGGTAATCGAGAATGTTCCATTTTAAGTCCTCCCCCCTTTTTTTCCCCCATTTTGACTCTTAACTGTGTTCAAATCCCCCTTGCAGTGTATCACAGACTCTAGTGACTAAGACATGATGGGTCTTTGGAGACAGTCATTCGGTGTACCATATACATTTGATACTGAGAGTTCCTATTATAAAACAAACAATAAAATAAAAATAAAATCCAACAACAGAAGCCACTTGGTTTTAGTTGATGATTCCCCTCCAACTTCTTTCTGTTGCCCTGAGTCTCTTCTCAGTGGACAATTGTACATAATTAAATAGACTATGTATGTGCATACATACAAGCACACACAACATGTTTTTATAGCTTGAAGATCTTTTATTTCCTTGTGCATTCTAAACCAGAGGCAGAGAAGTGCCTGCCACTTGTTAACCATCTAAAATTCGTTTGTTTATAAAAAGGGGAAGTACTAGAGTTTTGGAGAGGATGGAGGGAAGGGAGAAAGAATAATTAGGGTAATCAAAGTTTACTATATGCATGTGTGAAAATGTCCTAATGAAACCTTTTATTCTGTTGAATTAAGATATGTTTATAAAGCATATAGAATGAGCACAACTTACAAACCCAAAGGTAATTTGTACAGTTCATTTTAAAGTATTTATTCAGTCATTAATGGCTTCAACAAAATGAAAGTAAGATTTTGTTACCATTTATTTAGTTAGTTATAAACTCATTGCTTATACTCACATTTATTGAAACATGCTATAATATTAATGATTATTAAATTGTACTAGAATAAAAAGGTATAGAGAGTTGACTCGGTGGTTAAGAACACTGGCTGTTCTTCTAAAAGACCCAGGGTTGATTCTCAGCACCCACATGCAGCTCCTCACAACTATCTGTACTCTAGTTTTAGGGGACCTGACTCCCTCTTATGGCTTCCATAGGAAACAGGCATGCATATAGTGTACAGAAATAATGCAGGCAAAACACCCATACCCATGAAATAGAAAATGCAATGAGTAAAAATTATAAAAAGAATGAAAAGTACTTGTTTAATGAATAAATGGATATCCAATTAATTGTTATTGATATCTATAAGTATTTATTTCTTTCTGTTCATTACAATTACATGCATGTTCCTTTTCCAGTTGCTTTTCCTTGCAGGAAAAGATTCATACATCTTAGTTATGATATACTTTCTTGGCATGGGGGGGACCTTAATTCAATCCCCAGAATATACATACTCAAAAGGAAAGTTGATTGTGGTAGTGGGTGCTTGTAATCCCATCCCTAAGTCTGGTCTGGCCAGGGGGTGGGGCAAAGACTGGCAAATCCTTGTGACTTGCTGGTCAGACAGCCTTGCATACTTTGTAAGCTCAGAATGGCATGCGAGCATACACAGACGCACATACTTTCCTGAGTAAATGTTGCACTTGTTCTTAGCAGCAGCCAACACCTCAGAATTGTTTTGTACAACTCAACGGTGCTTTGATTATGGAGCCCAGAGAAACCAGATTATAAAAAATACATTTCCTCTAACTCTTTATCTGCTTCCTCACTGACTGATCATCAATTTGATCCATTAATCAAAGACATGTGTAAGTGTGTGTGTGTGTGTGTTTGCATGTGTATGTGTGTGTGTGTTTGTGTGTGTGTATGTGTGTTTATGTGTGTGTAGGTGTGTGTGTGTGTGTAGGTGTGTGTGTGTGTGTGTGTGTGTGTGTGTAAAACCACACAGATGGGACACTAATCCTCCACTTTGCTCTGTGACCTGCAGGCTGTTTGACACCCGCTACAGCATCCGGGAAAATGGTCAGCTCCTCACCATCTTGAGTGTGGAAGACAGTGATGATGGCATCTATTGCTGCATAGCCAACAATGGAGTGGGAGGAGCCGTGGAGAGCTGTGGTGCTCTTCAAGTGAAGATGAGTGAGTAGGGAAGAGCATCATCTAACATTAAAGTTGTGTCCACACATTTGTAGCAGTCACTAAACAGAACACTCCCTATAACAGAACGTCAGCTCAAGTACAAAATACAGGTTCCAGAGCCAACCCTTATTCCTGTCACAACCACGTTAAGGCAATCCTTTAGTTTTCTGTCCTCTCTTGCCTTGTTTTTGCCCTTCACACAGCTCTTGATTATATTTGGGAACTTCCTTCTGAAATCATTGTGCATTTTTAAAGCTTCCGTTTTTTATTTTTATTTTTTATTTATGTATGTGCTTATGTGTGCTGTGTATGTTCAGGTATCCACTGAGACCAAAAAGAGGGCACCAAATCCGTTGGAGCCGGAGTGATAGGTGGTTGTGTGCCACTTGCTGTGCGTGCTGGGAACCAAACCCTGATCCCCTGGAAGAGCAGTAGGTGCTCTTAACTGCTGAGCTATCTGACCAGCTCTTTCTGTGCATTTAAAAAGCATAGTTCCATTATGGTCAACACCTGTTTTTTTTTTTTTTTTAAATATCTCATCCTTTTATTTATTTCCTTCTGAGTGGCTTCCCACTTAAACGGAGGATGCTCCAGTTTCCCAACCTGGCTACTCGGTTTTCGCTGCAACCAGAAGCAACTAAGCCATTATCCGTGTATTCCTCACAAACTGCTCTCTCATGGAGGCTTATGGGGTTCTGGCCATTCTCTTCTCTAACTCCATCAAGCACCTGCTCCTGAACCCCACATACCCATCAGAGTCTCCCATTCTACTCCCAGTATCTTCCTGTTGGTTTTGTCTGCCATCATCCTGGAAGATTTTAATAGCCAGGAGGTGGAATCACCCTTCGAAGCCATCACCCTGCAAACACCCAGTGTTATTTAGCTGAACTCTTTGCTATTCTGACAAATCAAGGACCCATACTGGGCCTTGCCACATGCTGGCAGATTCAAAGACTTCAGTGCCAATATGTCACGTTCTGACTATGAACACTTTTGTATGGCTTCACTGGATGTGGGAAACTTGCTTACACTTAAGACTTGCCTCTGTGGTGTATGTACAAACTTGCTGGTTTCTCAAGTAAGAGCAGTGCCAGCGCTTTCTGGCCTCAATGCACTTTGCACTTGTAGGTACCTGCTATTGGCAGCAATCTCAACCCTGCCATAATGCAAACTTTATTTTCTCATTACTAATGACAAAAAAAGAAAATCACACATGCATTTATGTTACCGTCTGATAGAACCCGGGTCTACTGGAATCTTTTTGGTTTTAGATCTCCTTTTTTTTCTCCATTATTTCTTACCCCTGGCTGTTGTTTCGTTGGAAGAAATCAATTTTTAAGAATGAATTTGTCTCTAATGGTTCTTTGCATAGTAAGCTCCATTTCTTGGATGACACAGTGCTCCATGTTTCTCTGAAGGAATTGCTAGTGAATTTTTAAAAAGGACATTTTCTTACTTTATTTTTGCTTCATCCAAGATAAATTATGCTCTCATCTCAGTTCATTTCTTTTTTTGTATTTTCCCTCAAATGTGTGTTAATCTCCTTAAGTATAAGTTTAATAGAGTATTTGATTACCTCAAGCAGAAGCTATTGTGATTGATTGTGGAGGACAGATTTCATAGTCACCATGAGGAAGTAGATGGCATGCGTCCAGAAAAGACTTATGATGTGTTCCTCAACAAAGGAATCAGGGAAAGAGGCCAATACTGCCTCAGTGGCTGAGAAACGAAGGCTCCCTTCTGATAAAGAATGTTATTTTGAGGGAATGGATTCACTTCAGTAATTCACTGTTCTGCTTTTCTTCCTATGTTGTTTTCTCTCAAACATTTTTATTTTTTTTTTTTAAGTTTGGTTCTACACCAAATCCTCTCATCTCTTTCTTCCTTCCCTGGCCCCATCTTCATTTTAGGAAGAGTTATGTTTGTGTGGGTATTTACTAGTGTGGCCATTCCAATTGTTAAGTTTTGGATGATTCCTAACCACCACAATGATGCCAGCAACACCCTTCCCCTAGAACATCTCCTTTGAAACCTCAGGTTCAACCTAGGGCTCATGCTGGCACAGCAGGGTACCACCGGTACTTTGCTTCAATAAGCTAGCCATTTCTGATGTGTTCCACAGTAAGTCACAATTTCTCGACAGGAGACTCTATGCTTCCATGTGACTACTCTGACCAGCCCTAGCTTACTTTTTAGTCCATTTCCCAAAGATTCTCCTTACCTCCCACTGCACAAGTGACCAAGACAGCTGTTTCCTGGGAAGCCAGGAGATAAATCCTCAATACAGCAGATAGCTCCTTAAATTTCTCACATAAAACATCATCTATGACCCAGGTTCACTGTGGGGATCTTGTTCACGGAAGCCAATGAAAGGAATATTGGAAACTTCTCTTTGACAGTAATAAGAATATCAACTTCCAAACCAAGGTTTTGCTGACACGTATATAACAATACAACTTACAGTCAAAGTGGCCAGCAAGTAGCTAAAGTTTAAGTGTTCCCTACTGTGAATATAAAACAGAACTATAAATTCTAGAATATAGCAGAATGGCCAAGGCTGACATTTTCTTATAAAATATTTTAAGTCTATCTTGTGTGTTCGCCATAATATAGAGTCATTTTAACAGTAAGGGGAAATATATGCCTGGGTTAAAAACCAACAGGCATTTAATCTTTGTAGATATGACTGACAATGACACAAAAGGCTCTACAGCACTCGCACATGCTCACATATAAAGAAAAAGAAAAAGTATTTATCCCTTGCCTGTCTCTATTAAGGTGGCCTAACACACACACACACACACACACACAGACACACACACACCACACACACACACACCACACACACACACACCACACACACACACACACACACACACACACACACACACACACACACACATCTCAGAAATCTGTCCCAGAAAGACATCTCTCTGTTCTGCATCTATAGTATAAGATTATTAGGGACACGAGGTAGCTTAGTTCCTTTCTGACTCTTCTGTATCTACAGTTTAAAAATACTAGGGACTCGAGATAGTTTAGTTACTTTCTGAGTGCTTGGAGGCATTTGAACCTCTCAGTTCTACATGTTAGATTTAGTAACTTCTTTTCAAAGCTTCGTAGTAGAGAATAAAAATGAATCAATATCACCCACTTCTCCAGAAACATTGGCCTGAGTACTGGATGAACAGTAAACTTCTCTTTGTAGCATTTTGAGTCTACAAACTGTGTCAGAGTTTTGTTTTGTTTTTTTACAGTTAGTAACATGCTTTCTAGAGGAAACAGCATATTTAATAGTACAAAGAAGGTGGGAACTAGACTTGGAAACAAATGTAGTCTCAGGATGTGGGAGGTAGAGGCAGAAGGATCATTTCAAATTCAAGGCCAGCCTCTTCAATACAGTGAGTTCTATGTCATCCAGAGCTATGTAATGAGACCTTATCTCAGAAAAAAGTAAATAAAATAATAGAAACTAAAGGAAAAGTAGATTGTAATTCAAACTGACATGATTAACTTAGGACAATTTTCAAATGTTTCACATCTATTGGTATAAATTACAGAATGTTGAATTATTATGTGGACAGTTTATGGTGACTTTTTATTAAATGACATTTAAAATAAGAAGTACTAAGAAATTTCAGATATCTAGTATGCCTTATAAATTTGAGTTTTGCAAAAGAAAATAGAGGTTTTAGCAAACCAGATTTAACCATCCCCTAGACTGATTTCCATTTACTAATGATCTGTCTTAGCCTTTGGCAATTTAAGGTCTCTAAGATGATTCTTGAAATTAATGCCAAGAATTAACTAGAAAGTTACATTGTCTTTTTATGTTTGATTTTCATTTTCCCCACAGAACCTAAAATAACTCGCCCTCCCATTAATGTAAAAATAATAGAGGGATTGAAAGCCGTTCTACCATGCACGACAATGGGCAATCCCAAGCCATCTGTCTCCTGGATCAAAGGGGACAGTGCTCTCAGGGTAAGTCATTTTGTATTAAAATCTGTATATAAAACATCATCTGGAACTGAAATTTCAGACAGTATGAGCCACCCAGTATGGGTGCTGGGAACTAATTTCCAGTCCTCTGCAAAAGCAGCAGGCACTATTAATAGCTGAGCTCTCTTTCCAACCAGTGTAAGTCATATTTTAAATGCTATTATCTCTGAAATCTACTAACACACTAACACACCTCTAGTATATGTTTTACTCCAAATGCATTAGCCTAACTTAAATTCTTCAATTGCTCATTAAGCACACTCTCTAGGACATTCCGGCACGGACTGTCTTGGAGACAGAAGAGATAAAAATCAGCAACATTAGAGAGGAAATGGGGGCAGAGCCCAAGCAATGCAAGGCTTATTTTTCTTACTCAGCTGAACCACTTACTGTTAGTATTCTTTAACATCAAATATTTGAGAGTTTAGGGATGACAAAGCTGAACCAATACCCAAGTTTTAGAACTGGCAGTTTCTAGGAGGAGAGAGATGAGGACTGGAAGGAAGAAAATGAGAAAACAAAGGTGAGAAACTAGAGCAAGGAGACTCAGAATGATAAATAGAGACAAACACATCTCAGTAATGAAGGGAAGTCAGATTAGAGCTATGCATTTGGGCTGGAAAGATGGCTTCACAGGTCAGAGTGCTTGCTGTGTGAGAGAACCTGAGCTTATATGCATCCATATTAATGTGTCTTTAAACCCAGTGCTTTGGGAGGAGGAGAAGGTTGTGGGGCTTGCTAGCTGCCAGTCTAACTCCAAGCTCATTGAAGATCGTGGCTCAAGGTAATAAAATTGAGAACAATAGATCAGGACCTCTTGCCACATACATGCACATGGATGTACATACCTACACAGGCATGTAGATATAACACACACAAACACACACACACACACACACACACACACACACACACAACATGTACTACTCATTGGCTTAGCTTGTATTGCTTCTGTGTATTGTCCCCATGCTTACTAATAAATTGTTATTCTGTATCATGATCATATCCTTGACTTTGTCTCACCTAAAAATGAGATTACAGATTCTGTTGCCATCTTACCAGGCCATGCACACTCCTTGGAAAATAATACATACTTATCAGGATATGTCAAATAACTGAAACAAACTATAAATCTGATGAGCTTTGCCAACTTTAGTGCCAATATTTACACATCCTGGCTTGCATTTTGTTATGGTGCATTTTCTATAATAAAAAGCTAAGATGACTGACTGCACCTTATTCAAGATACAGTAAATTCAAGAAGAGAAGAGAAATGTCCCATATAAACTCCAAAGTAATTTTAAGATTCTCAAAGAATGTGCATTCTCTTAAAGCTACCCTAAGGGTATATGGTAAAGTGTGGTAACTGAAATCAATGTTTTACATTTTTGTCTTGCTTTGTGTTTTGTTCTGGGTGGGGGGGGTGGGGTGAAATCAGGGCTGCTTGTATGCTAAGCACATTTTCTACCACTGAGCTATACCTCTAGCCCCAAAGCACAATGCTTTCAATTGTGCTTTCAATCAAACTGACACAATCATGACTTTTGGAACTCATGATTAGTGTTGTATTTTAATGAAAGAAGGGGTAAAAAAGAATAGATGCAATCTCATGAGATCATCAAGATGGTTAATTTAGTTTGTCTTGCATGGTCTCAGTAGTATCTGTAATATGCATAGATAGGATAGAAGCTGATATTTTGGGTGTTAAGAACAGTGATAAATCAATGAAATAAGGCAAGTGTGTCTTTGACCAAGGCTGTTTTCAAACCCATGTTCCTGTCTTTGGCAGGAAAATTCCCGCATTGCAGTTCTTGAATCGGGGAGTTTAAGGATCCATAATGTACAAAAGGAAGATGCAGGACAGTACCGATGTGTGGCAAAAAACAGCCTGGGCACAGCTTATTCCAAACTGGTGAAGCTGGAAGTTGAGGGTAAGAGGCAGCATGTGTCCATCATGGTCTGCTGAGAACGCTGTGCTTTGGGCTGAGAAAGATGTGATGTAGGAAGCTGTGGTTCCTCAGCTCTGAGGGCAAGGCCATGAAAACAAAGAAGTCAGAAGACACATCCCTAGCATAAAAGACCAGATTCTGCCTATTGCCCTCATTGCTGATAATTTTGACCATTGCAACAAACAAAATTCATGGTAATGAAAAAATAATACGACACTATTTTAGTGTGTCTTTTTGGCTTGGGTAATTTTCTTATTTATAAGTTTGGAGACAGTAATTTTGTCTTTTAATGCATTTGGATTGATTTCTAAAAAAATTAAGATGGAAAAATCTTTTTCAAATTACAGCTTTACAAAATATGAGAAAAATAAGATAATGAATCAAACATAGAAAACATGGTCCTAATTCTGTGAAGCATGTAGCAATGACTTGAACATAACAATTATTTCAAAGAGTTTTTTATCATTAGTTAATTCAATAAATTGGTGAGAAAGATCTTTACTTAGAAACCAGAATACAAACAAATTTTAGTGTTCTATTCCTTATCCATCTGGTTCTTCACTTAAAATTATTTATCACGTTTGATTTAAAAATAAGAACTAGGATTCAGAAGGGAGGGGAGGTTAGGAGGAATAGGAGGAGTAGAAGGAAGGGAAACTTTAATCAAAATGTATTATGTGAGAAAAATAAAACTATTTTCAATAAATGGGGGAGACGGAAAGGGACTGTCAGCAGACCTGTACCATGTGAGCACTTTACATATGAAATCTTTCCTCACTCTTTCTGTTCTGAGCCATGGATTCAAGAGCTCTGACTTATTTCTTCCTCTGTAAAATCAAGGTTAAGGAATTAATAAGCAATTGGTTATGTCCCGCAGTTTGGCCTTGAATGTACTTCACAGATGATGGCTACAGATTTCTCGGCTTTTATTTTCCTTTTCTGAGTGTTGAAACATTAGACTAGACATAAGAGCAGAAACAGTGATTAAATAAACAAAGATTTTGATGGATCCCAGATCTCTGAGCCACCCCATTCTGCTTGGCTAAAATCTATCCTTTCCTGCAATTTCCATTCTGACTCAGGCTTTTATTAAAGTTATTTTTATTTCCTGAGTAGCTCCATGTCCTTTCTCTCACAGTTTTAATGACCTCGTTTTCCATAGCTGCCTCTAGTTGAGGCAACACTTTTATGGTGTCATCATATCAACTGCTCATAAAATTTCCATTAGGAAATGGCAGATTGTATGTATGTATATGTTTATATACATATTTATTATTTTTAGGTAAAGACATATATTATAGATACATTAGCATAGTTATCAATATAGTTGTATAGTTTAATACCTTCTAAATTATCAAATCTACTTAGAATTAGAATGCAATTGACATTTTTTTTTACAGTGAAATCTAAATAAACATACAACTGTATTCAGAAACCTACCTCAGACGCACTGAATTTCTGCCTAGATTCAGGATTGCTTTGAATGCTCTGTAGAATGGTATAGAATAATGCTATCCATTCAGATCATCCATCAAACTCAAGCTTCCTATTTTCCCAACTATTAAAACAATTTACTTCAAATTGGGCTTAGAAAAAGTTATCACCAATACTAATTCATTAGGGCCTATTTATATGGTGGTCTTCTATTTCCTTAATTGTGAATCAAAAAGATGGGGCACAGCTTTAGTCTTCTTAACACTGAAATGATCAAGCTTGTTGCCTTGACTGTTAACATATGCTTAGAGGGTTTATGGAAGTTCGCTATGGCTGAGAACTCATGCTAACACTTGAAGCTTCTCTAACAGTTGTTAAGAAAATCATTTTAGCACCTGTCTATTCTGCTTCCTCTACTTCTGATCAAAATATCCCCAAATGTGGCATAATTTTACTAGAGCATAATAAGCATGGCATACATGATATCTGTCATCATCTTATTGCCATTAAGACATAAACACACACATATATACAACTTGTTTTGGCTCAAGACGTTCCTAAAAATTGAAGCTGATTTCCTTTTAAACAAAGAGTTGGGCATACACATAAGTTACAGTTCAGAAAGAACTTTAAGGAGGAGTCAGTTCAACTTGGAATTCAAAATGCATAGAAAAGTAATAGCAAAATGACTGGAAGATGCTTCAAAATAACTGCAACGCTTAGCTATGTTCAGTTGGAACTGATAAATGTATGTACCCACACTTAACAACTTCATGTTAGTTATAGGCTTGTTTTTTGAAGCAGAACTCCATACTGATAATTGAGGCCATTTAATGCTAGCTACAGACGGGCACACCACTAGTAGCCTCTAGCGAGAAAAAATATGCCAGGCATGTCACCACACTGGGTACGGCACACTAAGTACATCTTAATGGTCATAACAAATACGGAAGAAATATCCTGCCACATGGAATGTAAGTCTCTCTAAATTCCCATCTTCAGGTCTGAGGTCTCTAAAGTGATAGGACAAATGAGAGTCTACCTCTATTAGTTACTCTACTGTTGCTGTGACTAAACACCATGACCAAAGCAACTCATAAAGGAAAGCATTTGATTTGGCTTACAGTTTCAGAGGGTGAGAGTCCATGATGATGAAACAAAAGCATGGATGGCTGTGAAAGAGCTGAGATCTCACATCTTGATTCACAAGCAGGAGGCACAGAAAGCACCCTGGGAATGAAATCTCAATACCCAACCCTCGATGACATACCTCCTCCAACAGGGCCATACCTCTTAATCCTTCCCAAACAGTTCTACTCATATTCAAACATATGTGGTCATTCTCACTCAAACCATATTGCCCTTCTGTCTTATGTCCATATCTGACATACAGACTTTCTGTTGAAACTCAAGCTGATCCAAGGTGTATGTTTTACAAAAGGGATGGATAGCTAGAATGTTAAAGTGTGCTCTTGATCTAAATACTTTACATGGAGGACCGAAGGTCCTATACTGTGCCATTTTAGGAACTTAAGGGACACTGAACACTGAGGGCCACACAGATGGCAGTATCTAAGAAATTGAGGCATACTGAATGCTGTCTCCTCTATTTGGGAACAAGACAGATTTCCATGACATTGTCTAGGGTAGTGTCAGGATGGAAGTGAGAGAAGAAGAATCCAGAATCTTGCAAATGTAGAGAGAAAAAGTAGGGGGGTGGGCACAAATTTTCAAATAGCTTGGCAAAAAGAGACCAGAAATTAAAAGAAAAAAGGGAGTGGCTACAAAGACTGACCATGTTAAAATGTCATTAGAAGGGAAATGACCCTACAGAGGAAGGAGACACTGTCAAAGGAACATGCTACTTTGGCACACACAGGCATTATATCCAGGGTTCAGGTAGAATTACAAACTTTATACGGCCACATGTCCTGTTTTTCCCAGGACAGTTCTCGTTGACACCTGTTGTCCCGGAATAATTATTAATAGAATCCTGCTTTTACTTTCTGAAGTGCCTAGGCTTCCATGATGTGTTATACAGCTGCTCTCATTAGGGGCAGAACATTCCCTTCCTTGGAGTAAGGAGGGAAATGGGAACATTTGTCAATAGGAACCCGTTTATAAATCAGGCATGTCTAACTTGACAATGCTGTTCTCTTGGTCTCTGCTTTCTTTAGGAAGTAGATGGCAGGTTATCCTCTTTAGGGAGGGCACAGAGTGGGGGCAGGGGCAAGGACAGTGGAAAGATTTTAAAATAGCCACGGGATGGGAACAGTGACTCAGAAGGAAACTTGGGATTGTGGAACAACTTTAAGGTTCTAGCAGAGGACAGGATCATGACTATGGGAGGAGGGGCATCTTCTACATGGCCGAATCACGTCCTACCACAATTACATGAATTTTAATCTACTGTACAGATATATATTTAGAAAAAGTGTGCTTCCATTATGTTCAAAGGCAAGACATGAGTATTGGAATTTTGGCAGAAGGGAGAATTAGGGCAAAAAGAAATATTCCCTGAGAGAGAAGCACTGAGTCCCAGAATCTTTATGCATGAAATTCATGTAGCTTAATACCCAAACACGGAATCTAGGAGGGTTGAAACCTGGGTTTAAATCTTATAGCTCCAGCAATAGACAGCCATGACAACGTAAAAGCTTTCCTACTACAAATGTTTAGAAATTCAGGATTAGCTACACAAATCATGGGGATAAGAGGTAAATATCTAGACACCAGAAATTATTAGAAATTGTGCAACTTGGTTAGTAAGCTCCCAAGCAGCTTCCCCATCGCTCCGAGGCAATGGGTGAGGTGCCCACCTCCACCTCCCAGTCTTAAGTCCATAGAGATGAGGAGACAAAGTTTTAGACCCCATGGGCAGTAGAATCAAACACTGAAACCCTTGCTTAGGGCTGAGAAGCACAGCGATGGCAAGAGGGGCCAGGAAAATTCACGGGCATGTACACACAAACACACGGACACATTTGTGTGTCTTTACCTGAATTCTAATTATTGGGGAGTGAAAAAAACAAATCTTCTTAGAAAAATATTAAACACTAAACGATATTAAATCGATACGACAACACAGTCTGGGGATCTCTGGAGGGAGAAATTAGCATAAAGAGTAGGTCATAAGTGAAAAGTTTAATAAGACAAAATATTGGAAGTGGAAGTGCCTTACACAGGGGACACATTATTTTGATGGATGAAAGCGCAGTAAGGATGAGTTCACAGCATGAACTGTAGCTGTGTAAGTAGGAAGGAACTCACCTGAGTGTGAGTCAGTGCAACAAAGAGGAATTGAGTCAGAAGAATAAAGTAGCAGGGGACATTAATAAATTTGCTCAAAAACAGTTAAAGACACAAAAGGTGGAATTAAAAAAAAATGTGTATTTGCAGCTTAAAACTCCAAGCTGGGGGAGAGTGGCTTCAGAGGCCTCGTTCCCACAGAGTATCTATTGGCAGTCACAGCCCATGTCTGTGGGAGAGGGAGAGACACTTTTCATTTGGGTAGTGGCCATGCTCAGTAGATGACTCCACACCCATGCAAATAAGGGTGCCACTAATTGGACCCACTATGAGATAAGAAAATGAATTAATAAGAGGATGTAAAGTTAGAAGTGGAGATGGATGTGAACAATTTTATTATGTGCACGTGTGAAAATTCCAAAGAATAAATTAAATAATATTTTAGGAAGCTGAAAGACAATTTTGAGCTGATCAGTGATGCACCTTTAATCCCAGAACGCAGGGTGGCAGAGATAGGTAGATCTCTGAGTTCGAGGCCAGCCTGATCTACAGAGTGATTTCCAGAACAGCCAGAGCTACAGAGAAACCCTATCTTGAAATCCCTCCCACCCACCCCAAAACAAAGAAAGAAAAAAAGAAAGAAAGGCCATTTTGAGTAAATGAAAATATATAATGGATGAAATTGAACTCTGATAGGAGAGACAATTGCTCATTTAAGAGACCACTTTAGAATTTAGACACTAGAGTAACTTGATTTTAAAACATGGAAAAGATTAAATGAGTTTAGAAATAATGAAAAATATGATAGCAGAAAATTAAAAGAAAAAAAACAGCCCTAAAGATATGATTAAGAATGTACCAGAAGTAATGGAAGACTTAAATCCTCAAGTAGGCCATGAACACCAGCTCCTGATCAGTCAACAGGGTCAGCTTTATCCAGACATAGCATAATAAAACAAGAGCTATATGCTACCAAAATGTTGAAGAAAAGACAGCTTGCATACAAAGAATAACATGCAGAGAAATCACTTTCAACTCAGCTGATAATTTGGGATAGCTTAGTGGTGGTCGTTTAGGGGGAAAAAATCAACCTTTAAGAAGTACACAGATTTGTCTTAATTTGAATTCTGACAACATACCTATATAAAAATGTATATAAGTATGTTTGAGGTTAGATGCCACAAAGTTACATATATATATATATATATATATATATATATATATATATGTGTGTGTGTGTGTGTGTGTGTGTGTGTGTGTGTGTGTGTGTGTTAAAAGAATTATAATGTATACCCATAAAAAAGAGACTATGATGAAATTTTATTGAGCCATTAAAAAGGAGTGAAATAGATTTTATATGTCTAAGAATATCCACCATATATATTCTGAGCCTAAATATCCCCATCTCTAAAATACACATAAAATCACCACCCACATCTTAAGTTGCCATGACACTGGTTAAGGTAGGCACACAGTGAACAATACAGAATTTTTTGCAGGTTATATTATCTTTCTTCTTTAATAAGTCCTTGCACCAGGACTACCATGTACTTGAAAACTATCAATTAATTATCTACATAATTGTTCATAAGTAAAAAAAGAAAGTTAAACACCAGCCCATGTTATAAGATATATGCTAGAGTACATGTGCATCAGAGCTAACAGCCTGCATCTCTCCATATAGAATTATGTGACAAGCTGCATGGATTATACAATTCAAATAGCCCTATGCTTTTTGTAAAGAGACTTTTATAATTAGGAAGAGTTAATACACATCTTCATGCTATGAAAAAATTTATCTTCCAAATTCTGTACTGCTCTGGTAAGATATCATGAACGTTTCCATGCATCAATGAGATGTGTTGTTTTTCTGTTGACTTGTTCCATGCTTTTCTAGAACAAGCTCAAGGAAAGGGAATGTTTAGAGAAATGCCCTTGATCTAGCCTAGAGGTTGACTAGGTGTTGGCAGCACTTGCTTTCAGATGAAGAATATTGGGGGTGAGGACCTGGGTGAGAAATTACAAAGCTTTCCCTTCCCTCTGGGAAGGAAATCAATCCATGACGACATCCACAAAGGAAGTAAGTACACAGAACTTTCTAGATAGAGTAGGTGAAGGGGGGTCATAGAACAGGTACATGCCTAGATTCTCTTTGCATTTGACTCCTTTTCTTACTGGCAAGCAGAACCCTGCAGTTTTTGTCAGGGTTCTCCAGTGGTTTGGAGGCTCCAGCATGAACACTTAGTTTGGACTCTGATCTCTATAGTGCTTCCCTCAATTGGCCATTGACTCGCAACAGAAAGGAAATACAAAACAAATGTTAAGTCCCCATAGAAAAGTGTAGATCACTTTTAAGTGAGACCTAAGAAGGTACACTGGTTAGACCTTGTCAGGGAATTTCTGTTGTTCCCCAAATTCCATAGTCATCTGGATTTGCGGAAAAGGGCTGTTAGTCTCATGGCTGTGCCCATCCTCCTGTGGAAAATTGACTCTTGTTCTGGGACCTCTGGAGCAATAGATTTAGGATAAGTTTCACAGAAGGACACAGCAAGGGAAATCTACTTAACCTATTACATAAACCCCCAAATGCTCATTTTTAGTATTTGACCATATCTTAGTAACATCTTACAATCATTGGTTTTCTTACAATCAGGGATGGCTATTTTTATTCCTTTGCTGTACATGTCAATGCCTGTTGGAATTAATCTTACAGAGGCTAAAGAATGACATACCTGAACTGTGATTTCAACCTTTAGCTATGGTCATTCCATAACTATCTACAAATATGAGAATTAACATGCAGCAATCAAACAGAGATAAGCTAAACATATTAGCTTATAAAACTGCACTCTTTTAGACTAGACATGATCCTTCTTCTTGTCATTGCTTATTTTAACCAAGATCCGAGAAGCAACAATCCTATTTCCCCCAATAGAATGATGCCATATAAAGTTTTGCTTCTCAAAAAAAAATTATTATCCATATATTTTTGTTAGGTTGAAATCAGAGACAGTGACTTCCCAGTTCTGTAGATTAGAAATATTTTTCTCAAAGGCAAGTCCTGCCTATCTAATAGGCACTGTGCCTTACTTAGATATGGTTCGCATCCTATGAATGAGCCAAAGTGTTTTTTGTGTATCTGAAAGTTTCTCCCAATCACCTCTAAAGCCAGGCAGATGATCAGTGACCCAGGGAACTGATAGTGGGAAGTGCTGATGTGATTGGTAAGGCTGGCTTTCAAAGTCACATGATCACTAGCGACAACTCTACAATGTAAGGTTGAATTTCTTCTTCCATTCTCTTTTTTAAAAATTCATTTTTTCTTTTAATTTTATGAGTATGCACACACGTGGTGTGTGTGTGTGTGTGTGTGTGTGTGTGTGTGTGTGTGTGTGCACCTAAGTACATGTGTGTCCATCACATGCTTGCAGGTAACAATGGAGTTGAGAAGAGGGTGTCAGATCCCCAGAGCTAGAGTTGCAATCAAATGGGAGCTACCTATCTTGGGCGCTAGGAACTGAACCCTGGTCCTATGCAAGAGCAGCAAGTGCTCTTCACACCTGAGTCATTCTCTTCAACCCCTTTGATCCTATTCTTAACCACTGGCATAAACCTCTTTTAAAATATATTTAATCAATCGTATCTAATCCTTCAGAACTACAATATTTTTAGTGTGACAGTGTATGTTTTCTGATCATATGGGTCTTTGCTATAAGTCTTTTCATCTTTGGGAATGACCCTGCTACAATGCAAGTTTTTCAAACTGTTTTATTTTCTTTAGCTTTTGTCTCCTTTCCTTGTATTCTTGACTTAACCATGGGTGACAGGATTTACTTATCTGGGACTGAATGTAGACCTTACTGCATTGTGTAGGTATTACATCCACATGAGTCCTGTTAGATGAAGGAAAGTGAAATGAGTGGAGAGTTCTCAAGACCCAAATTAAAATAGATGGATGGTGGAATGTGCCAAGATCCCTGGTGATTGATTGCATCATCTATTATGACCTGGCTTGCTTCTGGCATTTTAAGCAACAGAGAAATAAAGGTTAGACAGAAAGGAGGCTGGAGCTGCCTGAGAACTGGAGATCTCATGTGTGAAGTGGCTTGACAGCTACACAGAAGGGACAAATGAGAGCCAGACAGGGCTGAAAGTGGACAAGAATGTGTAGAATCCCATGAAAAGGGTGGCTATATTCTTCTCTAATGTTTAGCATCTCCTGTTTCCATGCAGCTTACCGGCATCTTACCACAGCAAGAATGCGAATGTCAGCAGCAGGGAGGGAAAGCAAGCAGTGTGGAAATTTTAAGTGGCTTTAGGACATGAGTCTCTGTTGATAGTCTGGGCATTTGAGGGCCATCAATAGTTTTCCTGCCATCTGAAAGGCTTTATTTGCATACCCTTGCACTACCCAAGTCTATTTAGAAACCTGCCTCCTTGAGATTTTTTGCAAACAACAAAGTAGATCCTCCTAAACTAAATAAACAATGTCTTGTCTACCTATCCACCTTTCACCCACCTATCATCTATCTACCTCTCTTTCTCTCTCTCTCTTTCTCTCTCTCCCCTTCTCTCTCTCCTTCTCTCTCTCCTCTCTCTCTCACACTCATCCACCTACTGATCCATCCATCCATCCATGCATCCATCCATGCATCCATCCAATCCATCCAACAATCACCTATGTCACTCATCTACTTATTTACCAACCTATCGGTCTCTTGATCATCTATCAAATATCTGAAGTTTATATTAGTAAACATGCATATAATAGATAAAACCGTCTTCCCAATCTTAGACTTCTTCCTGCCTTCTCATTTGGAAATCAGATTTTCTTGTAGCATCTACAAGAGTGGAAGCAATTGTGTAATGTTTATACCACATTTGACTTGCTTTTTCCTTTGTTTATGCTACAGCTCTTAATATGACAAATGCCACAGAGAGAGGTATTTAACCCCATGTGTGCTGTGTCTCAGTGATTGAAGTTTTAATAGATGTGCAGTGGTCCTGTTCTCGGCATCAGCTCTACTTGTTTGGTGCCACTAACATGTTTGCTTTGCTGCATTTTAAACCAAACAAAAGAAAAAGCCATAAGCTTCTTATACCCCTAGGGGGTGTTCTTGGAAAAACTGAATCTGCATGATTGATGGGTGCATGCTTCAAGAAGAGTCTGACTACGGGTGGTTTCCTGGAGTTCTGTAAAACTTTAGGGGAAGAGTGTTAAAATGGTTCTGTAGACTTGTCACTAAAGACTCCAAGGAGAAGGTACATTAGCACATACAGCACTGAACAAATAGCCATGGAAGTCAGAGGTACAGCCAGGCCCTTCTAATCCAATATGAAAAAAATTAGGCTTCAAAACATGTAAATGGTTTATGTAATATTTGTTTATTTATTATTTACAATGAAAAGTAATTTTGAAAAAAATTGATGATCTGTAGTTGGAGGAAGTTTTAATTTTCGTTTTCTGTGTATTAAAATGATAGGCCTCATTTTAATACACAAAAAGACATACACAGAATAGGAAACTTTAATAATATACCCAGCAAAGATAACCCATCAATGTTCCAGGTGCTAAGTGATAGAGAAAAGCTACTTTTTCTCCTTTCGGCTCAAATTCAAATTGTAAATAGAAAATTCATGTATTTGGATGCAAAGAGACCATGGAAAACTTTTTAAATCCTATGATAAGCAGGAGTTCAAATAATTTTACCTTTAGTTATTTTCCTCAGATTCCAGATGTATAGTTTTGAGATTTGAAATGGTATATCTGCTTCCATGAATGATAGTCAACGTTAGGCATGATTCTTAGAGAGAACATACTGTTCTGGCTAATAGCACAGGCTTCTAACTGTCATGGAAAATGGATAGGCTCCAGAGCCCAGAATAAACTTCCTGAGATCAAAACCTGGGTCCTCCACTTGCCACTTCATTAGAGTTAGTTAAATAATATTTTTTGCAACCAAATGAAGCTAACATTCATGAAGATAGCAATAGTCCTTTTTTTTATGTGTCAACTTCATCTTTGATGTAGACACAATGAAATCCATCAGTGGCAAAACAGAAGTTTTTATTTAAAATAGAGATTGTTTTTATTAAGTTTGAATCTATTGGAATTATAATCATCACTTTACATCTGGAATGAGGGAGCATAAAAAGTTCAAATGAATAAGTTAATTTGCAGATAATGAAACTTGACACCAACATTAGCAATAGAACGAGGTGGCCTAGATTTTTCAGCACATCTTCCATTTGTGTTCCTTGTTGTACACAGAAGTACATGGATCTGCCCTCTGGAGGAGTTGCAGACTAATTGGTCAGACCTGGGTGTTGATCCTGGTTCTACTTACTAGTTACAGAGGTTTGAATAACTACCTATCCGGACTTTGAAAGTCTATCTTCATGTGTTAAAAAAAAAAAAAGGAGGAGAGTTCTTTCAGATGAGGAGAGCCCAGAGCATGGTAGCTTCTCCATGGACACTAGCTTCTCTTCTGCTTGAGCATTGTTACAAAGCTGGGTGACTTCTATCCAGAGAAAGCTTCTGCCTAGGTTTCTCATATTTCAGAAACAGAATGTCAACATTCCCCACTGCCCATCTGGGTTCCAAAGAACATAAATCCACCTCCAATCAGCATTGCCTTACACTTGCATGCCTGCTGCTTGTTAGAGATTATAGCTTTGCTTTGGCTCCATTCTGATGAGTGGTGTTGGAAAGCTCATCAAAGGACGTGTGTAAAATAGGAACGTGTCCTTAGTAGCACATCAGAAGGACCCATGTGGGGACAACTTTCCTGGAAAAAAGATAAAAAATATGATACTAATACAAAAACAACTTGTGTTTCCAAATCTTGTATAGTTTTTCATTCTCTTTAAAAGTAGTTATTTGCTCAAGTGTCTTATTAGGAATATTGATTTTTCTATCACATAGTGTTTCCAAGTAAATCTCAAGTGAAAAGCTGATTTAAAACTTTAGCAACTGAGGGAAATAGAGGGCCTTCCATGAAAATAGCCTGTCTAAAGTAGTGTCTCATATGCCTCATCATCTTGCACTGTTTAACCCTTTCTTAGATGTAGCTAAGAATAAGGCTTGCAGCTTAGTTGTGTCTATTAAGGTGAATGGTTCAGAAGCAGTATTTTTCCAAATTTCTTGGCTGGATAGTACCCATCTAAAAGCCTATATGGATGAGCTAGCTGTGAAGAGGACTAGTGGTTGAAAATACCCGCTGCTTCTTGTGGAGAGAACTGGAGTCTGGTCCCGATACCCATATGATATGGTTAATAACCACCTACAACTCCAGCTCCAGGGAATTCAGCACACCTCTTCTGTCCTCCTTGGCCATCTGAAGGTCATGCATGAGCTACATTTTGAGAAATACTGACTTGAAGATGTCTACTTGGAATGTCATTATTCCCCACAAATCTTAAAAGTCTAAATAGATAGTTTACCCAGAAGAGTGAGATGTAAATGTCATAATTTTAAATTATTACATTTGACAGTGCTTACTATGTTTAATGTAATGAGAGACCTTAGAAAGCTATGAAAAAGTTAAGAGATATATCAGTGAGGTTTCTGTTAGAATGACAAAATGCCTAAGATGAGCAACTTAAAAGATTGACTAGCAGTTTCAGACGATTTTTGTTAGTGGTCATTTACCCTTGTGGTGGCCTTGAGTCTGGGGCAGCACAATATATCATGTAGGGAGCACGTAAGTAGGAGACTTGTGTTCACTTAATAGTAGCCTGGAAGCAAAGCCTGGGTTCCATATCTTCTTCAAGAGTGTGTCCCAGTGACATACATTCTTCCCATCAAGTTCCACCTCCTAAAAGTTTCTCCACTTCCTAATAGCATCACACACTGGTGGACCTCATAGCACATAGGTCAATGGGAGATATTCAAAACATATGACCTATGACAGGTAGGTTCGTGTCTTGAATATTTCCAAAAGGAGTGAAAAGTCATGGGAACTTCAGAGCTTTGGAAAGGTGACCCAATGGAGCTTTGGCTGATGAAGAGTCATTTGTTGTGTGACTAACACCTCGGTGAGAGAGGAAAAGGAGATGGGCAGGGGTAGAAAATGTAGATCTATCATGTGTGCACAGAGCCTGGCCCTGACCCACACTCAGAGAGTGGTAAGAAGGGAGAGTTTGGGGCAGCATCCATTAGTGGTACCACAGGAGCCACTAAGGCCTGTGCTTGAATCAGGCTATCTCTGAGGTTCTTTTTTATTCCATTCTGTATCAAACACATTTTTAATCATTCCATTCTGTATCAAATGTAATTTTTAATAATAATGGTGTAAGTGTGGAAACCTACAGTTTGGAGGCAGGTGGCCCTATCAGACACTCAGAATCCCACCTAAGAAGTCACAGATATTACCAGGGCAAGCTATTTAGTAAACCACAATACTATGGTGATATTTGAGACTAAGATAACACTGCTAGGCTCCTATTTACTTTTCTAGCTAAAAGTTCTGGTTGAAGAATAAGAGAAAATAATTGATTTTCTGAGCTTCAATCAAAAAGAAAATCGATGGATGAACCAAACTTTTGTTTATGCCTGCCATGATCATGTAAGATTAGGAGAAGTTGAGTGGATAACACTTGGAACTTTCTATGTTTGCAAAGCTTTGGTAAGTTGAGAATGATTTCAGCTGCAGGCATTTTATAATGGTAGCTTGTGAAGGGTTGCTCCCCCTGTAATTAACTAGTTCAGCCTCTTCTCACCAAAACTGAGGGTGATTTTTCTTTGGAAAAGTACATTGGAACTGAAGCCTGGGTTTTTATTAGCTGATGGTTAAAGTGAGCTATTTTCAGGGACAACTTAATAAAAGGAAAATTCTTTTTCATCATTATACTATCTACAGAAAAGCCCGAGCATCAAACACATGAAATTTGGCAAATCAACTTGGTAAATAATTCTTTCTCATGCCTATTAATAACCAATCCTTATGTATGAGCTAGAAAAAATAATGTTGTTATCTTAAAGACCACAGACATATCCTCACTGCCAGCTACAACAAAGTTCTGGTCTTGTGAGGTGGTAGGTCTTCCTTTGAGGACTCAGTGCAGAGAATCATGGTGGGGATGGGGTATTGGTTTCCCTTCTTCCAGGGATGGAGCCACAGTAGGGACTGCCTCATGTGTGCTCCTGCTCTGCTTCAAAGTCAAAATGTAATACCAGGGTCTTCTTTCTTTTCTTTGCTCCCAAGAGTCACAAAGAGAATCCAGGCTTTTTTATAGGTTTGTTGTTATTTCCAGATTTTCTTTTTAATAATTGAAAGATGAAAGTGGAATCTACTGAGAAATACTAGGGAGCCACAACACTCTTTAGTTCAATTAATGAAAAATCAATAAAAACTAGTACAATGGGCTGTTGATAGCATTTGTGTACCAAGAGGTATCACCAATTCGATGATTCCTAGAGAACACAATTCTAGAAGAGAGTCAAATAATCTACAGAGAGTCACATCCATGCTTTAGCATGAATGTCTATAGAATGAGTTTGTCTTTCTACAAATCAACTCCTTTCTTAGACAGTCTAGTCTAGGAATGAAATTGGGAATAGGCTTTCGATTTTATAGCTATAAAATAAAAAACAAACAAATAAAAACATCATATAGCATGTTCAATATCCAGGAAGTAGTGAGCTAAGTCAGGACAATGTTAAACATAAAATAAAATTTCCTGTGAAGTCTGTTGAAGAGACAGAACAGCCTTCATGTGTCAGAAGGGTATCCTAGAAAGATATATAGATAGGCAGTTGCTGATAGATAGATAGATAGATAGATAGATAGATAGATAGATAGATAGATACATAGATACATAGATATATAGATGGGTGGATGGATGGATAGATAGATAGATAGATAGATAGATAGATAGATAGATAGATACATAGATAGATATATAGATGGATGGATGGATGGATGGTAATAGATAGTAGATAGATAGATCTAAATCTCACTTCAAATTTTACCTTCCATGCTTTGTAGCTGTTCCTCAATCAGTGCTTTATAATTATTTATTATTACTATTGACTGATTCACAAAATAGTGTCTTTTTAATTTGTAAAAATTTATTTTATTAACTTATTCTTTTACAAAATTGTGTTTATACTCTCATCCCAGCACTCTCTCTTGTCCCCTTCCCTCCTCCACAAAATCCTCCTTCCTCCATTGAGTTCCTATTCCTATTTCATATATTTCAAAATATTTTTGGAAAATTTATACATGTGCTCAATGTTTCTTGGTCATACACACACACACCCACACTTCCTCTCTCAAGCTCCCCTTATCTGTCCACAAGTATCCCCCATCTTTTCATGATTTTTATTCTTTTCAATTCTGAGTTGGGAAACAAACCATTTTTTTCTTCTGGATGAAAAAATTTAAATTTGTAGAAGCTGATCAAGAACCAGATCAAAAAACCATTGAGCAGTAAAATTAAGGTGAAAATTCAGATCCATCACTGGCAGGGTTCCAGGGCATCATGCATTAATGCATGGGGATTATTTTAGTCATGTCATGAGTACAGTTTCTCAGTGTCTCAACTTGTCCTTGGCAAAGTCTCTGGAGTTGGGCAGAGCTGTGGTACCAGACTCAGAATTCCCTAAGGTACTAACTGCAAAGCAAACTACAAACACACAAAGAAGAAACACTGAAAAGACATTCTTCAAAAGAGGATCTTTTCATATGAGTGGATAAATTTTGTTTCTCCTTGATAAATGCTTTAGGAATTTTCTCTACTCTTCATCCTTAATACATTGACCATGTGAAGTCTCACTGTGTAACAGAGCAGGCAGGAGCTGTTCTGTTTGAAAGGTGCATAGAGATCAGGGGAACCTGACTTTATAACCTGCTATTTTGAGAAGCTGCTTTGTAGCATTTAATCTTTCTATTTTAGTTTTATGGTTCATGAATTTATACTGTGGCACAAAAGTAAACTGTGCTTATACTAGAGTAGAAGACATAGTTTTCTTTTTCTCCTTCATTTACATTTATTTTTAAATGTAATTTCCCTTTTAAAGGTTGGTCTTGTCATCTAAGATAAGTCCCTTAGCCCTTCACATGGGTTGATTACCTCTCAGCATGCTTTTCTGTTAGCACCATCATTTGACAATCATCTCTCTAAAATTTACTAGTTGGAGTTTCACATGTTTGAAACTATTTTATTGAATGCAAGGACATTATTGTTATAACTCCCCTTTTTTAAATTATTTTTTCTTATTTTACATGTTGATCCCAGTTCCCTCTCCCTCCCTTCCATGTCCCTCAAAACCCCTATCATCCCATACACCCCTCTGCTGCACAGGGAGGGTGATGCTTTCCAGGGGGGATCAACAAAATCTATCAAGTCATTTGGAGTAGGGACTAGTTCCTCCCTCCTGCCTCTAGGCTAAGAGAGTATCCCTCCATGGGGAATGGGCTCCCAAAGTCCTTTTGTGTACCAGGGATATATCCTGGTTCCACTGTCAGAGGTCCCTTAGACTGCCCAGGCCTTCTAACTGAGACCCATGTTCAGGGGGTCTAAATCGGTCCGATGATTGTTTCCTAGCTATCAGTCTGGGAGTTCATGAGCTCCCCCTTGTTCAGGTCAGCTGTCTCTGTGGGTTTCTGTAGCCTGGTCTTGTCCCCATTTTCTTATCACTTCTCCCTCTTTGCAACTGGATTTCAGGAGTTTGGCTCAGTGTTTAGATGTGGGTGTCTGCTTCTGCTTCCATCAGCTACTAGATGAGGGCTATATGATGGCATCTAAGTTAGTCACCATTCTCATTAACAGGGAAGGGTATTTAAGGTAGCCTTTCCACTGTTGCTCCTCTTTATAAGGTGTGGTCTTAACCTTTGGGCAATGTTGCTCTTTTTTCCTATAATTATTTTTATCATAAATTCTGTTATACTTGATATTAATTTTGTTGATACATTTTAATTTGAGGTTTTTCCAGTGCTTTGTCATCTTTGATTGCTTTATTTCTAGCCTTCTTATATATGATATAAGCAGGAGATAGCTAAATAATCCAGTCCAAGAGAACTGGTTTTGAGTAGATAAGTTTAGTCATCTATACTTTATTTGAAAACTATTTCTAATATGTGTTAGAGTTATTAATTAATTTACAAGCCCTTCCTAGATAGCTCAGGCTAGCCTTGAACTCGCAATCTTTTTGCCTCAGCCTCAGGATTCTACTTATCTTTACCAGGTGCTATGTTAATTTTGTTGTTTCTTCTGCCTGCTTCCTTTCTATTGAAATCCTTCTTTCTCATCTATTTTCCTGCTCCCCACAGCAGGTTGATTGTGACACTAGCATCAACATGTTCTCCTTTGGTGATGACTTTGACGCTTTAACACAGAGATGGTGCTTTCATTCACAGACCATCATCTGCAGCCTTGCCAAGCAGGGCAGACATCCTACTCTTCTTATTTCTTAATCTCAAAAAGTAAATAGTTAATATTCCTGCTGAGACCCCTGATTCTATACCCACAATTTCTTTTTCATATTTCCTTTTTCTTTATGTGTTCAGGTTCTCATTTCTTAAATATATTATTCATTGGTTCCTTCTTTGGTAATCTATGGATACTAGGATTCTCTTTGTCTTCTTTTTTAATGATTTTTAAAAATTTGTTTTTGTGTGCGTGTATGTGTGTGTTTTGCTTGCAAGTCTATGTACCACATGCTTGGATGGTACCTGAAGAGACCAGAGTGGGCATCAGATTGTAACATGACAAATAAATGACCCAGAAACTGATATTGAGGTTCAAACTTCAAGCTGAAGGTCACAAAAGCAAAGCAGCAGGCCACTAATTCAGCTTCTACTTCAGGCTGAAGGGCTAATCCATGAGCTCTTCAAGCCTCACCGCTGCCTCTCCTCAGTGTGGTTGAAAAATCAATGCCTGTTACTGAAAACTGAAGATGCTGTTTCAATCTTTTATACCCCTCTCGTGCTGTCATTAAAGGCATGTGAGCTGTTACTCTTTTAGACTGATTCAATCTCATGTATCCCTGGATGGCCTTGAACTCAGAGAGATCTTTCTACCTCTTAATCCTGAGTCCTGGGATTAAAGGTGTGTACCACCACCTCCTAGCCTCTGGCTGTTGGGATTAAAGGTGTGCCACCTGATCTCTATAGCTTGAGGCTGACTTTGCTTTTCTGAATCCTCAGGCAAGCTTTAATAAATCATAAATATTATATCACCACATCAGGTCCCCTGAAAATGGAGTTACTGTTGTGAGCTCCCATGTGGGTACTGGGAATTGAACCCCTGTCCTCTGCAAGAGGAGCCAGTGCTCTTACTTACTGAGCTGTTTCTCCAGCCCCTTTATGCCTTCTTTTACATGGAATCATTCTTGTTTTACCCCCATGCTTTACATGATCTTTGAAATATCAGTTAGTTGATGTTTTCTCTCAAGGTTGTCCCATGACTTCTCATCATAATTGATGAAAAATTCTCTGTCATTTTTGTTCTTTTGTTGGTAAGCCAGCTCCAGTTTCTGATAGCTTTGGCTTTTTTCTCTTGACCTTTGACAATCAGTGCTTTTATGCTCGCTTGTCATAAGGCCTGTGTCAGTTATTGTTAATGTATGATAATTCTCATAAAAACTTGATGGCTAAAAACAACATATAAATCGTTCCCATGTGTCAGGAATTATTGGGTGGTTTTGCTGGGGGTACTCTGGGTCATATTTACATTTGAACTGTTAACAACTGTTTCTTCACTGGTTTGAAAGATTAGTAAGTTGGAGGATCCAGGTCCAACTTGACATGCCCACAGGTTATTTCTAGTGGATTCTGGCTGGTGACACTCCTCAGTTCTTTCTCTTCTGGGTCCGTATGGGGCAATTTGAGTGTCCCTACAATCAGCTTTCCCTAGCGCTTGCCTGAGATTCAGTGGAGAGCAGGATGAATTTCCTTTTTATTTTTAACAGTCCAGACTCAGAAGCCACACAGTCACTTCTGCCACCTTCTACTTGATAGAAGTGAGCCATTAAATTCAGAGTGCTCTTGAAGTAGAGAAACCAGGCAACTTTCCTTTCCTTAAGGAGGACACAGTTCAAAACACAAATGTCAGCTTATTTTTATTAATCTTCCTACACACTTCCTAAGTGACTTATAGTTCTATTCCCAGTCAGAATGACTAAGACATTTTCAAGCATTTCTGTAAAGAAAGAGCTTTCACAGCCTGACAGACTACAGCCAGGATTTCTGCATCTTCTTAGAATCCCCCATGACAGCGCCCCTTACCAGCAGGAAGTAGTTTGGAAAGAACAACGCCCAAATTCCCAAATATTGTCTATAAATGTTTATTTTCATTTAAATGAACTTGGTTATATAAAATAAAAGAAAGAAAGAAAGAGCTTTCAGACCTAAAGAAAACCATCTTATTCTGCCACGCAGGTGGTCTTCTGCAGTATGTTTCTAAAAGTCTCACAAGTGATGGAGAGCTTCTGATTTTAAAACAACTTCAGCTTGTAGCAACAACTAGATCTCTAGAAGCACTAAACTTCAGCTTGTAGCAACAACTAGATCTCTAGAAGCACTAAACATCTGGATCACTAGAAGCACTAAAGTTGTGGCTTTTAAAATCAGAAACTCATCACCACTCAGATGTTTAGGGCTTCTAGAGATCTAGATGTTGCTATAAGTTGAGACATTATCTCTTCACATACCACTTCTCTGCCATTTCCCTCTTTTATGTCTTTCATGATCTTGTAATGTCAGGAGAGCCTAGAATCTTTTCTACCATCTTCCTCATATTTCATGGTTTCCCTTCCCTATCTGTAGGCACTGAGGGCTTCATAATTTCTTAAGAGTCAACTTCTTTTTCACTGATTCTTCAATTGGCCTTGACCAAGTCCAAATATGTGTCATATATACATGAATTTTAGCTATTCTATTTTTCTTTTAAATACTTTTCATGTGTTTTAATTCCTAGCATTTGTATTGCTTTCTTCAGCATTATTAATTTGTATTTGAACTTGGCCTTTCATTTTATCACTGCTTATACTTTTTTAATGCTATGGCTTATTTGTTGACATTTGTATTAATTTTTTTATAATGTTTTATTTTCTTCCAGAGTGGTTTTTTTACATAGTTACTATTTGCATTAGATTTCTTAGCATTTTTATTCCCAATGTCCTATGAAATTATGGATTGTCACTTGTAATTATTATTCCTTTAAAACATTTTCCCCATTTTCCAGTAATTTTGAAGGTTGCCCTCAGAAATCTTGCCAGTTCCTTCTTCCTAATAGAGATATTATGAGCAGAATTTAGAACCCAAATCTGTATTGTTCAACCCAGAAGTCTCACAGGTACCCAAATTATGCAATACTGTGAATGTTCTCCCTTCCTCTCACAAGGAGGTACACCTCATCCTTGCCTTTGTTTTCAAGCAATGAGCTACTCATTCTCAACCTCAGGTGGGCATGGCTGTCTGTCTGTCTGTCTATCTATTTATCTATTTATCTATTTATCTATCTATCTATCTATCTATCTATCTATCTATCTATCTATCTATCTTTTATCTATAATCAGACCTCAACTGCTATTAAGAGAATGGAGACTCAACAGTAGTGTGTTTTGCCTATCTTCTTGTTGACTGAGATATTAGTTCAGTTTTGACATTCATACTACTACTGCTATGTGTTTGTTCTAATGAGATGATTTTGAACTGTGGACTCAGTACTACTTCAAATGTAGTTTCCATGTTATGGTTTGTATCATTTGACCCAAGCCAAATGGTTGAGATGCAATTCCATCCTCATGAAAATTCTATTTCATGAACTGAGTAACAAGTGAGGGTATGTATTATTGTTTGAAAAGAAAGAGGAAGTGCTGGTTAAAGGAATGGTTTTTTATCCATATATAAAACAGGGGAAACTTTAGCTGGTATATACACAGGTAATGAAAGCACAGGTACACACACAATAGCATCTTCTATAATAGGAATACCCATTGTGAGTTTAATGTACAGTGTGGATTTGTAACCAGGTGACCTAGACCAAGAGCCTGCTTTAACTTCTGTGCTGTTGCTATGTGCTGAGTCATTTGTATTGATTGGGTCCTAATCACTGAGTTAAAAAGGACTAGGAGACCAGAAACTCCAAAATGATCATGTTCAAAGTAGCATCTCACAAGTATCAGATTCTTTCCCTTCATGATTCCAGTACTCACTATTGCTCAGACTTCTCTGAAATACCTAACACACTCCAACAGAGCTGGCCAGGCCACAGCTGGCTTCTCCTCCAAATGCACTTTGCCTTCTTTTTGGCCTTTTTCTCATGATAATTTCTTCCCAGAAACAGGAGGTCTCAGTGCCATCCAACCAGGAAGAGAGAATGTGCATGTTCAGCTCTCTGAGACCTCAACTTCACCAATCAAATTCCTGTTTATCTTTCTGGCTCCTCTCCCTCGTGAGGCCAGAAGACTTCAGGCTGCCTTCATCTGCTTTTTTCTGGTTCTTTCATTCACTCCACAGGGTCTTTGTGACCTGTGTGATTTTACTAAGTTTATCCCTTTTATCTTTTCTCAGGGGATCTTCATTTTCCTTCTTCCTGCGTAACTTTTGATAACCCTTCCAATTTTCTCTTCATTTGATGAACTGATGAATAATCTCACAAATGCACATGCATAGATGAATTTGGTGAGATAGTTTTATTAAACTGAGTAGCTGATGTTTGTGATTTTCAGTGGCATCAGTTGGCTGACCATATCATACAACTACAAATAAAAAACAAACAGACTTTATCCATGGAAATAAAGCATATAGAATGCTTCTTTTCTTTAGAGTTACTAGACTCATCATGTACATTAGTGAATTCTGAGTAACTCAAGATAAGAAGAGCCAAGGAAGTTCAATAATTTAGCAATCAGAATGAGGAGCTATGGCTATTACATCTAGAGACACGAAACTATTTATTTGAATTTTAAAAAACTTCTCACCTAGTGAGTGGAAGTAGGAAACAGGTCTTATGGGTAGTGATTGTAAGGAGACTGGTTTAGGATATATTTCTTTCCTCTTTTTCTTTTTCTTTTTAAAGGTTCAGTCAAAATATGTTGCTAAAAAGATCCATTGTTCCTTATAAAAGAACATATTGAAGAAATTACTTGAATGATACTGAACTTGGCTGTTGAAGTAAAGTGAATAGACCATGTCAGTCAAGGCAGGTACTGATATACATCCTAACTGCCCTCCTGGACTAGCTAAGAAAGCAGAAGGTGAATCATCCCCTATACAAATGACAAAGAACTTTTTTAAAAATGATAATATTTTATTTATTTTCTCTAAGAGACAGTTCTGTACTTCAAAGAAAAAAAGCGTAACAGAAGTTTGCTGCTAACCCTGCTTCTAATATTATGCCTTCCACAGAAGATTAAAAATCCATTGGAAGACAAGACAGAACACAACATGTAAAGAAATTAGATGAGAATTGAACAATTAAATCGGAAAAAAAAAAAGATCATGAGATGGGATTTTCAAAATGGTCAGAAAACAAGTTCAGAAGTCACAAGGAATCAGTATGGACACCTGGGTCACAAGGAGAATTTAGGGCTGCAATCTGACCTTGAAATGGCCAGTAGGCTGCCCCACAGAGTGTATACAGCTTCAATAGGTTCTCATAGATTTTCCTTTCATATTTTCTCTAGGATAACCTCAGCTGTGTATGCATGTACTTATATGCGTGCATACTAATGACAAAGCATGTAAGACATTTGTGGATATTTGCATCTATGCATGGAAAGGAATTTTCATAGTGTATGTATAAAAGTGAAATTCCCAGGCCAACCTTTAAACTTGCTTTTTGCAAAACAGCAAGTCACAGACACTGTTGCATCTCTTTGGCTGGTTCTGTGTGGCTGCAGTGTGTGTCTGGTGGGACATCCTTTCACAATTTGTCAGACGTCCAAGGGTGGACCTCTGTTCATCTCTTCTGGTAATGTCTGAGATACAGAAGGGACTCTTCCTAGGCATGGTAGAACATACCTAAAGTCCTAGCACTCAGGAAGGGGAGACAGGGCTCCAAGCATAGTCTAGGATACACAGTGAGATCTTGCCCCAAAACAAAACAAACAATAAAAATGCAACAAAAACAAAACAGAGACTTTAGTTTCCAAGTGTCCAGTACAGAAAAAACAAACATGTGTTCTGTGCTTTACCTGGTGCTGTTAGGAATGCCATGAAAAAACCAATTTATTTATCTAGATTCAAGGTTCATGTGACAGACAACCTCCAAGCATCCTTTAATGTAATTAACATCACTATATAAACTATAAGTAGCCCATAGCCTGGATTCTTAAAGCAAGAAAATAAAACTAAATGCCATTGACTTCCTTAGTGAAGGCAGGAGAGTTCAGATAGAGTCAAATCTAATAGGAGATTTTACACGCATTTCACTTTAAGGGGGTTAGGTATGAAGTATGAAATGGAGATGCCTCTATGACCCCAGGTTAGAGTGGCAGATTCCATGCCCAAACCTAAATGCAGATGTTGCACTCCTGGTTCTGGCCATGGCAGTAGATCTCCGAGTCTTAGGTCTTCTTTAAATAAAGTATGCTCAGTCACATCAATGATGCCCAATCACAGAGATATGGGCAGAAGCTCAGTGAGTGGTGTATGATGTGTATGAAAATACCCGACATCTATGAAACATGATACAAGGCTGTCTTGTCAGAAACAGTGGTGACCAACAGCACCACTATTCTGTTTTCCCACATACACACATACTGCAACTGGCTTCTCTTTAGTTAATTCTTAAAAAGGTCTGAATAGATTTGAACAAATAAGCTCTGGGAAAGGGAATTAGGGTTCTGTGTGGGTGTTAGCATGTGATATAGTCATAGTAAAGATTTTAGAACAACTAATTTGTTTTGTATTTTCTCTTGGCTAGGGTTTCTAACAGTAGAAATTCTCAATCATTTCTATCCAATTTAGAGTTTTAGATTTTTTGTTTTGTTTTCTTCTTCTGTGTGTGTGTGTGTGTGTGTGTGTGTGTGTGTGTGTGTGTGTGTTCTCCCAGAGCAACCTTGGCTAGTCTGTTCCCAGGATGCTTTGTTCTTCTCTACTCTTTGAGTTGCCTCTGGGGGTTAAATGAGAGCTGCAGATCTTTGTTGGTGGTAGGCTTTGGATCTGCAGAACCCCCCTAATCCCCTGTTTACCACAACACAAGTCTATTGCCATAGAAATGATAGCTGAGATCCCACAGTCCACACCACTGACTTCACAGCAGGGCTGGGTAAGATGAGAAGTCAAGCTAGCAGAGGAACAGAATTCACTGGAATAGTAGGGACTGTGTTGCCTTGAAAGAAAGAGGGGATTGTCCTTGTCCACATTAAAACAAAAATGCATGAGTGAGCTACATCTTCGGGTATGCGTAGTTTATTTTCTGTATAATACGGCCTGACTACAATTTGGAATCTTATGCCATGGGATAGTTTGCTTGCAAAAAAAAGGTCAGCACTTTCCCTTCATGGCATTTGTTTCTTATTGAAAGAAGAAACAAATAGATTCTAATGAATTGTGCACGATTGATGTGCTGCGGTCTCAGATATCCGTTCTCATGATGCATTGTTTTGTTTGTGTTTGTTGTGTGTGTCTGTTTTGTCCTCTTTGTATTAACAGAAGACAGTGAACCTGAGCAGGACACTAAAGGTATTTCCCCATCTTATTTCTGCTTCAATGCTTCTTTTTACATTTCAGTGGCTTACTTTCCTGACCTTAAGTGCTATCCTTTTGCCAAGAAATGACAATTGACCTGTGGAAATAAGAAGTCATAGCCTTAAACAGGGCATCTGAAGATAGGCTGCTGACCTATAGACCCAGGTTATTGACCAATCACATTTCTTAGGAGAACACTGAATCCAGAGACATGTTGGAATCATGCATTCCAAATTCTAAAATCACAACATGAAATTAAATGAAAAGAACAGACAAAAGAATTAACCCACACAGGTCAGAACAGAAATTTCTTTTGGGGAGATGTGTTAAAATTTTTGGAGAACTATTAAATATTCAAGGTGCTGACTTAGGTGTTTGGTTACCAACATTTCAATTGGATGAGGAGTTTAATGCATTTTTCTCTAAGCCAACAAAAATAAAATGGTTTAAAAACCAAGAAAATAATTCACTAGACTGTAAAAAATAGTTTTATTTTAATTAACATGGAAATGTATATTTTATAAAATATAGTCAGGAAGAAAATGCAGCTGAAAATGAAATTTGTCTGGGAAAACCCTCATGTGCAACAAGTCTTCTTCCCATTGTAAAAAGTACCTTGTCTGCCTAAGGCTATGCTTCATGTTCTTCTCACCCAAACTATGATAATCTGAGGATTAAAAACCACAAGTCCTCAGCTCACACAGTTTGCTATTATTTAAAATGATGATTCCTCATTTTTCAGACACAAATATAATAGATTAAGTACCCTTTGCCTCAAGTACTTGGGGTCAGAAGTGTTTCAGGTTTCAGAGTTTTCACATTCTGGAGTATTTGCTCAGACTTGAGCAGCTGGGCATCCCAAATCTGAAGACCTGAAGTTTATGTAGCAAGAAGCTTCAAACTGAAACTTGTTGAGTCATGTTGGCTCTCCAAAGGTTTTGGATTTTAAAATTTCAGATTAGGGTCACTTTATTAGCCGCTTATCTCATTGCCATGATAACTGACAGAAGTAGCTTTAAGAAAGACAGGTTTCATTTGCCTAGAGATCCAGGGGATACAAACCATTTTGGCAGGGAAGACAGGGCCACTGCTGCCCTCCCATCTGTAGCTGCAAGGATGTGAGATGACAGCCCCCAGCATCACAGTGGATCAGAAATCAGAGAGCTTGAACTAGTACCACAAAATGCATACAGTCATCAAGGTCTGCCCCCAGTAGCCCAGTTCCGCTAGCCAACCTACATGTCCTAAAGAATACAGACCCTTGGCCAGAAGGATGGCTCGGGTACGAGCAGTGTACTGCTTTTACAGAGGACCCAAGTTTAGTTCATATTGGGAGGCCCACACCTGCCTCTAGCTCCAGCACCAGGGGATCTGACATCCTTTTCTGGTCTTCTCAGGCACCTGCCCTCATAGGTGCACATACTACATACATACCCACACATGTACATGTAATTACAATAATAAAATACATCTTTAAAAACAAAACAAAAAAGAAGGAGGAGGATGAGGAGGAGGAGAAGACAAAGAATCCCAAATCTCCAAAGCAGCCTTACCAGTTGCAGACAAAGTATTGGATCACATCAATATGGGGAGGACAGTTAGACTTAAACCATAAGGGATGCCTAATCTGTATTTGCGATATTTTCCTCTTTCTAGATAATAGGATGTTTACAATACAAATCAAGTAAAAGAATTTGAACCTGGTGCTCTGGGTCAGTTTTCAGTCATCTCTCCCTTTTCCCTTTACTCTTGCTAGGCATTGATTGTTTGAAACTTTAAAACTAACAAACAAAAAACAAAAAGACCTCTTCAAGGGAGGGTATCAAGGAAGGGTAGGATATAATAGGATGTAATATAGAAAGGAAAAAAATAACAGAAAATTCATGAGCTCTCCTGTATCCTTTGAACAACACTCAGAAATAGAAACGGTCCAAACTTGAGAAACCTTCTTGAACTGCCCTCTCACCAAGAAAAGGGCTGCACTCTAACCATTAGAGCATCTGTCATTTCTGAACTTGGTCTAGGTTTCCTGGTCCCTGAGTTTTCCATGGCACTGCAAGAACAATTTCAGACTGTATGGTGATGGCCTTTTCGCCTCAATACAGACCATCCTTTAAAATACAGCCACAGGACTGACTACAGACCTGAAAGTAATTTGAAAAATGGAGGTGGCCAGGGTAGGGACAGAAAGAGTACAGCTGTGTTTGTTATACACAACCTTGAAATTGATGGCTGCTTAAGTACAATTTTAATGTTTGATTCCCAACCTTCAGTAGATCTGCAAATTTGCCCAAGAGACATAAAGCCCAAAATGTGTGAGGAGATCCCCTAAGAAAAAACCCAGAGGTCAAACACTGCTTATGTTTGTTTTTCATGGTGCTGGCGAATAATACCATACTTGGCCATAGGAATATGAATGAGATAGAGAGAATAGGGAGTCCAACAGTGACAAATAGACCATCTATAGCAAGAGGAGTGGAATAACATCAGAATAGTTATAGTTCCTCAAATTATTAAATAATTTCAAACTCCTCTTCTGCAGTTTACTTGTTTATATAAGAAAACATTTTCTTTTTCTATTTAGAAGCAGTCTTATTTTACATATCAAACCCTCTTCTCTCTCCCTGGCATCCTTGGATACCCCCCACTGAGTCCCCCAACCCACCCACCCCCACTCCCCTAGAGTAGTGAGGCCTTCCATGGAGGATCATCAAAGTCTGTCACATTATTTGGGGGAGGGCCTAGGCCCTCCGTGTATCTGGCTTGAAAAAGTATCCCTTCATAGGGAATGCACTCCCAAAGTCCATTTGTGCACTACAGATAAATACTGGTTCCACTGTCAGAGGTCTCATGGACTGCCCAGGCCTCCTAACTGGCACCTATAGTCAGAGGGCCTGTTTCAGTCCAATGCTGGTTCCCTGGCTTTACGACTGGGGTCCATGTGCTCTCACTAGGTCAGGTCAGCTGCTTCTGTGGGTTTCTCCAGCACAGTCTTGACTGTTTTGCTCATCCCCCTCCCTCTCAACAACTGGATTCCAGGCGTATGGTTCAGTGTTTAGCTGTGGTTGTCTGCTTCTGCTTCCATCAGCTACTGGATGAAGGCTCTAGGATGGCAATTAAGGTAGTCATCAATCTCATTATAGGGGAAGGGCATCAAAGGTGGGCTCTCCACTACTGCCTAGATTCTTAGTTGCAGTCAACTTTGTGGATCTCTGAATATGTCCCTAGTGCCAGATTTCTCTTTAAACCTATACTGGCTCCCTCTGTTTAAGTATCTCTTTTCTTATATGAACATAAATTACAAAATGAAGACTTTGATGTTCATTTTATTGCCTAAGAAACAGATCTCACTGTGCTTTGGACTGATGACCTAGGAGGTATTTCAATTTGTGGCTACCCACTAATACAATAGGATTTACTATGGAACTATGTCCAAGTTCATTACTGCAGAGGATGGAGTTAGTCTGACTTTTATTGTTGATTGCAGCTGCTGGGATTGTTGTTGATGGTAGTTAAATGGTTGGAATTTTTCTCAGCCCATCTTCACCTTTCACATTTAGAACTGAAAACAAATACAGATGGGTAAAAGTACATGAGCTTCATTGCTGGTAAAGTGTATTGAAAACCAAAGCTTTCTAGTCCAACTAACAAGGAGACTAACATAAATTCCATTTTTCATTCTTACCTTTCCTACATTTCACATTTCACATTTTAATGTTTAGGTAGAGAAATCCTGACCTGGTGAACTTTGAACTCTTTCCCCTCTTATAGGTAGGGTAGCCAAGAGAATGGTGGTCCAGCAGGGCTAAGACAAACATATTACCGATAACTTCATTTGCCTGATCTCACCAGAAAAGTTACTTGCTCACTCACTCACTCAATAAATACTTATTGAGTATTTAGCCTGTACCAGGGTACATCTGGAGATAGACGCAGACAAGCAAATACATAGTCAGCCTGCAGTAATGAACAAAGCAAAGCCAGAACTTACTATGTTTCTGTCTCAGGGAGAGGGACAGTCAACATACAAATAAATAAAAGAACCCATAGCTGTTAAGTGATGTCAAGTATTTTGATGAAACATAGAGTGAGAGGGAATGAAGAGTACTATGATAACTAGACATCTCAATGTGAACCAACAAACATGAATGGCATTTAGAGCCTCCTTTGGGAGTAGAGGAAAAGTGAAAGGAGGAGTTGAAGATGTCTGTCAATACTGCAAAAGGAGGCTGAGTCTTACCTCTTGGGGAGAACCTAGGAGTGTGTAATGGACCAGTTTTGCTGTAATCTCCACTCATTATCTTCTCTTAGCACTCTGCACTTAATGATGAAGCCCGCTTTGGAGAGAACAACTACTTATTAGCAATTTTATATTCATGGAGCTACTTGCGTGGCCAATAGTACCCATCATGTGCCACCGAATGGAGCCCCTAGAAAGTCCTGGATGACGATATAGGGAATCAATTATGTTCAGTGTCATGATGAACTGTGCAAGAAGAGCTGGCTCACTTAGTCACTACCTCACTTTCTGCTTAGCTGTGTTGTGCACAATAGATCAACAAGGGTTTTGCAATAAGCCTAAATGACAATCCACACAGTGCAATAACAGCCAGAAGAAAAGGAAAAGCTGTAAGTCAGAACACAATAAACCCAACCCTGGTCATTCTTCCAAGAAGAATTCTATAAATCAAAACAGGAGAGATAATCTAGATTTCCTATTTTTCCATTTTTATTGTCCTAATCTTCATCCAAAAGGCACTCATTTCAAATCCAAGGGCACAATCAAGTCATTAGAATACTTTTCTTATATGAGTGATACTAAAATGATCCAAGTCCAAGTCTCTCAAGCATCTCTCCAATGCTCAGACGTAGTAGGCCCCGTGTGGTACTAGTTACAGTGACTCAACTCAAGAACGGCAGCGCCAATCCCTTCCTGCACTATTCCAGGCAGGCGCTACAAATGGGATCAGCTGTGTGGCATGTTCTAGGTCTCATTACTATTACCAGAAAACAAGAAGGGTACGTGTGACTCAACTCAAGAACGGCAGCGCCAATCCCTTCCTGCACTATTCCAGGCAGGCGCTACAAATGGGATCAGCTGTGTGGCATGTTCTAGGTCTCATTACTATTACCAGAAAACAAGAAGGGTACGTGGATGACTCCTGCTAAGATGCATGTCAGCCTGGGTCTGGCCATCAAAAGCACACAGCCAGTGAACTCAGATTAAGTTGGGAAAACAAGAATCCAAGAAGATCACTTGGATCATATAGCCCTTAAGCCTCCTTCAGCCTGGAACAGATTTCTTCCCTCCTGCTATTTATTGGTTGAAGCAACTAAATAATTTACCATTTTAAGTTTCCTGTATTCTGGGTTTGACAAACATTGTCTCCAGGGCATTGTTTACTGTGTTCCTGAACTCTGATTTTTTGTTGCATATTTAATTAGACCCCAGGATTTTCTAAAGCCAGGATATTACTGTTGCTGTCATTATTTTTTAAGACATCATCTCATGTAGTTCAGGAAGGTCTCAAACTCCCATGTAGCTGAGGATGACTTTGAACTCCAAATCTTCCTGCCTCCACCTTCCCAGTGCTGGGATTACAGACATGGGCTACTACAACATCTGGTTTTTATGGTTCTGAAGACTGAACCCAGGGCTTTGTATAGCCTAGGCAATCCCTCTACCAAGTGAACTACACATCTAGCCCTCAATTTTGGTTTTAAAAAGCATGTTAAATATTCAATAAACTTTAAAAAAAATATTTATTAATCATTGTTGTGGTTAACATGACACTTTTATTACTTTTCTGTTCTCCTGGCTTTTGGGTACAACATTTACATATTTAAAATGGACCATTAGAGTTTTGCAATGAGCCCAAATGATGTTATGAATAATGCATGTTCTCAATATGAAGATAGGAAGTCAAGTTAATTTAATTTTCACCAAAGACCCAGTTGTCAAGAAAGATTACATTTTTATACCTTGAATTATGTAACCTTATAAAGAATTTATTAAAAATCAGAAATATTCCTGACAAGCTCAAGCCTTGCTATGATTATTCTGTTTATTTCTTGCCTCAAACTCCATGAATTTCAGTGAACTAGGAGAACTAAGTTTCAAAGTGTTGTTCTAATTGGGATTTAGAATTCCTGTCATGCTCTAGGCTTATGCCCTAGAAAATAACAGAAGAGAGCATAAAATTTGCTGACAATATAATATGAAAACAAAAAGATTTCATAATAGCTTAAAAGAACATTGATTTAACACCAGAAGACTAGAGACCAAGCTTATTACCATCACTGTTATTACTCTGGGGAAGAAAATTGAATTAATGGGAATTCAGTTTATAAAGAAGAGTAGAAATCTAGTCGATCTTGAAAATAGTGCTCTCCAATTCATTCTGAATTCCCACCTCTCTTTAATTCAAGGTAAAACTGTTAACTCTGAATGACTGATTTTTTTCATTGGTGAAGATCTGTAGAGTTAAGGAATGCAAATGACTCATTTTCCTCCTCACATTAATTTAAAATATTCCTTTCCTTTTTCCCAGTATATCATTGCATTCTCTGAAATGTATGATATATTTGAATTTGTTCTCCCTACTATGATAAGTTGAAAGTATAAAACATTAATCATTTCTTTAATTCACTAAAATAGTGTCCTGTCCTCATTTTGATCCTGAATGTTTCTGGGCACTTAATCCAGGAATGAACAAAATAGGCTGAGACAATCTCATGTGGGAGCCGAAGAATAGATAAATAGGAACTAAGGGAATAGCAGATAGCAGTGTGTAATGTCATAAAATAGAATGACAAAGTTGAGTGGGAGTTTTACTATGTGTTGGATAATTACAGTCTATGAAAATGCCATTTAACACGAGACCTGAGTTACACATAGAAGGAACCCATCACATGAAGACATGAGCATGAATGTTCTAGACTGAGAAACAGCAAAGACAAGCTTCTGTGTCAGAAATAAGCTCAGTGTGGCCTGGGATGGTGAGAAATGAAAGATCATAGACCAAAGAGCATGGAGAGGAAGCATAGCAACGCAGAAGGATTGATTGCACCCAGGAGCACACAACATGACTGCAGTTTTCAAAGTCCAATCTTGCTTAGCTATTTCATAAAGAACGTCACTCATGCCCTTTGTCTTCCTAACAGTTTTTGCAAGAATCCTGCGTGCTCCTGAGTCCCACAATGTCACCTTTGGTTCCTTTGTAACCCTACGCTGCACAGCAATAGGCATTCCTGTCCCCACCATCAGCTGGATTGAAAACGGAAATGCTGTGAGTGCCTTGTGCTTGGGATCATTGGGGGAGGGGGGGAGGCGACCCACTGGTGATGAATTTCTGAACACAGCATGTACCTATAGTGTGTGGTAATTTGAATGAAAATGGCTCCCCTGTGTTTGGTGGGACTGTTTGAGAAGGATTAGGAAGCTTGGCTTTTTGAGGGAATGTGTCACTGAGGGAGGGTTTGATGTTTCAAAAAGCTATTCCCTCTGTCACTTTCTTTGTCTCTAACTTGTGGGGGGAAAAAAGATGTCATTTTCCAGCTATTGCTACCATCATACCTTTGCTCCACCATCACGGACTTTACCCCACTGAAACCATAAGCCCCAAGTTAAATGTTATCCTTTATAATTTGACTTTGTCATAGTATTTTTTATCACAGCAATAGAAAAGTAACTGCAATGTAATGTTACCATTCCCATCTATGCCACTGGCCCTACTTGTATGAGTGTTTAAAGTCATCTTTAGTCTCAGGAACCACTGGTCTTGAACCCTGGGAGTTTATGTCTGTCCCTGTATCATGCAAAAAGTATAATACTTGTGTGTACAAGAGAAAGGTTTACAAGTTCTTCCCACAACTGAAATAATTTTCATAGAATGTACCATGAAAAGACTGGTGGAGATCAGTTTAATGGAAAACAATCCAGAATTAAAATGCATCTATACCAGTTCAATACATTTTCTTCATTTGTAATAGTGATAATAATAACTAATGTGATAAATGATTATTTTGAGCCAGGCCCTCTTCTAAGCACTTTACTTACAAGCGCTCAATTCACTTGATGCTGAGCATCAAGTACTATTCTAAGGCCCCGTGGAAATAAGAGCAAGCAAAATGGGAGACCATCCATGGTATCAAATAGCTTCCATTCTGGTGGGAAAGAACAGAGAATAAAATCAGAGAGAAAATGTATATTTATGTGGATTGGTCAGCTATGGAAAAAAAAAAAGATAAACAGAAAACTGGAAATGAAGCAGAAAGCTGGATGTTAGGAGAAAGATTCCAGTTCCGATAGTGTGGTTGCATCTAAATGAGACAAAGACAACTGGGCAGAGGTCTGGATATGAAGACAGGGGAGGCTATATGGAGAGCTGCTGGAAGATTAGTGGACAAAGTCTCTGAGACGAGGGTGTAGACATGTCTGTTGGAGGAGTCTCAAAGAGGTCAGTGTGGCTATAGATGAGTGAATGTATAGATAAGAGGTGCAGTGGCCATTGTGAGTCAGAAAGGCCTGCAGAAGTCCCTGAAGTGACTTGTGCTTCGCTTTGTCTGGAGAGAGACTAGGTTGCAAGTCTGTTCCTATTGTCTATTGACTTATCTTCTTGGTTGTGCAGTGCTCCCTTGTGTGTCTAGTTACTTTTGATTAACCACCACTCGCTGTATTGGAAAGATGTTCTACTTTGAGGGCTGGAGGGTGGTACGTTCCTTGGTAAATAATTTTTGCTTAATTCTGTCAGGATCTAAGGGTTACCTTCAATCTTGGACCACTTAATGTTTGAACCTGCTTGGATATACCTGGTGACTATAGCTTAGATGTAATACTTCAGGTGGACCATTTCACTTACAGCTCACACTGACACGATCCTGATACTTAATGTTCTGAGATCTTTCTTTATTGTACGTAATTATTCTCCATACTTTATGATTGCTGCATTTTAATTTCTCTTCTCACTTCTTAAAGGCAAAATAAAATTCAAACTTTCTGAGGTTGGGAAGTATCTCGGAGGAAGATATTTTTGTATATGTTAAATTTCTTTCTAGAATTTAAATTTCTTTTCAATATGAAGGTTCATCATCTATAACAGCTAGTTTATTGGTATCTAGAAAAGGAAATTAATCAGGACTATTACTGTCATGTTTTTAAACACTGCTTTGCAGTCAGACTGTTCTTCTGGGCTACCAGGTCATAAATCATGACATGAGACTTATTATTAATTATGAAAGCTTGGTCTTAGCTTAGGCTTTCTCCACTAGCTCTTATAACCTAAATTAACCCGTTTCTATTCATCTATGTGTTTCCATGTGGCTTGTGGGTTTTACCAGTCCTCCAGCTTGTCTGTTCCCTCCACAGCTCGCTGGCAACTGCGCCTTCTTCCCAGAGTTATTTCTCTGCTCTCAAGACCTGCCTATACCTCTTCCTGCCTAGCTATTGGCCATTCAGCTCTTTATTAAACCAGTCACAGCAACACATCTTCATACAGTGTAAAGGAATATTCCACAAAGTTGCCTGTTGTATATTTGTGTTTGATGTGAAAATACTTTTTACTTTACTTTAGTTTGTTTTCTGTTGCTGTGATAAAAAACAAAACAAAACAAAACAAAACAAAACAAAACACAAAACAAAACAAAAAAAAAAAAAAAAAAAAAAAAAAAAACAGTGACCAAAAGCAACTTGAGGAAGAAAGGTTTTATTTAAGCTGACAGCTTAGAGTCCATCAAAGAAAGTCAAGGCAGGGACTCAAGCAGAAACATGGAGGCAGGAACTGAAGCAAAGACAACTAAGGGGTGCTGCTTACTGGCTTACTCTTTATGGCTTGCTCAGTCTGCTTTCTTATACACCCCTGTACCACCTGCCTAGGGATGGTTACATATTAACCATTCATCAAGAAAATACACCCCCCCACACACACACACAGACTTGACTATATAGGCCAGTGATGTTAGAGCCTTGAGGTTCCGTCTCTCCAGATGACTCTAGCTCTTATCAAATTGCTAAACAAAAGACAAACCTAACTAGCACAGTTTATGAAGTAAAGCAACATATTTTCACTGTTTGGGCATAGATGTAATTTCAATCAATATAATTCTCCGTCAATTGTATCAACTATTGGAGAAGCTGGCATTCTCACAGTAAATGGCTGATCCCTTGTGTTGTACCACCCCTTCACTCCCTACAGCATCACTTTTTGTTTTTGTCTCACTGTGCTGTTTCATCTTGCTCTATTTTCTGTTCTGGTTTATTATATCTATTTTCTAAACCGGGAGCAGCCTGTTCTTTCAGTGAGCTATCATTGACCTGTTCCAAGGTCAATGTTAGGCCAGCCTTACTCAATCACCTGGCAAGCTTGAATACTTTTCTATGGTGCAGAGTCTGAAGAGGGTACAATGCAAATTGCTCAAATTCTGAGGCGTTTTCTCTGCAATACCTTGGAAGACAGTTTCTCTCTCCTCTACTATTCTCTCTATTCAAACTTCCAGTCAACAGATTCCTCTCTGTGATAGATAATAGAGTCAACTGGACTAGATTTAGAATCACCCAGCAGAGTAAGGAAGCATCAGAGTATTAGCTAAGGGTGTTGCACAGAAGGTGTGTGTGATGCAGGATGGTTTGTTACTTTAACCTGGTAAAGTAACATGGTAACAAGCCTACAACACTACAAAAAGGAGAGACTGTTCCCCATCTTCCACACAAACAAAAACATTGGACAGTCAGAGAAAAAGAGTAGAAGAAAGTCCAACAATGTTCTCCAACTTGATAAAGACACATCTCCTTTCTTCCCATGGAAATGTTACTTTTTTTTCCATGAAAATCTGTAGTCAAATAAACTTGGGCATGATAAGTATTATTTATTTTCTATTACAATATTGAATATAGTAATTTGATGGGGATAGAGGAGAGTTTACTGTTTTAAAAAATATTTTCTCTTATTTTTTGAGCACTGGCTGTCCTGGAGCTCACTATGTTGACCTGGCTGTCCCAGAAATCACAGGTATCTGCCTGCCTCTGTTGACCAAGTATTAGGGTAAAAAAGCATGTGCCACCATGCCTGGAAGCTTACTATTTTAAAAAGAAAGTTTTTGAATATTATAGAACCATATTCATTGAAAGTTATCCTAATAATAACTGTTATATAGACATTTAACTAAATTTTAGAAAAACTGTCCTCCTCTCTTGCTTTGTCCAATACATATAATTCCTAATACTTTGTAAATGTTGACAACATTTTGTTAAAAGAATTTCGTAAAATAAATAGGAAGTACATATATTTTGAAGATCATGCTTTTTGATATTCTTGTAGATAACCATGTTGTACCTATATTTTTAATAAGGCATGATTTTAGTTTCAAGCATGTGAACTTTGGAGTCGTTTTATATTATTAGCTGGTAAAACAAAATAATTACATATGGTAAGTCTTATGTGGAAATATTCAATGGCTAGCTTGAAAGAGGACAATATTTATGTCTATGATAATAAAACATGGAAATGCCTCTCAGCTCAGTATCTGTTTTCTTTTTTGTGAATCACAACAAACAATATCCATTATAGCAACATCAGGACAACAGACCTTATTAGCACATACCTTGCTACATTATTAGCACATACCTTGCTACATGATGTGTTCCCAGCTAGGTGGAAGTATTGAAATGTGGGGCCACTGAAGCCAGAACACTTTTCAAGGTTTTTCTGTGTTCAGGTGAAGTCATGATGGTACCAGACTATTTGTGGCTGTAGATAGAGTATCTTAAGATGACACAGTGAATGAATTAGTGACACACACAGACATTGTGCATTATACATTATCTCAGGTGTTGTTATGTCTGATAGAAATTTCTATTTTTCTGCTTCTAAGACTTACTTTAGTTTTAATTATGTGAATGTGTGTGTGTGTGTGTGTGTGTGTGTGTGTGTGTGTGTGTGTACTTGTGGGTTTGTGTATGTATGAGCGCAAGTGCCCAGGAGTTCAGCGTCAGATTCTCTGGAGCTGGAGTTACAAGCAGCTGCCCATTGTGATGTGGGTGCTGAGATCCAAACTCGGGTCCTCTGCAAGAACAGTATATACTTTAACCACTGTAGCCCCTAAATATTTATTATTTTTTGTAATATATTTAAGGTATAAGAGTGGTATTTTGTATGCAATATACTCAGTGAAGTAATTACTGAAGTTAAGAAGATTAACAGATCCATCTGCCTCCTTACAAAAGTCATCACTGTCAGAAAGGAAATATGTTCTAGCCAGAGAAGAGAACTTATTCTGGCTTCTTTAGTTAAGTGACTCTGAGAGACTTGGCAAAAACATCCTCACTGTAAATGCCAGATATAATCACCAGAGTTAAGTCCCTTCGACTTGCTTAACCTGGGATATTGATTCTAGGACCCTCCATGGGTAACAAAAACCTGGGATGCTCGAGTCCCTTAAGTCCAATGGTGCAGTATTTGCATACTCTTCTCTATACTTTAAATCATCTCTTGGTACAAATGCTATGGAAACAACTGTTACAGTATTTTGTTCAGGGAATAATGACAGGTTAAAAATATCTCATATGTGTTTGATATAAATATAAGTTGAAAATATTTTCAATACAAAATTAGTCAAATCCATACTGGCCACAGACAAACTTGCAGGGCCACTGTCTTTAAGCATACCTTGGTAAAAGGTCACAGCAATAATCTAAACTCATCCCTTTGATCTTCTAAAACCAGCAAGGGGGCAAAGTGATCCAAATAGAGGGCAGAGGGTTGCTTTTATTTTTAGATCATCAAAAATACTAAACTGTTAGTCAGGGTGAGCTATGAAGAAAGAAAAACAAATTCGCACTATGACTAACAAGGCCTGCTGCGCATGAGTCACTGAGGGAATGAAATGAGGCCTCTGAACACAGGAGGAAAAGGGCTTAGAAACCACACCATCCTTGACTGGGGAGCTTGGATGGCCCAGCCTGGACACTGAACTATTTCAGCACTTGGATGGAGCCCCCTGGAGAGGTCAGGAAGCTTGCAGGGCTCTTCTCCTTTCTGTGGGGCATGTTTTCAGTGACCTCATGACCCTGGGGAGGTGTTGAGGAATGGCATGCTTAGGTGTGAACAGGAAACAGTGGGCAGGCTAGGCCACATTGGGGGGCTGCTCTTAAGTTGCTGCACTCCACAGCTTTTCTTCTCAAAGGAGGGAACCGGCTTGGCAAAGAAGGGAAGCAACAGCCCCACCGCTTCACTTCTATAAACTGGAAAGAGATGATCCCCATGCATAAGATACAAAACGCAAGCACACCAAGCACGCTGACTGACCATGGAAGTTTAGACCTCAGTCTGTTTCTTGTTGGTGTTTTGGAGTAAAATCAGGGAGAGTTTTGAGTTTAAAGATGTGCAGCTGCTTAAACCTAACATGGAAACTTGTATCTATAAGATGTTGGGCTTCTGAGAAATATAACAAAAAACTCAGCAGAAATTCCTGCATGCCTATTGATGTGGGGAGGGGCAGGAGAGTGAGCCTCAAAGTGTCAATTATCTAGGCTTCTCCAGCTCTGGAATTACAAGTACACATCAGTTTTGTATATGCATGTGTGCATGTGTGTGAATTCTGGAAACCAAACTCAGGTTATGCTAGTAAACCAAACTCTTTGCTGGTTGTACTCTCTTGCTAGTATGGACACAATGCCCTCTTAAAGATTTTTAAGATATTTCTCTCTGCTTCCTCTGTTTCCCATAGAGACCAGGCTACTTATGTGGGGGGTGCCATAATGTTTGATCTGACCTGGAAAGTTTTCCCAGGAATTAAGACTACTAATGATAGTAGAGGGTAACATGACAAAGAAGATAAATGAAAAAAGTTGTATTGCCTAATTGCTATGGAAAGTGTCTAGTGCCGGAGATAGCTAGCCCTTAGGCAGTTAGGAAGAATGTTGGTCGTAGTCTGGGGAAGAGGTGCAGCTGAAAAGTGCACAAACAGGAAGACATGAGTTTGGATCCTCAGAACGCCCAGAAAAGTTGGAAGCGAAAGTGTTTATCTGTAATCCCAGAGCTGGTACTTCAGAGGTGGGAGGCAGAGATAGTCTCCAGGAACTGCCATATGCAGGAGGCATGAAACTCTGCCTCAAACAATATAAAAATAAGGCTAGACATCCAAAGTTTTTCTCCTACCTCCACACATGCACTGTGGCACCCTACCCTTGCACATACACACACACACACACACACACACACACACACACACACACACACACACAGTGAGAGAGAGAGAGAGACAGAGACAGAGACAAAGACAAAGACAGATATATTAGAAAGTTTGTCACATCTCAGAGTTTCCCTCTCTCTCATTTGTCTGAGAAGACTTGCATGTGAAATAGTTAGATAACTCTCTTCAATTTCCCACTCTTAGCCACATTCATACCAATGGATTTATTCCAAGGAAGCCAAGCTCATGTTGATATGGTCTCAACATCCAATCCTCCAAAATAGCATTGAATAATTCTTTAATTTTGCTCAATCACTTGAATTTCCTACAGACTTGTATTATTTCTTTCTCACCTACATTATGGGGATTAATGAGTAATATTGAAAATGTGTCATAGTACTTACAAAAACAGAAGAAAATAATTGCCATTTCAAAATAAGCCACCATCTTTACAATGGCATTTGTTAGTTGATTTGTTAAGATTGTAGTGTTCATTTTCTGTTGTTGTGATAAAAATATCTGAGAAAAAGAACCTCACAAGGAAGACAGACTCATTTTGGCTCATGGGCTATAGTCCCTTGGCCTCCTCTCTTGGATGTAATTCAACATAATAATGTATCTGGCCGTAGGAGTGTGTGGATGAGGCTGCTCTCCTTAGTTGTGAAGTAGAGAAGAAAGGAGGTCCAGGGTTCAACATCCCATTCAAGGCCACATGCTTGATGATACAGCTTCCTAATGCTTCTGTAACTCCTCAACCTTACCAAGACTGCCAATCACCCCTTTCATGCATGAGGCTTTGAAAATATTCAAGAGCCATGCTACTGTACTTGCTTGATGACAATTCATTTGCCTTCTCTTCAAGGACTAGGGAAAATAATGGTTAAAAAACCCTAGGTTTGGTGTCAGACCAACAGGGGGTACAGTTCTAACTCTCAACTGAAAAGAAAATGTGGACAGTCTTGGGCCAGTGAGATGATAGTTCAGAAGGGGAAAGTGCCTGCCAGCTGCCAGCTCAATTCTTGAGTTCAGTAACCTGAGTTCAATCCTTGAGAGCTACATTGTGGAGAGAGCTAACTCCCACCCTCTCACCCATGCCATGGCATGAGTGTGCCCACACACTTATGCAAAATAAATAAATTAAATGTAATTTAAATTAAAAAGAAAATGTGGGCAGTCTTAACTGTATAGTTGGAAGGATGACTAGTGAATAAGCATTTGTATAGTTAATCTTGTTGATTGCATGCTAATATATTGATATTCTGGCTCTTTGAGGACATTTGACATCTGGATTAAGGGTCCAGCATTGTTTGTATGAGTGTCTTGGCTCCACAAACAACTTTTAATACTACACATCTATCAACCTGATGTCCATTTTTAGAGAAGTGGTCAGATGTTATGAAGTCTAAAACCTCTTAACTTATCTTCTCCTAGCTGCAGAACAGGATAAATCTTAGAGCACCTATAAAGAGTATCATTGGAGCTCATATTAGTTATCTGTTGCTATCTCACAAACCAGGTCAAAGTCAAGTGGATTAAAACAATAACTGCTAGTGGTCACACATCTGTAGTTCAACTGGATGGTTATACTGATTTGAGCCAGCATTGCCAAACTCTAGGCTAGTCTGACTATTATGACTAGCAGCTGGGGTGGGTCCTGGTTAGTTCAGAATAGCTTTCCTCATGTTTGGTGATTTGGAGCTTTTATTGGGAGACTGATGTATTTCATCCTCCAGTGTACTAATGTTTCTATTGCTGTGAAGAGACATCATTACCACAGTGACTCTTCTAAAGGACAATATTTAACTGGGGCTTGCTTACTGGTTCAGAGGTTTAGTGCTTTACCATCATAGTAGGAAGTACGGAGGAGTTTAGGCAGACATGATGCTGGAGGAGGCAAAAGTTCTACATTTGGATTGGTAGGCAGCAGGAAGAGGAAGAGAATCTGGGCCTGGCTTGAGAATCTGAAACCTCAAAAGGCCAGGGACAGGGAACTTGTGTCTGAGTTTACAGCTCTCTCCTAATGCCTGCTGATCATAACTTAAATGCTTTATCCTTTAAGACAACCAATGCGGTATATCAGAAAAGGGTACTCTAGTTCTACCTTTTGTTTTTCCCACCCCCATCAGGTTTCCTCAGGGTCCATCCAGGAGAGTGTGAAAGACCGGGTGATTGACTCAAGACTCCAGCTCTTTATCACCAAGCCAGGACTCTACACATGCATAGCTACCAATAAGCATGGAGAGAAATTCAGCACGGCAAAGGCAGCGGCCACTGTCAGTATAGTAGGTAGGTGCTGCATGTTTCCATTGCTCCAGGAGAGGGGGCAGCTGACATTCCACAACATCTGGAATAGAGACAGCCTCTTTTACCACCCCAGTCCCTTTGAGGCTATTTCCTTGTTCATTTTGACACTGTTGAGTGATGGCGACATAGATTTTTAACTTTCTTGTGCCAAGAATCAAATCTCAGCATTCTTGCTAAAATGATGGTTACCAATTTATAGGACCTTGTTTTTTCTCTTTCCTTTTTCTCCTTCTCTTTTTCTTCCCTCTCCCTGTCTTCTCCCTGTCCCTATCCATAAGTGCTCTCCCTGCCTTTGTTCTGTCTCCCTCCTTTCCTCTCCCCCTCCCTTCCTTGCCCCCTTCTCCCTTTCTAGTTCCTTCCTGCCTACCTTCCTTTCCTCCCTTCTCCCTTTTAACACTTCCTCCCCCACCCCCATCTGCGTTAAGCAAACTTCCCAATGCTCTCAGAAAGTCAGAAAGGCAGGAGATATTTAACATGGCTGAGCCAATTTCCATATGGTCATTTCTTGAAGGCATTTTTTTGCTGTGCGTGTGTGTGTGTGTGTGTGTGTGTTCGTGTGTTCATTTCCCTGTGTTATCTAAGTGACAGCAGGATTTGTAGGCATTTTCTTGGGAAACAGCTGACTCGTGGGTTTTTAGGTTATCTACATTGTGTTATGAAGGGTTATTTTTAAAAGTTAAATATCCAAACAGCTTCTAGGCACATTTGTGGAATTCCTAGAGATGGAAATAATCCTTGTATCAGGAAATACCAGGCATGTTAGACTCATAGCAGGCCTACTGTTCAAGGACCAGTGAAGAGGTGTTTGGCCTGACATGTAAGGCCAGCACCGGAGGACTCAGGGCCAGCCCCTGGAGCTTGCTGTTTCTTATTACAGTCCATTCCTTTGATCTTCCCTGATGGAGAACTTTCCAACAGTGTCTATGATTTTAATGTGAAATGAATAGAGGCCAAAAAGTGTAAGTACCAGTAGACAAGACTGGACCTTGGGGACATGCTCACAAAGGCAAGAAATATGTTCCCCCTACCATCTCCTCAGAGGATCTGTCTATCTATACCGTCTTAGGTCACTGCATCAGTTAAAGGATACCATTTCATCCAGGCAATGACAAGATGTCAAAAAGCAAATTAAATTCATTATGCTAAAAGAATAATAAAATGATTATCACTTATACTGCACTCTGCTGTTTATAACTGACTTTATATGCATTTGTTAAGTATGATGACGGTGGCCCATTCTGTGGAGCAGAATAAAAACAAAAACTGATTAACAATGGATCTTGCTTTCCAAGGACTGCCTTTGGGAAAGAAGTTTGTCAGCCATGTGCATGCTGGCACAGACTCTGTCCTGTCCCACAAATACTGACTACACAACAGGAAGGCAAGAGAGCTCAAGGGGAGAGAAACCATTTGGATGGACATGACTGTGAGATGGATAGACTGTAAGTGTGTCCAGAAGGTGACTAGTCATTGTGCTGGACACCAGAGAAGGTAGACTGTAGCAAGACAGATTTGAAATGTGAAGTGCAGCCAGCTTATGAAGAGTCTGGATTGGGTCAGTCCAGTCCTCCATAAGTGGTGAGTCATTTCTTCATTGTAGAGGAAGGAGCAAGTGACATGGGAAGATATACACTCTTCAGCAAATCAACACATAGGAAATAGCATGAGGTTGGTGGGCATGCCCAGCTGGAGCCTAGAGACATCACATCTAGGACTAACAGGAGGGACTACCAGGATAAAACTGAGGTTTGCAAGTGCTCAAATGTGACACTAGAGTGGAAGAATTCGTTAATATTCTCTTAAGATTTCAATATGCTATGTGGAAAGGATGAGCACATTTACATAGGGATAGTGCAGGCATATAAACTGACATGACTTAGTTTAGCTTGTTCCTCTACTAAAACATAAGACAAATGTCAGTGTAGCCACGATTCAGAGAGTCTCATTTCTGCAAGTTCTTGGCTTCTTAGTGATAATTCCTTGCAAGAGTTCTCCCTTCTTCCTTTTTCCATCTCTCCCCTAGATGGCAAAAGGGAAACGGATTTATACTTCAGTGGTGTCCTCCAATCCCTTGGATCTAGAGAAGTCTGGAGCTGGAGAATTTATGATTCCATCTGTTATCTGGGTTAGAACCCAAATGGCCTCCCTAGATTTGCTGCCTTTGGATTCCTTCTAGAGTCACAGCTAAGCCGAATCCATCATCAAGTCCCTACATAGAGTCTGCTCTGTATCCTTAACAGTGAAGTCACCCTGTGTATCTCCACTGAGAAACAAAGGCAGACCAGCTGACTCTACTCATCTGCCTGTGTCCTCCATGGACTGAAACCACTTCTGCATCTCCTGCAAGGTGTACAAAATCAAAGCACAATTTAGACTTTGTCATCCAGTCTGCTGCCCGTGCACCCAATTCATGCTATTCTACCCACTGTAGTGCTGTCACCCCATGTCAGGGTATGAGCAGGAGACCCTTGTACTGTGCTTTGCTTTTAGAATTCCAAATGAGAAGTTGAAAATCTCAAATCTCTCTCTCTCTCTCTCCCTCTCTCTCCTTCCTCCCTCTCTTCCTTTCCCCCTCCCCTCTCCTCTCCCTGTCAGCATTTATCTTAATGACTGTTTTGTCTGGTATATAGAAATTAGGGTCTACAGTCTACAGAACCTTACATTCATATTCTTCACTTCTTTACCTCCCTCTTGTCCACAGCAGACCAGCTGGGGGAACTCCCCGCCCCCAATGTGGTAATCTTTAATCTTTAGAGCCCGTCCATCATAGATACCAAGATGGCTGTAGAGACAGCACTGTCAGCAACAGGGAAAGAACCTAGGAAGACAACTATTTCTACCCCCCCTCCCCACACACACAAAGCACATTCATCTCATGTCACGATCTTGCAGAAACCATAAAGACCGCTGAGCACAACTGGCACATATCTTACAGCGCAGCAGCATCTCTCCATCCCTTTGTTATCAGGACCCTCAACACTGTGATGGACAATAAGACATCCATGATCCCTTGAATGAGCACTGTCCTGGATCAGCCAGAGACCATCAGAATAATTACAGTGGCACACAGCTGTATTTCCCATTTTCAGTGTCATTAGTAAGTCCTTGTTCTAGTTACATTTCTATTCATGTGACAAATACCCTGGCAAAAACAATGTAGGAGAGATAAAGTTATTCCCTCTGATACTGATGGAAGTCAAGGCAAGAGTTTAAAGACAAGCCTGCCTGCTTTTCTACACAACATTATCTCTGACCAGGAACTTACTTCATGGCCAGGAAGGATAGCAGAGGCCATGAAGGATAATGCTTTCTAGCTGGGTCTTTAGCCAGCATATACTCAGTTGGCTTTTTTATACAGCCCAGGAACATCTACCTAGGAATGATGCTGCCTACAGTGGGCTTGTCCCTCTTATATAAATTAACAATAAGACAATCTCCCATAGCCCAGTCTGCTCTAGGGTTGGTGCTGCCTACAGTGGACTGGTCCCTCCTATGTAAATTAACAATAAGACATCTCCCACAGCCCAGTCTGCTCTAGGCAAGTCCACTACCAGGGTTTTCCTCTCAGATTAGTCTAGGCTTGTCAAGTTGATAGTTAAAGCTGACCAAGATGGTCTTTTATATCAAACAGTGAGTTCCAAAGTTCTGAGCACACTTATTCTCAGAACACTGGGATGAGCCTGTGGTTACCTCTTCCTCCTTTTACCATTCCATGCTTCATAAAAAAACAAGTAGAGAGTATCTTTCTCTACAATGTGCCCTGGCATTTTGTTGTAACATTATGAGGATTTTATAGTGACAAAAAGTGCCTTGTATTGTTACAAGCTGTTTCCCGCCAGCCTGGTCCCTCAGCTGTGTCAGCCCCAAATAACACACAGAGGTTCTATTAGTTATAAAGCTGTTGGCCAATTACTAGCATTTTTATTGGCTAGTTCTGTCTTAAATATTAACTCATTTCTATCAATTTAAGTATTTCCATGTGGTCTTGGCTTACTGGGAATTCCGGCCCTGTATCACTTTTGCCTGCTACATCTCTGCAGAGAAGAGAGCGGGTTCCTGTTTGTCCCTGCTTATGTTCAGATTCTGTCCAGCTACATCACTTCCTGCTTGTCTGTACAGACCTCCAGACCTCTATGGTTAGCTAATGGCAGTATCTGCCATGCTTCGTCACTTCCTGCCTGGCTACTCACCCAATAAGACAGAAGAACATTCCCCATCATTGTATTTGCTCTTACCAAAAGGGGAAAGGATAAATGAGCTTCAGCTGGTAGCCACACTCGATTGTTATTCAATTGTTAGCAGTGTTCTGCAGTGGGACATACAAGGCACTGTCAGGAAGCTTCCTGGCATTACAAATGATGTATGTTTCAGAAGCAGACCAATATTTTACTGATTTTTTTTCATATAATTTTAAAAAAAATTGGAAAGTTCAGAAATTGAAAACACATCTAGTTGGGGGAAATAAAGTAATTTATTATGAAGTATAAGTATTATGAAGTATAAGATTTATGGACTCCATCCCTGGTTCCTTAATCATTCAGAACAGAAAAGAACAGAAAAAACTAAAGAGGGGAGAGTGAGAGAGGAGGGAGCAGGAAGAGGAAGGAGAGAAGGAGAGGGATGAAGAGAGGGAGATGTGAAGAGGCACTTCTGTACCTTTAGGCCAGAAACACATGGTCACTCAGTGAGCCCCTCAGGGCCCTCAACTCTCTTATAGTCACCCTTGAATTGTCATCGCTTCTCTTTGCTCACTTGTCCTCCACTTGGAAGTGGCTTCTCTCCTCTCAGATGCTCAGTCCTCTTTGGCATTTGCTCAAGCCAGGAAGATCCCAGAGAAATTTAGAAGAAGGCATCTTGTATACATGGCCTCAGCTCCCTCACGGGCCAGTGTCTCCCCGCTCAGCTGCTCTTAGGATCTGCCTCTCTTCTTCCTCATCAGAGCGATTTCCTATTGTCCCCTTCCATGTGCTTCTGCCTGGATAGTGGAGAAGTGAGACCCATATGTGATTTTCTTTCATTAATGAATCCAAGTCTAAATCCCAGTTCTTAGGTCAAAACTTGTGGAAAGGATTAGCAACATCTCTCTCCCTCTTTTTAAATTCCCTTTTCCATGTATCATGTATTATTTTCCTGCATGTGTGTGGGTGCAAAAATGGTGACTTGAAGTTGATGTTAGAATCTACCCTCATTGTACCTCCATTGTATGCATTGAAGCAGGGTCTCTCAATCAAACCCAGAATACACCAATTTAGCCAGTCTTGCTAGCCAACTTGCTTTGAGGATCCCTTGTCTCTGCCTTCTGAGACTGGGATCACAGGAAGCCACCATACCCAATGGGCATTTTTGTTGATGTCTAGGGCTCCAAACCCCCTCCACCTTTGCTCAGCTGAGCCATCCCCTGAGACAGAAGCATCTCTTAAATAAAAATGAGAATCCATCAGCCTGTCCTGCCTAACTTGATAAAATACTTAGTAGATTCTATTTTTCAGAATATAAATTAAGTCAGAGATATTTCTGCAGTAATTATCCAGTGACTCCCCTGGTGGGATGGGTTTCACAAATCTTACACAGCCCTTAACACTTCTTTCATGATCACTTGGGAGCCTGTCAGTTCCCATTACTGAATGTAGTTCGGGATGTGTCCTGAAGGAATACAGCTCCCCTTAGCATGAGAGGGATGTAGACTTCTATCTCTCAGGTTAGCAATCCATTGAGAAGGAGAGGAGTTTGGAGATCTCTCTCTCTCTCTCTCTCTCTCTCTCTCTCTCTCTCTCTGTGTGTGTGTGTGTGTGTGAGAGAGAGAGAGAGAGAGAGAGAGCTCTGTGTGTGTGTGTGTGAGAGAGAGAGAGAGAGAGAGAGTTTATTGTGAATTTTACAACAGATTGACTGGCTCATAAATTAAAGATGAAACAGCAAGGTGCCAAGATGACATGTGTAAACAGCCTACTGAAATGTGCAACCAGTGTATTAAAATCTAGACATGCCATGCACACAGAGAAAACTGTGTTGCTTTTCTCCAGTCACTGGGGACCAAGTATTGATGCTTTCTAAAATCTTCTTTTCCCTTAGGAAATACAATTCATTCCAAGCTTTGAAGCAGATTCTATAACTCTTGGGTGATGTTTAAGAGTGGAATACAACACCTACTCTAGTTTAACCTCCAGCCTTATTACCCTCTTTGAAATTCTTCTGCTTCATCCCACCCATTAATAAACAACCATTCATTCAGGAACTTGGGGAACAGATGAAATATGGCCTGCTGCTGTTGTAAAACTAACTCCTCTTCTTCCTCTGTGCTAGCTCCATTATATCAAAGGAGAAGAGGCCTTCTAGAGGAAAGAGCAAAAGGCTTTCCTGAACAGATGCTCAGTCCTCTCCATGCTGCCTGCTGAAGTTTAACGGACGAATAACAATACAACTAATGATTAGAAACCATATCCCAGTGCCAGTAATACCTATTAATATCTACCATCTATCATTCATTTCTATCTATCTATCATCTATCTATCTACCTATCTCTTCTATTTTACTATCTGCCTATCTACCTTATCAACTGCAAAATTTTCTTTCATGTGTGACTGGCAGTGCTCATGGCAGCCACCATCTGGAAAAATTACAGCTCCTGGGAACAGGACTGTCTCAATCTCCCCGAAGTCCACCTGTTAGTGTAGTCTCTAACTTCCCAGAAGAAGCAGAGAATGTCTCAGAAGCTTTAGTTTTAGTGATTAAACTTTAAGATGAGCATATGCTGACTTTCTTCTGTTCTTTTTCTTTGTCTGTGGTTTCCTATGGACACTTCTTTCCTGTTACCAGAGTGGAGGTAAGAATCCATTATTATTCCAATGTTTCATGTCACTTGTAGTGTTTATTAGACACACCAATGCTTTGTCTACTAAGCACTGTAAACTTTTTGAACATTTCTAATGTCTAACGCTGTTTAATATTTTTGTAAGAAAAAGAAAATGAAGAGAACAGTAGTAATGTCTACTGAATATTTATGTGTGTCAGGTGTTCTACATAAGTTATTTGTATCCTCAAGACATCCCTGTCACATACCATGATTGTCTGTATTTCCAGAAGGGAAACTGAGAAAGTCTTTGCACTGGAATCTCAGGTAGAAATAAGGCAGTTCAAAACATAACTCAAGACTGACTGGAAACTCAGGTAGAAATAAGGCAGTTCAAAACACAACTCAAGACTGACCCCAAACTCTCCTTGTATTTTTCCAAGAGATAAAAAAAAATCATACAGAAGCTTTTATCTATAGTGTTTTATATTAAATTGACTTTCATAAAACTCTACGTGGTAACCTGGCATAGAAGTTCATTGCTCTAATCCCAGCACTCCAACAGCTGTGTCAGAAGGATCAGACGTTTAAGACCAGACATAGTGTATTTGAGGCTAGCCTGGGCTACATAGCAAATCTGAGGCCAGTCTGTACTACATGACCCTTTATCTCAAGCAAATGAAAAAAAGAAAAATCAAACAATTCACTAGGTATGGTGGTGTCTACTTGCCAGACACAGAATGCTAAAGCAGAGGAGCAGAGTTCAAAAACCAGCCTTGGCTTAATGAAACCCTGTCTCAGAAAACCAAAAAAGAAAAAAGAAAAAAAAAAAGCTTTAAAAATTTCATGATGTGGCATAAGTACGAAGGATTAATCCGTAATACCAATACTGACCACTGCAGTTAGTGTTCTAATTTCAACATTGCAGAGACTTTAGGGAGAGGTGTTTTTGTTTATACTTTTCCATACAAGGAACCGGATGCAGCAAGGGTTGCCAAGCTACACAGATCACAGAGTGCTAGGCCTCCATTGACAATTGTGCAGACAGACTCCAGAACACAGACTGTCACAACCACTGGTCAGTGCCTTACCAAGAAGACCAGAAACTGAGAAGAATATAAAACTCTAGACACTGATTTCAGTTCCATGGAGTAAAATAACTCAATACACAATAAAGCCTGGTTCCTTCTAAATCTCATCTCTGGATATATAGCTGTGACATTCTATTGTGAGGTACACTGCTACTTATTAAGTGCTACTCACAGTTCTTAGAAGCAGTGTACTGCCTCTTCAGAACTTGACAGTGAATTGCAGCAACCACTGAAGGGCCATATGATGTAAGTATGGTATGAGTTGAACTACAAGCCATTTGATGATGAAGACACACATGTCACCTTTTGTTCCCAGACTGTTAGCATAACTGCTCTTGGTGCCACTTTTAAAAGCAAGTACTCTGTTCCTGGAAATATATTAGAAATGGAGGCACAAAACCAGTTTTACTGTCCCATGTCCATGGAGGATTTATATTTTCTTGCACATGAAGATTAATTGTAAGAGTGTAATACTGGAATCATAAATTTAAAGAATAGACACAGATCATCTCCATGCAAGTGAATTCAAATAAAGAAGTTTAAGCATATTAGTAGATGCTCCAATGCTAGTCAAAGAATAATTTCTAACTGGATGTGGTAAAAATGCAGGTCATGCCAAACCTCAGAAGGCTGAGACTGAAGATTGTGAAGTTTTGAGGCTTGTATAGGCAACAAAGTGAGACCTTGTCTCAAAAAATAAAGAGAACCAGCCTATCCACTTTTTTCTTGGGATAATGTAATACTCTCAAACTCTGCTGATACTGAGAAAAAAAAATCACTGGTTTTATAGTTTTCAACTTTGAAATTTTTATTAAGGTGATTGTATCTATAGATAAAAAAATCCACTTTTAGAAATCTATTTTAAGGAAATAATAAGACTAATGAACACTAGTCACAATTGCTTACACTCACAGATATAACATAAAAACATTGTATGTAGCTACTGATAAAGGACATTGATTAGAAGCTCTGTTTTGTAAGGTACATACAGAGGTTTATAGTATGCTATGAGACAAAACTGCAAGATGAAAAGATATATTTATAGTTCAATTTTGATAGTTCTATATATAAAGAACATAATCTATTTTGCACAAATATGTAATATATAAAATATCTGTCTATAGGACTAATATAATTCATTTTTAGTTGTAAGTATATTTATTTTTTCTTTGAGAATGTCATATGGTATATTTTTTATTATATTCGTTCCCTGTTTCCCAACTCCTCTTAGATCTTATCCCTCCTTACCCACCCAACCTCACGTTCTTTCTCTGTCTTAGCTTCTGGAAAAGACGAAATCAATTCTCTCAATTTTTTTTAAAATAAGAAGTGTTTCTTCTTTGTACTCTCATACATTTTGTATAGAAAATAGCTCTTAGTTTTTTCTCACAGGAAGCACGAGAGGTCATGTCCTCCTCACTGAGGACATTGTGCTTGGCAGTTCAGCAAAGTGACATTTGATCAGTATGCTACAGCGGAGGTTGGCTAACATTTTCTATAAAGGGTCAGATATTAATATATTCACTCAGTGAGCCATACAGACATGATTAAAACTGCTCAGTCTGCTGGCTTACCCCAAAACAGCCATGAAAAGTATATAAACAGACATAATTGATTCTTTTAAAATAAAACCTCATTTGTGGACATACATTTGACACTCATGCAGTTTTCATGCATCATTAAATAGTCTTCTTTTAAGTTTTTACAACAACTTAAAATATAGATACCATCCTTAGCTCTCAGGAGAAAATAAAAAGTCTGTAAAACAAAAGCATAAGCTTTAAAATATTAAGGATTTGAATTCAGTCACACACAGGTTAAAGAGAACTTTCATAGGCCATGTTGACTGGTGTGAAAGAATGATGTATAGCATTCTTTTAAAAAAAAATCACAAAAATAAAATTTAACTGTTCTCACCACAAATGGTAATATGCATCTGAGATAATACATATATCTTTTTAATTCAACTTAGCCATTCTGTGATATATGCAAATTTCAAAGCATCATTTCATACATGCTGTACAAAACTTCTGTCAATTGTTAATTAAAAAGAAAATTTTTCTTAAAAAGACTGAAAAAAATGTAACTTATGTGGCACTTTGAAAAAAACAGTGTCCCTCATGGTACATATATGTGAATATTTAAATTGGCTTTGAGTTATATAACTATGAGTAGCCATAATTGACCACATTCCAAGGTTTTAAAATATTATCAAAAATCATTAGGCCCTTTTAAAATCTGGGTATATATTTTAAGAATTGAGTCTGACAGGTCTTGAGTTGTATTTGCTGGCCTCTGCCAATGAATCCCGTACAGCCAACAGACAGCTGCTTTGATGACAGAGACTGGCTCAGAACTTTGGCCGTCACCTTTGTAGAGGAAATACAGCAGTTGCTATGTAAGGGAAGATCCGAGGAGAGGGAGAGCTATCGAGTGTACCTCCACTACAGTAGGGGATATCATAAACCAAACAGGACATAGCTGGCCCTCTGCATATGCCTTTGGACAGAGTTCAAAGGGAAAAGATGGTGCCTCCTTCATAGAAATGGGAAGGTAGTATTTCAAAATATATTCAGATTTGTTTTAGTAAAGAGAAAAGGAAGGAAGAATCTCATGAATGCTCCATTTGACTTCAGGGCCATCCTTCTAAGAGAGGATGAATGGGATCTAATACCCGTTCTTGCCACTCCAGAAGGTGCGCAGCCAGGTTTGGGTTATCAGGAGATAATACAGGAGTGGCTGCCATGTGCAACATTAATTTGTATGTTTAAGAGATGGTCTACAGTGCAGAATTGTCAGCATTCTGTAAAGGAAGCTCTGCAATGTCTGCCCCAGTGTTCAAAAGAACAGAATCAGCCGCCTGTAAGACTGCCCTAGCAGTATCAGGAACCAAGTTAGTCATACAGCTTCAGATGGGCAGTGTAAAAGCCCCCAGAAAACATGGGCTGGGGGACTTTCTACTCAGCTCAACCCCAAGTTCTTTCTGTGCATACCATTCAGGGTTCTTCTTATTATTACTTAATGGTAGTTTTAGAAAGGCTATGGACTAAATAATTCAATTTGCATCCATATCTGATACCTAAAATTGGATAGCTGTATAAAATTTGAGTTTTGTAAATATCTTCCAAAAAGAAGGAAAAAAGTTAAAGTGACAAACTATGACTAGGCAGTTCACAGGTAGAGAGTTGATATCTAGATATACATTAATAATGCATATATATAAGTAATAAATATTCATATGCTTCAGTTATAGACTTAATAAAAACATATGTGTGCTACCTAAAGCTTCCCAAACCTTTTTGACTCCCTTCGTTTGCTCTTTTATTCTTTGATTACTAATTCCTCATTTCTGAATCCATTTTTACTAGTTTTCTGTAGTCTCTTTTTCTTCTCCAAACATTCAATTAAAGGAAAATCACCAATGTGTGTTATATTTCTGCGTTCATGGAAAAACAAAACATAGCCTCACTAAGTAGTTAACACTTAATATTAGAACCTGGAAGAGTAGCCCTGAGGTCAAAGACAGAATTATTTAACTATTAGAGGGTTTTGTTTATTTGTTTTTTGTTTTGTTTTGTTTTTTTTGCTCTTATTCATTCTCTTGTTTTACTAAGATGTAATAATATGTGAGTCCAGGATGTGAAACCAGGATGAGCTACTTCTCATTATTGGTTATTAGTTATTAGTCTTTTTTAAATTTTATTTTGTGCCATCGCAGATTGCATTCCCTAAGTGGCTTATTTTCTTATTCAGGGCTTTTGATTTTAAATATCCCCTATGAATTAAATGGTACATTAGTGATCCTGCTGGCTAATTAACAAATGACCAATTCAAACTGAAACTATCCTATGGAACATGATTTTATTTGGATTCATTGTGTATTGTCCTAATGTGTTTGTTTCAAAGAGCTGAAAGTGTTCATTTATAAAGTGCCGATTTTTCAAATTCAAATAGTGTTCCCTAGTCATTCAAAAGTTCACAAATTTCAGTGTGATGAATTACCTCACTCTAAATCTTTTATAGAATGGTAATGAAAAGCTAAGTCTTAATAGTATAGTATACATTTAAATGAGATATGTGATTGAAGTTTTCCATCCTGTTAGTGATTGAGAGAGATCTTATGGGAACCATAAGAATACAGAAGGCCAGGATGGTGCCTACACCCGATGAATATTCAATAACTGTCAGTCTATGAGTTATTATTGTTCAAGTAAACAAGTGACATAGCCAAGATGGGATTGTACTAAACAATTCAGGTACTTGTTTCGGTAACATTGATTGTTCTTAAAGCTGCTAACTTTCTCCATGGGGGTGATTGATATATTCTCTCATGTGTTATCCATCACAATGAATGGTTTTATTTATTGTCGTTTTTGTTTTTTGGGGGGATTATATCAGTTTATGTGCAAGAAGTATGGTAGCTGACTGTAGTAAGAACATCATTCTGTGTGTAACATAAACATAAATGGTCAGCTCTTGACCATTTCCAAAGCTTTCCACAGCCCGAGGTATGTAGAAATGACACCATTGCTGCTGGAAACGGGGAGAATATTCTTTTGAAACATTTCAACACATTTGCCAGGACAGTCTCTCCCTATTTCTGGGATGCAGATGTGAGTGGTGGCAGAGGCAGGATGGATGCCAAGAAATTGCATATGACTGGTTACACTGTTCATGGATTCTTGCAGTAAATCACAGAAAGACAGCAAAGGCTACTGCGCCCAGTACAGAGGGGAGGTGTGTGATACAGTACTGGCAAAAGATGCTCTTGTCTTTTTCAACACCTCCTATTCGGACCCTGAGGAGGCCCAAGAGCTGCTGATCCACACAGCGTGGAATGAACTGAAGGCTGTGAGCCCTCTCTGCCGGCCAGCTGCTGAGGCCCTGATGTGTAACCACCTCTTCAGAGAGTGCAGCCCTGGAATGGTACCTACTCCCATGCCCATTTGCAGGTAAAACCTTGAAATTGAGTAAGAAAAATTTCATTCTTTGTATGCAAGAGTTAAAAAAAAAAAAGACATTGTCTTGAACAGTAATTAAAAGGACAAAATTCAGCCTGTCCTTCGGAGAGCACACCTTTAGTCCCAGCACTAGGGAGGCAGAGGCAGGCAGATCTCAGATCTCTGTGAGTTCAAGGCCAGCCTGGTCTGCAGAGCTAGTACCAGGACAGGCTCCAAAACAATACAGAGAAACCTTGTCTCAAAAAACAAAACAAAAGACCCAAAAAAACAAAAGGATGAAATTCTTCCCATTTAAACCATTGATGGCAATAAATAATACAAATACTCAGGATGTAAAGAAAATATTAGAGTCTGGCTTAGCCAAAAAGTGTCTTGCACACCACAAAAAGAGCCCTGTGTTATATGTGTGCAAATGCACACACACAAACAAAATTCCCTACTTTATAGAGACATAGGCCACCGGCCACCTGTTGTATTCTGTCTGTACGTGTGCGCACATTCATGTGCACTTGTGCGAGCTCATGTGCACGCATGTGCATGTGTGCTTGCTATACAAGCTTGGGCTGCAGCCAAGCCCTTATGTATTTTAATTATCCTCCCTCTTAAATGGTTTTCTCCTCTTATTATCAGCTCCAACAATCTTAATTTGGAATTACCCAGGTTTGTCTTGATGCAATTTGTCCAAGTAAGCCCTAACAAATGTTAACTTCCAAATTCCAATTCCTCAACTAGTCTTTCTTCAGCTCTTCCACTAATTACACAACCTGTCCAAACTTAACAGCAACACACTCATTCACCTGGCATCTCAGGTGGAAGCACTTACACCCTCCAGCAGAACTCTGATTCTCCAGGGGAAGCGCTAGCCAATGAACCCAGAGCACTCCTGTAAACTCCTGTAAACTGTGACTGGAGCTGCTGCTGTATTCCAGGATAAGAGCAAGCACAAATTCATCGTGTGCCCTTCATTACGCCCTGCCCATCAGGTCTGAGGCGATGGTCCATGTCCCTTCATTCATATGTTCTTTAAGCGATCTACCTTGTTTCGGCAGCTTTGTTTTTAATTTTTAAAGGTTTATTGATTTTATTTGTCTGTATGAACATTTTTTTTCTGCATGCGTGTATGTGCACCATGTAAGTGCCTATTGGATCCCCTGAAACTACAGTTACAGATGACTGTGAGCCAGCATGTGACTGCTGGGAACTGAACCTGGGTCTTCTGCAGTGGTAACAAGTGCTCTTCACCTCTGAGCTATCATCTCTCCAGCTCCTGTACTTTTATTATGAACTTCAAGACACAATATATCAGGGACACTTACCTAATTCTTTCTAAATTAAAAAAATTAAAAGAGTAATTCATCTCACAGTACAGTACACTATATCTTATAATGTCTTGCATTATTTAAGCAAAAAAGAATCATTTCAAAAATGCTTTTGTAAACAAAGACACTACGATGTGACAATATTTCAGAAATACGAAATTTTAGCCTCATCTCAAACTTGTCTTTAACTAGTTATAATTCATCAAGTCTTGCTCGCCTTTCAACATTTCAGAGAATACTGCTTGGCAGTAAAGGAGCTGTTCTGTGCAAAGGAATGGCTGGCTATGGAAGGAAAGACCCACAGAGGACTCTACAGCTCAGGGATGCATCTCGTCCCGGTGCCGGACTGCAGCAAGCTTCCCAGCATGCACCGGGATCCGATGGCCTGCACAAGACTGCCATATTTAGGTAACAAAGAATTCCTTCCAGATTTCGGAAGTTAAGAAAAATTTAGTGTTTTGAGTCAAGTAAGGTGTGTACTTAAAAGCTTCTAACATTTTTAGGCTTTCTAGGCTGTTCTAATGTTTTTCGCTTTGCCATATCCACACAATAGCAGAATCCTAATGCTACCCTAATTACATAGGTTAGCATAAAGATTCATTTCATTTGTTTTCAAATAAGTCAAAGGGCATTTTTAACTGCTGCTTGGGTCATGCTTGATTTCACAGGGGATCCTTTGAATGTAACATATTCTGGAATGTATGGGAAAATGGCTAAGAAACATCTCATAGTTTGTCAGGGGAATGGCGTAAAAGAATAAATAATCCTCTTTCTTAGCCAACGATGCAGATTTTTTTAAGCATGCAGAAAACAAGCCACATGTTTGAAAACGCTGACCTCACAGAACAAAACCGAGCCACTGCATGGCGCCGTATGAATTTCATTTGTAAGGACGATGTTACCCTAACAGCTGACTTAATTTCAAAGACGCGCTCTTGACGTTTGAATGCTTTTCTGTCACTTGTTTAAATGCTGGCAGGGAAAGTCGCATTTCTTAGCGGTAGCTCGAGGATCTAGGAGATAACGCTTACTTAAAACCAATTTTTATCCTTTCCCCCTCAGATTATAAAAAAGAAAACATAACAAGTAAGTAATTCCGTTTGTGCCTCTGAAATCTTTGGTGTCTGTGAGTTGACTCGTGCATGTATATTTACATTACACTGACCCATATCCAGAACAGAATGTACTGAACATCATGAACACCCCCGCTCTGGAGCCGGACTCATCCCCTCCTCTGGCTTGAAGCTTCTAAGTAGAACACAGAGAACGTGACTCTTAGTGAATGGAACAAATGCTATCTCCTTCCCTAAGATGATATGCCTCATATGTTTGCAAAATCAGCCAAGTTTTAAACGAATACTTCTGATTCCACAGTGACAATTTTGTATTACATAATTATTTTTGGATAGAAACAAATACTATTTTTTTCTATATTGAGCTGCATTTTAACAAGTCTTCCTTTTTTTGAGAATAGATGTACTTTTTTTTCTTAGTCTTCTTTTAGTTCTTGAATTTTTATATACAAATTCTATATTAATTATAGAACCTCTTGCCATGTGGACCAAGGGAAGAAAATGAAAAGGAAATAAAGCATCTATAAACCTACTTTTCAGCATATTTTGTTTTTATTCTAAAATTAATCATTCTACTAGCAACAAAGAGAAAGTTCTTAGTATGTCATTGGAATCTCGTTGTCTTGTTGTATTTATTTAGTAGTAGTTCTTTGAGACTCTCATACAATGTATTTTGATCATATTCATTCAATTCACCTTCCCAGACCCATGTCCATCCCCTACCCACCCAACTTTGTGTCCTTTAAAAATCAAACCTTCAAGACCAATTTGTGCCATTGTTGTTGCCTGAAGAATTAGAAATGTCCTTTCCTTCTTAAAAGGCGCTCAAACATAGTGGGTTTTTTGGTGGTGATGGGGAACAAATCCACATCCAACCTAATGACAGACAACCATTTTATGTCTGAGCTGTGTCCTAAATACTGGATGTTCTTAGACACGATCTCTTTAAGTAGCTCAGGCTAGCCTTAAGCTTTCTGGCATCGACTCTTTTGGAATTGTAGATGTTGCCCTGGCTCAGAGTGATTCTTCATCCATTCTACACAATGACATCAGCTGGAAAACATTAAAAGTGAAGCTGCCTGGGTTACCCACATATACATTCTGGAATATTTGGTGTGGTGTGCAATCTAGGATTTGAGATTCCTCTTACATTTTTAAAAATTGACACATAAAATTGGACATATTTGAGGAGTATTGTGTCATAGTTTAATTCCTGCATTATGTTCAAATGATGCAGATTTGCCTGTCTCGTCATCTACCTATTTATCATTTCTTTGTGGTTAAAAAAAAACCCTCAAAATCCTTTCTTATCTGTAGTATAGAATACTGTCCTCTGATAGTGGAATAGAACAAGGATTAGGTTTTCTTTGTTTTGTTGGTTTTTATTGTTGTCATTGCTTTAAGATAGCCACTTTTCAGTATAGTGTTTGCAGTGCTCAGTGAAATCATTTTAAAAGGGTCATCAGGAAGGCAACAAGACAGATCAAAGGGTAAGAGCACTTGCTGCCCATGCTGATGGGTCAATCCCTGGGACCTACAGAAAGGAGAGAAATAACTCCTGCAAGTGGAGATACTGATCAGCACAAACCAGCTACAGATAATAATTTTCTTGACTTTGGAAAACAATTTTATGCGATTATTTGAGAAAAATAGCTCCAGCTCTTGTAAAGGGATCATTTTCTCTACATATAGGTGGGGTATATCTGTGCTCTCTGAGTTAAAAGCAAGTAGTCTTCTCTACTATCTTATAGTGGGTTAATTCTAGCAAATGTCCTGATTACACACACCAACTTGTGTTCTATAGGAATGTATTGAGCCCTCAAATATTTCTTATTTTATTATTTCTTTTTTTAAAGGTCTTATTACATTTATTTACTGTGTGTGTGTGTGTGTGTGTGTGTGTGTGTGTGTGTGTGTGTGTGTGTGTTTGTCTGTGTGTGCAGGCCAGAGGATAATTTGTAAGAGTCAGGAGTCAGTTCTACCATATGGGTCCTGGGAATCAAACTCAGTTCAGGAGGTTCAGTGGTAAATGCAGTTACACACTGAGCCATCTTGCTGGCCCAGCTTTATGGTTCCTTAGTAAATTCCAAATATCATTACTAGTTCACTTTGAGGAGTATTTGAAAAAATGTTTAATTCCTTCTTCATCTTTGCATTGTTTCTTACTTGCTCAAACATGGGAACTAGAATGTCAGCAGTTCCTGGGTTTGTTTTATTTTAATACCATCTTCTGCTGAACTGAAATATCTCCTTGCACACACACGACTTTGCCATGTTTACATTACTCTGTGCTAAGCATACTGTTTGTCTATTCTGTGGGATTTCACATACCTTCCAGGCACACTCAGCAGTGAGTCTGCATTCTGTTTCAAAGCTTCTGTAAAAAAGAAATGCAGTCTGGCTCATTCTGGTAACAGAGAGCTGCATCTCTTCCATCCTCTTGTCCTTTCCAACTTTTCTCTTGCCACTCATGCACACAAAGAGTGAAGGCTGTGTACCCCAATCCTGAAAAACTGATCGGTTTTGTGGTACACAGTCTCTCATGGGTCCCCCAACAGCCCTATGAAAGTAGGTGCTATCCACATGCTCCTTTCTACACACTAGTAGATATGAAAAAGGTCAGCCAACTTGACCCCTTCCCCTGTTTGTCAGAGGTTAAGCCAGTATTCAAGCCCCAATCTGTCTGGTTGTGGCTCCATCATCAGTGTCTAAGTTTTAGATGGTTTCAGCTGATGCTTTTCTATTACCTTCTTTTTACATTTCCAAGGCCTCACATGAAAAGTTTGCCTGGTTGTTCTAATAGATTCATTCTGAAGAAGATGATGATGATGATTTCTCGTGTTCCCTTATGAATGACTGCCCTTGACTGGCTCCCATTGACCAAAATGTCCCCAATTATAAATCATCCAGACAACTAGACAATAAATGTATGCTGTGCTTTTAAAATTCAGTGTCCGTAATGGTCAGCTACTATTTTGGCCCCAAATGAAATGAGAGAGGGGGAGGGAGGGTTATATAATGAACTCATTTTAATCATTTTAAATGCTGATTGTGCCTGTTTTATGGGGATGGGAAAGCTAGAAATTCACAAAAACAGAGTTGGAAGTGATTTTTAACAGTTCTTTCACATAAATTCTCCCATGGGGGAGAACCCCTTCTGCATTGCCACCACAGACATTTCTTCTCCTGACTCAAATTCACTCTCTCAATTGTGAGAACATTTCAGCCATGTTGAACTAAACCTGGGTTCTATAGTTGGTGCTCTGTCCACTCCTTTGGCTTACCTTCTGTAGCACAGACTTTAAAATGCTCGGAGACACATGCTCTATCTCCTTGTAGATTCTTCCTCTTTGCATTAAACGTCCCCAAGTTTCAACTTTTCCTTTATTTAGCTGAGTTCCAAAGCTCTTACCTTCATGTCTGCCCTACACTGGCAGTAGGAGGATGGAGGGTTCTTCCAAACTGAATGCAGTAGACAGAATGTGATCCAGTGAAAATTAGAATTTAGTAATTGTCTGTGGTTAAGATGTATTCTTTCATTAGTGTTGGATAAACTATGCTAATTGCTAATCATCTCTCTCTAAAGGCTTGAGGGCTGCTCAAATGTAGAGTGCTTATTGTACAAGCACAATGATGCAAGTTCAAGCCCTGGCACCATGTGGAGGATAACTGGAATGGCACACACCTAATGCCACTTCTGGAGAGGCAGAGGCAGGATGGTTCCTAGGACTCACTCTTGACTTATTTTGGGCTAGTTATTTTCCCACTGTACTATGAAAGCCAGATCCTTCCCATTCCTGACTCTGTCCACCATGGAACCTGTAGTGAGCACCTCATAATACGTTTCTCTTGTTCATTATTTCCCTAGCATTGAGTTTTTCCTTGCAGAATGACTCTCTCTGGATTCTTATTTAGAGAATTTGATGAAGTTCTCAGTCATTTCATCATTATCTATTTAGGTTAAAAAATATTTATTTTTATTATTACTCTTCACTCTTATCTTGAAATCTCTTTCAGATTCAGTTGGTTTTTAGTTAGATGTTTTATGTATTTTCTCAAAGGAGGTCACGAGAGTGAATCATTGAGGTGATGAATAATATCCGATAGTCCTCTCTTACTGTAAGAACTGAGATGAAATAGCATGATGGGAAGATCTTGAGCGACATAGTATTTCTCTGAACAGCCTATAAATGTAATTGTGTCTTTTCTAACTTCTAGTTTGGAAAGCACATAATTTAATGTGGGCTGTTTTGCTGATTTTCTTGTGAGGTTTTATTTTGTCTTATTTTTTCCTGTCTGGACAGAGGCTTTCAGATTTTCTCTTTATCAGTGGTGTATGTGTCATAGGAATCCTGCCCAGTGGTGTGCATCAGGTATCTCTTTCTGGCTCCTTCCTTAGGAGGTTCCATTAGGAGGCAGAGATCAGGCTCGGTGGTGATGACGTCATAGATGTCAGGGTGCAGCTGAGACATCATTCTAATGCACACAGTTGGCCAATTGCTGCATGACTTGAAGCCCTCCTGTAAGGTTATTTTCCTCCACTTCCTGTAGGGTAAAGGCCAAATAACTGCCCTAGGCTTGGGAGACCTCCTAAGGACCTAGAGATGCCATCTGCATTAACTGCAGAAACTCCCATCTGCAACAACAAAACTGTGAGGTGCATTCTGGGAGAAGTACAACAGCTTGGTTCTGACCCAGTGCATGTATTTCTTCTTGGTAAAACATTATCTCACCACCCTCATCCCACTCAACTCTCATAATGCCCACTAAACAGTCATATTGGTTTTGGCCTATCACGATACAATAACAAAGCACAATAGGAGAAGCTTGAAAGCCACAGAAGTCTATCTCTCAGAGTTCTGCAAGTTGGCTGTCCAGGATTAAGGCACAGACATACCTGGTGTCAGGTGAGGATCATGTGTATAGCTGCCGTAGACATAGCTTCCGACATTACTATCTCTTCATTGTAATCCTCCAAGGCAAATGGGAAGGCCTCTCAGACCTTTTTCATAAAGGCGTAAATCACAATTGGCTTTTCAAGACGCAAATGCTCAGACTATAGCAGCTTTGTACCCCATCGTTATTTATATCTAACTTAACCTTGCATAAGAAGACTCACCCAAGGTCCCTAGACCTGAACTGACACTGCCCCTAATCGTTCATAAGTACCTGTTTTTATTCTCACAATGTCCTCTTGCGTTTTGCTACTAATAATCTGCTTATTGATTTGTGCCTCCTTGACAAGGAAGGCCACGGTGCCCCTGTTTCCTAAGATTCATTGACAACAATCAGTGTACTAGTGTGTGGATGAGTGAATTCTTGGTGATCATAGGGAAAAGATAAAAATACAAAGACTGTTAGAGAAAAAGTAAGGATAAGAAGGAAATATAATGGAAATCTGATTTTGGTTATTTGGTCCCAGAGAGGTGATACAGCTCTTGATAAAAGCAGAGCAACATGTTCTGAGCAACAATTAAAGAATCATAATAGAACTATCCAGAAAAGAAGAAATGTTTAAAACCTTGCAAAAGAACTACTGGTCAAACAGTCAATTCTTGCATTTAAAAAATAAATCTTAGAGAGTGATCTTGGATTTTTACAACATATACCATTAAAATCTACTTTATAATAATTTAATGTGTATTTGTGTGTATGTGGGTATGGGTGGGTGAGTGGATGTTTTGTATATGTGTGTGTACATGTGTATGTGGGTAGGTGCACCTGTGTGCACAGATGTAGAGACTAGACATTGATGTATTTATCATTATCCATTTTTTGAGATGAGGACTCTCACTGAACCAAGTGCTCCTCCATTGGCTAGATGGGCCAGCCAGTAAGCTCTGGGATCCAGCTGTCTGTGTCTCCTCCCCAGCACTGGAGTTACAAGTGCATGTCACCACACTCAGCTTTTCACCTGGGTTCTGGAAATCCAAACTCCTATCCTCATTCTTGTGAGCAAAGTCTTTATCCACCAAACTGATTTTCTGATTTTTTTTAAGAAAAAAATTTACCCATTTATTTCCTGATTAGATCATATCAGGTTCACAAATTATATCATATCATCTCACATGTTATATATAATATGAACAGCTCTATAAAATCCATGCATAAAAATAGATTCTAATCGCTATCTTTTAGTAGTGATTCCTTACTGTATTTAGACTCTTTTAAGGCTTCCTTTGGATTGAAAAAGCTGGGGGTAACCGTAGACCAGTGCTAGAACCTGCGAAGTCTAAGAGCACCATGCTGTGCCTTACTTAATAAGGCAAGTTTTCATCAGTCCCATGCAAATGTCTGCTGCATTACTAAATGTCTTCCTGTCCCATATGTCCTCCTGAGTCACATTAGTGACCAAATGACCTCTACAGTTCAAAAACACTTGTTTAGCTATGGGTAGGTAGGGGTGTTCACTATGTCCACTCCTAGACTAGAAGTCATACATAAATACCCCTTATAACCTACACTTTCATGAATGCTGTGTTCCAAATGGCCATGGACATCCCACGTATTAAAGGTTTTCTTTTGTTCAGCTAGCAGGGGTAAGCTACCCACCTCCAAACTAAGAAGGCAGACAGGCACTTCTGATAATCATCACTTTAAAATGCCCTTTTCCAAATGTCTGGCTACTGTTGAAATATAGTTTTCTTTTGTGTTTTTGATTTTTTTTTAATTAATATCTTCCTGCTTGTGAAACCTGTATTTTCTCACTGTACTGGGATCAGTCAGCAAATGCTCACTTAGGCACTTTTAAATCTCTGTCAGTTACTTGTCGTGTACCTTCAACTTTCATGGTAATATTTCTGGGTTGCATACTAGCACTGTAGCTTCCTTGATGGATTAAAAGTGTGTTCTTTAGATGGGACATAGTGTGACAGCTGGATTTTTACCTCTCCCAAGTCTCAAAGAGTGCATTTGTCATTGTCATTAATATTTGGTTGGTTTTTAGATGAACTCATTTATTTGACACATTAAGTTATGCAAAGAAAAATATATGCAACTTCATAAAGAGAGCCACATTTTCATATCACTAAATATAGCTGTGGCCAAAAACAACAACAACAACAACAAAAAATAGTGAATTGTAGAATGGACCCCAGGATTTAATGTGGAAAACACCCTGTACAGAAAACTTTCACGCTTCTAACTTTACTGAATCCAGAGCTACACCTGTTTCTTTATGCTCCTCAGCTTCTTTCAAGTCTTCTTCACTTTCTAATATTTTCTGAAGAGCCATATATGCAGCCACTAATCAGCGCTGGCAATCTGGGATAATCATCTGGGGCTCTTGAAGGATTTCTGCCCGCTTTTTTTAAAATAATTTTTTATTTAAATTAGAAACAATCTTATTTTATATAATAATCCCAGTTCCCTCTCCTTCCCATCCTCCCATGCCGCCCTCCGACCCCCATCCCATCCTTCTTTTGTTATATAGAAAGTGTGAGGCCTTCCATGGGGCATCATCAAAGTCTGTCACATCATTTGAGGCAGGGCCTAGGCCCTCTCCCATGTGTCTAGGCTGAGAGAGTATCTCTCTATGGGGAATGGGCTCCCAATGCCCATTTGTGCACTAGGGATAAATACTATTCCACTACCAGAGGCCCCATAGATTGTCCAGGCCTCCTAACTGACACCCATGTTCAGGGGGCCTGGTTCAGTCTTATGCTGGGTTCTGAGCTGTCAGTCTGGTGTCCATGAGTTCCCCCTTTTTCAGGTCAGCTGTTTCTGTGGGTTTCTCCAACCTGGTTTTATCCCCTTTGCTCATCACTCCTCCCTCTCTACAACTGAATTCCAAGAATTTGCCTCAGTGTTTAGCTGTGGGTGTCTGATTTTGCTTCCATCACCTATTAGATGAAGGCTATAGGATGGCATATAAGGTAATCATCAATCTCATTATCATGGAAGGGCATTTAAGGTAGCCTCTCCACTATTGCTTATATTGTTAATATTGTTAGTTGGGGTCATCCTTGTAGAACTCTGGATATTTCCCTAGTGCCAGATTTCTCTTTAAATCTCTAATGGCTCCCTCTATTAAGGTCTCTCCCTCTCCTTCTCCCTCCCCCCAAACCCCTCTCTTGGTGTTTTGAGACAGGGTTTCTCTGTGGCTTTGAAGGCTGTCCTGGAACTAGCTCTTGTAGACCAGGCTGGTCTCAAACTCACAGAGATCCACCTGCCTCTGCCTCCTGAGTGCTGGGACTAAAGGCGTGCACCACCACTACATGGCAAGGTATCTCTTTTCTTGCTCTCCTCTATTCTTCCCCTGACTTATTTTTCCTGCTCCCTCATATCCTCCTCTCTCCTCCTTTTCTCCCCTTCTCTTTCTCCTAACTAACCCCCCATTCTCCCTATTTGCTCAGGAGATCTTGTCCCTTTCCCCTTCTCTGGAGGACCATGTATATCTCTCTTAGGGTCCTCCTTGTTTCCTAGCTTCTCTGATGATCTTTGCTCTATGTCTGATATCCATATATGAGTGAGTACATGCCGTGTTTGTCTTTTCGTGACTGGGTTACCTCACTCAGGATGATTTCCTCTAGTTCCATCCATACACAATGGTTTTTAAAAGTAATTTTTTGCCTGTGGCTCTACTCATGAATGTTTTTTGTTCATATTTGGTAACTATTGTGTTCCTATCATTTTCTCTAAGATTTTGAAATGTGATTGCGTAATTATGTACTGTTTTTGTTGTTGTTATTGATCTTTGAGTCTGTCAAGATAACCAGTCTTAACTGCTACATTTGTGACTTTCCTGTCTTTCTCCAACTAAAATTCCACTTATTAAACCAAGTTCTAAATATTTAAAAGACTGGAAACTTTACTCATCTCTGTCATTGGTGGTTTGTGTAGTCTCTCTTAGTAACTTCTGCTTGCATATGGATGTCTCTGTGTCCTGTTTCCCTTTTGTCCTCAAGAGTTACTGTTGCATGTGTAAAGTCTCAATTCCATTCATTCTCTTCCTCATGTGTAACAGGAGATAAAACCATGAGTTTATCAGTGAATACAATTATAGGCAACTTTCATATATGCCATTACAATTTTTGTTTTCTGAGCCAGACAGTGGCGCACATGCATGCCTTTAATCCCAGGACTTGGGAGGCAGAGGCAGGCAGATCTCAGTAAGTTTCAGGTCAGCCTGGTCTACATAGTGAGATTCAGGACAGCCAGGACTGTTTCACAGAGAAACCCTGTCTTAAAAACAAAACAAAGGTAAAAACAAACAAACAAACTTGTTTTCGGACCTACAACTATAGTTACTTTTAACTAGAAAAGATACAGATCTTTCTTTCTCTTAGTTGTCTTGTTGGATTTTACTTAATCTCCCATTATATACATTTTAGGTAAGAGCAGAGAACAGAGCTCCATAATTTATGCTTTTGGCATTTATTGAGGTTTATCTTTGTGGTCTAACACCTGCCACATCTGTCAGTCTTCCCCAGGTATTTGAGGAGATCATCTTCTCTTTTTTAGGCTACAAAGGTGATTCTTAGCTGTCAAGACTGGTTTTGGCTATGTGTAAAATATTCTGTTTCCATGTTCCATGTGTTTTTTTTTTTTTTTTTTTGTCTTTACTCACTCTGCAAAGAAGATTTCAAGGTATTCACAGTAAGTTTGTTTAAGTTTGTTTAACTCTGTCCACTGTGGTCTGGCAAGCTGGGACCAAGCAAGCAGCACACGTGGTGTAGCATCTGCTGCTTTCATCACAAATGCAGATTTTATTTTTAATTGGTCTTTTACATGGGAGTTTGACAAGAGTTCAAGTTTTAGATGAGTTGACCTCTGCTCATTTCTGTTCCAATGGCTTCATTTTTCATCTTCTTCCAGTCACAGTCTCTCTCTCTCTCTCTCTCTCTTTCTCTCTCTCTCTCTCCCCTTGCCCTCACCTCCCTCTCTCACACACACACACACCACAAGCTCAGCCCAGAGTTCTCACCTTCAGTCTCATTATGTAAAAATATTTTTAGTGTTGTCAGTCATAGCTAGCACACAAGAAGCCTAAGCCTGGGGTTTACATTTCTTTCAGAAAAAGTATTTTTCTCCTCTTCCTTGCAAATGCACCTTATTGGATTCTTAATACTGGACTTTATAGACAGATAACCTAGGAGATCCTGATGCACTAGCATATTCTTAGCGCTGTGGTAGTGAATGCTTCAGCACAAAAAGTGCTTCCTAAAGGTTCCAACATAAGCAAAAACGACTATCGTTTCCTTGCAGCATTCCCATCAATAACGTCCTCCAAGCCAAGTGTGGACATTCCAAATATGCCTTCCTCCACCTCTTCCTTGGCGGTCTCGCCTGCATACTCCATGACTGTCATCATCTCCATCATGTCCAGCTTTGCCATGTTTGCTCTTCTTACCATCGCTACTCTTTACTGCTGCCGAAGAAGGAAAGAGTGGAAAAATAAGAAAAGGTGAGAGTCTAGTTGAAGCTCATCACAAGTTGTCCCTTATAACCCACACACTCAGTTTGGGAATCGGGGGATTAGAAAAGGCGTTTCTATCACACCACCGATGCCTCACTAACATCCACACCCTGGCTTGAAATGTAGACACCCCTACCTTGAACTTTAAAAATGCCACATGTACCAAAGTCAGTTTTTGCAACAGAGAAAATGTAAGCATTGGTGGAAATGGCTACTCTGTTTTCTCTCACTGCTGCTACTGATAAGGATAGTGACAAAGTGTGCCTCTTGACTGGACAACAAGCAACATCATTGTTCTCAAGCCCAAGAGCCCTCAGCTGTCTTAGTGTTATGTATTCGATGTACTTCTAAATATCGTAAGGATCTAGGTCAAAGGCTATTGGTGACCTTGCCTCTTTCACCTGCAGAGAGTCAGCAGCGGTGACCCTCACCACACTGCCTTCCGAGCTCCTACTGGACAGACTCCATCCCAACCCCATGTACCAGAGGATGCCGCTCCTTCTGAATCCCAAGTTGCTCAGCCTGGAGTATCCCAGGAATAACATTGAGTATGTCAGAGACATTGGAGAGGGAGCATTTGGAAGGGTCTTTCAAGCAAGGTAAAATTAAACATGAGGGGCAAGGAGGAATCTCTGTTGGAACTCACTATACTTGTCAAATTACTGGATCATTATACTAATTTGTTTTGTATAAAATTGTTATCGAGTTACTTATTTCTTTCTATAATTTGTATTGAAGGCTATTTTTGAAGATTTATTTATTTTTTTATTTTGCATGGGTTGATGTTTTGCCTGTATGTGTATATGTGCACCATGTATGTGCAGTGCCCTCAGAGGTCAGAGGAGGGAACTGGGTCTCCTGGAACTGGAGTTACAGATGAGTGTGACTTAAAGCAATCAGTGCTCTGAGCCATCTCTCTGACCCCACATGTTTTATTGTAAATCTTAATATTATCCCCCCGTTTTTACTAAAAAAGTATAACTAGAAAGAATGTAGTGTGCTGCATTTAAATTTGTAATTTATAGGAAATACAATAAGCAGTTTACAAGAAGTTACTAGCAATTCAACCATATTTCCTTTCTAAAAAATAATTTTCTATACAGTTTAGTCATATTTTTTCTTACACTGCTATTTACTACTTCCTATTCTTCTTTCTATTGTTGTTCTCTGCTTCATTTGAAGTTCCCTTTGAATTAATGCTGAAGAACTCAGAGTTTGACTTCTTTAGTCATTAAATAGACATTCATAGAGTAACAAAACAGAAAGGGAAAATGTAAATAATCAAAAATCAGTGAGTTAAGGAAAGGGGCGTATATTACAGTAATCATTGCTCATTTCTCAACTTTGTGTGAAAGGGAATAAAATACCCACTCTGTGGATGCAGCTCTACAGACACATGGCAGGCAACAGTGCAATTAGATTTAATCACAAATTGTCAGTCTTGTCCTTAAGTAGGCATAGCCTGCTTCCATTAAAGTAGCCTTGACATTGAGGTTACATTTAAAATAAAAAGTCTCACACACTTGCTGTGAGATTGGCAAGATGCAACGTTGGGCTCTATGGGGGAACATAAAAGCAGTCAGCCCTAGTCCCCACTTTCAAGAAATTTAGATTCAGACTACAATTTAATGTTAGGTCACCTCTCTCTCTCTCTCTCTCTCTCTCTCTCTCTCTCTCTCTCTCTGTGTGTGTGTGTGTGTGTGTGTGTGTGTGTGTGTGTGCATGTGTGTGTATGTGTGTCTTTTAGTTGGTAAATAATACATTGCCAAACATAATCTATGCAGAAAATAACTAGTAAATTTCCTAACTGGCATACAGGCATTTAAGCATGACTTACTGTGTCATCTTCCTTCAGCTTTTGGCTCTGAAAAGACTGCATAAGCATGGTGGCAGGCCATATAAATGTGAGTAAATACAATCAGGAGGTATAAACATCCCCATCTTTGGTTTATCTCTCAGGGCTCCAGGCTTACTTCCTTACGAACCCTTCACTATGGTAGCCGTGAAGATGCTCAAGGAGGAGGCCTCAGCAGACATGCAAGCTGACTTTCAGAGGGAGGCAGCCCTCATGGCAGAGTTTGACAACCCCAACATTGTGAAGCTCTTAGGTATGAAAATGTCATTGAAGAAAAATTGTTCCGCAGCAAAGAGGTTTCCTGAGCTTTCCTTCCTTCTTTCTACTTTACTTATTTATTCTTTCATCTTTCTTCCTGAGCGGTGGGATATGTTTCTCTCTTCCTTTCCCACTTTAGCAGCTTCCCCTACCTCCTGACACACCTTCTACCCCAGGTTTCAGCATGCTCTGCTTCCTTTAATTCCCTCACATCTGACTGTCTTGGTCGTTGCTGCTCTTTTCTCATCAGAGATCTTTTCAAGGGACTGCATACGAAGAAAATCTCCTTGACACTAATTCACCAACACAGAATTATTTATTAATTCACCATCATTTAATTATTTATTAGTTCACCCTCACAACATTATTAATTTACCATCAAAAACTTAGTAAGGTCTAAAATTATGTGTATCACATTTGACCCATTTTATTTTTTCTTTAAGTTAGGACATCATGATTTAAATCATATTTTCATTTATTGTTGTGTCCCCATTTCATCACAGATTGATATATTTAACAAGTATTCACTGAATAGTTGACATAATTACATAGAAGTAAATAACCCTTTTAACATTGTCTGGCCTTGTGGGGCTTACATTCTTTTTAGGGGACAGCAGGAGTAAACACGTGCAAATGTGACTTTTATGCCTCTGACTTGTTTTAAAACTCAAAGCCAAGGAGACGTTTTGGAATGTGAGCTACTATCTTGGAAGACTTCAGTGGGCATGTGATGTTTATGTAAGAGAACGGTAGGGTAGACTGGAGAATGAGCCACTCCTGCACAGGCCCCCTGGCAAGCTTATCTAGTCCTTAGAGAACACCAGATGGGACTAGGAAGAGGGTGCTCGGTGCATGGTGCTCACTGCACCAACACGAAGCCTGCTTTTGGATCCCCTGCACTCACGTGAAGGCTTGGTATGTGATACATGCTGGTAAATCCCAACACGGGAAGCAGAGACAAGAGAGACAAGAACAACACTGGCACTCGCCTGCCTAGCAGAGTTGGCGAGCTCCAGGAGAAGTGAGAGACTCTGTTTCAAAAAACACAGTGGGGAGCAATTGAACAATTGGCATTAGTGTCTATACTCATACATGTGCACACATACCTACACAATGCACCCTTACACACAAACATAAATGTGTACACACACACACAGAGAGAGAGAGAGAGAGAGAGAGAGAGAGAGAGAGGAGAATAAAAAGTGATGAGGATGGTTTGAGAGAATTATGTCAGACTAGATCCCATAGTAAGTGCAGTGGGGAGGTTGGAAGATCCTGCAAGGCCTTCACACAAAGAACTAAAGAATACTGAGAGTGGGAGAAATAATCTTCCTCGGGGAAGAGCTCACCAACTCTTATCCTGTACCGAATCGTTAGCCCAACAATATACATACAAGTAACATCATGTAGACTGACCAGGTAATATATAGCACTATGTATGATATATACATATGTGTGTGTGTGCATGTGTGCGTGTGTGTGTGTGTGTGTGTGTGCCTGAAATAACAATTAGTGAAAAAGAGGCTGTGGATTTGAAATGAATAAATTTGAAAGTAAGGAAAGGGGAATGATGTAACTACTGTATAAAAATTAAAGAAGAAAAAAAAAAAAAAGAACCCTGGCTTACTGTAAATAAAATGGGAATCAAATGGAAAGTCTGAGCCAAGAAGTGGCCAAGCCATGGCAGGTCATGATTCACATTTCCCCAGAAGGCCTCTGGCTGGTTTGTTAAGCAGAGTTGAAGGGAAGGCAATGAAAAAAAGGAGATGGTGAATGGGGTCTTTCAATACACAGAAAGAGAAGATGCTGGCACGGGGCAGGAGACATGGTAATGCGGTAATGAGAAGGGACTGTGGTCTGTGTGCAATTCAGAGGTGGAGCCAGATAATCCCTTGATAGAACAAATGTGAACTGTGCAACAAGGAAGAGAGACAAGAAAAAGACCACACATTTTATTGAGGTTTTGTTGAATTCTGGAGTGAGGATAGGGATAGGACATTCATTTAAGTGTTATGAGCTTGAACCATCTGGGAGAATACATGGGGAAAAGCAGATCCTGCCTACTATATTGGTCTAAACTTCCTGTTCAACACCGATCAGACTCAGAAAACAGAAATAGAGCTTAAAAAGAGGTACTAAAAAGAGAAAGACAGCATTTTTGCTTTTTAAATTCTGTGTAACTTGAAAGCCTTTGACAATGCTCCACATTGAGAACCAAAGGGAGACTTTTTTCTTGCAAACTAATTGAAACTATTCCTTAAAATTTGACTGCATTTATATGTGTGTGTGCGATTTTACAGCATTCCCTGTTCCTGGGGTCGATTCCAACTCAAGCCAGATACAAGGCACTGATTTGTGGTTACAGAGAAGTATGTTTCTTCATCATCAATAATAGTTTCTCTCAAGTGTATTACCCAACATGAACTAAGATTCATACTACCTTTTGTAATTGGAGATAGAAGAAGAAGGATCAAGTGTTCAGTCACAATTGGCTCAAAGTGGATCTGAGGACAGCCATGATACTAACACACACACACACACACACACACACACACACACATGCACACATCTTTTTCCTGAGACAATTATATTGTCTTGAGTTCCCTAATGTAAAAATTCTTTGAAAACCAATTTAACTAGCATAGCAATAGTAAAGCTACCTGATGACACGGGTAAATGATTGTTAACAAAAACCCAAAGAAGGTCATGTAGGAGGGTCAGTGGAATGTAATCACCATTAGATTTTCTCTTTAATGTATACAGTAAGCTAAAAATTTTGAATTACAAAGATAACTAGAAAAGGCCCTATTTCTCATTTTTCTTCTTTCTTTCAAACTGAAACTTCTAATTTTTCCCTGAAAAAAAATTAATCTGACAATCTGTTTTTATTATGATGTGAAATTGTGCCCATCAGATTTAATGGTATAAGCTCATACATTTATTTCTCATATATAGTAAGATGTTAAGGTTTTTCAAATGTCTTCCTGACACTTAATGTGTGAACATTACTTTCTTTACAGAATGAACATCAATGATAAAAATGTAAATTCAAACTATTTTACTACAGTCACTTAGGAAGTTCCTCTAAGAATCTTGAATTCTTTTTATTAGTGTTCCTAAATGTGGTAGATATCTCTTGTTCTCATTCTTCAGAGAACTAAACAGAACAATTATATCACACATTCCTGAATCCAACTACCATATGTTACTTTGTACCTGGTCTCCAGATAGCTGGTCAGTCTGAGGGATTTGAAGAAACAGGGCATAATTTTTCTGTTCCAAGAGATAAAGTGTTTGGGGGAAACATCTCTAATACAATGAATGTATATGAAGTAAGGTGGTAGGCTATGAATGGAGGCTTCTGTCCTGCCTGGTCCTGTAGCTGTTCAGTCCCAAACACACACACACACACACACACACACACACACACACACGCGCGCGCGTTTATATTAATTATAAACTGTTTAGCCTAGTTCTCAGGCTTATTACTAACAAACGCTTACAACTTAAATTAACCTATAATTCTTATCTGTATTTAGTACTTTTTCTCAGTAAGGGAGCCTCATGCTGCTTCCTCTGCATCTGGCTGGCTACTGTGTCTCTGCCTTTCCTCTTCCTGGCATTCTCCTAGTCTGATTGCCCTGCCTATACTTCCTGCCTAGCTACTGGCCAATCAGCATTTTAGTAAACCAATGTGAGTGACAAATCTTCACAGTGAATAAGAGCATTATCCCATAGTAGGTACTATGTGGAAAGATAATAGAAGGAAATTTTAAGAATCAAGAGATCAGGAATTGAGACACCCTAGAAAGAAAGGAATACATCGAATTTTAACAGGTAACAGATGTTTAAGTGAAGAAGGGAGGGGGTCACAGTATGGCTACTGCTGTCTCTAAAGAGCGGGATTCCAGCTTTTCTGGTCTGGTCCTTGGATTTTGGAGTGTTCTTTCCTTGTGGAAAGACTCACCTTAACCAAGACATTATTTTGATTGCAGGTGTGTGTGCGGTAGGAAAGCCTATGTGTCTGCTCTTTGAGTACATGGCCTATGGTGATCTCAATGAGTTCCTCCGAAGCATGTCCCCTCACACTGTGTGCAGCCTCAGCCACAGTGACCTGTCCACGAAGGCTCGAATGTCCAGCCCGGGTCCTCCACCCCTGTCCTGTGCAGAACAGCTCTGCATTGCCAGGCAAGTGGCAGCCGGCATGGCCTACCTGTCTGAGCGTAAGTTTGTCCACCGGGACTTAGCCACCAGAAACTGCCTGGTAGGGGAGAACATGGTGGTGAAAATTGCAGACTTTGGCCTCTCCAGGAACATTTACTCTGCAGATTACTACAAAGCTAATGAAAACGACGCCATCCCTATCCGTTGGATGCCACCAGAGTCCATCTTCTACAACCGCTATACCACAGAGTCAGATGTGTGGGCCTATGGTGTGGTCCTCTGGGAAATCTTCTCCTATGGCCTGCAGCCCTACTATGGGATGGCCCATGAGGAGGTCATTTACTATGTGAGAGATGGCAACATCCTCTCCTGCCCCGAGAACTGCCCCTTGGAACTGTACAACCTCATGCGCCTGTGTTGGAGCAAGCTGCCAGCAGACAGACCCAGCTTCTGCAGTATCCACCGGATCCTGCAGCGCATGTGCGAGAGAGCAGAGGGAACTGTCGGGGTCTAGGATTGACTGTGCTCAAACAACCACAGTAGGCGCTTTTCAGACTGTGAGCTGGAGGAATCCTACAGCAGAGGCTGGATAGGACCAGAGAGGGAAGAGTTTATCGTAGAAATCATGAGCCAGTTGCTTGTTTGCCACCCCCCTCCAAAAAAAAAAAAAAAAAAAAAAAAAAAACCAGATCGTGAAAAACCCACAGGGTAGAAGGGTCTCATTGAAATAGGTAGTTGGAAACACAAGCTAGGAAAAGTAAGAAGATGTAAGTGGTTCTTCTCCCTCCCAAGCACAGTTCCTAATACATAATGTATAATGAGAACACCCTGGTTCTGTTCCTGCATCACCCCCCTCAGAGTGTCACCCCCCCCCCCCAGAGCGACACTGCTGTGCTTGCTTGAATCCATCCGGATGTGCAGCTTCATTTTTGACATAAGACATCCTGTCTATTACCATAACAGTGTGTGTGTCTCTGTATGCATTTAGGTAAGGACAGAAAACTAAAGACAGGAAAGCATTCTTTCACCACTCAAGATAAACTGCGGGTCCTTTCTGTTGCTTACTTCTTTCTTGTGTTGAATGTGCAATCACATATCTGCATTCTAGAGTTGCGCATCTATTTCACTGATGGGATTTGAAGGGGTAAAAATTGGAAAACCTGCAAGCTCTGTGCTGACCGCACATCTTGGCTTATTTTCTGTCTGTTCTCCAGCAGAAGCCCTTCCTTGGGGTGTGCTCACCATGGAGATGATTTGCCTCATTCCTGCTTTTCAGCAATTGTTTTTCATAACTTACCAGTCTACTTTTTTTTTTTGAGAACTATACTGGTAAATTTTCCTTAAAATAACATAGGCCACAGATACATTTTTCATCTATGTCAAGTATGATCTCTTCTCTGTGCGTTCTTGAAGTTGCCATAAAGTAATTATATTGCCATAGGTCACTAAATATCATAAAGCATGAGGTATAATGTAAGGTATTACAAGATGCTGTGTGGTCCTGAGCTATTTCATAGGAATGTTTTGTGCATTCTGACTTGTTATCTTTTAGAAGGTATTTTGATTGGTTGATCCTATGATTAGCAGAGGGTTACTTTGTAACTTCTGCACCAAACCAACTTGTTACTCAATATGATTTTTTTTTTAATTCCTGGACTTAGGTCCCATAATGCCTAAGGTTTCTCAGTGGAGACCCATACACATGAATAAGGGCATGTGGAGATGATTTTTCATCTGCATCAGGTTTCAAAGCCTACACGATATGCCTTGTTATTGTCTTCCTACGTGTTTTCAATTATTAGAAAGAAAGCCTATTTTATTATGATCAATTTAAACCAATCTAAATGTCCAATGGATGGCATAGTTGTCTCAGATGAGTTTGACTTGCTCTTTGAGTTAAAACCACTAGGTTTTTTTCCCCTTGGTAGCGGGTTAGAGTGTGATATAGTATAGGAATATGGTTCCAGTACAGCAATTAAAAAGAGGAAATATGTACAGGAAGATATCAATAAATCACCAGCAAGTCTACATAAGTGTCCAGATACCAAACACACCAAAAGTACCAGGTACATTTTACACATGATGCTAAAAAATGTTCTCTAGAATTAGCATAGAGCAGAAAAAAAAAACTTTCCTTCACTTCATAGCTTATTGTGAATCTGTTGCATGTCATTGTTAAAAACTAATGTAATTTCTTCGTATCAACTTTATGGATATCCCATAATTTAATCAGTCTTAGATTTTTGAACATGTGAGGTTCTTCTAATTGTCATCATTGGAAGCAGTATTCTGATCACCTGCATTTGTACACATCCCTCAATATCTCTTAGTGGAAATTTTAAGGAGAGAGATATATGGACCATATGGTCTGGATAATCTTAAGGCTTTTGCTTTGGGACCTGGAGAGATGGCCTTGCAGTTAAGAGTGTATACTGCTCTTGCAAAGATTGGAGTTCAGTTCTCAGCAGCCTCCTTGCAATCACCTGTAATTCCAGATCCCAGGTGGGTTCAAAGTCTCTGGCCTTTAAGGGCATCTGCTCTCTCGTGCATTTACCCACAAACAGATACCCACAATAATTTCAAAAATAATAAAATAAAAGTTTTGTTACATATTGTCATAGTCTCTAGAAATGTTGTTACCATAGCTGTGTTGTACAAGATAACTCATGACACTAAACACTTGCTATGATAGAAAATTAATACTCTGTCATCAAATTTGTGTGCGTGTGTGTGTGTGTGTGTGTGTGTGTGTGTGTGTGTGTGTGTGTGTGTTGGGGGAGACACAGTGTCATGGTGCACATGGGGAGATCAGAGAACAACCTCTAGTGTCGGTCCTCATCTCCTACCTTGTTTAAGACAAGGTCTTTTGTGATTTGCCACTGGCCTGAGAGCTTGAAGGGATTCTCCTGTCTCCACCTCCATCATGCTATGGAACGGAGGTTAGAGCTCAAGCTTCTACACCTGGACTGATATGCCTTCTGGAGATGAACTCCGGTCTTCACCCCTGTGTGGCAAGGAGTTTACCCACTCAATATTCTTTTTTCAATGAATTTTATTTTTTTAAACTCTGGTGAAATTGAACTGTGCATAGCAGCACAAGCCTTCAATCTCAGCATTTGGGAGCCTGAGCCTTAAAGGTCACAAATTCCAGGCCAGATTTGACTACCCACTTAGCAAAGCTCTGTCTCAGAAAGCAAAAGTGAGAGTTGAAATTTTCTTTTTTCTACATCATTTATACTTTCATTTTAGTAATTGTCTGCAGTCTAATTTTATATTGTGTTCAATTTAGAATTGAAATGTAAGGTTTATAATATAAAAAGTGTATTATGCTTCTGTTATACTTTATATGAAGAGAAAATAGATGTACATTTTACCTTAAAGTTTTCTTTCTTGTAAAAGTGTTTATTTCTTATGAAAAGGGAAAAATAACAAGAACATACATTAGTAACATATACTTCAGAATAATAATAAATCTTTGTAAGAATGAAGAAACTCCAGCTGTTGCTTATTAGTTTTAATATCACATAATATTCTTCTACCACTTATCAATAAGTAGATAGGGAAATAGAAAAATGATAGACAGATACATACATAGATAGATAAATGATAGGTAACTTAAAGCAAAGCAGACAGAATGATACTTTTACACAGATTTGATCTGTGTTCTTATCATCCAATGTACTCTAACATATTCTGTATCAAAAATATTCATGTACAGCATTGCTTGTAATGATTGAATATATGAGTTTATCATAGTTTTTATTGTTAGAATTAGACATATATATTTTCATAATAAAAATCTTTCATAATACTTGTTATGGGATATTGTGAACATTTTTCTTAAGTAATTTCTTTAGCAATCACTCTTAGAAGTAGAATTTATAGATTAAAGGGCACTTGTATTTTTAATGATTTTGAACATATTGACAATTACATTTCTTCATTTGCCAATATACGTAGCTTCCAGACAAATGACAGAGCACATTTCTGCATTTCTTTCAGCCTCACCAATTCTAAGTACGGCAGCATTGTGAACACTGCCAATATAGTAATTTAGAAGTTTTCATTCTGCAGCTTGCACTTAGTTATTTACATACCGATTGTTTTTAAAATTTCTCATTGTTTTGAGGACAGTTGACTTGGGATTTGTGTGATACTATTTTCTGTTGAGTGTACCTCTTTTTCATTGCTTCATAAAAGCACTTTATATATTAAAGCATTAAATTTTGTCATACATGTTAGAACCACTGCTATCAAGTTGAAATATATACAGTCGATTTTCTTGTGTCTTTGTTATAAGTTTTTATTCATTGAAAAAAAATGATGCTGAATTTGGACATATTCAAATGACTATTTTTCCCTAGTTGATAGGTTAATAATTTACAACCATGTAAATTGACTTCTTAATATTGAAACAACCTTGTATTCTGAGAATAAACTCTTTTTGGATGTCAGTCTTATATTTAACTTCTGACTTATTAAGATTTTGTGCCAGCATTCATCGTTTTCTAATCTCTTCTGAGGATGATGCCTGAAATTCCTTAGTCATATACAACCAGACCATCATGCCCCTGGTCTTGTAACAGTTCTAATACTTCTCAGCATTATTACCCTAGGGACCAAGTTTCCATAAAATGATCCTTTGGGACACATCCAAACCACAGCCAAACCATAGCACTGGCAAACATCATTCATAAAAAAAAAATCTCTTAAATTTATGAGATTAGTGCTGGTGTCTTAGAGTGAGTTATTCTTCATAAGAGTGGTTTGTTATAAACCAAGGTCATTTCTTCTACACATGCCCTACTATGTGTTCTAGCTTCCTCTGTATTTCCTGGGCATGTTATAATAGTTAGCAACCCACTACCTTACTGTTTGGACCCCCCCAGCCACCAGAATTATGAGCCAAATAAAGGAAAAGGAACTAGAGTAATATATAAATGTAAAAGGCCCTCAGACCTTAGTAGACCCCTCGACCTTAGCACAACTGATTGCATTCAGGCTATACAACTCAGAACATAGACAGTACCACCTACCAAAACTAAAGCAAAGGCCTAATCTGTCAAAGTCCATAGTTCTGGGAAAGTCTCTATATGTACTAACTTTTTGCTTTTTAGCTTCTGTAGTTCTGCTTCTGGTTAATTGTTCTTATTAACTGAAGTATGTCAATCTAAAATATGGGTTTTTTTTTTTTTTTTTTTTTTTTTTTTTTTTTTTTTTGTGGTTATAAAAGCCTACCCTAAGAAAGGCCTGGGGATACACTAGAATCCTGAACATACAGTGTAGATGCTGGATAGCTTATAAAAACTTCTCATTGGTTTAAACCCATGTCTGGGTAGTCTTTTCTGGTGGATACCCTACAACAATAAGAATATTTTAAACTATTTGTTTACAGAGGGAACTATTTGTTTATAGAGGTTTAGAGAGGTCAAGAAACTCTTCATCAGGGGGCAGATGAATAAAACCCAAGTCCTTTCTTGCTTCTGCACTGAAAACTTTATCATTGTTAGTCTAAGCCTTTGTGGGCTGGGTCCTGCAATTCTAACATGCTTATTTCTCTCTTCTAAATTGATCAGTTTAAGAAGGTATATAGCATCTCCTCTTGTGAAGGCTGTTTTGGGTTGTCAAGTTCGACAACCAAAATTAAATAAACTGCCCAAATGAAGCATACCTATGAGGGAATTTTGCTAATTTGAAGGAAGATCGACTTCTAATCTGGACCTTTGAGGTATGAGGACACAATGTTAATGCATACCTTTTGAAGTGCAAAGATCAGAGTCTAAACTGGGCCACACCTCTGCTGGAAGCTATATAAGGACATGGAAGAAGGAAGTTTTGCTCTTTGCCTGCTTGCTCTCATCTTGCTATCAATCCCATTACTTTAGTAGCATTAGAGGCATTATTAGAAGCATTAGAGTTTATATATATATATATATATATATATATATATATATATATATATGTTGAAGACCAGCTGAGACATCCAGCCTTGTGGCCTAAACAACTGGATTCATGGACTATCCATTCATAGGCAGCCATTGTTGGATTAGCTGGACCACAGAGTAAGTCATTCCAACATATCCCCTTTCCGTGTGTGTGTGTGTGTGTGTGTGTGTGTGTGTGTGTGTGTGTGTGCATGCTCTGTCACTCTGAGAACCCTTACTAATACAATCCTCATTAAAGACGGGCAGTTTGGAGAACTTTTGCTAACATCTCTCCTCATCCTGAGACATGGTAGCTAGCTTCTTAGTCATGTTTATTGTAACTTTCACAAATATAAAGAAAGATTACCCAATGTTTCCCAAGTAAGTACAATAAAATTAGGGTTTCACAATTTTCCCCATCACTTTCCCCTCTGCTGACAACTTCAGTTTTTTTTTTTTATTTGTATGCTGTCAGAATCTGTACCATTTGCATTTCATTATTTAGCTCATTTACATGTACTTTGACTATAGATTGTTCCTAAGCATGCTAAAAGCAAAAACTAGCTAATCATAATTTAGTGATCATGTAAATATGCATTGGCAAACATCTAATGATGCTTCATCATTTTAAATTGAAAGTAGATTTTAATTCTTCACATTGCCTATGGGTAAAATAGCACTTAAAACGTCATAGAATCACCACATTATCTTCTCTTTCTTACTTCTTTTTTTCTCTTCCTCTTTCTTCAGCCTCCCTTCTTTCTCGATTTTGTTTTTCACAAATGTCTAGTGATTTTTTAAAAATTTACTATCCATAATTACAAATTTATCATCACACTGATTAGTAGGGGTAGCAGAAGTGGGTTTCTTTTGCAGTTCTCTTGATGTATTTACACAGCAGGAGAGTCTAAATGAGCTGAGTCAGAACCCTCTAAATAGCCCAAACAAGGGAAATGTCCACTCTGGGTATATTAAACATTGGAATGTTTCCTGATGGAGGAGGAGATTGTTATTGGTTCATTGTTTCTTGTAGATGGAAATTTCTTTTCTGCCAGGTACCCCAGTACCTTAGTACCAAATAAACAGAGGCTTATATTAATTACAATTTGTTTGGCCGGTGACTCAAGCTTCTTATTGGATAGCTCTCTCTTAATTATTAAGCCATTTCTGTTAATCTAAATATTCCCACATGGTCTTGGCATACTGGAGAATGCCCGGTGTCCTATCTTCGTGTAACTATATGGCATCTCTCGGGCCACTTCTCTCTGCATCCTCTCCCCAGAATTCTCATCTCCTAGCCCCGCCTATACTTCCTGCCTGACTACTGGCCAGTCGGTATTTTATTCATCAACCAATAAAAGAAACATATATTAACAGCATACAGAAATCCCCCATCAGTTTCTGTTTCCCTGGAGTTGTCTTTTCTTTCTATACTCTATGAAACTGCCTCCCACCACACACACTCCTATGTTCTACATCCTACTCAGAGCCCTTGTCAGTCAAATCCTCCAGAGCAGGTCATGAGATCCCACTAGCAATGAAGCTCCTGAATCTTTCTGCAAAACCCTTTAGTTGGTCATCCTGATTGACAACATTTGATGTCCACATCCTCTGCTCAGAGCTTAGAGCTTCTATCCACATGAAGTTGCCTTTTTTTTTTAATCTCCACAGACACCCAGCTTGTATGTACTTCAAGCAGCAAATTGTCCAATACTTCTTATGCCCCATGTTATCAACTAATGAAAGCATTAAGATATTTCCTATTTCCCAAAATCTTGTCAGATACCAGGTGGTGGTGTTGCATACCTTTAATGCCAGTACTTGGGAGACAGAGGCAGATGGGTCTCAGTGAGTTTGATGCCAGCCTAATCTACAAAGTCAGTTCCCACACCTGTCTTCAAGACACACACACACACACACACACACACACACACACACACACACACACACACACATTATCAGTAAGTCCCAAAATCTTGTAAACAGGATGGCACTTAGATAATTTGCAGACAGTCAATGGGTTGGTTCTTATTTATATATATTTTCTATCATCCCAATGAAATAATGTTATAAAAGATTCACTCCACATCTTGATCAAGAAAGCTCTCTGGGACAGTGGAAACAGCTTAGGAATTACCTCTTCACACTTCTTTAGAGTCCCTTCTTTTTCCTCTTAGCCACTTAATGTTGGCACATCTGTAAGCCCATGCCTTGGGCAACATCTTCTTTATCTGTACCTCATCTGGTGTAAATACTTGATGATAAACTTTAATTTAAACATCTCTCCCAAGATCAGTAACTTAATTCTCTATCTACATGGATGAGAACTTCAAATCTCCACCCTAAGGCTTGGCTGTGCTTTTTCTGCTCATTTGACCTGAGAGTAGAGGTGCTGTTTGTTTTTCAGCTTGGTAGCATCTTTCATGCTAGGCAGGAGTCTGAGGCACTCTTCAATGTGGGCCCATCACAGCGTTCTGGCACTCCTGAGGTTTGTGTTTATTCGTAAGAAGTGAGACCATGTCTGTTTTTAACAGTTCCCACCATCTTCATGTGCTCCCATTGCAGATGGCAGAACCTCCTCAGCTACCTTGGGTCTGCCCCCTGGTTTGCAGCATGATGTAGGTGTTTCCTTTAAAACCTGGGTGTTGCTCCATGAGAATTGAAGAAAAAGGAAGTTGTCAATGTGCTCACTGTACCATTTTAAGCAGCCTTCCATACACCAGGAAAGATGATGCCTTGCCTTCATAGCTACAGTATTTCAGGCTGCTTACTTTTTGACTTACTTCATATACACAGTCACCAAAATAAGAGTACTTATAAAGTTTCACTTTGGCCTAGATCACCATACAAAGCATGTATTACCCATGTGGCTTTTGGTGTTGAGTCATTACACATTGGGGCAGCCAAAACCTATGTTGATAGGGAAAATATTCACAGGTGTGGATGTCAGAGTTTAAAAAAAAAAAAAAGACCAAAATTCCCCAACTGGAACATTTATAAAACCACTCCAAAGCTCATGGTACACCCTGGAAGAAGACCTGGAAAGAATGCAAAAGCCAGGGGAAGGAGTGGAGAGTTGTGGAACATTCTCTTCCAGGCATGACCCAGGCTTTGTACTCTGGATCTCTCAGCAGTGCTAAGTGTTGCAGATCCAAAAGGGAAGGTATCCCAGCAGACACTCTGCCCCACTATACTCTGGGAAAAGAAGGGCTTCACCAAAAACTCATTCAAGAAATTTACTGGAAGGGAGGAATCCAGAGTGTCTGCCTCTGCCAGGGTGGGAAAAGGTAGCACCTAACTGAACAGGCACAGAGCTTATACAGGGCTCCCTAGAGGCAGAGTTTTTCCAGAGTGAAGATTTTCAGGGTAGGAATTAGTCAGATTTCAATCCCTGAGCTTGCACACACTCGGAGATTGGCTTGATTTGATAGTCAGGGATTAGTTGGTTTCATGGTGAGGGATTGGTTGTTTTTTGTGCTGAGTTGGTCAGGGGCAGAGTGTGTTTCTTTAGCTCTGGTTTCAGGGCCAGGGTATTTTTCTTTCACTGGCTCTGGTTTCATAAAACCTGTCCAGAGTTTGGACCAATCTACACCCATCATGGATGGGTGAGGAGTTCATGATTATCCACCCATCTCTGAGAACCTACAAGCAGATAACAGTTACTGGTGGAAGGACATTTTCTGATGTAGGATTCTCTTCTGTATGCTTTATTGAATATGTTTTATTACTATTGGTTAATAAAGATGCTGATTTGGTCAATGGCCAGGCAGCATAGAGGGAGGCAGAAAATCCATACAGAGATAAGGAAAGTAGGTGGAGTCAGTGAGATGCCATGGAGACCCAAAAGAAGCAAGATGTCATAAGACTCATGGTAAAATATTGAATAATAGAAGTGGGTCAATTTAATTGTGAGAGCTCATTGGTAATATGCCTGAGCCTTTGACCAAACAATTATAATTAATATTGTGTCTCCAGGAACTGGTGAAAGGAAGAGAAACCTCCATTTACACATGGCATGAACCCATGACCGTGAGATTAAGACTCTCATGCTCTACCATCTCTCTCTCTCTCTCTCTCTCTCTCTCTCTCTCTCTCTCTCTCACACACACACACACACACACACACACACACACACAAACAATTTTCTTTGGTGGTGTGGCCACTGTTGAGCAATCCATACTTTTATAAATAACCAGTCTTCTTCAAAAATCTCTGATGACACTCCTTTTGTGTATGCACACATACATACACAACACAACACACGAAAGCAGAATGGGTATTAGTAAGATGAAGGGGATCATGGGGAATTTGAAGTGACAAGGAAGGGTATATGGGAATCAATATGATCAAACTTTATGAGAAGACTAGTGTTCGTTATACCACTGAAAAAATAAAAAGGTACACGTATGTCCACATGTTCTCCTGGCCTTCTTAAGGCATATCATAGAAAAGATCATGCTATCTGAATATGATGCACAGTAAAGATAATCATCCAATCACTTATAAAACTTTGTATGCCTTCCTTATTGAGACCCTCTTTATTTAAAAAAAAAAAAAAGTCTATTAAACAAAAATAGTTTTTCTATCAATGCATCACCACACCTATAATTAACAACTGCTCATTGTTGCCCTTCTTCAGAGCCTCCTGGGAAGCACACACTACATTTAGAATTTAGAAGAGGCATCATGTTTACTATCCAAAGTTAAGTCAGACAGATGTCACCTAAAGAAAAGACCATGCTTCAGTACACACTGTCACTTTCTGGGTGTTCTCTTTATTCTTTAGAGCAGTGACTAAAATGACTGGTGTTGTCATGATGCTGCTTCCCATGTTTTTGTGTCTAGTGACATTGTCGATATGACAGTCACCACAAAGCTCTTCCTTGTCTCAGCTAATGTCTTATCCAAGTACTGACCAATATACGTTTAAGTTAACACTTTTCTATACTTTTCTATACTATAGAAAAGTTAATACTTTTCTATAGTTTTTTTGTTTGTTTATTTTAATGATTGGAATTGATTGCATTGACGAAGCTTAGGAAAATCGGTTGAGTGCCTTGTGTTTGTTTTGTCTTCATTGGCTCCATTCACCTGCCTCAGAGACTACCTTCTCAGAGGACTCCAAACCCTTCTGTCTCAGGTTGCTCTGTTAAGTTGTTTTGAAAGAGGAACCACCATGTCTACAATCCATTTCCCTAACTAGTGTCAGAAGCAGTGGTCAGCAAAGAATGAAGGAACCAGAGATGAGAGAGACTTGCCTGGCAATGATACCCAGAGAGGGGAAAACCAACAAATCCTATTTTCAACAGAAAGGCTAGCACCAGGACATGAATGAAGACATGTGCATCTGTGAAAATCAGCCTCTAACAGTGGAGAGAAAACAGCTTTCTCTCAGTCTCTAGAGCTGATAGACACAACAGGATCAACACTGTAGAACAATATGAAAAGATTCCAATTGTATTGTACATAATTTTGGAAGAAATTAGACATTTATTTACACAATAATGGGGGAATTTGGAGGAAAATTGGAATTTCTTTTTAAAGACCTCTTGTCTTATCACAGCAAATATAAATTTATCTGGCACTTGACAAAACTAATATTTTGAGCACAACCAACAAGATGACTCTAGAATGGCGATTCTCAACCTATAAGTCACAAACCTGTGGAGTCAGATGACCCTTTTATGGGAGTTTCATATCAGAGAGATTTCATTCTGATATTTACATTATAATTTATAAGAGTAGCAAAATTACAGTTATGAAGTAGCAATGAAAATAATGTTTTGGCTGGGGGTCACCACCACAACAGCTGTATTAAAGGGCTGCAGCATTAGGAAGGCAGAGAACTACTGCTCTAGAACCACACAGTTCTGTAGTTTAGAAATCTGCACTTGAACCTTTTCTTCCCAAGATGGTCTTGTACTGTATACTTACCTGAGTTTTCTACTAAGCATAAACTTAGAATATGAAAACTTGTAAACATTTACAACATGATTTTAGTGACTTTGTAATAAATCTCTCTATTAACATAGCATGCATGATCAAAACTGACAGTAGACAGCCATGCGATAAATATTGGGATTCAGGAGCTGATTCAAAACCCAATTGATTTAATATTCCTTATTGATAAAAATTCACAGGGTATTTTAGGGTTCATTGCTTCTAAAGTCAAAAGTGCTTGGGGCAGTAGCCAAAACTTGGTCAAAACTACAAGGATTTTGTTAATATGAACTTGTCTACTTTTTTCCTACTGCAAAGCAAACTTCAATAAAATGTACTATAGTTCCATTATTATACTGCCATCTTCTTATTTCTTGGAGTACCTTAAAATAAAGGGAACAATTAATCACACTCAATACACATTATACACATTATTATACACATTAGTAGGGATCCTAACACACATTGCAGAATTACCCTCACAAAAATAACACTTCTTGAACATAACACCAGTAACACAGACACTGAGATTGACAATTAATAAATGGGACCTCCTCAAACTGAGAAGTTTATGTAAGGCAAAGAACACAGTCAACAAGACAAAATGGCAACCCACAGAATGGGAAAAGATCTTCACCAACCCCACAACTGGCAGAGGGCTGATTTCCAAAGTATACAAAGAACTCAGGAAGCTAGTCACCAAAATACCAAATAATCCAATTAAATAGTGGGGTACACAACTAAATAAATAATTCTCAATAGAGGAATCTAAAATGGCTAAAAGACACTTAAGAAAGTGTTCAACATCCTTAGCCATCAGGGAAATGCTAATCAAAACAACTCTGACATACCATCTTATTCCTGTCAGAATGACTAAAATCAAAAACATCAATGACAGTTTGTGCTGGAGAGTGTGTGGAGAAAGAGGAATGCTCCTCCACTGTTGGTAGGAGTACAAACTTGTACAGCCACTTTGGAAATTGGTATGGTAGTTTCTCAAGAAAATGGGAATCAGTCTACCTCAAGATCTAGCAGTTCCACTCTTAGGCATATACCCAAGGGATGCACATTCATAGAATGAGGACATCTGTTCAACTATGTTCATATCAGCATTATTTGTAATAGACTGGAAAGCAACCTAGATACCCCGCAACAGAAGTATTCCAAAATGGAATACTACTCAGCAGAAAAAAAACAAATGGAATTTTTTAATTTGCAGGCAAATGGATGGAACTAGAAGAAACCATTCTGAATGAGGTAACCAGTCACAGAAAGACAAACATGGTATATACTCACTCATAATGGATAAGAGACACAGAGCAAAAGTTACCTGCCTACAGACCACACTGCTAGAGAAGCTAGGAAACAAGGAGGATCCTAAGAGAAACATAGGTGGTCTCCAGGAGAAGGGGAAAAGGACAAGAGCTCCTTAACAAATTAGGAGCATGGGGGAAGGGAAGAGAGGGTTAGGAGAAAGAGGAGGGAAGAAGAGATGGAAGAAGAAGAAGATTAGAACATGAAGGATGAGGAAGATTGAGTAGGGGGCAGAAAAGAGAGAAGAAAAGAGATACCATAATAGAGTGAGCTATTATAGGTTTTAAGAGAAATCTGGCATTAGGGAAATGTCCAGAGACCTACAAGAATCTAAGCAATAGTGGAGAGGCTACCTAAAATTCCCTTCCTCTATAATGAGATTGATAAGTACCTTAAATGCCACCATAGAGCCTTCATCCAGTAGCTGATGGAAGCAGAAGCAAAGATACACAACTAAGCACTGAGCTGAACTCCTGGAATCCAGTTGTAGAGAGGGAGAAGTAATGATCAAAGGGGCCAAGACCAGGCTGAGGAAACCCACAGAAACAGCTGACCTGAGCAAGTGGGAGCTCACAGCCCCCAGCCAGACAGCTGGGGAACCAGCATAGTACTGAATCAAATGTGGGTGACAGTTAGGAGGCCTAGGCAGTCTATGGGACCTCTGGTGGTGGAACCAGAATTTATCCCCAGTGCATAATTGGACTTTGGGAGCCCATTCCCTCATGGAGGGATACTCTCTCAGCCTACATAATGGCAGGATTGGAGAGGAGGAGAGGGGGCTAGGCCCTGCCCCAAATGATGTGACAGACTTTGATGATGCTCCCATAGAAGGCCTCACTCTCACTGGGAAGTGGATGGGGGTTCAGTGGAGGGAATGGGCGGACAGGAGGGAGAGGGAACTGGGGTTGATATATAAAATAAGATTGTTTCTAATTTAAATTTAAAAAAAAAGAAAAATATGGCAACAGTTTGCACCATTGACCTGTATAAGCAGCTATTTCTTATACTCTGGTTAACTTAGAATATCATCAGATTTAATTTACAGCCAGCTTGATACTGGAGAAATTGTGTCTCTCTGGAATTAATTTTAGGGATTTAAAATGATGTGTTTTTTCTTAAAAAAAAACTTTTCAAAATCATTTTAGGACTTTGACTTTGTATGAAGTATCAATTTGCATTTTTCTTCTACTGACTTTCCATCATTACTACCCTCATTAAAAAAAAAAAAAAAAAAAAAGATCCCAGAACAGTGTATATTCTAGTTCTATTCTTTATACCCATTGATCATTATTTTTCTTCTGAGTGCTTTAATTTTGTTATTTTTTTCTGAGATAAGGCAAATTTCCTGATTTAATATTGCATCTCTTTCACATCTGCTATCTAAAACATTAAAACCCCTTTTTGCAGTTCCTATTGCAATATCCTGATTTTTATTTATTTTAGTGGATCATGTATTCTCTGGATCAACAATCCAAGTATTACACAAATCCTCTCATCAGACTTCTCTCGGGAAGATGAAGTAGATGTGTTTTCCCTTCGCCCACTAAATATAGCCAAACCCCAGGATGCTATACACAAAAAGCCACCAAAAGGTATCGAAGGGTGCCAAGAGTGAGGCATTCACCAAGGGGGTGGAGGAGATGGACCATGGATGGCATGCTGGGGAGCTCTCTAGGTTTCCAACCCAAGGCATGGCATCCCGGGGAGCTCTCTGGCTTTCCTTTATGCCATAAGTAACACAAACTTGAACTTAGAGAAATCGGAAATACTGAAAGGCCAAGGGGCAAGTACCATAAAAGCCTGAAGAAAGACTGCTATTTTTAGCAGAATTGTGGAAAGGGCAAGCTAGCAAGACAGAAAATTTTCAGACAAAAATTGCTCTTCTCAAGATAAACACACCACAGGAAGAGGTCGTACTGCCACCCACGCCCGGAAGCTGAACTGTTGGAACCCTACACATGTCCCTCACCAGGCTGTAATGAGGGGCTCAGACTTTCCACAGGGCAGGGTGGGCATCAGTAATGTTCAAAAGCTCAGGCTTTCCTCCCTCATGTATGGAGGAGAAATAATTCAGGAAAATCTAAAGGAACTACAAAACATCATTTCTACACACACACACACACACACACACACACACACACACACACACACCATTAACAAAGCAATACACAGACACAAACCTATAAGTACTACCTATAAATCAAAACAGAATTCTAAACGATGTCCAGGTGACCCACAGGGGTTCAGAAAAAGGAGAAAACAGAAAAGATAAACAGCAAGCAGCAAGGGTAGGTTTGAGTCCCCAATGGCAATACTTACATTAAATGTAGTTACTTCAGAATTTCACAGGTTTAAAGGGTGGATGGTTCATGACAGAGAAAGAACATTACACGCGCCTCACCAGCTGGGGCCTCAATTGACTGACCTTCTCAATACATTGCTGTAAAGTAGGAAAGAGATGGACTGCTAACAAGCAGCAGAGCACAGAAAGCCAAGACATAGAAGTGGGCCACACCCCTAAGAGGCTAGAGACTGCTTCCCCATGTCTACTCAACAGGCTTTACAGAAGGTGAGTTTTCTGTTGGTAGTGTCTTAACTGCCATTTACTAGAACCAACCTTTCTTTTTTCTTTTTCCTTTTTTTTTTTATTATTATTTTTTTCTTATTTTACATATCGATCCCAGTTTTTCCTCCCTCCCTCTCTTTTTCCCTCCTTCCCTTCCTCTCTCCCTCTCTCAAGTCCCCCTATTACCCTCCCATCCCATGCCCTCCCCCTTGCTTCTTATTAAAGAAGCAACTGAACTTCAAAAGAAATGTGCTGCTTGGAAGTGAAGCTCTCTGGAGAGGCAGGGAGCCACTAGGAAAGGCTTGAGATTTTATGACCTGGCCCTACTTGCCAACTGTCTCTGCTTTCTGACTACTGACCCAGTGTGATCAGGCGCCTCAGGCTTCGGCCACCATGTTTCCCTCACCAGGATGCATTTTATCTGCTCCAACTGTGAATCAAGACAAACCTTTGCCCCCTTAAGTTGCCTCTTGTTCGATGCTTGTTCACATTCACTAATCAGGGAGGAGCATAATTTTCAAGTTTTGGCTACACAATGAATGAGAAAACAATTTCTCTTTTTACCTTTCTTTCTGCACAACACTAATCCTACACAGTTAACCCCACACGTTATTACTACAAGAAAGCAACTGCTGCTAACTAGTGGTGGGATATATGTGTGTCTCCTTGGTGTTCTGAAAGTGTCACAGATGCTTAGAGTAGACGAAGAAAGGAAAGGAGGAGGAAGAAGAGGACGAGGGGGTGATTACTTAAGCCATCTAGTCCCTTCTCTATTTACATAATGTAGGCCAGCCCTAAGCTCCCTTGATTGCACAGTCTGGCTTCTCAGAATTGAAGAAGAAATTGATGTTTTTCACCAGCACAGTGAACATTCCTGGAGGGTTATGTCTCTGTGTGCTGGAGATGACAAAGGGAAGTATCCCAGCTCCAGCTTGGTGAACCATAATTCTTTCTGTTGTCAAGCACAGAACATGTTCACTCACACTTGGGAATGTTCTCCAAGCAGATCTGACAACACTTCACAAAAACCACAAAAGGAATTGTTCAGCAAAGAAAATGCCAAACTTGGCACTTAATGCAATCTAGCAACTGCTGCCAGCAAGTCTCACTTGGTATAAAGAATCCACAGAAGAGAACAACACCAGGTTCAGGTCCTGAGCAAGAGGTGCCCTAACCTGGATAAGATAAACATCTGTGTCCTTCGTGGGTTGAACAGACCTAAGGGTGGAAAAAAGAATGAGAAGGGCCAGAGTCCACAGTTCAGCTCTTACACATCATGTTCCAGCAAAGCATGCTAAAGACTGCAGAGCCCGAGAAGTCCGTATTTGTCACTCACCTAACCACGACCAAAGAGCTGACAAGAAACAACTTAGATGAAGAAAGGTGTATCTTAAGAATTTCACAGAGGTGGGGATCATGGGGTGGGGGTGGAGCTGATGGGCAAGGCTCCACCCATGGGAGCAGGAACTTGCACTATAGCTTGCTACAGTTCTATAGACCAGGAAGCAAAGTGGACAGCAAGCAGATCTAGCCTTGAAGTCTGTCCCTAGCCAACCATTCCCTCCAGCTTCTCTCTAACTTTCCACAGTCTTCCAAGCAGCACCAGCAGCTGGGGACCATGTGTTTAGGCATATGAGCCTGTGGGGGACGTTTTATACCAGGTTCTTTCATACACACATGTGTGTGCTCTCTCACCCTCATACATACATACACGTATGTATGTATATATTCAGTTTACCACAACTCTATAGGATATATACTCCTAGGGAGTTAGGTAACCTACATTAAGTAGTGGTCCAGGATGTTCCCATGCAATAAGGTATAAAAGGAGTTCTTAATTAGCCTAGATAATGAAAAGCTGGAGTCAGAGACAGAGGGAAATGCTGAGAGATCAGAGAGAAAGAGCAAACCACAGCACACCTTATTTCCTAAACGTCTCGGCAGAGAAGAGAGCGATTTCCAGTTTCTCCCTGCTTATATCCTGTTTCTGCCCAGCCACGTCACTTCCTGCCTGTCTACAGACCTCCAGACCTCTATGATTAGACTACATTCTCTGACCCCCAGACAGGCTTTATTTGTGAAAGAAACAACTCACTACAGTAAAGTTTCAAAGCCCATACCATTTTACCATTCGAATGATTTTACATCCTTGGAGAAATATGGAATGTACCTGTGGAATCAGTATTTTAAAAATCAATATTTGATTGGAGAAAAGTAACAACAAACTTGCTTAATTGCAGCAAGAGACTGGGTGAGGTGCTTGTGAACAATTTGCTTGCTGCAAAAACATGCAGCAGCAAAAGGAACTCAACTCTAAGCCATGGGGTTGGGGAGGGCTTCCTGAGGCAGATGAGGCTTCAATTAAGTCTTAAAGGATAGACCCTAGATAGGGCAGTGAAAGAAGGAACATCTATCCCATCTTCTCACGGAAGAATAAACAAAACCAGATGAAAGCAGGGCCCTGACCTGTGAGCATCTCTCTGCAGACACGGGGAAGACTCAAAGCTGAAGGGCCTATAATGTCTCTGTGTTTGTGGAGTTTATTTTTCAAAAACCTCCCTAAAATGTATCAGAAGGCAACATATACCAGTCCTCTGCAGGGTTATATATTTTTCAGTATTCTAAAACAGGCTTGAAGGAATGCATAAGCTTACTTTATGAGCAAGAAAACTGACTATAAAAATGACAGGATCAGTAGTTGGTAAATAAATATATAGTCTCTTGACTCAACGCAGAAATGCATTTCTGTTCTTTAGGAAAGACCCTGAGAGCTTAGGCAGGACAGTGTTTGGGAAGGACAGCCTGGGATGTGACTCACTCTGGCCACCACTGACATACTGCTACTCAAATCCATGGAATCACTTAAATTTGAGAACTCAGCCACCTTCCTGTGACACACATGAGCTTTAAAATTATTATTAACCTACTCTAGGAACTTGGGTACCTTAAGCCTGTCTTTTGAAGTGCCTTGAGAAGCCAGAATCCCCAGGAGTCTTTCTGTTCCAAGAGAGTATCCAGAGAGTGAATGCCTCTTACCACTTGACCCCAAAGATCTCTGTTCTCTTGTCACTCCAATTTCCAATGCTGTCTTAATACACAACTCCGCAAGAGGTAACTTGCCTTTCTCTCCCCTCTGCTGTGAGTGTCAATATAGTCTCTCCAATTGGTTTTCTAGATTTTTCATGTGGATCAACGAATCCATCCTGTATTCTTCAGAAAAGGACCTAGACAAGTGGCAAAAAAAATCTTGTGACCTTGCAATAGCAGGGAAATGGCATCTGGGCACCCACTGCATCTCAAAGCCCATCTATATAAGTCATAGATTTTGACCACTGAGGCAGAACTGCTCATATCATAGATTATTCAGTTTTAAACAACAAAGTTTCTACATCTGTTGTAGTCAAATAGTAAGACAGTTCAATTTAAATCAAGTAGCTTAGCTGGAAATAACATAAATTATGACAAATACTTAGGACACTGGAAGAGCAGCTTCTGCAGGATTTCACTTGAAATGTGAATCTGAACTCCTAATGGATTTAACACGGCATTCATTACTTTTAAAAGGTACTGGTTAGTTGAAGTTAATAATTCCAAAATATTGCCAAATGCTTTTTGAGATCTAGGGGTTATATGCCTTTCATGATTCAATGAACAAATGAAATTCCAGTCAGTAGTAAGCTTTCTATTATCCTGAATGAGCTGAAAGTCAGCAATGACACTGTGTACGGGGTCTAGAATTGCTTTTCAACACTCCTAACGAGGACAGAGCAAGAAATCTCTCACCAAACCTTGAAGACAAAGGTATAAAACAATCACTCAACTGTCCTAAATCTTAAGCTCAGAGATGGAGACAATTAAAGAAGAGCTTTGGGCCTTAGGCTTTGGACAGTTGGTGGTGTGAACCAGCCATGCCAGGTAGGAATTTGCCTGAAATGGTTGTGAGATCTTTAAGACTGGACCATTCCTTTGAGAAGAGCTTAACTCCAGGACATTTCTTCTCTGGAAACAGGAGAGCTTGGCTCGAGAACAGGCTACTTTCTGGAGATTATTTAAGATGAAAACATTCAGAAGAACCTCCCTTTATATCTAAATATGCCTTTTCCAAAGTGATCATGAAAATCCTTAATGGGCTAGAACAGGCTTAAGGGCAAGCGTATCCATTCAATGTTAAGGCTGTCGATGCTAGAAGCAATTTGCTTCTAGACTTGGTAACACCAGCAGCTGGCCCCTAATGGATCCGATGGGTATATGCCTTTTGAAGGGAGATATTTTAGACTGACACTCTTGTTTTGGTTGTTGTCATTTTGCTACAAAGGAAAAAGTGAATAAGAGACACAGTGGGATTGACAGTATTAAATATAAGTGAAATTACTTCTATTCCTGAACTTGAGGATTTCACATTTGGTTGTCTTCTTTGTGGGTGGCAGTGGCAGGGGGTAGGTGGGGGAGTAATTGTGGTATTTTGGCAGATACAGGAAGCAATATTTGTGCTTATCTCCTCATGGGAACTCGGCTGGTCATCAATTCAGAAGATGGCAAGTGGGAGGGGTCCTGCTGGTAGATAACATAATAGGAAATAAACGAGGAAAGGATGTAATGTAAATGGGAGCTGTTTTTCCTGGCTGAACCTTGGTTGGGTGCTGCCCAGACAGAAGCAGTTGAAGAGTGGAAGGCGAAGGTGAGTCAGGGATCTCCCGCACAGCTGGCTTCTTCCAGCCATTCACTCATTTCTGGGGCCTGGCCTGATGAGTGCCGCCAACTTAACCAAAAATAAGATGTAGCATCTATTGCCTGAAATATCATATGATTTATCTGGGCTAGTCATAATACTTGTGCTAGTACATACTGGTAGCTGCAGGGGAAACAATCCTCATTGTGGTATTTGTCTAAGCAGTCATCGCTTTACTGTGTGAACTAACCCCTGTCAAGTAAGTCAGACTCCCATCATTAGGGAGCCTGTTCAAGTGAGGCCCATTGGAGGAAAAAGCTCACAGCAGCACTCGATACTGGTCCTTCACAAATGGAAGAGACCACAAAGCAGAAGGTATCTGAAATAAACCACAGTACCAAGAAGGGGCAAATGAACAGACAATAGTAGCAACAGTAAGAATGAATCCAAGGAAAAAGTGCTTTCTGCGGATTCAAGGTCTACAAGGCTCTAATCCTTTTTCTCTGGGAAGCTTGAGAAGATGCTAAGATAGTGTACAGAAAGGCCAAGGAAAACCTACTGTAGAAAAGGAAGAACAAATGAACCCTAAAACACTTTTATTGTTTTAGTAAAAAGCAAACAATAAAAGCCAACTGAAGTATGTGGTTGGTTGGCTGCATGAATGATACCATTCTTCCATCCCTCATTTTGTCCATACCCTTTCTATTTCACTCCATGGCAACTCTTTTCTCTGCCCCAGGTCTGTCCATGTGATTTTCTTTAGTCCATGTCATAGCAGAACCTGTGAAGATGTGTTCCTTCTCCTTTCCTTTGGTAGTCACTATTGAGACATCCTGAGTCGGGCTTCTAGATACAGGCGGAATGTAGAGAGCCAGGGGCATCCTAATGACTTGTGGATACATTATCAGATGTAACAAACACAAGATTACAACTCAAGTCTCTGGGAAATGTCCTTTGTTTGGGACACCTCCTTTTATGATGGTCTTATTACCATTATACTATTGCCATAGCAACCCCTCTCTCTTTCTCTCTCTCTCTTTCTCCCTCCCTCCCATCTATCTATCTATCTATCTATCTATCTATCTATCTATCTATCTGTCTATCTATCTATCGGTCCATCTATCATATATCTATCTACATTATCTTGTATATTGATAGGGTCTTGCTATATATTTCACCTGCCTCAGCATCCTGAGGTATTACAGGTATGCCCCATCATGCCTAACTCATAGCAACCCATGACTAAAGAAATTGTCTTTGTATTTGTCCCTGAACACTGTTAGTTCTCTCTACTAGAAGTAAATGGACCTTGACTGTCCTATTAATGGATGTGCTTCTGGCCCCTACAGCAGTGCCTTTTGTTAGACAGTTGAGTAGTATCTGTTGATTAAATACATTTACAAAGAGTTAATGCTCTGGTTTGGGGAATAATTGTAAATAGGATTGGTAGTAGGATTGATGACCAAAATATGTGTTAAATAGTTAACAATTATGAAATATCAATAAACTATGAACAATGCTTAAGATGTTCCACATCCTACAGTAGCAGATGTTTGGCTATCATTTAAGCATTTATTTAAAAATAAACTAGCATATCCAACTCATTAGTATGAAAATTGCATTCATCTTTAATAAATGGTAAAATTAGATGTGTACTAAAGAATTGCTTTAAAGTAAATGTACCAGGAAATGTTTGATGTGTGTGCCTATTTTATAGACTAACATACCCAAGTTGCACAAAATTCTTTGAGCTGGGCTGGCAAGATGGCTCAGGAAGTACACCTGCTCACCACGTGACCTGAGTTTGATACCTGGAATAGACAAGGTAGAGACAACTCCTGAAGGTTTTTGTCTTACCTCTACATGTGTGCCATGGTGCACACACACACACACACACACACACACACACACACACACACACACACACACAAATGCTAAAGAGTAATTATATAATGAAAAGTAAAGGAGGTCTGGTCTATAACACCCATTAGAGCTCCCAGTTGTTTTTGGATGGGGCATTCTCAAGGCTGTATTGGAAGAGGACTGGTCGGCTTGAGTATCAGGCTCTCAGACATCGTTCTTTGCCTTAAGGGGCTGAAGTCATCTAAGGAAAGGAGTGAGATCACTTCTACAGCTCAAAGTCGGAGGCTCTCCAAGCTCCCCACTGCACCCACCCACATCTCTCTGAAGTCAGTGAGGCACCACTTCTGCTTGGCAACAGAGAAGCAGCCTCTCTGGTTTCCCAATGTCCCTCCTTCTTTGCCAAGATAATCTTTCCCAGACAAGGATATTCAGGAGGAATAGAAGTCTCCAGAAACTGGGAGGTGTGTGTGGGGAGGTGGGGGGATCACACAGAAAAGGCCCTGGCAGCACTCAGTTGGATGATTCAGTGCTTGGCTAGAGACCAGCAGCTGAAAAGCATATGAGAGGATCGGCAGCTTGAGAGCTGAGTAGTTGCCTACAGCAAAAAAAAAAAAAAAAAAAAAGTGGACGTTTTCAGGCTTATGGAGAAGAATGTCCCTAGAAAGAATAAAACAATTCATCTTCCACATTAGTATCTATTAACCACAATCGTCAAGTTCTCTCTCCAAAGTTACCAGTGCTGCAAAAGTTCCCTCACTTGGTGAAAAGAGGAGGAAGGGTACTAGTCATTGTGTGTGTGTGTGTGTGTGTGTGTGTGTGTGTGTGTGTCTGTGTGTGTGTCTGCGTGTGTGAGTGTGTGTGTGTGTCTTGAAAGAGGAAGGTGGTTTGCTCCTCTAAAGGCTGTTTAAGTGAAAAAGTTCTATTTTCTATTGACAGTCTCCAGAAAACTTCAGAATCAATGGGAAACTCCTCTCTCTCTCTCTCTCTCTCTCTCTCTCTCTCTCTCTCTCTGTGTGTGTGTGTGTGTGTGTGTGTGTGTGTCTGCGTGTGTGTGTGTGTGTGTGTGTGTGTGTGTGTGTGTGTCTTGAAAGAGGAAGGTGGTTTGCTCCTCTAAAGGCTGTTTAAGTGAAAAAGTTCTATTTTCTATTGACAGTCTCCAGAAAACTTCAGAATCAATGGGAAACTCCTCTCTCTCTCTCTCTCTCTCTCTCTCTCTGTCTCTGTGTGTGTGTGTGTGTGTGTGTGTGTGTGTGTCTGTGTCTGTGTCTGTGTGTGTGTCTCTGTCTCTGTCTCTCTCTGTGTATGTGTGTGTAGGAGGTACATATGAATGTATTTGCAGATAGAGGGCAGACACAGACTCAGGCATTGTTCCTCAGGCACCACCCATCTTTTCTTCTTGAAATTTCACACTGGCCTGAGCTCTCTGGTCCTAAGCTGGTTGGCTAGCAAGCGTCAGGGATCCACCTGCCCTTGCCTGCCAAGCTGTAAGATTAAAAAATGTGCAAACACACACAGCTTTTAAAACATAGGTTCTGTGTATTGCACCCACGTCTTTATATTTGTAAGGAAAGCACTTAGCTGACTAAGCCATCTCCCAAGCCTGGAGATATTTTCTGAGTGATGTCAGACTACTACCTTCAGTGACTTCCAGCATGCTGACAAGTGGACGGTCATCACTATATTATCTTTAAATAGGACTTGACCACTGGAAGGGGATTTTCTGAGTAAGGGCAGCAGATCTTTCAGGAAACATCCACCTCACCAAATACCCCTTTTCCTGCCTCAAGCAGCGAGGTTTCTAAACTCTTTTCTAGCATGGCTTCCACATATGTCTTCCCAAACACTCCCTCTCCTCACCATTAAAATGCCATAGTGCCATAACAGATCGAAAAACAGCCTTTCTACATTTTATAGAGAACAAAAATACTCCCCTTGGAGCCAGGAAAGTGGAACATGCTGATGCTACCATAAGGTGAAAACAAAATGTATCTTGAAGACTAAACTTGACCTCTTACAAACTGGTGCTAGAGCTAACCAATGGCCTCATAACAACAGATAACAGACAAGAGAGTGGTGTAGTTGATGCACATAGAGTGTGAGGTGCCCACAATGACTCACCTTTTTTATATTATATATATAATATAACCAAGTCCATTTAAATGAAAACAAACATTTATAGACAATATTTGGGAATTTGGGCGTCGTTCCTTCCATACTACTTCCTGCTGGTAAGGGGCGCTGTCATGGGGGATTGAGATGCAGAAATCCTGGCTGTAGTCTGTAAGGCTGCTTTGTCCAGCTGTCTTGAATGTAGAATCACCTGGTACTCTGTTTCAGGCGGCAGAATGACTCACCTTATTAAATGTAAGTGCTACACTTCATTCTACCATTTGTGTTGACTCACTGCAGTTGGAGGCCAAGAAAGCTGAAGAGGGAGTGCCAACTAGATTGCATCTGCACTGTCCTGTGATGGGAGGATGACGCCCCCAAATCCAAATGAAAAAGCAGACTCCACACACAAAAACCAGTTGAGAAACAACTCACAATAGAAAAACCAGCTTTGAAAAGCTAATTATCTTCCCTAAGGAAGCAGTTTCAGACCCCTTACTTTGTAATAAAAATGTCAGTTGTGGCATATTTGCAAAGTGCCAAATAAGATCAGAAAAATTAAGAGAAGAGGGGAGACAGACAGACAGACAGACAGACAGAATGTAAATGATGGGTGAAAACTGAAGCCATGCCAAAGCAAAACCTCAAGAGTACAAAACAGCCATCAAGCAATCAAAGGTGCCTACACAACAGGGTCCCTGAGGAACTCAGGAGCACAAAGCAATAGAATTTGGAAGAATAAATGCTAAATACTGGAAGCCACTTATCATTCCACCTTAAAGAACCAAGCTCCATAGCAACAGAAAATAAGGCAAAGTACAGATAAAAGAAGGTAGAAGAGAGAGCACTGGAGCCAGGAGCTCAAGAACTGGGCTCTCCACACCTCTCTTATCTTGTTCTGACACCGTTTAAGGCCCAGCATATACTTGGCCCTTAGGCTGTCTCAGTATCTCCTTTACCATCATAGTAAAAACCTCAACCAGTTTTCTTTATGTTAATTCAAGTTGCCTCCTGTTACTTGTACTAGCATATCATACATATGCATATTATATAGATACTGAAGCATGTTGTCAACTTGTTATTCAGAAGGAGCATAGCTTCATTTAACCAAAAATAGGAGACTTTTTCCTCTACTCTTATAATATCTACTCTAGATATTTCCATTTATTTGAGTCATTACAAATTCTCAGATAAATCCCAATGGCTGGTAGTATTGAAATATAACTTTCATACACTGTGGGTTAATACACACACACACACACACACACACACACACACACACACACACACACACACACACACACCAAACAACAGAAGGAATAAATACTAGGAAGAGATTTAGGCACAGAGAACAGAGGCTCCTATTGATAAACTTTGTTTACCTCCATTGGGAAAATGGTAAGACCATTTGTGGCTAAATATGGGATAAAAGATCACAGCAAGCTATCAGAGCTCTGAAGGCATGAACAGAGGGATGGGTGGGCATGTGCTGTACCACAGTCAAAAAGGAACTGAATGTGGTGATCATTGAGACTGCTGGGCACAGGAGGATTTCTTCTTCTCAAGATCCTACTGATGAACATGTTGAAGCAATAAAAGGATGCCTGATCAACTGTACTAAAGTAATTACAACTTCACTCAACAAGATGAGTGTAACTACAATGGAGAAGATGCCCATTCAAAACGCTTAATGATTAATTTTTATTTTATGTGCATAGGGTTTTTCCTTGCATGTATGTCTAAGTACCACATGAGTACCTGGTACCCTAGGAGGCCAGAAGAGGACATTAGATCCCCTGGAACTAGATCTACAGATGGTTGTGAGTCACCATGTGCATGCAGAGAATCAAATCGAAATCTTCTGGAAAAGCAATCAGTGCTCTTAACCACTGACTCCCAGAAGTGATCAGTTCATAGATAAATCTTTACCCCTTTGGTAATCCGGGAGAAACTAAAAGTCATAAAGCTCATGAAAGCATTGGGGTGTTTTACAAATACACATGGTAAATCCTCAATGACACTAAATGAAAGGTATCACTTGAAAAGTATAAATCTTGGAAATAGCATGCAAATCATGTGTAAAATATGTATAAAATGCAGCAAGAACAAAACCATGGGTCATAATTATGGAAAGATTACTTAAATGAAGAGGTATGTTTCGAGATGAGCCAATTAATACTCCTGAATTAATATTTCCTGAATTTAATTAAAACTCAATCAAAATATATTTATAATATTATAGCACAAGTGTTTGTCTCACAGAAAAGTCCATTGGTTCTAGGAAAAAGTTAGGTGAATTAATCGGGAAGAGGGCTTTTACTCAAACACACATTAAAAATTACCATAAAACTACAGTAGTTTAAAATGGTGTGGTATTACATGGGAATAGAAAGGAATGGTGTCAGGAAGGAGAGTTCCAGGTTGGGAAGGGGAGTTGACAGAGGAGAACAGGAGGTGAATATGATCAAATTACAGTGTGCATATGCAAGGAATTGTCAAAAAATGAATAAAAAGCAATATCAGAAGTAAAATTAATATTGTCATGTCACAAATAGGACCGAAAAAAAAGAAATAAGTTTAACAGTTTTAAATATAAGGATTTGACATATGGTAAAAGTCACATTTGAAATCAGCAGTTAGCTGACAGATCAGCTAGTGAATTTTATTTTGGAAAATTAAAGTTAGAACCACTGTGTATCTGTCACATTCAGTTACAAAAGCACAGTGTCTTCATTAGCAAGTTTAAGCAGAATGGAATTTATTGCATGGAGCTAAGTGGCTTACAGAGCCATTAAGAGGGCATGGGAGCAGGGTGCAGGGGGATTACAACAGTGTCACTAAGTGTGACAGCCAAAGCCATGGGGCAAGTCCAGGCCAGCAGGCTTGATGCCGAATTGGTAAGCTGTTCCTATACCTGCTGCATGAGAGCTCATTGCCATTGCTGGTTTCTGCCTCTGTAGGTGGAGACCTCTCCCTTTCTGTGTCTGCCTTGCAAAGCTAAGTCCCCCAAATTAAATACATAAGCATATGTGTGGAAACTGCAAGATCTAACTTTCCAGAGGAGGGGAGGGAGGGAGGTAGAGAGAGAGAGCATTAGAAAAAGAAGACTAACCCTCCAACAATTCACATGTGAAGACCCTAATGGGAGACAGCAAGATGGCTTAGCCGTAAAGATACCTGTCTCTAAGCCTGTTGACCTGAGTTCTATTCCAGAACAAACATGGTGGAAGGAAAGAACCAGACATGGTCCTCAGATGCAGCTGGGGCCCAGATGGCATCACCCTCAGGTCAGTATCACCTTTTCTTCAGCATGGCCCTCAGGCCCCAGGTAGGGGCCCAGATCCTCAGCATCCACATGACCCCTGATTGTGACAGATGACATGGACATTAACACAGACTCTGCCCATGGTGTTGGCCCCTGCTGAGGTCCATGTCTGGGTCCATGGCCCTATAGCAGACAAGGTCTATGTTGGTGTCTAAGGCTCCTGGTGACATCAAGGACCATGCTGATGTCAGGGACCTGGACCATGTTGGATCTCTATGACTCAGGGCAATAACAGGATATCTGAGAGGAGTTTCAGTGAGGGCCAATGATGATGGTATGCCAGAGGCCTTGAAGCAGACCAGTGTCTCATTGCAGTGGACATTATGTGGATGCACGGAAGCACCCAGTGCCACTAAGGTGAATAAAGAGGTGTTGGAAAGACAGAGGAGTGAGGTGGTTATTTTGTTTTGCTTGTAATTGATTTAGGAGTGTTCTTTGGGGGGAAATGCTGCAGGGGTGAGGGGAGGGTATGGAAGGACTGGGAGGTGAGCAGGACTGGGGTGCATAATATGAAAGTCCCAAGAATCAATAAAGATATATATGTGTATGTATGTATGTATATATATATATATACACGTATATGTATGTGTGTATGTGTGTATCTATATACATACTTGCAGACAGACAAATAGATAGATACATCCATCAAAAGTTATGTAACTTACTTGACATCGCATTACTAATGGATGTGACCTGGACAAGGTAAATCTTAAAGAGTTTGTCACAGCATTAAACACCATTATAGAAACTAACATAATATTTTTAATGTTGTGTATAAAAACTAGTATTTGCCAAGTTACCATTGGCGGCGACATGCAATCCCTCATTTATTTGAATCAGACAGTCCAATTGCTCTCAGTATATTTTTACAGAATGGAACATTAGGAATCCAAATAAAGAAACCCATTCCCCTCAGCCATCCCCTGTCTCCTGTTACCCTAGGCCTCCTACTAATATTTCCTTTGTGTGATCAGTCCTGTTGCAACAGCCTTTCATTGTAGGAGATTCGATCCCCGCTATAACATGCGGTATAGAGAGGATGGAGACTTGCCGATGTTTAAGCAGCTAGAAAGCAGTGAACTGGAAGCTGGGCACATACACCCTGCTGTCAGAACACATTCTCTGGACTGCTCTGCCATATCACACCATATTAAATTACAAAAATGAAGGCTCCCAAACACCTACGAATTATACCAGGATGTAAAGATGGTTCAATTTGAATTTGAAAAAAATTAGTAATGTTATTTATTGTAGTCAGACTTATCTTTTCTGCCCATCAGTTCCCCCCCCAAAAAAAAAACTGACATAGGGGCTTAATATTAATCATAAATGCTTGGCCAATAGCTCAGGCTTCTTACTAGCTAATTCTCACAACTTAAATTAACCCATTTATATTAATTTGCATTCTGCCACATGGTGCTACCTGTCTTTCATCTTACACCTCCTCTTCCCTTTCCATGACTTTCTGGCAACTCCGCTGACTCTGCCTTTCTTCTTCCCAATGTCCTTAATCTGGTTCTCCTGCCTAACCTTACCTTGTCCAGCTATTGGTCACTCAGATTCTTTATTAAACCAATCACAGCAACTTATATTTACATTGTGTAAAGGAATATTCCACATTAATTTATTCTATAAACAATTACAAATTTTAAAATCATATTTCCAGAGGCATTGGATAGCACCCACTATCTATTTCTAAGAGGAAAAATATTGACTGAAAAATCCTGTTAGTAAATAAGAATAAAAAGATCCAATATTAGTCGCAATAATACTTAATTGTGACACAGGAAGACAAGCAAAAGTAGTTAAGAATGATACATATTTGTCTTCATTATCTTTCTTGAGTTTTGACCAATGTATCAAGTTAGTAAAAAAAAATGAGGTTGCTATTAAAATGAAAATTCAAAATAATTATTTCTATGTAGTAGGTTGTATAATCAGAAAAGTCAGCTATTAATCAGAAGGTCAATAACTCAAGAAATTAAACTAAAAAATAAAACAAGAAGATGGGACTGGAGAGATGACTCGGCAGATAACAGCCTTGGCTGCTCTTCCAGCGGTCCTGTGTTCAAATCTCAGCACTCATATGGACCGACTGTGCAACCCTAGTTCCAAGGAATCCAATGCCCTTTTCTGGCCTCCAAAGACACTTCATGTACAAGATGTAAGACTACACAGGCAAAACAGTCAAACACATAAAATTAAAATTTTAAAAACATGAAGATAAATATGTGTGTAGGCAGCAGTGTTAGTGTGGAGGCAGGAGGTCTGGGGGTTAAAGCACAAATCTATCTTTCAGGCTGAATGGTACCCATAAACTTGAAATCAGTAAGTCTTGTTTCATCTCCCAAGAACGCACACCAGTTAAAATTCTTTACATTCCTTTCCCTTGCCTATTATGCTTGGAAAGATACTTGAGACCACAATGCAGGATGGAGAAATTATTTTTGTGCGTCAATATGCCAGTATTTTTGTTGGAAGTGAGGGGAGATGGTGTTCATAGATCCACATGTTATGGTGACTTGACATTTTTATTTACAGGATTTATTGCTAATGCAGAAAAAAAGGAAATCTTTCGGCAAAAGAAGAATTGCAAAACTAAGCCAGTTTTATGCATTCCTCTCTCCCTTGACCTACTAGTTAAAACTTCCTGTTTTGTGAAGTAAACAGAAAAGACCCCAGAGTGCTTTGAAGTATGTGGCTTTGAGGAAATGACAGAGTACAGAATAACCCTGTCAAAGAACATCTTACAGGACACTCCAGTCACGAGGGACCTGTTCTGAAAGGAATCTTAAGCTTTGCACAGCCGGGAGCTCTAATGCCTCTGTTCAACTAGGGGTTATCAGTATCCCAAGAACTTGGATCTAACATACTTTCTGATCATTTGATGAATTGCTACTTATACATCTTCACTAGCCTCCCTCACACTGAGACTTTTGCGACTAAGATGTCAGCATATTAATTGATCTTTAGAAATAGACAAGGTACTGGGGTGTTCCCCATAAGAATGGACTGAGAGTCAGAGACCTTGGTCTGAGCCTCAAATTACCCACATAGATATCAGTGTGATCTCGGATGAGCCACTTGCCTCATTAATCCTCTACAGTAAGCCTCATCAATGTCCCTAATCACCTGCTGGTTATCAAGTCAGATGATATTTTCTGTTACAGTCGTATCTGGCTGCACTTTTCCTCCTTAACCTTCATGATTTACTTCTGTTTTCCTACCACCCATCGTCAGGTTATTATGACAACTTCATGCATCTATATGATGTAATCTGATCATATACAACCTAGAACCTTTTCATGACCCCCCCCCAACTGAACTCTTTCCCTAAAGTTCCCCTCCTACTTTCGTGGGTTTATTTTTCTTATGTCATCTGATCTTTACCCATATTCACTAGTCCACCTATAGCATTTGGTATTTGCATTAGAACTCAGTTGTTTAGATTTAAAATCACTTGCCCTGCATAGCCTCACCCAAGGTGACACACTCAAGTCCCAGAAATTCATCCTTAGAGTCAGACTACAGACTTCATATTTCCATTCAGAAAAAGCCCAGAAATGCAACTTCAAGAGGCCCAAGCTCAATGGCTACCACATCTCACACTTCCCAAACCAAGAAATCATACTTATTTCTTGAGTAAATCTGATGTTGGTAATTTGTGATTGACAGTTTAAGTAGTAATTTTCAGAAGCAAAGATTCTTTTCATAACTTCAGCAACAGAGCAGGTCATATGGGTTCCACCTTATTTAATTCCTTTGTTCTTTATCATCCTTGTCTCCAATTCCCTAATTCAAGATTGCCAAACCCTTCCTCTCTTGCTCCCTACCCTCTGAGCTGATCTCTTCATATCTTGCTTGATCCCATGAACTTCTCTTATGTACTTCTCACAGCGGCCTTTGATCAATGAGTCTGGAAGTTTCTCATGGCTCCTCATGTCTATAAGGTTATGTAAGCTCTGGTGCTGCATACAAGACCTTTTATGACCTGGCCTCATCCTAACCCTACACTCTCATCCCCAGAGGGTAGAGAGTCTTCCCATATCTCTTGCTCTCTGATTAGGTCTTTTATTTTCTCAAAGCACAACATGTTGACCCATGTGTCCTTTCCTTCCTGGTATATGCTCCTTCTAATGGAATGCCATTCTAAATCCCAATATGTTTTTTGTTGTTGTTGTTGTTTATTTGCTCATCCTCCTAGGATCATTTTCACTGGTCCTTCTTGCAAGTTATCCCTTATTCCCAATGTGATAGATGGCAATAGTGACCATAACAATTCACAGCTCTCTGTATTGACATTTCTTAAGATTTACTTTAATTATGTCTATTTCTGTGTGGATGGGCCTATAAGTGTAGGTGAGTACAAATGCCACAAGATCTTGCACTTTGGCAGAGGTCACAAGAGGTTGTCAAATCACCTAGAGCTAAAGTTACAGGTGGCTGTGAGATGACCAACACAGATTTTGAGAAACAAACTCAGATCCTCTGCATGAGAATATTTGCTGGTAATAAATGAGCCATTTTTCCAGCCCTTGCATTTACATTTTTTGCTGTGGCCTCGCCATAATCAATATACACTTCCCTATACCCTCACTTTGCCATTGGCTAGTGCCTTGCTTCACAGAAACTTGGAAGCAGAGATGAAAATATACCACTTCCAAGCCCCTTTAAACAAACTGCTAACATTACTACAAAAAGAATGTGTATCTGAGTTTATCACAGAAAAAGAAAGAGATATACCTGGACCAGAGCTTCTCTAAGAGTTGATTTAACTGAGTCTAGCTTCAATCAGTTGACCTTCTATATGAACAATCACTTATTATATGAAATTGAGATAGATGATTATTCATCTTATTGTAGCAATAGCTTAGCTGGTCTCTGTGATGAAACACCAAGACCAAAAGCAACTTATGGAGGAAAGGGTTTATTTGACTTACTATCCTGAATCACAGTCTATTGAGGGAAGTCAAAGAAGAAACTCAAACCCAGTGGAAACCTGGACACAGGAGTTAATGCAGAGGCCATAGTGGGGCGTTGTTACTGGCTTGCTCCTCATGACTTTCTCAGCCTACTTTCTTACAGAACCCAGGACTAATGGTTCAGGTGTGTCCCCATCCACTAGGCTGGCTCTCCCCAATCAATCACTAATTAAGAAAATGCCCACTGCCTTGTCTTACAGAGGCATTTCTCAGTTTCTTTCTCTCAGGTGACTTTAGCTTGTGTTGACATAAAACTAGCCAAGACAACTGTCTCTCGGGTGTTGTCTATCCCTTGTTCTCCCACAGTGCTCTTGCATTCTTCCATTGCACATCTCTCCAAGAAAATTAATAAAGCAATGCCAGCACCTTCATCTTCTGCCATTGCTATCTAGCACATCTCCAGCTAAGGGGATTCTTTAAAGGGAAAATCTGAGGCTGGAGATAGGTTTTGAGGGACAGAGCACTTGAAACACAGGTGTTAGCAGCTGAGTTCCAATCCTCAGCACCCACTTGTAAACCCAGTGCTGTGGCTGCTGGAATCAGGGCTTGCTGCCTTCTTGGCAAGTTCCAAGCCAATGAGAGGCTGTTTCAAGGCAGGGCACCCAATGTCCTCCTCTGGCCAAAAGGCACACAACTGTGTATACACCACACACAGAGAAAGAGACATACACATACAGACACAGAGAGAGAGAGACAGACAAACACAAAGAGAGAGAGAAAGGGACAGAGAGATAGAGAAACACCCTGCCTGATATATAATGTTTCCTTTAGATAAATATAATCTTCAACCCTTTCCCTTATGGAGAAAATTCTCTAATCCAAGCAATTTTACCCTCTATGTTTTTGAATATGATATCTACAAGTTTTATTTACAGATACAAAAATCATGGGAACAAACATCTGATGTCTAATTTTAACTTTGGCTAGTCACCGAGATCAACATTTTTGGATCTGGAATACCTTGAAAATGCTTTGCAAGTAAAAGTCCATTAGTTTCTCAGTACTTTGTTCAAGTGTCTCTTTATCACAAGCAAAGATTCTATCAAAGGTTCAATTTTCCAGAAAATTCTGTCTTACAAAAGTAATTGTAGGTCAGGACTTTGTCAGTAGGAGAGGAAATCTGAAAGGCAGGTCTTGGGAAGATGCCAAAGTCAAAAGACTAGTTCACATTCCACATCACTGCCAAACCCAAAGTAACAGGCAGGGAGGAGATTGTGGGAGTCCAGCGAAGGCCAACTTGGGGAGCCAATTCTCACACTCATGAAAAGGTTTACTGTCCTTGTTTAGAGTTGATCAACCTTGAGTGTGAGTAAGGGTCAGTGATACTGGCAAGATTTGGACAACCTCTGTCATAAAACTTTTCCCATTCTGATGGAAGAATTTGATATTTAATTCCTTTCTGTTTTATAGACAAGTGGAAAGAGGACACTAAGAGTAATGACTATGGTCATGATAAAGCTGGGGGGGGTGCTTATCCTGTAATATTCTATGAAAACTCCAAAGAAAAACTATTTATACATTATTAACATATGGCTATGTCTGAGCCTAGGCCGCTGCCGGTTCTGATGCAGCCACAATCTGTGTTGATGTCCCAGGCTCCTGGTACCACCAAAGGCAGAGAAGATAGGGCTATACAGAGTTGGCCTCGCCCATCACTGGCTACAACACTAAGGATAAATGGTCCTGCCCCTCACTGGCTGAAGCACTCAGGAGAGAGGGTCCTACACCTTACCCGGGCAGCAGAATGAAGCTGACTGTTCTCAGGGACATGTGCAAGCTGGCCAGGAGGGCATGAGAATGGGAGAGCAGGTCACGTCCCTCTCATCTTCCACGTGGTGGCACGGGTGAGGGAAAGATGCCCTCCTCCCCTCACCCCTCGACACCTGCAGCAGGTGGAGGACATAATGCAACCCTTCACCAAGCATAGGGGAGAACGGGAGCTGTTCCTGGGCAGCACAATGGGGCTGTACCTGGTGGCACAGAGCTGGCCCCGAGGGTGTGAGAGTGGGACAGCTGTTCGCACCCGCCTCTTCTGCCATGTGATGGTGAAGATAAGGGGAAGACTCCCTGCCCCACCCCCTTGCCCCTGCCACCTGTGGTGATCGAGGGAGCTGACCCTCTCCCTTACCAGTGGCAGCACTCTACAAAATGGATCCTGCACCTTGATTGGGCAGCACAGTCGAGCTAACCCTATTGACTGGAGTGCAAGCGAACCACCCCCAAAACGTGATCATGGAAGATATGGTCCCATCCCTCATCTGCAATATTGGTGAGGGCAGGACAGAGATGCCCCCTCCCACCCCTCGCTGCCTGTAGCAGGTGGGAGAGCTGGCCTTGAGGACATAAGAACTGGGTAACTGCCCCTGCCCCTCTTCAGCTACAGCGCTTGGGAGAGTGGCTCCTACTCCTTACTTCTACAGCACAGTAGAACTGGTCCTGAAAATGTAGGCCAGGGAGAACCGACCCTGAAGATGTGATAGCAGGAGAACTGGCCCCGCCCCTTGCTGGTCACTGCAAGGGGTGAACTAGCCAGGGTAATGAAGGAGAGCTCACCCTGGTGGTAAGGACAGGGGAGAGCTGACAGGCCAACCAGCCCTGCAACTATTCAGGCCCAGAACCAAATTCTGGCCCTCTCCAAATTCTACCCCATCTGTGATCTGCTGGAGCATGTGAAGGATCTTGCAGACCCAAAGCTTTAGGATCGCCATGACTCAGGACAATAGGGTATCCAAGAGGATTCCCAGTGAAGGCTCGCCATTGATACTGTTGCAGAAACCAAAGGAGCCAGAACAATGATTCTTTCCAGTGAACACTTGCATGTATAAATATATGGATAAAAGGGTTGACTCACTGGTCACACTACAGTTTTCATGATGAGATTTTCCTTTTTCTTTCTTTCTTTCTTCCTTTCTTTTCTCATTTATTTTATTTTATTTTTTTCTCTTAAATTTTATTTTATTTTTGCAGGGGAGGTTGCAAGGGCAGAGGCCAGATATGAAGGGATGGGAAATGGATGGGATTGAGATGCATGATGTGAAAGACAAAGAATAAATAAAAAGAGAGTTTTAAAAATGTAAATATAATTACATCATGCCCCCCTCCTTTCTCTTTCCTCTCTCCAACCCTTTCCATATGCCCCTCACTCCACCTCAAATGCATGGCCTTTATACACACACACACACACACACACACACACACACACACACACACACACAACACACACAGAGCCTGTTGAGTCCATTTAGTATTGCTTGTATTGTATGATTTCAGGGCTGACCACTTTGTATTGGATAATCAATTACATTTCTATTTTTTAAACATATTTCATATAAAATTACAACTTTACTATAAAAATACTGTTTTGTACAAAACAATATCCTCACATAAAAGCTGGAAATTAATAAATAATGCTTTCTCAGAAAACACTGAACTCAAACTAAACAGTGGAGAAAAACCAACCAAACAAACAAACAGAAACCTTACTAGACACTTCCACTGGGGAGTATCCACCCCTTGCAGGCAGTCGTGGCTTCCTCTCCAAACTAGGATGCTCATCAGTGAATCTCTCCCTCTCTGGCTTCCGATCTCTAAACTCTGTGGAGACTAGTGTCCTTCTAATGTAGGTCCATTTAAAATACTGCTGTTTCCTGCAGCTATATGCCAGCAATGTGTTTCTAACCTATTTCTTCAATTAAACAAGAGACTATAGAACATACACAATCTTTTGCTGAAGAATTTGATATATTTCATCAGCAAATGCATCTTATTGTAAACTTGTTTTTACTATTACTTTTTCATCTACGTATATGTGTGTGAGTCTTCATGAGTATATATGCATATTGTATGTACAGGAGCCCACACAGGCTCACACAGGTCCTCTGGAACTGGGGTTACAGGTAGATGCAAGCCACCACGTGAGAGCTGGAAACCAAACACTGGTCCTCAGCAACAACAGTAACAAATAAAACCTGGTTCAAAGTCCTTGTCTTCCTCCTGAGCTGCATGGAGATCGACTTCCTATGGATTGCTGCCTCCCATTCTCCCAAAACAATTAGAAGGAAAACAAACAAAACAAAACAAAAATCAAAAAACTTCTGTCTTGAGAGAGGTGCAGTTAAGTGATTTGTATAGATTAATAAGGCTTTTTGCTAAGTTTTTCTTCTTCTCTAGTCAAAATTAAACCCCACCATGCAGAAACAAATCACACACACACACACACACACACACACACACACACACACACACACACACACACGAAAACTCTTAAATAAGTAGGGAGCCCAGAACTCATTTACAGTCTCATTTCCTGCTGTCTTTTATATCGGATATTTGTCACTGCCTTTGTGACTCTGGCTCCAGATAACTTCAAAGGGGCAACAATAGTTCTTCCTCCCTAAACTTGAGGCTGAGGGATGACCAAATTCCTGGGAAACAATTTAATATTTAACAGGCTGTCACTTCAGGGGATCTCAGATTTGGAACACTGAAGTTGTATTCCTAAGAGTCCTCCTGATTGCAAACTACCACTAGGTGTCCCTCTTCCCCTCAACCTTAACCATGAATGAACCTCTATACCTCCCAGGCTCAGGCACTAACAGGACAAATAAACACCAGAGTGGACAGGAGACACCCTTGGGCAATAAACTGTTTGAATCTTAGCTAGCACATGGCAGCCTTGGAGAAGCCCACCAGTGTCTTGCTGGCTTCTGAAGCATAAGCATTTTCCTATGCATTCTGCCCCATCATTGAGTTAGTTGTCTCATCAGGAAGTCAATCCTGAGACCAGAAAGCTTTGCCAGTGGACTTTTTCCCTCCTTAGCTCTCTTTTTCTTCCCCATGGACTTGAAGGATCTCCAGAGCCAACCAAATCCTGAACATTTGTCTTAGAACCTTCAAGTTTTACTCAGTAGCTTCTTGGAGCATGGCCTCCACAACAAAAACAGAAGCCAGATCAATATTAGAACAGATTGTATATTAGCCTGAGACCAGTCACTTCCCATGTAGGTAGAAGGCACAGAAAAGTCAGCCATGACTGTGCCCATGGTAAACTCTACTGAGAGACCCATCAGATCTTCTCATAAAACACCAGTGTTCCTCTACATATGACTTTGACCCTATGACCTTGACCCTATGACCTTGGCCCTATGACCACAACTTTCTTTATCCATTTCTGTGATGTATGCTAACCTCACTGCTCATTCCTGTGAGGTTATTGATGGCTATACCCAAAACTGTGGTGGTGACAGGTCAGGATGAATTACACACTCATATATGTGAGTAATATCATGGATGGGGAGTTGGAATACAACTAACTCTTCTGGACAAAGGCAGGCAGAAACCTTAAACTAGCCAAGGCAGGAAAAAACTCAACTCATATTGGCTGAAAAACCCTTTCACAGATGAAATTTTGTACCCACCAATGTTCTAAGAGTATAAAACTACCATGATTACCAAATCTAAAAGATAATGAAGACAGTGATGATAGAAGAGATAGTTCCAAAAACCCTGAAGTGAAACACTCAGAAAGCCTCGTAGGGGAAAAAAAAAAATGTAAGATGGTTCCTTAAAACATTTTCAATCTCTTCTCCAACTTCAACAGAAGTTGGAAATGAAAGGAGAGGACATTGTATCTCTTGGGTTTTGGGATAGATCAAGGGGGCTTATTTTGTTAGAGGCTGCAAAAGAAAGCAAAGCAAAGATACAAAGTTTATGTGAGAATAGCCTAACCATGAAGAATTAGGCTGAGAACTTCCCTGGTTAAAAGAAGACTGTAGACATTTCAGATTACTGGTGAAATCCAGTGATGGTTGACTTGAATTATCCTACATGACTGAAACAGGGCACAGGGCTTTGATGAAGTGGAATATGTATTTTCACTGTAATTTGTTTGATCTCATAGAGGTTTGCATCAAAAGGACTTGTTGAGTCCTCAGCAGAAATTATTCAAAGAAAGTAAGTTATAACAATTTCAAATTTAAAAGTGTTTTAATTTAAAAGGTATTCTTTTTTTTTATTTTACTTAGTTTAGTTTTTTTGAGACCAGTTTTCTCTGTGTGGTCCTGGCTGTCCTAGACCTTGCTCTGTAGATCAGTCTGTCCTGGAACTCATACAGATCCTCCTGCCTCTGCTTCCTGGGTGCTGGGATTAAAGATGTGTGCCAGTACCATCCAGCTAAATGTTATTTTTAAATATAGTGTCTGTATTATTGTTCTGTTGCTCTGATGAAACACGATGTGTGATAGTTTGAATGTAATTGGTCCCCATAAGTTCATAGGGAGTGGCACTATTAGGAGTTGTGGCTTTGTTGAAGTAGGTGTGGCTTTGCTGGAGGAATTGTGTCACTGTGGAGGTGGGCTTTGAGGTCTCTTTTGCTTAAGCTTTGTGTGGTGTCACAGTTGATTTCTTGTTGCCTGCAAGATGTAGGACTCTCAGCTATCCCTCCAGTACCATGTGTGCTACCATCCCAATGAAATGTTTGTCTTTTCACAGAAATAGAAACCCTAACTAAGACACCATGACTGTAAAGGAGTAGGGTTTTTCCTCCTTCTGCCTGGTCTTGTCCTGCCGCCAGGGTTTTTCCTCCCTCCGCCTGGTCTTGTCCTGCCGCCGCGCCAGCCCCAATTAACACACCAAGACTCTGTATTAGATACAATTCTGTTGGCCAGTTACTTGTTTCTTATCGGCTAGCTCTGTCTTAATTATTAACCCATTTCTATGTATTTCCACGTGGTCTCCTTACCGGGGAATGGGGCAGGCATCTGGTCTCCCCGGTCTCTCCCTGCTGACCCCTCTTTACTACTTCCTCTTACTCCTTAGCTCCTAGTCCCTTCTATCTTCCTTTCCTATTGGCCAACAGTGCTTTATTCATTAACTAGTATGAGAAACATATATACATAATGGCATCTCCCATCAGTCAGTAGAGCATGAGACTCTTAATCTCAGGGTCATGGATTTGTGCCCCACATTGGGCACCATATGTAAGGAGTATGGTTTTTCCGCCAGCCGCCGCTGGTCTTGTGCCGCCGCTGGTCTTGTCCCGCCACTGCGCCAGCCCCAAATAACACACAGAGACTCTGTATTTGACATAATCTGTTGGCCAGTTACTAGTTTCTTATCAGCTAGCTCTGTCTTAATTATTAACCCATTTCTGCTAATCTATGTATTTCCACGTGGTCTTACCAGCGAGAGGCGGCTGGTGGTTCTATTCTCTCCAGACTCTCCAGACTCTCCATCTTGACTCCTTCCTACTACTTCCTCGTCTCCTAGTCCCGCCTATCTAGCTTTCCTATTGGCAAACAGTGCTTTATTCATTAACCAGTATGAGAAACATAGACAGAATGACATCTCCCATCACATGACCAAGGCAACTTTCAAAAGAAAGCATTTAACTAGGGGCTTGCTTACATTGTCAGAGGGTTAGTCCATGATCACTGTGGCAGGGGGGTGGAAAGCAGGTAGATGGAGCAGTAGCTGATCTACAACTTGCAGGCAGAAAGAGACTAAGATTGGACTTTTTATGAACCTTGAAGCTCACCCTCAGTAATACACCTTCTTCAACAAGGTGAGGCCATACCTCCTAATCCTCTCAATCAGTTCCACTCGCTGGTTACCAAGCATTCAAACATACAATCCTATTGGGGGCCCTTCTCATTCAAGCCACCATAGATAGCCACATATTCTATTCACTTTGATCATTTGTGCCCCAGAAAATAATTTCATCTGGGAATGGGAAGGTAGACATGAAATCCTACTCCTCGCTGAGTAATTGTTGGCAATTATAGATGTTGTGAGAGGGAGAGTCCTTTTCTTTAAAAGTGTGTACCTAGCAGGTGTTTGGCCATGCTCTAGTGGATGAACACACACCCAAGACTATCTGAGAATATAAATTGGACTTGATGAGTTTAAACAAACATAAAACAAGGATATAAATTGGATCTGGTAGGGAAGGGAGCAACAGATTAGAAGAGAATAAGACTAAAATATATTGTATAAAATCTCAAAGAACTCTTTGTATATTTTGGAGATCAGCCCTCTGTCAGATGTGGAGTTGTTGAAGATCTTTTCCCACTCTGTGGGCTGCTGTTTTGTCCTGTTGACTGTTTCCTTTGCTTTACAGAAGCCTCTCAGTTTCAAGAGGTCCCATTTATTAACTGTTGATCTCAGTGTCTGTGCTACTGGCGTTATGTTCAGGAAGCGGTCTCCTGTACCAATTTGTTCAAGGGTACTTCCCACTTTCTCTTCTAAGAGGTTCATTGTGGCTGAATTTATGTTGAGGTCTTTGATCCATTTGTGCATGGTGATAGATATGGATCTATCTGCAATCTTCTACATGTCAGCATCCAGTTATGCCAGTACCATTTGTTAAAGACACTTTCTATTTTCCATTGTATAATCTGGGCTTCTTTGTTAAAATTTAGGTGTTCACAAGTCTGTGTATTAATATTGGGGTCTTCAATTTTATTCCATTGGTCTACCTGTCTGTTTTTGAACCAATACCAAGCTGTTTTCAGGACTATAGCTCTATAGTAGAGCTTGAAACCAGGAATGGTGATGCTTCTGGAAGTTCCTTTTTTGTACAGGGTTGTTTTGGCTATCCTGGGGTTTGTTTCTGTTTTTGTTTTTTGATTTTTCATATAAAGTTGTTCTTTAAAAGTCTGTGAAGAATTGTGCTGGGGTTTTTGATAGGGATTGCATTGAAACTGAATCTGTAGATTGCTTTTGGCAAGAATGCCATTTTTACTATGTTGATCTTACCTATCCAAGAGCATAGGGGAATCTTTCCATTTTCTGATATCTTCTTTAATTCTTTCCTTAAAGACTTGAAGTTCTTGTCATACAGGTCTTTCATTTGCTGGGTTAGCATTACCCCGAGATATTTTATGTTGTTTGTGGTTATTGTAAAGATATAAAGAATGATATTTCTCTGATTTCTTTCTCAGCCCATTTATCTCATATATTATATATATGATTTTTTTTTTGGTTAATCTTGTATCCTGCCATTTTGCTGAAGGTGTTTATCAGCTGTACAAGTTTCCTGATAGAGTTTTTCAGGTCACTTATGTAAACTATCTTATCATCTGCAATATCATCATTTTCAATTTGTATCCCCTTGAACTTCTTTTGTTGCCTTATTGCTCTAGCTAGAACTTCAAGTACAATATTGAAGAGATATGGAGAGAGTAGACAATCTTGTCTTGTTCCTGATTTTAGAGGAATAGCATTGAGTTTCTCTCCATTTAGTTTGATGTTGGCTGTTGGTTTTCTGTATATTGCTTTTATTTTGTTTAGGTATGTTCCTGTTATCTCAGATCTCTCCAAGACCCTAAGAGAGACGTACATGGATCCCCTGAGAAGGGGAAATGGATAAGATCTCCTGAGAAAATTGGGAACACAGGGGGAATGGGGAGGGAGGTAGGAGAAAGAGGAGAGGAGAAGGAGGGAGGAGAACATGAGGGATCAGGAAGATCTAGTTAGGGGAAGAATAGAGAAAGAGAGCAAAAAAAGAGGTAACTTAGTAAAGGGAGCCATTATAGGTTTAAGAAGAAATCTGGCACTAGAGAAATGTCCAGGAATCCACAATGATGAACACAAATAAGAATCTAAGCAATAGTAAAGAGGCTACCTTAAATGCCTTTCCCCTATAATGAGATTGATGACTACCTTCAATGCCATCCTAGAGCCTTCATCCAGTAGCTGATGGAAGCAGAAACAGAGATTCACAGTCAATAACTGAACTGAACTCCTGGAATCCAGTTGTAGAAGGAGGAGTGATGAGCAAAGGGGTCAAGACCATGCAGGGGAAACCCACAGAAACAGCTGAACTGAGCAAGTAGAAGTTCACAGACCCCAGTCTGACAGCCGGGGAACCAGCATAGAGGACTAAACCAGGCCTCCTGAACATAGATGTCATTAGGAGGCCTGGGCAGTATATGGGGCCTCTGGGAGTGGGACCACTATTTATCTCAAGTGCATGAATGGGCTTTGGGAGCCTGTTCCCTGTAGAGGGATACTCTCTTAGCCTAGAGACACGGGGTGGGGGGGCATGCCTAGGTCCTACCTCAAATGATGTATCAGACTTTGATGATTCCTCATGGGAGGCCTCACCCTCCCTGGGGAGTGGGACAAAGGGTTGGTGGGAGGGGGCATAGGAAGATGGGAGGGAGAAAGAACTGGGATTAGTTTGTAAAATAAAATTGTTTTTAATTTAAATAAAATTTATTTTTAAAAAATATCAAAGAATTACAAGAGGAAAGATACTGACATCAAATTAAACTAACTAGAAAGAATATTTTAAACATATATATTCCTAATGAAATAGAATATATAATGCAGAAATTCAGACCCTCCCCCAAGGAAATAATGCACTGTCAAAAACCAGAGACCTCACTCTGCCTTTCTCAATCGATGGCAGGAAAGGCAAGAGAGCAGCAGGGATTTGCAAACACAATCAACATGGTCAGCCTAACAAAAGTGCAGAATTTTACACTCAACTCTTGAAAGATGCTAGTTCTACCCAACCATGTAACTACACTGAAAAGACAGATAGTAATGCCGAGTCTTGATTTCTAAATTCCAAAATAAAGCAGAAGTATGCTAAGAAGCCAGGTTACCATTCTTTATCAGCCTTAATTACATAAGCTGGAGGTAACAGAGCTGTGTCTTAACATTTCTTAAGAAATACCTCTAAATAATCACAAAGTCTATTTTCTTAGGTTGGTGGTAGAGTCATTTAGAGGAGCCAAATAATAATATTAATGATGATGAAGATGATGATTCTACCTAAAGATGAAAAGGAAAGAGAAGACAAGATCTGAGTTGTTTGTTTGTTTATTTTGTTTTTTTGTTTTATTTTTTTTAACAAACAAACACAAACCATGCCCACACCACCAGCCAGCAGTGAAATTATCTTAGGGCTCACTGGCAGATGTTAGCAAAAACCCTTCAAAGCACAACTGAACTGGAAAACAAGGATTGGGGGTAAATAGGCAAATGATTTTAATGAGTGAATGATGCTGAGGGAAGGGGTGGGAAGGAAGTAAATTGGTGAATCAGTAACAAATTACTGAACCCGAGAAAGAAAACACATGGATATGCACTGACAGACCTTAAAATGTTTCTGAAAGTCATCTTTTAAATGTACAAAACTTCAAAGTAACTGAACAAATAATTTCAAGATGGCAAATGAGAATGAAGGAAAGGAGGAGCACATGCATAATAAGGAGAAATAAAGAGAGTCAGTTAAATAACCCTAATATACAAAGCCTCATGGAAGGAAGGGTAAAAGAAAGCCAAAATTTCTACTGTATGTAAGATACATTCCTCATGTAACAAGAAATTAAAAATTACTACAGAGTAAGCAGGAGTCTTAGAAATGCTGATGTTTAAAGAAACATGAATTCAAGCAAATAAGAAAAAAATGGTTGAATAAGGGCACATTCAATCATTCACAATAGCTAAGAAAGAATTAAAAAGTTGATAAATAAATTGCTTCAAATTAAAAAGAAACAGACAACTTATAAAGACAAAGGCTACATAAAGAAAAAAGTAATTTATGAAAAATCATCAGTGTTGTAAATGAGCAAAAGAAATTAAAATCAAAAGTGAGAAATAAATACATGCCAATTTGCCAAATCAAAGAATTGCTTCCTAACTGGTACTGATGAAGAGAATGGGCTTTCTCAGAACTGGAAATCCTGGGCAGTCAGAAGTAAGAAGGATTGATGCATGTACTGAACTAGCAGTTTGCTTCCTGAATCTTACCTGAAGGAAGCTATTACGAAGATTTGAGAATCTGATGAGGCTGGTGAGCTAGCTCTGTGCTCAAGAGTCCCGAGAGCACAAACTACTCCTCCAGAAGACAAAAGTCCTCTTCCCAGCACCCACAAGGGGCAGCTCCCAACTTCTTCCAACACCAGCTCCAGGGGAACTGACATCTTCTTCTAGCCTCATACAGGTGATTTGAAACTGTTTTGGGACTTAGTTTATTGAACACTACCATGGCACTTCTGCTCTAATACACTACTCAGTAAGTCAGTGGTGTACTCGAGTGACCATTATTTCCCCCAAACTAATAATTGCTCACTTACTTTGCCCACATGCTGTTGTGTGGATAAAGAAACCAAAGAATGTGAGACAAGTGAACAGAAGCATTGCTGTCATTTGCAGACCTTGTGGTTCTCAATATGAAAATCCTGAATTGCAGACATTTGATGTTATTACTGACCAGTGTTTTCTTTCCTTTTCTGAATTATCCCTTAGTTATCGTTTATACATAATTACTGTTTCTTCTGATACAGACTCCTATCCATGTCATGCCCTTCTCTGATTCCCTGCAGTTCAGGCACTGTGATGTGATCTAAAACATGTCTTAATAGAATCTAAATCATGACCAAAAGTTAGGAGGATTCATTCATTCCAGCTGAGCCCAGATAGTTTCTGTTAGAGGAGAATTCCTGTAATTTCTACTTCCTAGTTCAGTGCCTGTTGATTCCCAAACACAATTTCTCAATAGTCTAATTAATTTTACAAAACATTAAATTTCCTTTCAATTAATTTCTCTTTTAATTTTGCCAAGGTAAAATTTACTACAACAACAATAAACATGCTAAAAACTCTAACCAGTGTTCTAAGACGACAAATTACAAAGTTTGTTTAAAGGTTTTTGTTTTTTTAATTATGTGTGTATATCAGTGGGGTGGTGCACATAAGTGCAGTGCCAGAAAATGTCAAAAGAGGGTATCAGATCCCCTGGAATATCAGTGGTTGAGAGCTGCCCAATGTGGGTACTGATTGCTGAACTCTGGTCTTTTGTGTGCTCTCAACAACTGATCCAGTTCTCCAGGTTCTTCCTTCCTTTCTTCCTAATGTTTAGGATGGTTATTAATTACAAATGAATATAAGATATTACTGTTTTTTCTAATAATAATAACCAGCTAAAATATAAGAGAAGCATTCTGTCCATGGTTTTCCTTTATAAATCTAATATATTTAATTAAAACATATTACTTACCACTTTTCCTTTTCTCCCTCCAGCCTCTCCCATATCCCTTCCTCCAGTCCTTTTATCCCCCAATCTCAGATGGATAGCTTCTTTTATTTTATTATTATTACATGTGCACAAATATATAAACACACCCTGCTGAATCTGTTTTTGTTTTTGTTTTCTTTTTTATGTGAATATGGCTTCAGGGCTAATCATTTTGCCTTGGACAGCCAATATGGGCACTCATCCCTGGGAGAAGCTAATTTTCCTTCTCCCAGCAGTCATTGCTGCTATGTTTCTTTGTCTAGGGATGGGATGAGATTTTCCTCCACCAACATTTGCACATATATTGCTATTGCCATCATTTTCATCTGGTTTATGCTGCTCTCTCTAAGAAAGGCAACCACATAACAGACTTCCTGGGATGTTTCCAGAGCTATACATTCAGGAGCTGTGCTGCAGAAATAACCATCTTGGCTGGGCTCCCCATGATCCATCCATCTCTGCTTTCTCTCCAGTTGTGGTTTTCTGTAATAGTCTTCATTTGCTCTAAAGAGAAGATCCTTTGATGGTGGTGGTGGCTACACCCCATATCTGTATTATAGGAATAACATTTAGGAATTACGCTGGTCTAGCAAAGTGGCAGTAGTAGATTTAAGTAGATTGTAAGATGCATGGACTCATTGGCCCTGGGTGTTTCTCTAGGTTTCTAGCACCTGACAAGAATTCCTTCCTGAGGAGTGGGCCTGGAGTCCAATTAGACAGATGTTAGTTGCCATCATGTGAGTACCACTTATTGTACCTTGGCTTTGCCACAGCGGTCATTGCTGCGGTTCATAAATGTCATAGCTAGGTGGCACTACTCATTACTTCCTTCCCACAGTAGCTGTTAATAAAAGTTCATAGATATAAACATGTGAAAAATTGATAGGAGCAACATTAAAGACCCGACAATGTAACTGGAAGACTTAAAAGCTGTAAAGACAGTTCCAAGTGCTTGGATGTTAATTCTCTTTAAATTATTCCACTGCAGATTCTGATTCATAGATTCCTCTTTAAACTCCTTTATTCTCATATGTGTTAGCGTTTCTCCAGGTGTGCCCTCTACAGGTGTGTCCCCATCCTAACAATATGCTTGCTTCCTTGAGCAACTGGAAACACTCATTTCCTAGAGGCATCTATTCGCCAGTACATTGCTGGCCATCATCTCTGACATTGCTCTTGCTGAACATCCCAGAGGCAAATATTATCTAAATCTCTATGTGAACTTCTGTTCTTCCACTACTCTGAAATTTCCCATCTCAATGAATGACCTCTGTGTTCACACGGGTGGTTAAACCAGAGGAAAAAGTGGTTTCCTCATCATCTCATTTTCCTGTGTCATCAACAGCCCACTTACCCCTCTTTTTGGCTTTGTTTTCTCACTCGTTGTATTTAAAACATGATCACAGTTTGATGTCCACCCCATCAGCACCATCATCTAAGCTACTTCATCTTCCTGCCCTCCCACACATCAATGGCATTCTGTTGCTCTCCCTTATCCGTTCATATCCCCGTTTACACAATGACACAGTCAGCAAACTTTGAAACTGCATCGCTCATCATTTCCTTCCCAGTCTTGAAGTGCTTCAGCAGTGTGTTCCCTGGAATGAAGAGAATTTTTCTTTATTTTAGCATAAATTACAAGGTTTGTCTTAACACAGTTCCTGACAATTACCCCAATGCTTTTCATGATATGTATATAATCTTGCAGGTCTTTAAGTGTAGCCATTTACTCCTTACACAGGACATGCCATCAGCTTTTCTGCATCTCCACATTCACCCACATCATAAATAATCACCAGCTACAAAAGTTAAAGTCACTTTCTCAGAAAAGCCTTGTTCACAACGCAATCACTCTTGGAAAATGCCTCACATAATGATTCCTCTTCTGACATCTGTCTTCCATAACCCCGTAAAGAAGGGGCTGAGTGTGTTTAACTTTCTTTCCCAACTATGTTCCAGGTACTTAAAATGTTCTTCACTAGTATCCACAAAAATTGAAAAGAAGTTTAGGGGGGAAAAAAAGGTGTAAATTTATTTTTGAAATAAGAGTAAAGGCAGATATGATCTAATGAACATATAAATAGAAAGGTACTCAGCTGTGATTAATAGAAGCACATAGAAGTTCTTAATTGAAGTATGGGGGGGGGGGACACCAGTCACTGAGGTTGAGATAAATTTATTGTTGCACTTTAAAAATTATTTATTATGTTTATGTTTATGAGTGTTTTCCCTGCATTCAGGTGTGCGCACCATGTTTGTTCAGTGTCCACAGAGACAGAAGAAGATGATGGATCTCTTGGAACTGGAGTTAAAGATGGTTGTAACAAGTTCTCTTAACTACTTAGCCATCTCCCCAGCTTCCAAGAGAGACTTCTTGAAGAACATGGTAGTTTTTCTCTTCCCTTCCTTATCCTACTGCTGAGAGCTAGACCATGACCGATGACCTGCATATACTGTGCAATGACTCATAATCAAGAAGAGTTCCACAGAGAACCCAGAAGTGCTGCAAGGAAAAACGAAAGATGAATGACAGGCAGATGAAGAATCATCACAACAGCACTGCTGGGAAGCTGCAGGCGATGCCCATAGCCTGATGACAGAGACCAAGCTGATGATCAAAACATCACAAAGATCCTACAGACATCAGACTAGAGGTCCATATGAAAGCTAAGCAGCATCAGGGAAGACAGCACATGCATTATTCATCCCTTTTATAGGAGCAGTTTGTGACTCAGCAAAACTGAGAAAGAGGATGTGAAGTTCTCAGAACCTTGCCACATGCACCCACACTACTGACCTCCTGCACTCACTATACTCAGTGAGCCAACATTGGTACATCCTTACAGCTCACTTCTGGAAGTTACACATGCTCTGGGTTTGGAGAAGCCTATCCACCATGTTCACACCATCATACAGAATAAGTTCCTTGAGTCAGTGTAGATGAGACATACTGAAAGCTGATAGCTCCTACAGCCAGCCTGCCTTCTCACTAACTTCCCTAGTCAAGGCACCCTTCCTCCTCTCTAAGCTTTGGCTAGCACTGATCTTTTTATCGCCTCCACAGTTTTGAGTTTCCAGAATGTCTCGTGTTTGGGATTCTTCAGTATGCAGTCTTTTCAGTCTAGTCTCTTACTTAGAAACATGATGTTGAGGTTTCTCAATGTATCTTCATGGATTAATTGCTCATGTCTTCTGAATGCTAAATAGCAGTCCTAGGCCAAGCTGTGCCATGATTTATTTATACATTCACCTGCTGAAGATCATGTTAGCTGTTTCCAAGTTTGGGCAGCTATAAATAAAACTGCTATAAGCATTCATGTCCAGGCCTTTATGTGGAAATAATATTTCAAATCATTTGGGTAAGTACCAAAGGTTGTGACATCTGGACCACATTTAGCATATGTTTACCTTTATAAGGGATTGCCAAACTGTCTGTGTGTCTCTATCAGCAATGAATGAGACGTTCCCTGGTGTCACATCCTCACCAGCATTTGGTATTATCAGTATTTTGGATTTTTGCTGCTACTACTTCTTTCTGTGATAACCTTTATTGTCAACTTGACGTACTTTAGAATCACTTGGAAAGAGCTAGTCACTGAAGGACTGTCTAGATCAGGCTGTCCTGTGGGCATGTCTGTGGGGAACTGCCATCATACTGGTGTTAATTGATGAGGGACAACTCAAGCTTAGTATGGGAGGCACCATTCCGTGGGCTTTGGTCCTGGACTCTATAAGAATGATAACGTGAGTTGGTCATTGACATACATGTATTCACTTCTCCCTGCTCTTGGCTGTGGTGTGATGTAACTGGCTCTTTAACTTCCTGCTACTTTAACTTTCTTACTATGATGGAGCTAACCTAGGAGTATTATCTAAAACAAACCCTTTCTCTTTCATGTTGCTTTGTGATAGGGTATTGTCACTACAATTGAAAAGAAACCAAGAAAATAGCAGTCACAGTAACTAGCTACACAAGGGTTTTCTTTATCAGTTCCTTTAGATTTTCTATATGGGCTACCATAACACACACACACACACACACACACACACACATATATATATATATATATATATATAGTTTTGATTTTAATTTTATGGTGTTCTCATATCATATTAGCTAAGACTTTCATGATCATGTTGATAGGGATTGATAAGGGGAAATGTTTTTGTCTTCTTCCAGATCTTAAGGGAAGAGCTTCTAGCTCCAAGCTTCTCACCAGTGAGTGCCTTGTTAGTAAGAAGAGCAGGCTAACAGGCTTTTTGCTGTATGAAATATCTGTTTTAAGGTATTATCTCACCTATAGTGACACAATAATTTTATGAAGCAACAGTTTTGATCTGAGTTAATCTACTTTGAGTATAAGCACTGAGAAAGAATGACTCTCATCTGTTTACCCAAGTAAATAAGCCCATTTGCACACCAGAAGAAACTGATTCATGTGTGTCAGTAAATGGCAGCTGGGAAGTATACCCATCATATAAGAAAGAGAGACCTGTGATTATTATCACACCAGTCAGAATCTCTCGCCTGGAACTATAATAAAAGGGATACTCCAAGACCAAAAATGTTGCAGACTCTCTGACTAACTATCCAATCACTTATCACAAAAATTCATTCAAGAAAATTGGCACAATAATTGGGGCACTGTTTCTATCCCCAGGTGCCAGGACAAAATGCAACTATGACAGTCAGTCCTCTTCACCTGACTCCCAGGTGGCCTTCCACCTGGCCTGCACAGCTCTGCACCTGTCATCCCTAGGGATTCTCATCTGTCCCACTACAGACTCTACTTCTCAGCCAATATCTGTTCTGTCTGAACTTCGGTACAACCTCTGTGAACTACAACTATTTTAATAATTTCATAGCTATTCTGTAATCTGCACATTTGTGGACTATAGTGTGATCTGGAAGGAATGAAATTCAGAAGACAACCACCTCTGATTGTCAATGGCCAGCTCTCAAGGAAAATTAGAAACACCTGGAAAAGTACAGCCAAAGAGACCAGTGTGTGAAATTACTGGGTGTTCGATAGGTTCTGGCTCCCAAGAAAGATACAAATGTGTTTGTCTGTGTTTCAGACGTCACAAGCTCATGAGAGTTACCTGTAAGTTTTGTTATGACTGTTGTTTATCATGCTGAGAAAACTCTTCCTCCCTAATTGGCAGAGAGAGGGCACGAATGAGTGAGTTCCAGATTTGCATTCCTAGATTGCAGGTTATTTGGTTATTCTGTGTAAATTTTTATAGACTTTGAACTCAATTTGTTAGTATTTTATTGAAGACACAAAAAAAAAATGTGTAAGATACTCTGATTCGGTGCAGAGTAATACTAGCCTCATAGGAGGAATGAGAAAGGATTCACTCTCCTAATTAAAACAAAAAGACACCACAGAGAATTGACACCATTTTTTACTTCTGGAAATAGTGGGGCTGTGATGTTTTCTGTTTTGGAAAATTATTGATTATTTGTTCAGTGTTTGTAACAAAGGCATGCCAAGATTGTCTATTTCTTCTTGCCTTAGTTTTGCAGGGTGTCTTTTGAGAAATTAGACCATTGAAACTCAGTTCTCAAATTTGTGAACAAAATTGCTAATTATATTCTGTTGTTCTTCTTTTAATGCCCATGTGATCTGTAGTGATGACTCGTTTTCCTTTACTGATACCAATCATTTGTACTTTCTCTGTTTAGTTGGCTAAGCGATCATTCATTTTGTTGATTTTCTCCCAAAGAAGTAATTTTCAGTATAATTTCCCCCATTGATGTCCTAGTACCAATTTTATTGCTTTCTACTTGCTTTGGATTTGTTTTCAAGTTCTTTAGTTTCTTAAGATGGAGAATAAAGTGTTGATTCATAAAAATTCAATATGTGAATTCACTGCTATGGGTTTCCTTACTAGCTCTGGACTCATTATCACACACACATTTTGCTAAGTTGTGTTTTGATCTCATAAAATCCTGTTAAGATTTCTTCTCTGATTTGTGTTATTTGGAAATGCGGCTGTTTGTCAGATAATGTGCAGCAGATTGTAGTCTGGCTTTCATCCTGCGAGGAAGATGTTTTACTTTATTCAGCTCTGTGTCTCTGTGTGTATATTACACATATATATGATTGTATGTTTATGTAGCCTCCCTCTAGGATATGTGTAATCTGTTGTAGAGCCTGTTTGTTATTTCTACATATTTATGAAGGAACTTAGGAAAGCATTAGTTCATCATGCTGTAGTTATTGTTACACAGAAGTACTGTGAGTTTCTACATGAAAACATTGTTGAAATGTAAATGAGGAATTATGGATGTTAGCTGTCAGGATGGTAAGATAGAGGGGTGTGACTTCGACCTACAACAGGAGAAATTTTGTGGGACTTTTGTATCTCTGGATTATATCTCTGTTCACATTCTGATTGTAATGTTCTATTACAATTTGGAAGCCTACATCATTCAGAGAAACTTAGAGGGCGCAGAGAATCTTTGCATATTCGGTTTTTTCTTTTCTCTCTTTCTTTTGTTTTTAAGGAGGAGAGTTGAGACAGTGTCCAGCATTGCCCAAGCTGGGATTGAATTTCTGATATTCCTGTCTCTGCCTTTTTGGATTCTGGGATTATAGATGTGTGTCCCAAGCCTGGCCTCATATTATTGTTAAGTTGCATGTGAATCTATATACCCTTTAAAGGAGAAATATCAAGTGAGAGATGATAGTAATGCTATCAACTACTGTATGTAATAGGAAGGCATGAATCTATAGTAGTAAAACTAAATGATTATCTGGTAGAAGAACTTTTGTTTCCTGATGGGAGATGTCATATATGTTTCTCATACTGGTTAATGAATAAAGCATTGTTGGCCAATAGGAAAGCAAGATAGGTGGGTCTGGGAGATAAGGAGGAAATAGGAAGTAGTAAGGAGGAGTCAGCATGGAGAGACTGGGGAGATCAGATGCCTGCCCAACTCCCTGGTAAGAAAAGACCATGTGAAAATACATAGATCAGCAGAAATGGGTTAATACTTAAGACAGAGCTAGCCAATAAGAAACTAGTACCAGGCCAACAGAATTATATTTAATACAGAGTCTCAGTGTGTTAAATTGGGGCTGGCGTGGTGGCGGGACAAGACCAGTGGTGGGAGGAAAAACCGTATACCTTACAGTTCCCCTATAGAGACTTACTAAGAAATGAAGATCAGCTGTCGTTGATGTTTCTAATTTTAGCCATTCTGACAGGAGTAAGATGGTATCTCAGAGTTGTTTTGATTTGTATTTCCCTGATGGCTAAGGATGTTGAGCACTTTCTTAAGTGTCTTTCAGCCATTTTAGATTCCTCTATTGACAATTGAATTATTTGGTATTTTGGTGACTAGTTTCTTGAATTCTTTGTATATTTTGGAGAGCAGCCCTCTGTCAGATGTGGGGTTGGTGAAGACCTTTTCCAAGTCTGTGGGCTGCTGTTTGGTCTTGTCAACTGTGTCCTTTGTCTTACAGAAGCTTCTCAGTTTGAGGAGGTCCCATTTATTAATTGTTGATCTCAGTGTCTGTGCTACTGGTGTTATGTTCAGGAAGCAGTCTCTTGTACCAATTTGTTCAATGGTACCTCCCACTTTCTCTTCTAAGAGGTTCAGTATAGCTGGATTTATGTTGAAGTCTTTGATGCATTTGGACTTGAGTTTTGTGCATGGAGATAGACATGGGTCTATCTGCAGTCTTCTACACACCATCATCCAGTTGTGCCAGCACCATTAGCCTAGAGACAGGAGGGAGGGCCTAGCTCCTACTCCAAATGACTTGACAGATTTTAATGATCCCTCCTGGAAGGCATCACCCTCCCTGTGGAGTAGGGGGGCAGGTGGGGCCGGGGGGGGGGCATGGGAGGAAGGGAGGGAGAGGGAACTGGGATTGATATGTAAAATAAGAAAAAACTATATGTATACACACACACATGCATACACACATACATAATATAAATGAAGATCATTAAAAATTTCATTGCTTCCTAGTTGAAGATTTCCAAGCCCATATATCATTAGAAAAACTCAGTAATTTATGGAATGTGTAGCCATGAAATTCTCAGAGTTTAGCAGTACTGGTCCATTGGTAATAGCTTCATCCATGAAAATAAATGATGAACTCAGAAAATTAAAATTCAATGAAAAGGGAGCCAGGTAAGTGACTAAGTGGGCCAGCATGAAGACCTGAGTTTGGATCCCCAGCATCCACATACAAGCCTGGCATGGTGGCATGTAGCACAAGTTCTAATTGGTCTTAATAATAAAAACCCCAGAATCAGATATTAGGGGGGGTGAAAGCTGAAAGATCAGAGAAGCAGAGCAGCCAGTCACTAGAGCTCTTACCTTTACAAAATTCTCAGACTGAAGAATTGCTGGGCTCCTGTCTCTATGAACCCTCAGATTGAATGGGCAAGAGATCCTATCTCCACCTACTTTATAGTCCTGTCTCCACCGCCCAAGTACTGGGATCAAAGGCATGAGATCCCAAGTGCTGGGATTAAAGATATGAGCCACCACTGCCTGGCTTCCATGCTTAATTATTGGGTAGCTCCACACAGGCAAGCTTTCTTTGTTAGAGCACAAACAAAATATTGCCACAGTGGCATGTGTCTGTAATGTTAATTTTGTGGGTAGAAGGGTGGAGATAAATGGATACCAGAGCTTGGTGGCCAACTAACATAGCCATCAGTGAGTTTTGGGCTCAGTGAGAGACCCTGTCTCAAAAACTAAGGTTGATGAAGACACTCACCATCAACCCCTGGCCTTTATATGCAGGCATGTGCACACACACAAGGCAGAAACTCACTACATTAAATGCAATGGACACACGTGATGGGAGATGTCATTCTGTAAAAATGTTTCTCATATTGGTTAGTGAATAAAGCCCTGTAGGCCATCAGGAAAGCAAGATAGGTGAGACTAGGAGACAAGGAGGATTCGGGGAGAGGTAGGAGAAGATTCAACATGTAGAGACTTGAGAGAACAGAGATCCTGACCCTCTCTCCGGTAAGATAAGACCACATGGAAACACTTGTGGGTAGAAATGGGTTAATAATTAAGACAGAGCTAGCCAATAAGAAACGCTAGTAACAGGCCACCAACTTTGTATCTAATACAGTGTCTCTGTGTGTTATTTGGGGCTGGTGTGGCAGTGAGACCAGGCTGAAGGGGAAACTGCTCATAACAAAATGGCGCATGCAACATGGGTACTAAAACCTTCCACTTAAAACTTAACAAAAGCTTAAACAGAGACAAGCAAATCTTCTTGGTAGCAGCATTTTTCTCAGTTGGACTCTGTTTTGCTAGAGACAAGCAAAGACGTGCACAGCTCCTTTAAAACAAAAAACAAAAAAACAAAAACAAAAGCCCTGCTAAAAATTGAATGGTATGTACGAGAGCTGGCAATAGCAGTGACCACATCTCCAAGCTGGCAGCATGCTGCTGGATGGTACCATAGACCAAGGCAGTGAGCACGGCTCTCAGTTCTGGCAGTAAATGTACCCCCGCCATCTTCGATAGATGGTGGCTAATACAGCTATAGATTTAATTTTAGCAATGTTGTTTACCAGATAAAAGACTTGTGGCCAGAAGGAGATAAAGATTTACAGTAAAGACAGGTTCAGATAAAGAAAAGCTTCTAAGGGTTTACAGTATGTTTTAACATATACATAGGCTTGGGAAAGAAATAGAAACAGGATAAAGTGGTTTTAAAAACTAGAAAGAGAGTAGCTGTGTGTGGTGGCACATGCCTTTAATTCCAGCACTTGGGAGACAGAGGCAAGCAGATCTCTGTGATTTCAAAGTAAACCTGGTGATTGGAGTGAATTCCAGGGTATCCAAAGATACACAAAGAAGCCCTGTCTCAATAAATGAAAAAATAGAAGCAAAAGAAATAGAGTAATAAAAAAGCCATGTAAAATGGAAAATACACAAAGAGTCTGGATACTGAGTGCTATTGTGCTGTCTTTGAATTGCTCAATTGCTAAAGAAGGAACAACAATTGCTACAATACACTTGATTATCAAAGCTGCTAAATTAATCTAATTTATATATTTTAAAAATGCTATGACTCCAAAATTTAAGTCTAAGGACAGGTTACTGGGGAAAAGAATTTCTATTCTTGTTTCCACCGAAAATAAAATTCTGTGGATTCCTTCCAGAGTAACATGGTTTGATCAAGCAAGACCCCCTGAAACAGATCTCAGGTGATCCAACATTCAAAACAGCTGGGACAAGGCAGCCTTGAAGATTTTCTACAGCCAGGAGTTCTGCATCTTTTTAATATCCTGATGACAGCACCCCTACCAGCAGGAAGCAGTTTGAAAAGAATGATGGCCAAATTCCCAAATATTATCTATAAATGTTTATTTTCGTTTAATGGGGTTGGTTGTAAGTAGTTAATGACCACAACCAATCTCTTTTTAAAGGTAAAAGGGTATTATGGTATAGAAATAAATACTTTGTTTTGGAATGGATTTTCATTTATTGATACAAATTTAAAGTCAATTTTGTGATATGTATATTTCTCCTCTTGTTTAGGTATTGTGTTTATATAGCTTATTTAGAAATGTAATGAATAATTTCCATAGTTACCTATAATAGTTAAAACTAAGAGTTAAGTTAGTTAGGTTTTCTAGATATATAGAGATATATTTTAGATGGATAAATATTCTTCAAACCTTTCAAAGACCTACATATATGGCATTTAAAATGGTTTAGGATTTTTCTTAACAGTGAGGCACAATTGGGTCAGACATCAAAAAAAAAACAAAAACAAAAACAAACTCGTTATGGAGTTTGCTTTCAAACTGGCAAGACTAGGCATTTGGGCAAGATACTGATCTTGTCTGGACTGTTTGACTTTATGTTGTATAAACTTCACATGCAGGGCCCACAGAAAAGTGACTGCTGAAACAAGATGGACATTACTACAGGGCTCCTTCTTCAAGGAAGAGTCTGCCAGATATTCTGCAAAACACAGAGAAAGGTAACTGACAAACTGCCAATACAGATGGACAGTTTAAAGTTTCCTGCTTTGCTGAGGAGTCTGCCAGACACACTATGGCCTATGGGCTGAAGATAGAACATTACAGAAGAACTTCAGGTGACCAGGTGAGATGTCTCTGTTATTTCTAGAGTTTATATATTATCCATCTGTAGTCTTTGATGGAGTTGAAGACAGATAGTTACGGTTATAGTTTTCCTTAGTCAGGATTAAAGGTAAGTTACATATAGGACTTTAGACTCACAAAGATAGGATAGATAATAGAATATTTTCTTTAATTCTTGATGTTAATGAACTAAATATTGTTAACTATAGTTCTTGCTTAATAACTGTTTTATTATATATAATTTTACTATGTTAAAGTTAAAACCCTTCTTTTATTTTAGACAGAAAAGAGGAAATGATGGGAGATGTCATTCTGTAAATATGTTTCTTGTATTGGTTAGTGAATAAAGCCCTACTGGCCATCAGGAAGCAAGATAGGCTGGACTAGGAGACAAGGAGGATTCAGGGAGAGGTAGGAGAAGATTCAACATGTAGAGACTTGAGAGAGCAGAGGTCCTGACCCTCTCTCCAGTACAATAAGACTATGTGGAAACACTTGAAATAAAAGAAATGGGTTAATAATTAAGACAGAGCTAGCCAATAAGAAACACTAGTAACAGGCCACCAGCTTTGTATCTAATACAGTATCTCTGTGTGTTAATTGGGGCTGGCGTGGCAGTGAGACCAGGCTGTCGGTAAAACTACTTGTAACGTGCAGGTTTTTTTTTTTTTTTTTTTTTTTTTTTTTTTTGCTTTATTTTGCTTTTGTGAAAGACAAAGTGTTTACATATCTTAAAGTACCTCTCTATAGAGAGCTAGTTAAGAAGAGGAAAAAGTGAGTTTTCTCGCAGCAGGGAAGCTTGAGTGTTGAAGAACCAATTGAGCATTTGCTGTTTCATGGAGTGCAACATGGACCACAGCAGTGCCTCTGAATTATCTCTCCATAGATAAATCATATGACTATAACTCAGCTTGGGAGAACTTTTACAAAATGACCTATGGTCTTCAGGTGCCAGACCATGGCAGGGTGGGGTTCAAGAAAAGAAGAAGTGGTTCAAACTGGAAGAAGACTCAGGGCAGATGACAACTGAATATAACCTGGGGCCCTGGGATTGATTATTTTGCTTTGATGGACATCACTAGATTGCTGGTGAAACTCAGATTTGGCTTGTGGATTAAATGGCAGATTCTGTGTCCACATTAATTTCCTAGTGGTGGTGCTTGTATTGTGATTAGAAGGCGTCTATCCCAACTGTAGAAATTCCAGAGTATTTATGGACGTCTGAACATTATATTGGTAAATTATCAATCAGAAATTTTGAATGTTTTAAGAATTTTATAGTTACAAATTCTATATATTTGGTAAGATTTTCTAATAACTACTAAGTATGAGATTTCAAGATAAAAATTCTCTTTAATGCAAAGTTTCAACTGAAGACTGTCTATGTGGGCTGGGGCTGAAGTAAGACACAGGGTTTGAAACTGGTCCATCACCTTTTGTGAATGTTCCCTGTCCATTTAGGATAGGATGAGTGAAAATGGAATCTTCTAGAATTCAGTGGTAGTTGTTGTTTTGTTTTGTTTTGTTTCATTTTCTGGTTTTCTTTCTTATTTATTTATTTGTTTGTTTATTTATTTTTGTGATAGTTCTATAGTGGTTCTTCTTAGCTGTCAGCTCAGGGAGCTCCAGAACCACCCAAGATGTGGACCTCTGGATGTGCCTATGAGGAATTATCATTATTAAGTTACTAGGACTGGAGAGACTCGCCCACTGTGGGGATGGGCACCATGCACTGAACTGGAATCTTGTAATATACAAAAGGAGAAAGTGAGCTGAGCATAGGTTTCCATTGCTCTCTGCTCCTTGACACCCACCCAACAAAGCCAAGACCAGATATCAGCACCTAGAATTACAATCTTCCCAAACCCAGATGCTTAGGTGCCAGTGTAAAAACAAAATCAATAACAGCCAGGACAATATGTCTCCACTAGAACCCAGAGATTCTACCACAGCAGGCCCTGAGTATTGCAACACAGCAGAAACATAAGAACTCAAAACAGCCTGTGTGGCTATGGTAGTGTTCCTTTAAAAGGAACTTAATAAATCCCTTAAAGAAATCTATGAAAACACAAACAGTAGAAGGGAATGGATAAAACAGTTCAAGACCTGAAGGTAGAACTAGAATTAATAAAGAAATACCAAAACTGAGGGAAATTGGAAATGAAAAATTAAAGAAATTGAACAGTTCATTAACAGAATACAGGAGATGGAGGAGAGAATTTCAGGCACTGAAGATAAGATAGAAGAAACAGATACTCCAGCGAAAGAAAATGTTAAATCTAAATCTCTCCTGGTGCAAAACATCCAGGAATTCTGAGACACCATGAAAAGATAAAACCTAAGAATAATAGGAATAGAGGAAAGAGAAGACACCCAGGTCAAAGGCACAGAAAATATTTTCAACAAAATCATAGGAGAAAATCTCCCTAACCTAAGGAAGGAGATGCCTATTAAGGTACAAGATGCTTCAGAACATCAACTAGATTAGACCAGAAAAAAGGCACTCAGGACATAATAATCAAAACATAAAATGTACAGAAGAAAGAATATGAAAAGCTGAAAGGCAGTAAGACCAAGTAATATATAAGGAAGACCTATTAGAATAACACCTGACTTTTTAATGGACATTCTAAAAGCCAGAAGGGTCTGGTTAGATGTCTATAGACTCTAAAAGTGACAGATACCAGCCCAGACTACTATTCTCAGCAAAGCTTTCATTCGCAATTGGTAAAGAAAATAGGACATGCCATGATAATACCCAATTTAAGCTGTATTTATCTACAATTAAGTCCTGTAGAAGGCTCTAGAAGGAAAACTCAGACCTAAGGATATTAAGTACACCCAAGAAAACATAAAAAATAAATGATCCCAGACCATCAAATCACAAGAGGGGAAACACACACACACACACACACACACACACAAATCATCACCAGCACCACCAGCACCAGCACCACAGCAAATAACGGAAATCAACAAACATTACTCATTGATATATCTCAACATCAATGGTCTCAATTTCCCCAATAAAAAGACTCAAACTAACAGGATGGATTTGAAAACAGAATCCATCCTTCTTCTATGTCAAGGATGCAAGGATCTATATCTTCAAATCAAGGATGAATATCACCCCATGGTAAAAGTATGGGAAAGAATGTTCCAAACAAATGGACCCATGAACCAAGCTGGTGTAGCTATTTTAATATCTGACAAAATAGACTTCAAACTAAAAGTAATCAGAAGAGATAGGGAAGGATACTAGATATTTATCAAAGAAAAAATAATCCACCAAAAGAACATTGCAATTCTTAACATCTATGCACCAAACACAATAGCACCCAAAGGTCACTTCATCTTACCACAAAGACACATGCTCAACCATGTTCACTGTTACTCTATTTATAATAGCTAGAAATTGTGGACAACATAGATGTCCCTCAACAGAAGAATGGGTAAAGAAAATATGGTACGTTTACACAATGGTACATTTACTCAGCCATTAAAAAAAATAAAATTCAAAGGTAAATTAATGGAACTAGAAAAAAATCATCCTGAGTGAGGTATCCCAAGACCCAGAAGAAGAAATATGGTATACATTCACTTATATGTGCATATTAGCTCTTAATTCAATAATAACCAAGCTATAATCCATAGAACTGCAGAGGTTTGGTATATAGCAAGTAACTGGGCAGGGGAGACAGGTAGATTTCCTTAGGAGATGGAAATAGAGTATAGTTATGGGTGGATAGAGTGTAGAATGGGAAGATTAAGTGGGGAAAGGAGATGGAGGAATGAGGGAGGGAATATGGGAAAACCCAGCTAAGATTAGGGGTCATTTGAGGAGAAATATGGAAACCTAATATAGTAGAAGCTTCCTAAAATATGTACATATATGAAGGCAATCTAAATGAAATCACCAAACAACTAGTATCTCTTGCCATCAATGAAGCTACCAATATTGGAATTGAGTTATATCGAATTGAGTTGTTAGACAGAGGGGTCCATCCCATAGCTATTCCCAAATAACCCAGGATATTGCCAAGACTATAGGTTGCTCTCCAGAAATTGACACCAAGACCGCTTGTTAAAGCCAATATCTACATGACTCACTGAATGTGGAGAAGCTGAGAGTGAGAGACCTTGGAACACTCAAGCCTAAACAGGATGTCTCCATCAAATGCCACCACTTAGGGGTCAGAGAATCCTGCAGAAGAGGAGGCAGAAAGAATATAAGAGCCGGAAGGGATGGAGGACACCAAGAAAAAAAGGACCTCTAAGTCAACATGATCAAAGCTCATATGAACTCACAGAGACTGAAGCAGCATGCACAGAACCTGCAAGTGTTTCCACCAGGCCCTTTACATATATGTTATGGCTCCAGGTGTAGTGTTTGTATGGGATGCTTGAATGTGAGAACAAGTGGTTCTAGGTTTTTTGTGCCTTCTCTTAGGCTCTTTTTCTTCTGTTTATTGTTTTGTCCAATTCCTATGTTTTAGTTTTTGTTTTATCTTACTGTATTGTATTTGCTTTATTTAAAATAAGTAAATAGATAATAAAAAATCCTCTTTGAAGCACCTCACTCTAGTTTTTGAAGTAACATCTTTCATGAATCTCACAGGACAGGAACTGGTCTTTAGGTTGGAGGAACAGTGTTTGCTTCATCTCAGACAGTTAAGTTAAAGAAGGTTGAAGAGGGAAGACATCACAGTACAAGTCAGAAGTTTCTCAAACAATAGAAACCGCACTGACAAGAACCACACATCACCCAACACTGATTGAGAATGATTTATTAAGGTCTAATTAGTATTCTTTTCAATTCAAATAGCCCTTTTCTCCCCCACAAAAATGGCATCAATAAAAGTCCAAGTTCATTTCACTCATTTCCAGTATAAAATTTCTGCATTTTGTGTAAACTCTGAGCAAAATCCTTTTTTCCTGCTAATTGGCTCTCCATCTACTCTTCCTTTGGGTGTTCAACAGGCACACTTCATGTGCCTTCCTTCTGTGCAGACAAAGGCCTCACTCCACCTTCCTCCTTCCCAGAATGCCACTCTCTTCAGGACTTCTTCCTCTCAAACATCCCTCTGACCTTCCCATACCTGCTTCGGGGCTGTATTTCTTCCTCATTGCTCCTTATAGCACACCAATACAGCCACTAGTCATCCAGACAATGTACAAGGCATCTCAGCACAAGCAACTATTGGGCGATTGCTGGAGACCACACAGCAGCCAGTTGCTAACATACCCCACCCAGGCTACTTAGTACAAAAATGGTGGACTTGCTTCTCACATTTGATTTCTCTGTTTTCCTCAGTTCTACATGACAGTCATGGCTGCCAAGCATGGGATCACCACTCCCTCAAAAAATCAAAGTGAAATTGCTAGTTATATTAGGGCATCTTGGTTATTGAGAAACATCTTGTTAAGATGTCATTCTCAGCTAGATTAATCACTGTGTTTCTTTTGTAAAAAGGTAATTTTGAGGGCTTTTAGCACTGCCACCCTGAAGTTTGAAAGTAGGGTATCCCTTTTTATAAAGTGAAAATACATAAGGACATTTCACATTTTAAAAAGTAGGTCCTTCATGGGAATAGGTCCTAAGTAAATAATCAATGATACTGGCAAAGTTTTATGTACACAATATTCTTCCAATATTATAATAATGAAAAATTAAAAAAAACTAGTCAACAATACAGGAATGGTTAAATAAACTGAGCTGCATCCATTAAATGGAATATTATATAGCCACTAACACTGTTTTTGTAAAAAAAAAAAAAAAAAAATTAATGCCATAGGAAAACGGCAATTCTGAAAGAAAAAGGTACAAAACATTTTACACTATCATCCCAATTATGTAAAAAGAAGTATATATGTCTGTAGGCATACATGCATGAGTTGGTAAAGATGGTTACTTCTGGGTTGTAATAATCTTTCTTTTTTTATTCTTTTTCACACAGCTGTGCAATTTTCAAGTTTTCTATGGAAAATACATATTATTTTATAACTTGGAAAACCACAGGCTTAAAAAAAATATATATATCCGCTGATGTCCTGACACCAAGAACGCATGTGGGTGTCTTAATGATGCAGGGACAATGCTACTGCACTTCATTTTCTCTCATGTTTTTAGAGTACACATTCTTTGGGTGATAAATTCACATTCCCGGCCTTTCGTGTGTGTTTCAATACCTTCATTAAAAGGTAAAGTGATGAGGATATTGTTTCTTCCATGGCCTAAATGAACAATGATTTTTACTAGATTCTTCTATCCCCTAGAAGATTTAAGATAGTATCCTTTTATCTTTAAAGAAAAGCATACAGTATACACACACCACATGCCTGCTTTCTAAACAAACACAAAAGCATTCTAATTCACAGTCTTCCTCAGGGTGGAAGAAATTCTCCTATGTCAATTTAACAGTCTTTTCAGTCACAAACTTGCTGACTTATTAAATGAGATGCATCCTCCACAGTTTTTTTATTTTCTTTTGTTTTGCTTCATTTTATTTTTTAAAGGGGAAGCCTGTATGAAGTCGTGCACTCAGTTTGGCAGATTTTTTTTTTTCCTGGCTTAAGCCAAACCACATAAGTTAGTGAAGGCTACATGGTCACCCGGAGTCTGTTTCTGAATTTCACTGCAAGACATACACTTTCTATTTTCCAAAGGAGGAGATGGGGGCTGCCACATAGGTTCGTCCTCAGGCTATATCAAGTCTCTTGGGTCTACGGACAAATACTGCCATTGGTTAGTGTTTAAGTACGGGAGCGTCTTCCTCTTCTCTGACTCCCCACCTTACCCTAGCAATGGGGTGTGGGGGTTCACAGCTACACAGAAGCTGGCTGGCTTCCTTCTAAACCACAGAGTGGTCATTGCTGTGAACTCCAGCCAGAATGGTGTGGTTGAGGGAGGAGGCTGAGCGGTCAGAGCCTTCTGTGGGGCCATTGGGATTCTCATTGCGCTGGCAGCACAGGATCTGCCTGAAAGTGGCGCTCATCTCTTTGTCGCGGTAGGAGTAGATGATGGGATTCATGGCAGAGTTGAACTCCGCGAGGAGGAGAAAGAACTTCTCATAGGCCAGGACGTCGCACTGCGGGCAACAGACATCCAGCAGTAACAAGACCAGTCCAGGAGTCCAGCAGACAATGAAGGCACCTACGATGACAGGGGAGGGATCAGGTATTAGAAGGAGAATAAGGAATATCATTATGAAATGTGTAACCAAAAAATGACATGATCTCAGGTCTGTGTGCAAATCCTGAGACCAGAGCCACCAATCATGGAGACAAATGAAAAGCTTGCTTCTGAAATAGAAGAAATAATCACCTTAATAATATGCTGTTGATTCAAGTCCTACTTAAACCTGAGGATGTTATGAGATACTAATAATTTTGAACAGACCACAGAGTTTGATAAATAGCTGCTCCATGAGAAAAATGCACCAGGAATACATACTACTACATAAGTTTGTAAAAAATAAAATCTCATAAAGGCATGGTGGAGGGAGGGCAAAAGATAGACATTAATGGCACATGCCCCCATGTTTAGTGAAGACGCAATTTCTATTTTCTGTTTACCAGTGCACAAATCATTGCTTTGCCTTTTGGGGAACTAGGTCGTTTAAGCAAACTGAAATTTTGTCTCATTGTTCTCATCTGATGTAGATCCATTCTCTGCTTCTCCTCCACAACTACTCTGCATTATTAAGATTTTCCTATAATCACAAGTGGTTTGGAAATTCAGATGGGAAAAGATATCTCGTCTTATTTAGTTTCTGATAATCACTTTCCATTTGGATCTGAAGGAATATGTAAGTCACTAAATGATTAATTAGCCTTGATGAATATGTTATTTTAGCATGTGCTGGGGGGGGGGTCTTCTACTGAGGCGATATGATAGCCAGTTGGGGCAGTGTGAGCCATTACAGTTAAGCAAAGAGGCTCCATGTTGAATAAACAGTCATCTAGCAAACAGAGGGTGAGCTGGGGGAACTCTTACATTTATTTGAATCTTTACATTCACACAGATACACATGGCACTGCTGGCCTCAGTGGATGTGAACTTAGGCTGGAGTATTAAGCTTGGACCAGTCTCAAGGAAGGAGTTTCATAAAAAGTAAACAAATGTGATTTAATTTCCAAACAGCCCAGCCTTGCATGTGAACTTTCTTTTCTGTTTTCCTCTCTTCTCTTCTCTTTCTTTCTTTCTTCCTTCCTTCCTTCCTTCCTTTCTTCCTTCCTTCCTTTCTTTTACCAACTCTCTCTCTTTTTCTGAACCTTTTCACCAGGGAAATACAAATAAAGCAAGAAGAAAATTCTCCCATAAAGCACTCCGGTCTAACACTAATGTGTATTGGTTTTAAACTGCTGTTCTCTTTGAAGAGCATCCAAGGTGCTTCGTTTTTCTTATAAATACAATACTCTCGACTCTCCTCAGAGAGGGAAAATAATATTCCAAATATCAGCAGATAATAGCCAGACCACTATCTGAACCTCAATAAAAGTGTTAACAGAGCCTTCATTCCAAGTCCTTGAATTTCCTCTTTTATTGAAAATCACTCAGAAAGCTAAACATGAAGGGAAATCAAAGGAATGCCTCTTGGGTTTCAGAAATAATGCCTTATTCATTGAGAAGCCAGGAAAGAAATTATTCTCAGGGTGGAAAATGCTTGGATGGAAAATGCACAGTCCCATTATTCATCTACTTGGAACACACACACACACACACACACACACACACACACACACACACACACCCATGAATGGGAAAGTGATCCTAAAAGTTCCTTTTCCTTTTTTCCTTTATCAAAGCTCTAATTGAGCTCAAGTTTGGAGCTTGATTGGCTACAAGCACAGGCAGATATAGTTTAAATAAAACAACCTATTTTCCCTGTTGGCTACAGAAAGGAAAAGCCCTTATTCTCATGCAGCTGCTTGGTCTGCTTGACTTTGACCAGAAAAGAATCCAAATACAGTCATGGGTTGTTTGTGACTTCTTCCAATGCTAAAAGCCAGGGAGAGCACAGTCTTTTTAGGAAAGGGACATTCTAGAAATGAGACTTTGGACTTCTCTTTTAGACATAAAACAAACAAACAAACAAATAACAAAAAACAAAAAAAGTGGGTGGGCAGTGGTGGACACGCCTTTAATCCCAGCACTTGGGAAGCAGAGGCAGGCAAATTTCCGTGAGTTCAAAGCCATCCTAGTCTACAGGACAGCCAAGGCCACACAGAGAGACCCTATATTGGGGAAAAAAAAAAAAAAAAAAAAACAAACCAAACAAAAAGTACACTATTAGATTTGGCCATAGGAAGTGGGAAATGCCACAGCCAGACAGGAACTAACGTATGTGAACACTTAGTGAAGAAACTCAGAGTCCTCTCCGTTCTCCTTCACTGGAAGGGACTGGTTTCAGAACTGAGATTGGGCCCAGCCACACTGTCTCAGAATCTTCAAGACTTCAATCAAATGTCCTGATGCAAGGTTGAGAACTTCACAAACCCACATTGAAAACCATTCACATGGACCTTTCCCATCCTTCTCTTTCTCTGGGGTGTCTTGGATCAAAATGACCCAAAGACAACAGTGTGCATTATAGGAGGAGAACAGGGGGCCTGGGAAAGTACAAGATGATTGGGCTCCTAAATCAGAGTGAATGTCCTTATGTGTAGTCTGAAATCAAATTTGTTCAAGTTACGGATTTCCCTCTGAGCTTCTAAGAATGAAAGTCTCATGCCTTCATTTTCTTTTTTAAAATAAGTAGTCAGCTCTAACTAAGTTGGGTCATACAACTCCATGTGTGTATGATGGACCACATCAGTCTGCAGAGAGTTAGATGTGCACACATCTGCATGTGTAGAGGCATGGATGAGGTGAGCAAAGCATTTCATTATCTGTAAAGCAGAGAAACAGCAGCTTTCTTCCTGTACCACAGGACATGAGGAGCAATGGGCAGATGCTCTCTTTACAATGTATGCTCCCCAGTGCCACCAACGAGTGTCACAGCTGGAAAAGCTTGTGTACACAGCTCTGGGGTAGATCCTTGGCACAGAAGAATGTGCAAGCATGAGGTGAACCATGAAGACTTGGTATCTACAGAGCTACACAGATTGCCAGACAGCCCCAGGATGCACCATTAGGCTTGAGAAGGAAACCACGAAGGAAGAGGGAGAGGGAATTTGAGAAAGCAATGCAGCCTCAGGTGGCTCTGCAAGTTTCCAGCTCCACACTTCACAAGATGGAAAATAAAAAGTATAAGGAATGCCAGTGGGAAGACCACTTTTGATATTCTGTCTATTTGGAATATTTCTGATGGCAGCATCTCTGCAGACCAGGGCACAAAACCCAAGAAAGATATTCAAGAGTATGAAAGAGAGGAAGTACAAATAGTGTGTGGTTACATATTGTAAAGCCAGAAGTGGCAGAAGGGAAGATGTCCAAGGCCAGAAAAACCCTGTGTATCTGGCTAAGACATTCGTTTTCCAGCCTAGCACTGGTTCTCAGCCTTAGTCACATGTAATAACAATGCAGATGATAGATTGTAAGGAATAATGACCTTCATTTTAATCTCACTGGCCTAAACCGTCAGGTTTTCATTTAAGATACAGATTAGTGACAGTGGAAGTAGAAAATTACCAAGGTAACTAGAATATGTATGTGTGTGTGTGTGTGTGTGTGTGCATATATATATATATATATATATATATATATATATATATATATATATATTCTAAAATTGGAATAAGCAGAGTCTGAATCAAGGCAGCAACACAGGGAAGGAAGTGTAGAAGACAGGGGAAGGATTTATGAGGCTGTCTTGATGGTGAGTTTCCCACCTAGTGTCACTGAATTTGTGTATTCCCTCAAGGCAGGCCAGTTGTATCCCAGAATCCATTCAAATTTCAGTTCAACTCTTAAGGTCCATTGTGATTCTTCTGAAATTATAGGCAGTAATGGGGATTGAACCAGAGCTTCATGCATGTTAAACAAATGTTTTACACTGGGATATATCCCCAATGTCTTCTAACATTCTTTTGAGAGAGACTCTTACCAAGTTGCCCAGGTGGATCCTGAGCTAGAATAATCTAGCCCAGGGGGGCCTTGAATTTGCAATCTTCCTACCTCAGCTCCCAAGTAGTTGGGATTCCAGGTTTCTGCCACCAGTTCCAGCTTGTGGTGGCCTTTGAGGTGAAAGCTTTTTCTAGAAGACTAACTTAACCTAGATTATCATAAACTGATTTCCCTGTCCATTGAAAAGAATTGTTTCATATGTTTTATGTCCTTTTTAAAAATTATTTCTAATTATGCTTGTCTGTGTGAGTGGATGCCATGTTACAGGCAGTTATGACATGAGTGCTGGGAATCAAAACCAGGTCCTCTATAAGAAGATATGCATTCTCACACATCTCTCCAGCCTCATGTTGTAATGTCTATCTTAATACCAATTTTACTCCAGCTAGTCAGTGTTGAACATTTCTATTTCCCTTTTGTAACCCTTGGGCACGTTTGTGTATATGTGTATGTCCATGTGTGTGTGTGGAAGTCAGAGGAATGTGTGTGTGTGTGTGTGTGTGTGTGTGTGTGCGCGCGCGCACACACGCGTGTGTGTCCTTATGTGTAAATGTGGTTGCAGACATGCCACAGGGCATGTGTGCTGGTCAGAGGACAATCTCAGGTGGTCCCCATCTTCCACCTTGTTTGAGGCAGGGTCTCCCTTGTTTGCCACTGCATTCACCCAGCTAGCTGGCAAACAAGCATGCTGTTACCCTTCTTTGTGTCATGATGAATGGCAGACACTTACAGTTTATAATTACATTCATTGTGTGGTATGCTCTGTTATTTCCATCACTCACTCCTAAGAACAACACTTAAGGTATAGAGAGGAGCAGTAACAGCACACTGACCTCTACGGCAGAGCGGAGCAGTCATCACATTCTCTTTGACATTCCTGTGTCAGAGGCTCAGTCCTCTGGTTCTATTCTGACCTAGCACTGCAGCCTTTCCTCTGTTCAAAATAGTTTAACACGCTCCCCCTGACACTGTGTACTCTTCCTAGCATTTGACAGAACTTTACACGCATGTTCTCTGGACACTACTACAGGCTTAAACCTTAATCCTGCAATTATATACTGGAAAGTACAAATTAGCATGATTTATATGCTAGTGTCCTTTATTGTGGAAGAAAACTCTAAGCTCAACAGCCAGTAGAAACCACTTCCCACTGCCAATACCCCAGAGCTAAGAGAGTAAAGCCTCTTGTAACTGACTCCTAACCTCACTAATGCCTCTTCCTCTATAATCCTTCCCTATGGTTCAGCTGGTATACAACGGCCAGAATGACCTCTTAAAAACAAAACAATTCACAATATGTCACTTTCCTACTTTAAATCCTCAGAGCCTTCTTACTTGAAATCACTACTCTGGTCCATAATGCCTTACACAATTGCCTTCTGCCATTTTCTTGGCTTCCACTCATTTCAACTAATCTCTCGTTTCCTAAGCTCTACCCACACAACTTGCTTTTACGGATCCTTCACCTGGGAGTGCTCATCTGTGACTCTTCATGTCCATTTAGTATTAAATGTCATTTTCTCTATCAGAGCAGCCCATCATCTTTCAGCGAAAAGAATTAATAACACATTAAACTCTAAAATAGGATAGTCATTATATTCCCACTGCCATGACCACATTATCCCACTTTGCTATCATCATGTCCAAAATTATCTTATCTATTGGCTTATATTCAACAGCTGTATGGTGGCTTATAATCATCTGTAATTCCAGTTCCAGGCAAACTGATGACTGCTTCTGGCTTGTGTGGGTACCAGACATGCAAGTGGTGCAGACATATGTACAGGCAAAGTATCATACACATAAAATAAAAAAAGTATAAGTTTTTTAACAATGTTTTGTCTAGAAGTCTGTGAAGGGACACTACAGGGCATCCTAAAGAGCACAAGGTAGACCTCTCATCCAACATCTTATTACAAATGCATCCATTATTCCAGCACACATTAACCTGCCTTGACTAATGCTGATAGGGGTATTTATAGAATCTAAATAGAATGGGTCATAAGCCCATGAAGACACAGCCCCACCATGTTCCTGCTGTGGTATAATAGATGATGTTGTCCCCAACAAGCACTCTGTAGTCTGAACATTGCTCTTAGTAGATATCTAGGTATGGAATGCTATAGTCTAGATCCCGGCTGTCTCCCAAAGGCCCATGTGGGCTCTCTCCCAAAGGCTTAGTTACTAGTTCATGGCATTATGGGATTTTGCCTTATCCCTCCCCCATTCGCAACAGTCTATGTGACCACATTCTTTCTAGAAAGTTTGCATAAGCTGGAAAATCACTTTCTCTCAGAGCACTGTGCTCAAGACTGGAGTGCTGCAGATAAGACACCTGATGGCACTTCCACTCTTTTTGCTGGTATATGGGCCTTCTTTACTTCTCAGCCTTCACATGGCGCTGGCTTCCTGCTTCCTAGGTACATCACCTTCTCAGTGACTTTCAGTGTGCCACTGCCCACCCCACTGCCAGGTATCCACCCCTACGTCAATCTCGCTCCCACCCTCCCTTCACCTGTCATTACTTTCAGGATGCCTTCCACAAGGAAGTCAACATCCCTCGTAATTTCTCGGCACCGTGGAACCCTCGATGGGGAAGCCATCACACTTGTCAGTCATTGTTACTTACAGGATCGTTATTAGTTATAATCGCTCTGTCATCAGGCTATTTCTGCTCAATGCTGGATCTACAGTATCCAGTAAGGATTTGTTGAATGATTTTTTTTTCCCTAAAATAAGGGAATAAAAGAACACATGCGGTCCTCCAAAAGGAGTCTGTTCATCAAAGGTTTTTTTTACACATGCCTATGTGAAATGTCAGTTCATTTACTTTTACTCGGGAGATCACCAACGTTACGAGGGTATATCGATTCAGTAATATTTTCTTTGTTAAAAGTTGTTGTTTGGCTTTTATTGGGCAGTTTTATTTAAAAAAAAAAAAGCATTCCATTTTTATTCTGAGTGGCTTTCTCTATTCTTTTTGTTCCTTGGGGAGTATTTTTATAATAGATATTGGATATTTTTAGAATCCACATTCACGTATGACCGATTCCTTATTTTTCTTTTGTATTTTCAGCATCTTGCTTTTTTTCTTGGCAACTATGAAGGCATGCTGAATTTGAACCTCTCCTTTCCAGGTTCAATATTAGGTCAATAAAATACTGTCCTCCATCTATGACCCTGCTAACTAGAACTCATTGGAAGCCATTTTGTTTCTTAGACTAACACTGCCTCCATATAAGTTTTTCCTTCAACTGCACTGGAAGGCACCATGCTTGGAGGCGTGACTTCCCACTGGGGAAAAAAATGTCTACACAGAGGACTTCATATTTAGTGGGGGAAACACACACACACACACACACACACACACACACACACACACACACACAGTCAGATGGAAGCAGCATGACCATCTAGTCAGCTCCAGGCAGGATACACAGGGCCATGAATCCTCAAGCATGCGCACACTACTGCCACCAGCAGCTAAGACTCAGGAGTAGAACATGCATTTGTGGTCTCCTGTGAGCATACAAAACAGGAAGTCATTTAATTTACCTTCAACAGAAAAGGCTTTACAGGAGTCTAAACCATGTCAAGAAGGGTCATCAGCTGTCCCCTCTTCCCTGGATATGTTTTCTCTAGGATATGCACCCCTGTCTCAAAGTAAAGATGTCATAGAGGTTGGGGCTAACTTATTTATCGGAGCGTTATTACCCACCAATAACCAAACACCACTGCCACCTTACAGTCAGTCTCACACACATTTTCTTAACAACCCTTCCTTCAGTCTCCAGGGGAAATGATTGTCAGTTCTAGACTGACATCAGTTAACTTCAAAAGTGACACTAAAGTTACGGCGTGACTATGGCTCAGCTGTTACCATGGTGACCTGAATAATATTTATCCCATTAAAGGGATAAATGAACTCCCCTAAATCTTTCCCTTGTAAAAAGTTCAACATGAACAGGAAGTTTATAATTGGTTTTGCAACATACTTAATTTTTAGCTATAAATTAAGATTCTTCTAAAATGATGTGCATCAAAACAAGCACTGAAATCTAGCTACAGGCATTCATAGGTTACAGCAAGGGACAAAACCCAGTGGGTTTTAATCTTTATACTTCATGAACTACTTGCATGGACCAATACGATATGTACTATTTGAAGGGAAATTTCAAAGGCACAGAAACATAATGGAAATTTCATTTACTCATCTTTTTATTACCAAAGGAGAAAAATCAGAGTTTGGTCCAAAAGCAAATATTTTGTGTGTTTTTTGCAATCTAAAAATGTTTATTACTTGTATTCTTTTTCTAGTGTCCAAAAGACATGAAAACAAGAATGGCTGAAATTGTCAATGTGATTGTTGTTTTGGAGATCTGTTGCGTCTCCTCTGGCTGCCAGATGTCCTGGGTTGACCTTTCCAAAGTACAGATTCCTGGCAGAGTAAGAGGGAGGTACTGTCTGTTCTGCTATAATATGATAGCTGTGTGCTGAAGACATCTCTCACTATCAAAAACACTTAAATATTTTTTAAAAAACAGCTTCAAAAATGTAAAAAGAAAGACTTATGAAAAGCAATTATTCAATTGAGAAATAGGTGTTAGGAGTGTTCGTGGTTAAGATTTCCATATCTACAATTATAAGGGATTTTTCCTGTATGAATATCAATTATTTTAATTACAGGTATTGAGTGAAAATGCAATGCATCAGCTCTGACAAAAGCAACTTCAAATGTAATCCAATAAATTCTTGTAGAACAGAAAACCTAAGTGCCATCAACCTATCTTTTCTAAATGCTTTAAAGAAAAAGAAAAAGAAAAAGAAAAAAAACCTGTAGAAGCTAGAGAGGGAACAAGAGCACTAGCACCACATGATGCCTCCCAACTGTCTGTAACTCCAGTTCCACAGCATCCAATAGCTTCTTCTGGCCTCCTCCAGTACCAGGCATGGATGTGGAACACATATATACATGTAGGCAGGACATTCATACATATAAAATAAATAAAATTTACAACATAAATTGCAGCAATATCATTTCTGTGAATTTATCATATAAATGTATCCACCCATTGTACAAATTATATACAATCAAGGAATTCTTATACTATTTATTAAAAAAATACTAATAACTGCTATAGAAAATAAAACAAATGATGTTATATACAAAAAAATGAACTCATATTCAATTTCTATGAGTAGGATATTCTGCCTTTATTGCTACCAAATGATCTCCAAAAAAATTGTATTAGTTAAAAAGAACACAATGTAAAATATGTATAATTTGCCACCAGCTATGTCTTAACATGAGCAACAACCAAGAATTGCACAACATGGACCTCAATTGAGGCTAACAGTCCATTCATTTTAGAAATGTTTAGAACGTCATAAAGATGATATATTAGACATGCTACTCAACTTGAAAAGCAAAACTTGTATGCATTTGCCAACCCTTTGAAACATAGCCCAGAGTTTTTATTTGAGCTTGGGTTTTTTTGACTGAAGTCCTGTGTCATTTTCCAAGAAAATGGCATACAAGCCACTTCCAAGTCAGCACTTAAGTTTCTTTCTTTTCTTCTTCCTTTTTATTTTAAAGATTTAAAAATTTTTATTTTGTTCACACAAAATAAATTTGTGTGTGTGGCCACAAATGTGCCCCAGTGTGCATGTGGGGGTCAGAAGACAACTTACTGGTTCTCTTATTCCATTATGTTGGGGTCAGGAATTGAACTTGGGTCATCAGTCTTGACAGCAGGAGCCTTTACCCATTGAACTATCGCCCACTTATTTTTGGTTTTGAGACATGGTTTTACTCCCTAACTCCAGCTGTGAACTAGTGATCCACTCTGCCTCCCAAAGAATAAGATTGGGTGTGTGCACCCCCCATGCCTGACTTTAAACTCTTCCAAAGAAATATGACTACAAAGGCCTTGCAGATAGCTTATGGTTCCTCCAGTTTTTCTCCAACTATTTTCCAACTTTTCTCTTTTCAATTTGCTTTCACTGAATATTAGGAAAATATTCACCTTATTTACACATGTGTTTTCTTTGTTTGCATTCATTACTTACCAAATAATATAAATTATGTAATTATGATAGTTTGATATAAAGTTTTAGGAACAAAACCAATTAATTGTTGGTAACTATCAGGAGTTAAATTACTAGCATTACAGTGATGCTGTATTAATTTTTCTTTTTCTGTTTTTTAACTCATGCAAACATGAATATTTGTAATATGTCAAGTGCTTTTCGAGGTAGTAGGGTTATATCAATGAATCAAAGAGGAAAAACAAATCTCTGCCTTCACTGACTTAAGGTTCTAAAAGGGATGAGAAAAGCAACTAAGGAAGTAAGTATGATGCCTTTTAGAAGGGGGTGTGGTATTTGGAGACTGAGCGAGTAAGTGGAAACATGAGGAGGCCTTGAGTAGTAATCCCAGTGGCTGTTCAGCATTATTACAAGTGATGCTGCTACCTTTGAATGCAGGAAGGTGACATTTTGATGGTCCAGGTGATATGATTTGCTGATTAGATTTGAGAGAGAAAGAGGAGTGAAGACTGAGAACAAACTTTTAAAAGTGGAATTGGCGACAAGAAGGTCGCTGGTGGTGGTTAAGTGCCATTATGAGAAGAGAAGTTTCACTGAAACAGGTTCAAGAGAGGAAAGAAAGGCAGGTAAAGACAAATTGGGTACAATTTTACCATAGTAGGAAGGAAAGTGATTGAGGCAAGAATTTTACATTTTACTAAGTTGTGGTTTATATCAGGTTGGTGGAGAGGTGGTTAAGAGTGAGTGTGTGGGCTGGGAACAGAGAGTGCTTGCTTAGTATGAACAAATCCATAGGTTTAATCCCCAGTATTTCACGAATCAGGCATGATGGACACATGCAAACCCAGGGCTCTGGAGGTGGTGGCAGGAGGATCATTAGTTCAAGGTCATCTGTGGCTACATAGTAGTTTTGAGGCTAACCTGGGCTACATGAAACCTTGTCTTCTCCTCTCCTTCTTAAAGAAAGAGTAATAACATGAATATAAAGACACGTACACCCCTGAATGCTTACAAATCCTCATATGCATAGAGTCTTTTCAGAAAGCTATGTCAGAGATGGTTATTGCCATGGCTGAGGGTTGCCATGAGAAGAACCCTTCCCGTCTATTTCTCTTTCCTTGCATTTTACCATAATCAGTATTTAAAAATTAACTCTAAAACTACATAGAGCTCACCACTGCCATCATTAGCATACTTGGTGGTGAAATGAATAGCCAGGAGTTCACTACATCTTGGTTAAGTAACACTAGATTAGGTGTTTTGATAATGAAGTCATCGTATAACATGACTGTTATATCCAAGGCAGATGTTTAAAAACTCGATAGACCTATCCAATGCCACTCAGCTCATGCAGGTGGAAACCACCCACAGGCCAGCCTGGATCCTCAAGGCCTGGGCTGGCTGAGGACATTCATGGGCCACAAGGCACTGGGTGGGAGGGGGGCAAATATGAAGAGCAAATGTATGATTGAGAAATGGGAAAGAGAGGCAGAATGGTTTACATGCTGCAGAAAGAGAGATAGAACAGATGAATTGAAGGTGTGAGGAGCAAGATAATATGGGTAGGCTGCTTGCTACCTGGGGCCATGGTGACCTCTAGGCCCTATCTAGGTCCATGGTCCTATTGCAGCTAGGGTCTTTGTTAACATCCATGGCCCATGTTGTCACCAAGAGCTGCACAGATGTCCAGTTCTGAGCTGCCACCTGTGGACATGTTGGTATCCAAGGGCCCTACTGCTGCTGAACCATGTTGATCTGGGTGGTCTGTGCTGCCACCTGGGGCCATAGTGACATTTGGACCTGAGCTGAGCTGAGAGCCATGTCTAGATCTATGCCCTGCTATGGCCAGTATCTGTGTTGCTGTCTGTGGCTCCTGTTACCATCGAAGGCCATGTAGATACTTGGGGTCTGAGCTGTCACCTGGGACCATAGTGTTGTCCAGGCCCAGCTGCTGCCAAGGGCCATATCTGGGTCTATGCTCCTATAGCAGCTGGGGTCTGTGTCGAAGTCCATGGCTACTGTTACCACTAAAGGTCTTGAGGATGCCTGGGGTCTTGTCAGCTACCTGAAAACATTATGGTGTTTGAGAGCCATGCTGCCACCAGGCCCATACTGATCTATGTGACCTGGTGATGTCTGGGCCCAAGCTATTGTTAAGGGGTATGGGTCCATGGTCCTTCTGTAGCTGGGGGTCTGTATTGATGTCTGTGGCTCATGTTACCATAGGGGTCCATAAGAACCATTTGAGATAAGATCCAAGGGCTGGACTGAGCCCCTTTCTGAGCAGTGCAGCAAGAGATCTTTTCTGGCCCTCATGGGAGCACTGGTCTCCTGCATTTGGGAGAACTGGTCCTGACTGTGTGGGCTTAAGGGAGTTGGCTCCACCAGGCACCTGATGGTGGCTGACCAGCTCAACTGCCACCCAGGCCCACATCCAGAGCCTTCAGTTGGCCCACCCTAACTTCTACCCCATCTGTGAGCTACTGAAGCACATGAAGGGATGGATTCTACAGAATGATACCCACAGGATCTACATGACTTGAATGGCCATGGGATATCCGAAATGAGTATTGGTGAGGGTCCAGTGATCATGGTACCAGAAACCAGAGGCCTTGAACCAGACCAATGACTCATTGAAATGGACATTTGCAAGTAAAGCTCATAGAACAAAAGGGTGTATTTTGTGACACACCTCGGTTCCCAATGCCACTAAGGTGAATGAAAAGGTTTTGGAGAGCTGGAAAAGACCCAACAAAGTATTGGGTCTTTTTTATTTTGTTCGATTTGGCTTGATTTTAATTTTTCTTGTTTATTTCCTTTGTGCGGAGGATGTTGCAAGGGTAATGGGTGAATATGGAGAGACTGGGGAACGAGAAGAATTGGGATGCATGATTCCCAAAGAATTAATAAAGAAATTATGTTTTAAAAAACTCAATCAAAAAGATAAAGAATGTCTAGGACAGTGCAGAAAGCCTGTAAATTAATTTCCATGATGCCATCAGGCTTGCATTCAGAAGCTGCCATACTTTCACAGGTGAATAAAGATAAGTGAAATAACCATGCATGTCCACCATAAATTTATGAGTGAGATTCTTCCAAAAGAAAGAAAGCAATTAACATTTAAATGTTACTTAAATGGGAATTAAAAAATTACTTAGTAAAACTGGATTTTAAATGAATAGAAACAAATTTCTTTTTAAACATTTTAAGATTTAATTTTACTTTCATGTATGTGTATGCATATGTGTATATGAGAGCATGGCATGTATATGCAGTGCTCACAGGATCCAGAAGAGGGCTTTGGATTCCCTGGAGTGGTCCCAAAGCCTTCCTGTTAGCAACTTGCCTATAATTTTCATGTTTTAGCTCATGTGTACTCAAGGTGGGCATCTCAAGTTGCAGAGTACTTAGTGACAACATTAACTAAACATAATATTGGTCCAAACAGTTTCAAATAAATTCTTTAATCTATTCCTAGGGGCTGGCTGCTCTTTAGAATAAAAGCTAGTGGTTTCTAAAATAGTTGGGGGATTGTCTAGTGGGCATTCGCTTTCCAGAACTAAAAAGAAAAAAATTTCACAAGCCTCCTAGGAGATGCAGAGTCCAGAGAAACTTGAGGTTTCTCCCCCTTTTGAGTTTGATGTGTTCAAGATTCCACTAACTGTCCTTAAAAAGCCAGTTTCTCCAGGTCTGAGAAGTTGGGGTTGGTGGGAAAGGGAAAGGAGAAGTGGTGGTCTGAGGATGGGAAGGCTCGCTGACTCACTTTGCCGCAGCAAGAGTGGCAAGCTGAAACTGGGTCTTTAATCAGCGTTGTTTCTTCACTCCTAAAGATACAGGACCTCCACCCACTGAAGCCCACAGGGTCCTGATTAATCACAGAGCACAAGGAAGGCAAAGAGCAGCAACAGCCAAGTCTGTGTCAGTTTCATTTTCAGAGAGCTAGAAGGGGTAGAAACTAAAAGACTAATGTAGGCACATCAACCTTTGACATGGATGAATGACACCATATGTACAAAGGGCATGCTTAAGTACCATGCAATCCAACCACCAGAAAAGTTCTATAATATTTTTAACGTCACAGTTTTGTGTTGGACAGTGTTCATAGCTATCCTTGGCCATGATGGGAAGCAGCCCATGGGCCATAGGTTGGACACCCTGATAGAAGAATTTTTGGGAAAAAAAAAATGCCACTAACTAAATGCACGCTTTTTCTATTATGAGTAGTATTAAGACTTTCCAACCCCTAAAGAAAAAAGTCTCTGGCTCTAGTCTAGACAAGACAGTATGGGCTTTCTCTCTGATCCTCCCAGTTAAGTATACATGCAAACCCTGGAAAGAAACACGAGAGGTAAAGAGAACTCTAGAGTACAAGATGAAGATGAACTGGGACAGGATCCCAGAACTAGAGGAACACCACAGTAACAGGGCATCTCATAACCCAGTACACACAAGACAGGACAACCCAGGCCCAGAGTTCCTGGATGCCAACAACTGCAACAGCAGGCAGCCCTGGCAGGCTCACTCTTTACCCACCCCCCCACTCCAAACACCACAGGGACCCTACAAACAAGGGAGGGAGAGAGCCAGTGCATTAGCAAAGGGAAGTGTCATAATCCCTCTTCAGTAAGAAGACTGTGACCAGGGAAAGCAGTATCCTCACTCAATAGAGCTAAAACTCTTTTGTCCCATCAAGAAAGTGGGTGATTGGCCTGAAGAACAAAGGGCTCCCTTTGATGTGCTGCATTTGGTGGGGGAAGGGCATCAGAAGTGTTGGACTGTAGGAATCTACTTGTCTTTCCCTTCTTACACAGAAGGCATCAGACAGCCCTGCCCAGAGCCCATCAGGTAACACCTAATAGGGATCTAGAGACCTGGAGAACCTTACTAGATTCAGATAAACCAAACGGACCAGAATAGCAGCACAGAGTCCCAGAAAATTAAGTCATCAATGGAAGCACATCTGATAGGGGCTAGGAGTTGTATGCTAAAACAAACAAGGATGAAAGTCTGCTAAAAGGAAAAATTAAATGAGACTATGAGTCTCCTAACATGGTAGTGAGTTGTCCAGGATACAATGAAAATTCACAGATCATAGGAAACCTTGGATTATCATAACTTTGTAGAAAAATGACAACAACCAACACTAACACAGAGATAAACTGGATGATGGAATGATTAACAATATTTTAAAACAGCCATTATAAAAATGATTCAACAAGTAATTTCAAATTCTTTAGCAACAACTGAAAGTTCAGCAAAACTCAGCAAAGAATTAAAACCATTTTATTTTTTAAAACGTGGAAATTATAAAACCAGGAGTGAAAATTAGCTTAATGGGTCTAATAGTAAAGTGGCAGTGACCAATGCACAGTATTGTAGAATTTACTCAATCTGAATATAAAAAAGGTTAAAATCAAGTGAAAAGCAAAGCCTTAGGACTTGGGGTACGGTAACAAAACAGATAACAGTTACATCATTGGAGTCCTAGAAGACAACAACTAGAATAAGTGTGAAAAATTATTACAAGTGCTTACTTAGACATTTCTACATTTGAGTATATATGTTTTATTGTATGTGAGTGCATATACAAACACATACAGGATTAAGAAGCTATATGAATGCTAAATAGGACAACTCCTCCCAAATTAATTTCATAATTAAAATCAGTACAAGAACACATATCTTAAAAACATGCAGAAAGAACTGATGCATCATCCTTTGGGGTGTTAGCAAAACTAAAATAGAATTTGCCATTTGAATGGGCACCAAAGAAAATGGGTCACTTTCCAACAGGTAAAAACAAGAACCACAATCTTCAAATTCTATATGCAGAAAAACTAACTCCCAGAGATACAAGGGAAATAAAGACATTATCAGATGGGGGAGAGCTTGCTAGTAGACCATCTTTTTTTCAAACTATAAAGAGTGGTGCAAGAAGAAATCTTGACAGCATTCAGTAAAAGAAGAGAACAGTTGGAAGAGAAACATGGTCACCTCTATAGGTATGATATAGGACAGATGACTAGAACAAGCATTTAAACACCACCAGATGCACCAGATAGAATATTTAAAAAAGAAACAATGATTCCACACTTCCAAGTGATACAAACACCAGCATTGGCTTGCCATGATGAATACCATCTGTTTGTCTATCTAGCTATAGTAGCAGGAGAGCAACTTGGAGCTGTGAGCAACTAAAGACTTTGCTGAGGTGGGGGTGGGGATCCTAGTCCTCAGTGATGTGTAATCACATGTACATTGCTGCCAAGCAAGCTAATAAGCCCTGTCCACACTCATGAAGATGACTGCAATTAGATGCAGTGGGTCACAAAAATGTATTTCGAAGACTTGAAAGCAGAATGGGAACCTGGAAAGAAGGGATTTTGTTGGGGGTGGATAAGAGGGAATAATGGTGGGTCAACTTGATCAAAGCACACCATGTATGTATATATGTATGTATGCATGTATGTATGAAATTGTGAAAAAATAAATACAAATTTAAAGGAGAACAACCAATAAGAAAACTGCAAGAAGACATACTAAAAATAAATTAAGGTGCAACTCTAAAAGCCTAAATGTTTATTTAGGATTCTGTTCATTAGGTGGTTCAGTGTAAATAAAAGCATAAACTCATCCAAGAGAGAGTGGAGCTCCTCCTAGGGAGATAGTTCAGTCAGGAAAAGTGCTTATCATGCCCAAAGACCTGAGTGTAATCCCTAAAACATACCTTTCAGAACTAAACAAGTATAGAAGCACAAACTTGTAATCCCAGAAGTCTATGCTACTCGGCAAGCTCTAGGCCAATAAGAGACCTTGTCTAAAAAAAAACCAAAATGCTCAAGATTAATTTCTGATCTCTACGTGAACATGCACACACAAAGGAGAGTCTAAAACTTGAGGCTATGTCACTTTGGAATAAATCTAATTCTAACTAGGAACATAGGTTACTAGAACTTTCTGGGCTTCAGGTACCACCTTCCAAGGAGAAGTAATTGTGAAGGTAGATCAGTAAGACAACTCCAGAATTAATCCTGTCAATTTTTCCAAACCTCTCTTGCACATCCATCCTACAAGTGATGCACATTCCTTTGACAACCACAGAATCCAGTTCCCTATGCAAAGATGCTATTGTAGGATACACTCAATGCTCTCAGGGGTCCCAAAGAATTGAGGAGGGATTTGGAAGAATATGTAAGACTCACTGGTGCATAGACCATTTTCACCCAGAAAGCTAATGAGACAGAGTACATCACCTCCTGCTGCTCACTTGGCTCAGCCTTTAGAGCCACCCTAAATTGCACAAATAAAGGAAGTAAACACCAGCTGAGTCTGACTGTGGTACACCTACTCTACACACCTTCAGCTTTTCTTCAGCTCACTCTTCCACCCTGCCCTGTCTGCAGAGTCACAGTTCATCAACAGCTTCACACATGAGTCAAAGAAAGGCATATCAAACAAAAACAGTTCGTAACTGTGTTGTGTAAATAAGTATGAATACCTTGGTTCTACTATGATGTTTCAAGATCTTTCTTTCCTTATGTACAGTATATGGGATTCAAAAGACTTTGCTTTTCCCTCAATCTCTGTTTTCTGCAGCGAGAAGCAGATGGAATGTCTCAGGAATTCACCAAGCTCAGTGATTAAGCATCAGGCTTCAGTGTCAGATGCGCCTGAGCTAGAATGCGCCAGTCTGTGGACTGATTGGCAGGGTCCTGGCTTACCACTCTGGGCCTCAGTTTCTTCATTTATAAAAACACATGACAATCCCCACTTTAAAGGACTGCTAGCAGAACCAAATGGACTTATACATTTAAAGTACTTGGCATGAAAGGGACATTCCACAGTAGCTGCTCTAATCCAGGACATGCCTTTAGAAAGAAACTTTGTTATCAGAAGCAGCAATAGCATTAGATAAAATTTCAGGAAGGCAGCTCAGTGAGGATCAGGTAACAAAAAGAGATTTCAAGTTCTAAAGACCTGACAGATGTCACCTCTGAAGTCAAAGTTCTCTTGTGCTTATGTTTGGGACTTGGAGAGAGGGGGACTCTCAGATCTAACATACTGCCACATTCCATGATGGAAGAGTGTCAGCCCTTCCCTCCCATGGTATACTGTGTTCTATTAAACAGGGTAAGGTCCATTGTGTGTACTAATGAGTGTGAGTGTGCTGTAAGTGGGACAGTCGCCTTCTTCAAAAGCTTATTTGAAACTGTGCATTTTTTCCCCAGTAGCAAACTTCTGGGTAAAGTCATGCAATTACTAAGAACACCATCACCACCACATTCTAGCCTGTGTTAGAGATCCAGCTTCTTTGTTCTTTGTAAACATCAACTCAACATTTGCCAACATGGCTGCCTCAAAAAAATTGAAAGTACACATTCCTATCATTCTGTGGTGGGCTTTTGGGATATTTAAATATTTTTCTTGGGCTGACTCTCACGTGAGGAGAATAAAATGTTTCAGAGCAAGCAGTTATTAGAGGAGATAACCCACCATCAAAGCCCTTTGCAAATGTTCTTTCCTTCATGTCTCCTACAGAAAAAACTCCTTGAATGAAAATGCTTCCCTGTAAAAAATGTACAGATATGCTCAGCAAAAAACAAAAACAAAAATCATAGACTAAATAGCAAATATATTATGTGAAATTTGTGAATTATATATAGTATCAAAACCCAAAGTTTTACAAGTGATCGTAGATTTATTTTTAAAAGCCAACTAAGAGAATAAAGGAAATTTCTAAGGATTGTAATATAAAGGAAGCTTTCATAGATGAACAATAATTTGTAAATAACTAGAATTAAGAATAAAATGCCTATGCATTTTCAGCTACTTCCATGTATCTACTTATCACAAAAGTTCATGTACTTCTGGAAATGTTAAGAGTTGCACTAACCATGCTGTTTTAACATGGAGGAAGAAGAGATAATAGCTGATCCGAATAAAGCACTAAACTGTAAAGAATTCAGCAGCTGATTCCACATTTTAGTTATTATGAACTCTGTTACTGTAAATTCTGAACACACCTATACATGCGTATAAAAGAATACTATCCAGCCACAGAAAAACATGAAAAGCTAACAGGCGCAGCAACATGAAAGGCATTGAAGTCGCGCTGACTGAAACTAGACAGTGGGCGGTGAACCTCACTTTATATCATTTATGGAAAGGAAAAGGTTAATCCCATAAAATAATGGCCCGGGGTAGGAGTCATTAAAGACTGGGTGGAGTAGGTGCAGGGGACAAGGACTGGAAATAAGTTAAACACTGGGTACTAACCACAGAGAAAGGGTGGATTCTGGTGCTTCATGCACAATAGGAAAATGCTAGCCTGTTGACAACAATTTGGCATATTTCATATAACTAGGATATGAACAGAAATAAATTAATTTTTGAAGATGGATTTGATTATTACATATTATGTATGTATTGAATCATGCAAGTTACACTTTACATGTATACACAGGATACTTTGATTCTAAATCAGGGATATATACATTACTGAAGACAGAGACTAACCCAAACCAACCCAATAGCTGAGTTTCTTATGACTCGTTCTTGGGATGAAAAGTATATTTGTCATCTGAGCACATTTTTGGAACTTTTCCACTTAAACTAGTAATTAAATCACTATTAACTTAAATTACTTATTTAAATATTTAGAAATGGTAAACTAGCTAAAATGTGTTAACTTTTATAATTTTTAAAACATTGACTTAGATAAATCTATAGTAAATTATTAATCCTTAATGGAATTTTTAATGAACTACTTTTTAACATGGCCAAATTACTGAGACAGTAAAAATAAACTGAATTATAGTGGTTTTGACTTTAATTATTAGAGTATTAAATCAGAAATTCTGAGTTAAATTAATGATATCATATCTTTAAAAGAAAGCTAAACAAATTATAAAGTAGAATGATAGCTTGAAAGAATAAATAGAGTTTAGCAAATACATTGAATAAAACACTCTAATCTCTTGAAAACAGATTCATTAGGCACTGCAGTCAACTAGACATTATGAAGAAATGCCTTTTTCTCTGCAGACGAGAAACCAAAACAAAACCCTGATATGAGTACAGTTTCCCAGAAGACCTTGCAAACTCTAAGGGACAGCTTTAGAGGTGCTGGCAAAACCATCCACCAGAAAGAACCATGCCAAAGGAAAAGGGAAAGCATGCTTAGTAACATTGGGTCATGAGTGTTCCTATAGAAAGCACATATGTTGACGACATATGTTGCTTCCCAGTTTGTGGATACAGTGGTTGAGAGGTCACTAGATTAAGAGGACTCTGACCTAATTGACAGATTAACTCACTGGTTAATTCATCAAATGTCAGCATCACTGGGAACAGCAGTTAGTAGAAGGTGGAGTCTACTCAGAGAAGCAAGTCAGCAGGGTGTAACTTTTAAAGGTAGATCTTGTCATCACCTGACCCAAGAAGCTTCCTGTTTCTCCCTATTTCCTGGAAGTGATGAAGTGAGCAGCTTTTACCACACCATCATAATTTACTTCCTCATCACTGGCCCAGACACACAGAGCCAAACAACAAAGCACCAATTATCTCTGAAATCATTAGCTAAATTAAATTCTCTTCCCTTAAGTTTTTGCCTCAGAAATCTTAAAACAGTGGTGAATAGCTATTTAACATATTTATCATCCTTTCGTACCCTCACACATAACAAGATTTTATAGTTTCCATTTCAGAAAGGACAAGAGAATTATCAAAGAGAGTAAAAGCTTGGATGCTCCTACAACTTCCTACATCTTTCCCGTGTTTTCATTATTTTTGGTTTCTTAGTTAAGACATGAATGAACACTCACAATACACAGAAAGGTTAGGGGTGTGTTTTAAGGAGAGTCATTAAGAAAAAAGGCAATGGTCCACTGAAAACCTAATGGGCAGGAAACCTCTAGTGATGAAGGAAGTTGAAAAAAAAAAGACTGTGGAAGGGAGAAATAAATGCCCAAGAGCCAATACAGAAACAAAAGCATAAATCTCAGCTCTTAAATACTTAATAATAGAAACTGGAAAGAAAAACAGAGCCTCTTTCCATGCACACCCAACATCCAACCACCCAGAAGGCCAAGTCACTGCACCATGACCCTTTTCACCACAAAAGTGAGCAGAACTACCCATCACAACCAAGCTGAACCTGGGAGCTTGAAGATTACTAGAACTTTCCATTCCAAAAGGCTCTCACTCTTCCCAAATGCAGACATCTCATCCCTGATTGGGAGATAGAATGTCAAACTGTAAAAGAAACTCTTGCCTTTTAATGAACAACACACACACACACACACACACACACACACACACACACTTACATTTAATATATAAAGGGATTTATTATGGGGTAAAGACCTTTCACCAATTACTGAGTTTGCATTTAATTATTTTTTTTCTCTTTTTAGAAACAGAAGAGCAAACATAAAGGAGAGTTTCCTTTCATCATAAAACCCATCCTTAGACATTGGCTATTCAGAGAAAATGGAGATTTTTATAATGGAGTCAGTGTTTGGCTATTCCACTGTGCATTCTACTACAGAAGATGGCATAATCTAAATTGGAACCAACTGTTAAAATCCAGTCTCATGTTTCTTAAAGAAGACAGTATATCTCAACAATGGGTTTCTTCATGGATCCACTGTGTGCAGGCAGAGGGGCTCAAAGTTCCATTTTAAATGCCACCAGGACACTCTGTCCTTCCTTATTCACCCTTCCCCACCCAATGGAAAAGTTCACTCTCAGTTCACATGATGCTAAATTGTGCCTCTCTTGGGACAGCCAGGATGAGTGAAAGACATCAGAAAAAAAAAGAGCAAGTGGGAAACCAGGGGAGGTCACATGGTCAGCCTCGAGTAGTGCCACACAGGAAAGGAGGTAGGGAGGCTAATGGACACTGACTGAGGTTTCCATTGCCATTTACTCTTCCACAAAGCACCAGAAGATGAGATGTCTATGCTATTTCCAAGATGAAGAATCTAAAACTAAAATACTAAAATAAAGCCACTCATCTCACTATCATGCAAACAAAAGTCTAATTAAATACAGAAATTCTGTCGTATTCCCTGGCTCAGAAATTGTCTGATATGTACTTCCTTCTCTCTATATATTTATCTATTTACATTTCCTATCTATCTATCTATCAATCATCTATCTGCATATGTATCCATTGAAACTGTGTTACAATCTATTTATCTATCATCTATTTACCTATTATCCATCCATCTATTCTATTCTATTCTATTTGTACATGCATCAATAGCCCTATACTGGAAGTGTTGAACTGTGTTACATTCTATCATCTATCTATTCTATCTGCATACATATCTATAGCTCTATAATGGAAGTGGTGCTGCATTATGTTGTAACAAAGGAAATTTAGCTAGATCATACTCCATGGAAAATATTGACTTTTACTAATATCCCAAGAATGAAGGGAGCCATGATTCTCATCTTTGTACCCACTGATGAACCCACGAGGCTCTAAAGGATAATTTCAATCCTACAGTCACATGGATGGCCTGAACAAACCAAGAGGAACACAGACAAAAAGATATGAATGTGGAATATGAATTAGGGAGGAGAGGAAGGAGAGAGATAAGAGGTATGGATGGGATCAATCAGGATGTGTGATATACATGTATAAAATCATCAAAGAACAAACTTAATTAGTATAAAGTAAATAAGGAACATAAAGACTTCTAGAGCAACTGACAGATTCAATGTAACTTTCTGAAGGAGCTAGTTACCACATTAGTATCAGCCCTACCATAAAGTTGAAAAGGTTCATTCTCTTACCAAATGAAAATCAGCACCAATCTACCATTCTACATGGTGACATTTGACTCATTCTAAAAGTCTCCCACTCAAAGTCTACAAACACATTAATGGACAGTGCTGTGTGTGTGTGTGTGTGTGTGTGTGTGTGTGTGTGTGTGTGTGTGTGTATGTGTGTGCATACATATTTATCTGTATATTTTTATTATAGGACTATAATATAATTAAATCATTTCCTCCTTCCCTTTCCTCTCTTCAAAACTTCCCATATACCCATCCTTGCTCTCTTTCAAATTCATGGCCTCTTTTCTTCATTAATTGTTGTTTCACGCATATATGTATCTATATAGACCTATATATTCTTAAATACATAAATACAGCCTGTGCAGTCTACTCATATGCATGTTTACAGGGATGACCATTTGGTATTGCATAACCAATCAGTGTGCTCTTCTTTGGGGAAGACTATCTTAATAAATGTGTCCATTGTTGACTTTAGATATACAAGCTTCTCTGTTACAGTGCAGAACAGAGACAAGCCTATGATATGTTTAAGGAATAATCCGCCCATTTTAGGTGGAGCAGAATAAGTGAGTGGAATAGTCTGACTTAAGGCTGAAGAACAGACTGCACTGTGGCTTTGGAAGGGTGACAAGGTTAGATTTCAGCTTTCTTAGGCAGTGGGGATCTGTGTAAAAGACTGATTAGGAGGCCCTAAGTGACTACTCTGGATGATGGAGAACAGCATGGGATATTGAAAGTGGAGAGAACAGTTAAGCAGTTTACCTGGGCACCTGATGCATTCCTCCACAGAAGGGCAGGCTCACCACCACCACCACACCACCATCATCATTATTATTATTATTATTATTATTATTATTGATATCCTATGTCCAGGCTTGAAAAGTGCCACTTCTCTTTACCTTCAGCAGGAGATGTGGAACAAAAGGTGTTTCCATGTAGCATTCCGCCCCTTAATTATTTCTCCAAAAGGTTCTCAGCCTCTCTCTCTCAGCTTATCAGTTCCCAGGAAAGCAAGCCCCACCCAGCCAGGGATAGGGGCTCTAACAGCAACCCCTAGTGCCTCCTTCCCACCTACAGGATGTCTTTAGCAATGTGTCCCCCAAGCCTCTCTCCCAACCCTGCTTTCTTTCCTCCACAAATGGACAGTCTTACCAAGAGTGACAGACATTGATACCTACATGGAAAGTAATTTATAAAGTATACAAGAAAAGACCTCTCATTTCCTTCCACTTCCTGTCTTCCTTAAGACCCAGAATTCAGGAGAGAGGGGTGGGAGGTAGGGGTGGGGGGTTTTACTTCTCCCTACAAAGAAATGTTTTGGTTCCCAGGCTAATCCCATCCTTAACAATGAAAACAGAGCCTAGCCACCTGGCTTGCCCAGGAAGTTGAGGGATACATGGATCTCACAAATTGAAAAAGAAAACAAAACTAAAAACAGAACAAAAACCAGTCTTTGGGGATGGAAAGCATTCCTTTGTTCAAGCTTGCACTGAGTTGTAATATAAAAGTCATTAACTGAACAGGTTGACTTTATACTCATAGAGTCCTTAAATCCACTGTAAAAATTACATATTGAACTGTGGTTATAATTTGATGTTTTTCCTTATCTTTTTTGAAAATTTTAGTATAGAAATAAAAATTTATCTAAAATACTACCTCTGGAATCTGACCTGTGAACATGTTATATGAAATGTACATACAATATGAACATACACAATGCACATAAATACACATACAATCACACACATCTTTAAACATATTTTTCTTAAAACAAAATTTTAAAAGCACAAAGAAGTAAAAGGACGTGAACAGTTTAAACTCTTTTGATATGTATTTTCATTCTTATTAGCAGTACAGAAAAGGTAACTGACTTCCTAAAAAAGAGAAAATGGGGCTTGATGAGGCACGATGGCTCAGTGGGTAAGAGTGCTTGCTGTTCACCCTGACAGCCCCAGTCTCTCTCTCTCTCTCTCTCTCTCTCTCTCTCTCTCTCTCTCTCTCTCACACACACACACACACACACACACACACACACACACACACACACACACATCCATATAGGCCTATAGAGAACCATAGGATTCTTTCTACTTTATAAATGAGAAAACCTATACTCTTATTTTGTATTTCTGCATTTTTTAAAGAAATGACATTGGATATGATTTACTTCATAACCACGACTGAGAGAATAATAAGTACTACACCCAAACTTTGTGACTCACCCATGAGGCCCAGAACTAGGGGACAGCCATTATTATAATTTGGTGACCCTTGGCCTGCCACAGAGTCTCCTCTCCTATCCTTGTAGTTGAGGTATAGAAATCCTTTAATGAGGCAGATGTGTCTTAAGCTCCTGGAGGATTAGGGAATGCTAATTACACACAACCTCTGATTGCAGCAACTTCAAACATTTTACACATAGCGAGATACACATTTTGTTAAGTCTATCCAGATTTCAAAAAAGACATTTGGAAAATATTACTTGGAGGAAAAAAAAATGTTAACACACAAGGCAAACTCAAGATCCTATTCTTTCAAACTGGGTAAAATAAAGATGTGGCTTTCTTTCTTTCTCTTTGAAAGCTGTTGTCAGGGATGTTACACACAGGAGGAACCTTCACTGAGCCATTCCTTATCACAGATGCACTAGGTAACAACCTGCCCCAGGACCATGGGTACCAGAAAAACCAGCTATGCTTACATTGTATTAACTGCAGGGAAAGATATCACTATTTGACCCCTGTTACTGTATTATATTTATTTTCCCTTTCCTTCCTTTTCCTTGGTAATTAACTACGTGTGTGTGCGCGCGTGCGCGCGTGTGTGTGTATGTATATGTGTGTGCATTTCCCTGTGTAGATGCAATGAGGCTAGAAGATAGTGTGGCTCTCTCCTCCTCTACGAGTCTGTAGCCATTCCTTTGAGGTGATGTCTCTCCCTGAATTGGGGGTCCACTTTTTCTTGGCTAGGCTGGAAGTCAGCAGCTCCCATCGTAGTGAAATATCCACTCCACCTGCACCTGTTGCACTGACCATTCCCATTGGGGCATTCGAACAGGTGTGGACATGATGTGTGGGGTCTAGGTCTGGGGTCCCATTACCCCATTGATTCTCTTGATTCTGCCTGACTCAGAACTGGAGTTACAAACATGTGTCAGATGCTCAGATGCCTGACTTGGTCCATGGATGCTGGGATCTTAATGGTAGTTCTCATAATAGCAAAGTGCTCTAAACTGCTGAGCCATCCCAACCTCCTTTTGTCCTCTGAAATATATATATATATATAAAATTTGATACTGTCTTAAACTTTTGCTATATTAATTTAGTTTGTGTATTTGTATGTTATATACATACTTATGTATCTATGCATGTATTAAACTGTCCTGAACTCTTTTGTTATATGAGTTTAGGTATAAACACAGGCCAATCTATACTCTGAAAATATCTCTAAGAATATTTATATAATACTGCTATTTGGACATTAAAATTACCTACATAAATGACATCAGAATGTCTATATAAACACTGAAGAATCCACTTCTGTTTTAATAGGGTGACTAAGATCTGTCACCCACAGCCATGCTGCAGACATGCAGATTACCCTGTGACCCCAGCATGGCACTGTGGGGTTCCCTGCAGGGTCACAATTAAATCATGTTACATGTTTCCATGCCACTGTGATCAGGAAGTGAGTAGCAAGTATAGGACTTTGAACTATCCTTATAGTGAGTGAACCCTGGTCAGAGATGTGGCATTTCAAACACAAACAAGTAGAGGGTGAAAAGGAAGTACCCAAAAAGATATGAGTCCAAAGATAGGAACTCAGAGAAGGAACATCTTAGGAGCCATAAGAAGGGGAAATATGCTAAGATATGCATTCTTTAAGGAAAGACTTGTAGTCTTTGTGTAGAACATAAAGCAACAGCAACAAAAACCAAACATGGGTTTAAATATGTTAAATCTCATGCTTGCAATGTAAGACAATTCTTCTTGAAATGACATGGTTGGAAAGTTACTTTTCTTCCACAGTATTCAAACACACTGAACATCAGAGGAAACATCAGAGGTGACCTCCCACCCTGCCTACTCTGCTGGCCCACAGATGTGAGTAGACCTGTAACATGATGATGATGATGGCGGCAATGACGATAATGATGCTTAGTTTAGTTTGTTTTTCCTTTTGGTTTTTGGAGTCTGGACCTGTAATCTCCCACATGCTTATAATTTTCTTCCCACAAATAGAACATGGCACTGTCTACAGGCTGTCACTCCCTTGATTAGGCTCTGTTAAATGGCAAGGATGAAGGCATTTTGCAGATGTCATTAAATTCACATTAAGATGATCAATGGGGAGAATAATCCTGGGTCACTGGACCTAATTAGTGAGTATATTGAAAGACAGGTAAAGGTCAGAAACTGGAAGCATCAGAGATGGACCCTGTTGCTGACATTTAAGACAAAGCTGCCATGACTGTACAGACACAAGGAAATTAATTCTGCTAGCATGCTAAGCAAACTGGAAAACAGCTTCCTGTTGGTCTCCATAAGAGAATGTAGCTTAGCCAGTGTGTGGAGTTAGGCTACCAGATCCTGAGAACTAAATCTGGCTAGACAAGTCTTTTTTTTTTTTTTTTCATTTATTTCACAAACCGCCCACAGTTTCCCCTCCCTCCTCCCTTTCTATTCCCTCCCCCACCTCACTCTCCCACCCCACCCCCCATCCACTCCTCAGAAAAGAGCAGGCTGGGAGTCTGCAAAGCATGGCACATTAAGTGGAGGCAGGACCAAGCTTCTCCCTCTGCCTCAAAGCTGGGCCAGGCAACCCAGCAGGGAGAATGGGTTCCCAGAATGACTTCAAGTTCAAGTGTCAGGAACAGGTCCTGATCCCACTGCTAGGAGCCCCACAAACAGACTAAGATACACAACTGTCACATACATGCAGAGGGTTTCATGCAGGCTCCCTGGCTACCGGTCCAGAGTCAGTGGGCTCTGGTCACCAGCTAGACAAATCTTAACTTCTAACCTATAGAAAGCAATAATAGATGGCTATTTTGAAAACCCATAAATTTTTTGTTAAACATCATAGAAAGCCAATGCAACATCTAAAAAGAATGAGGATCAATTTGCACAATAATAGTCATGGCTGCCTGCATTCCCCAGGTGCTACACTAAAGAACCAGGGCCACAGCAGAGAATATCAATGCTTGCTCATCTAAAGATACCTGCCTCAATAAACCAGACAATGGTGAACCTGGCCAGTGTTTTAGTCAGTCACATTTTTAGGTTGTGAGTGACTCAGCATAGTAACTATCTAAAGTCAATTCCAGTAACTCAAGTCAAGGCCTCCAACCGCAATTGATCCAAAGACTGGCTCTCCCTATTGGCTTTGCTATTTGGTTATGAAAATCACCAACAGGCACATGACCAGGACCAGAAACTTCCTAACAGATCTGAGTGGAAAAGGCACTGTTCCATTCGCATTTTTAATGCAGAGACCAAAGCACAGTCTACGGCCAAGCTATTTAGCTGAGCCCCTGCTCCATAATAGCATGTTCTCTGTGCTCTGCACAAAATTACACTCTGATGATGTCTTTCCATTTGGCTGTGCCCAAAAAGTGGTCAGGAAGCAACAGTATTCGCGTGGGTGACGGATGAGGCATGAGACCATTTAGAGGAAAGGAGACACGGGGAATGGCTATCCGTTTTTCAGAATCGTTTTTTGTCTGCCTATTGGAGACCGAGTGTACATATTCTCCTTTTATACTTTTCTGAACTATGAATGTAACACTGTTGATATGCAGTCCAATTAGGTTCTGCAAAAATTTTGTTTCAAATAGAAAACACCTGCATTTTCTTCCAATTGCCTTAATTCTTAAACACCAATTAAAATCACAGTAACACTTGAAGGTACCAGACAAAGCAGAATAGCAAATTTTATAGCTTAGAAAAATTAAATAATAAATGTCTGTTTTTGTTTTTTTGTTTTTTTCTTCTTCCTGAAATAACGAAGCCAGTAACACATCCAGGTAAAAAGCAATGCACACAAGCAGACAACGGCTGAGTTAGGGTTTGTGGTCTGGTAAGTATTAAGTTATTTTTAGCAATTCACACCATTTCTTGGAGATTTGAGGATTTTTATTTGTTTGCTTGGTGTGTGTGTGTGTTACTTAATGTACATGCACATGTGCCATATATGTGCATTGTCCATAGATGCCAGAGGAGGGCATCAGTTTCCTTGGAACATGAGTTACAAATGGTTTAAGCCACCATATGAGTGCTGGGAACTGAACCAGGTTCTTCTGCAAGAGCAGCAAGTGTTCTTAACCACTAAGCCACCTCTCCAGGGAGCCTTAGTTGTATCATCTCCAAAATAACAATTTCTCAAGAATTATAAGAAATGGTGGCAGTTGACATCTGCACTCAGAGATGCTAGCATGAGGTGATCTCGGTTTCAGCATTAGATAGCAACATTGATGGCATCATGCCTTGGCCAGTAAGATGGCAGCTGAGATCCACAAGGGGAATCTGAATGAGATTGAAATGGAAACTCAATGTGGAAGAGGGAATGAAGATGGCAGTGTCCTGCTTGAGTCCTGGTTTTAAGACAGTGTGTGTATTCCCCAACAGGAAAGCTCAGAGAATAGAAAAGAGATTTAGAATAACATTCTTTAAGTTGGGCAGTTATGTTTCATTTTATAAAAATAGCTACCACTTGATTAGGACCTATATGCTTACAAACTGATTTAATCTTTTAAATGAGACTGGGAAGAATTGGACAGGGGAACAAAAGGGCCCTGAAAAGTGATTGAGCAGTAAGAACACTAAACTGACAAGGGCTGGGAACATCATCTAGGGATTAAATCTGCCTGGGAAGACAGTTCAGCAGAGACTCCTCCAAATGAAGCTGCGCATCTGTTCCCAGAGTCTCCAGAAGCTCTGATAGTGCCATGGTCCAGCCCAGGGAGACACACCTCACGTTGCTGTAGAAACACGACTGGTCTGTCCTCCAGGCTGAGCTTTTTCACAGTGTGATGGCCATTTACCATAGCAAGGGAAAAGATGGGGCTCCAGGTTCCATTGGAGAAATTCAGGCATTGGATGAAAGCATTGAGCTATGTGTGAGATGCTGGGGATATCAGCTGCCCTACAGCTCATTTTACAAACAAAGAAACTGAATACCATGCCCAAGTTGACTCCCTTGGAATGCAGTACTGTGAGGATCAGGGCCCAGGAAGTAACAGTTAACACCATGCTATACTGCTCTCAGTTCTTAGGCTTCCAGGTTTTGGAAGAAGTAAATTTAGACTTTATATGGTACAAAGTATTTCCAAGTGATGCACATATTTAAAACATGACCAGATGTATCCCTGTTTCTATTTATTCATAGTTTCTAAATTATTGCTGTGTCAACCCTTCTTTAAGGAGGTTGTTTGCTAATGTTTATTCTCATGAGTGATAGTAGTTACGAAATAAGAATGTTAAGAAAAAAAAATAGCCACTTGATTTGGACATAAGAGCGGCAAGACAGCTTGTTCCTGAATGGACATGATATATAGAATCATTTAAGAACAGGTAGCAGAACTCATAATTTCACAGGAAGCTAATACTTAACATTCCATATTTATCTCAATTCTATTTGTACTACCAAAAAGAAAAGAGGGCAAATTTAAATACCCAGTAAATGTACTCTATCATATTTATATATTAAAATGTAGGGAAAGGAAACATGTTTTCACAGATTTCTTAATGACATATGAAATGAAACTTTAAAAAGTCATTCTATAAATTACATATATTACATGACTTCAGTTGTATTAATTAGCATTCAGAAATCTGAACAGTATATATGTTTTAATATTTGAATTTTCTATAAGAAATAAAATTCTAAGTTATTTGAATAAGTTTATTGGTTTTCTTTTATTTTCAAATCATTATGTACTGTAATTTTAAAAATAATTGTTATTGAAACAGGATTCAGTAGTAAAGGGGTAAAAATGATCAGTAGATTACCTTAGTCCCCAAGCTCTGCCTGTGCTCTCACAGCCAAGTTAATAGGTCCTTTACATACAGTTTCACCACTAACAGAGAGCTGTCCTAGATCCCCTCCCAGCTTCATCCATACCTCTTCTATGGTAGTTTCAGCAACGCGTGCCTTCCATGCTAATACCTGTTTATTCATAGCACCCTTCCCACACCTCTGCAGGCTTTAGCATAGCAGGGTTCCACCTGCCTCATAAATATATCTGTGCACTTTTCTACCACTCCCTTGTATTATCTATTCAGATTTTTAGAGGATCAAGAAACACTTCAGCCTCTACTTTACCCACAGGAAGAAATCATATCCCTTGAATTGAACGGTGTGTACACAGTTGCAGTGTTCTTGACGGAAGAGAGGAAATAGAACCAGATCCAGGAGATGGCATTCCAAAACCTATTAGTCATTCTTTCCTAGATCTAGGATTGTGGTGGTCAAATGAGAAGCCCCACCCCCATAAGCTCAGGTCTTTGAACCCTTGGTCCCAAATTGGTAGCCCTGTTTGGGAAGGTGCTTCAGTCTTGCTGGAGGAAGTATATCATAGGGGCTTTAAGAGTTCACAGCCTTGAACTACTTCCAGCTCACTCTTTGCTTTGTGCTGAGGTTGAAGAAATGTTCTGTCAGCTCTTATTCCTCTCCATGCCTGCCACTTGTTGCTATGCCTCCCTGCTGTGATGAACTCTTACTCCTCAGTCACAGTAAGCCAAAACAAACTCTTACATAAGCTATCTTGGCTATGGTATTTTATCACAGCAACAGAAAAATAACTAATAGAGAGATATACATATGTGTAGGTATATGTATATCTTCAACTATCTGAAGTTTGACATATATATATGTATTATATGCAATTATACACACACATATATGTATATATATGCATACATATTATAATATACATATGCATATGGATCATATACATACACATTCCAGGAAGACATACATACACACACACACACACACACACACATCCCTATATATATATAATTGCTATTATACAGACAAATCAAGTCTGGCTTTCAAAAAGGATACAAATACCATAATCCTTACAGTCCCCACTACCAAACTATTAAGATTCTACATGAGTTGGTAAAATGGTTGGTAAAAGATAACATTGTAACAGATAAATGGAAAACTAAAACTAATAGGTTGAATCCACATGCAAAGCCACTCCTTTCAGGAAGACCATTCTGGGAAAACAGTTTCAGCCAACAACAGCAGGACAGAGATGGTACCTTCATGTCTGTGAGATGGAGCGAAAACAGGAGAGGGTCATGTTCAGTATGTGCCATGTACTTTGCTAAGCATTTGAACGTATCTTATTGCATTTCCCCATTTGCAGGAAAGTGCTGTGGTGGACTTGGTATTTGAACACTTGGTCCAAATCAAGTTCACAGCTGTTTGGGAAGGCTATAGAGCCATTGGGAGGTAGAGCCTTGCCAGAGGAAGGATGGCCCTGGGGATGGGCTTGTCTCCACTTTCTGTCCCTTCTTCCTTCCCACTGTACCCCTCTCTCTGCATCATGAATGCAATGGGATCCTCTATCTTCTTGCTAACAGGCCTTCCCTGTGTAGCGCCATCTCTTCTCTGCTGAGATGGACTTTATCCCTCTGTAATTATAAACCAAAACAAACCTTCCCTTCCTAAGTTGCTTTTTGTGAAGGTATTTTGTCTAACAGCTAAATAAATAAATAAATAACCAATACTGTATTCTCTGTTTAGAAGGGTAGCAGAAAATCCAGAAAGATCAGATCCATTCCCTGACATGGGTTTAATATATCAATATAATTGGGACTTTAAACACAAGTATGTTAGGAGTAGTTTTTTCTCCTCCGGTCTGGTCCCACTACCATGCCAGCTCCAAATAACACACAGAGACTCTGTATTAGATATAATTGTTGACCAGTTACTAGTTTCTTATTGGCTAGCTCTGTCTTAATTATTAACCCATTTCTATTAATCTAAGTACTTCCACATGGTCTTATCTTACCAGAGAGAGGGGCTGGCATTTTTCTTTCTCAGTCCACCATCTTGGATCTCCTCCCTACTCCTTCCTCTCTCCTCCTAGTCTGCCTATCTTCCTTTCCTATTGGCCAACAGTGTTTTTATTCATTAACCAATAAGAGAAACATATTTCCAGAATGACATCTCCCATCATCTCCTCTTTTCTGTCTAAAATAAAAAGAAGGGTTTTAACCTTAGCATAACAAAATATATAACACAACAGTTATCAAATAAGAAATATAGTTAACAATATTTAGTTCATTAACATTTAGCCCGGCTAGCTCAGTTGGTAGAGCATAAGACTCTTAATCTCAGAGTCGTGGGTTTGTGTCCCATGTTGGGCACCATTATGTTAGCAGTAAGGTTTTTCCTGCCAACCGGTCTGGTCCCACCACCACGCCAGCCCAAAATAACATCCAGAGTCTCTATATTTGATACAATGCTGTTGGCCAGTTACTAGTTTCTTATTGGCTAGCTCTGTCTTAATTATTAACCCATTTCTTTAATCTAAGTACCTCCAAGTGGTCTCATCTTACCAGAGAGAGGGGCTGTCATTCTTCTCTCTATCCTCCATCTTGGATCTCCTCCCTACTACTTCCTCTCTCCTCCTAGTCCTGCCTATCTTGCTTTCCTATTGGCCAACAGTACTTTATTCAGCCAGAAACATATTTACAAAATGGCATCTCCCATCACAAGTACATGTGGGTCCAAATCTCAAACTCTACACTATGCTGACCCAAGAAAAGGAAAAGTAATGGTCCATTGCTTACTTAATAAAGTCAATGTAACCTTCAATAAAAGTTCCCATGCAGACACATGCAACTGTTATTGGATTGATACAAAAACAAGCATTGTGTTCCATCTTTTCTCCTGAGGGAAATAAAGAGCCTCAGCAGGTCTCTCATGCCCTTGTGAAATATGCTTGGAGAGTCTAGAGTCTGTGATTTCTGAAGGTATCACTGTAACTTTGTGCATTTTTCAGTCATCAAGCTGCATGTGACACATATTCCTAGGACGTTGTAACTGGAGTGGTCATTTCAAATACTTTGAGAACAACCAATTTCATTGATAGGAAGTTCTTCAGGACTCAAGAATTTTATCTTTGTAGCTTTGAACTTAATCTAGAAGGTCTTCATTCCTTTCCCTTTCTCCCCTCATCCTCTCTCACATAAAGCAGGAATGCAAACAGATTTGCCTGTGACTATCACAAATTCTTAACATTTAAATGGAACCAAAATGATATTTTTTCCATTGTGGAAAATGTGAAAATGTGAATTTAAAGATGAACAAAACAAGTTAAATACCAGGTTATTTAAACCAAAGCTGGAGACTGGTAGCACTGTCAGGCTTGTGTTACTGACGTATTCACGTCTGGATGCCAACACAAAGATTACTACAGTAGGTCTGGGCAGAGACCCAATACTATTTAATGAGCATCCCAGGTGACTCACACAGGTGGTCCTTAGACCACACTTGACAAAATATTAATGTAGTGCAGGCCGTCTTGGAGTGGATAGGAAGTTGTCACAAAGGTTAAGTGGACAACCCAGTATCACCCCAGCCAGCAAGCAGCTAACCTGCACTAGACCACTTAGAGCCTTTCCCTCTGTGGCATGTTTCTCTTGTAGCATGCCAAACATTTTTAACATTTTGGATCACAGCCCTATAAGTTGTAAGCTATATATAAGCAGCTGGAAAAGCATCCACACTTGACACATGGACAGTACTTTGTATAAAAAGGTCTTCTTTGACCATCACATATGATGTTTAAGAAAGTATTTCCTATGTTTGGCAGATAAAGGGACAGAATTTTAAAGAGATTAATATTCTTGCTCAAAATTGGACTCCATAGTTTTGAGGGATGTTTGTTTGTTTTAAATGATGACACAAAGTTGGATGGGTAAGGAAGGACCTGGGAGGAATGGGGAGTGGTAGGTGATTGTAATAAAAACACATTGCAGAAAATTCTCAAAGAACTAAAATAAAAGGGGGAGGAATTCTTGCTCAGAACCTTACTCATGTGTGGCATAATAGGACTCAATGAGTTCTGTAATTAGTGAGCACTTAATGCCATCATCATCAACATGTTTTTATAGAAACTCTGTTAAGACTAAAGACTCTGACTCAACAAAAGTTAAAATTGTTCAGGGCTCAGGGGTGGGGGGGGGAATAAAAGTAAAACTGAAATCAGCCAAATGTTATACAATGTAATATGATATATATTGAAAAACTAAGTAAAAATAAAAATTCATAGAAGTAAATGGTCAAAATTTATATTTAAAATTAATATAATTTTAAAAGTTAAGCCTTTGTGTAACTTATTTGAAAAGATTTAACACTGAAAAATTTTCAGATAAATCAGAAAGTGAAGCAAGCTGAAAATATTCTAAGTATGTTTATGGACACATAAACTGAAAAGATGGAAGTCAACTAACAGTACACATCCTCAACAAAATTTAATTACACATGGGTTAGCATTCAAATACCCACAGTTACGAAGATAGGAAAAAACTTGTAATCAGAATCTAATTAAAACAACAGATCAGATTATTGCCCAATACAATTAGACACACAGAAACAGAACTACATGCATGACCACAAGAATAGTTATGAGTCAGGGACTGACTAGGGATAGCACAGTCACTCTATGACCGTGCCGAGCAGTTACACATGTGGAAACACATTTTCTGCTCCAATTTCCAACTTTAGTACGTACGTATTGTGTCATGCACAGATGCATCGCTTCAGAAGTGGGAAGATCCAGGTTAAACTAAACAAAGCACTAGAAAATTCTAGTGCAGAACTTCACCCGTCTTACTGCTGTACCACATTGTCACAATAGTCTATTGCACTGCTGCCGTGTTGTCTCTGCTGCATCTGCTCCCACTTTAAATGACCATCCTCAGGTATGGGGGCTTTTGAATACTGTGGGATACCTGCATCAAGACTTAGAGAGTGCTACAATGGAAACCTCTCCCTTTTGCTAAATGAGATAAAGATATGGCTTTATCTCCATAAGTTTTGTTTCACTATTTAATCACTACACACACACACACACACACACACACAGAGAGAGAGAGAGAGAGAGAGAGAGAGAGAGAGAGAGACATACACCACACACACTGCAGGATGTCTATGCTTCTCCAGTTTTGTTCAGAAACCCATTGACTGCCCTGTGGTTCATAGCATAGCTCTTCCTTTGGAACAGCATATGAAAGGGTCATGCTGCACACCATGGGGTCAGCAATGTCAGCGGGCCAAATCACGTCAGTACAGAACGGTGACTCACTGGCTACATACAGCACAACATTTTGTTCCTGGGTCTCATTCGTGGGTCCTTTAAGGTTAGGCTCCTTTACACCTAATTTCACTTTTCTAAGGAGGAAAAAAAAAACCAACAAACTCCAGTAAATGAATTCACACTCGCCACACAGAGAACTCTCTGAAGCACAGAAATGCCCATTTAGAATGAACTCATGGAAACCCTACTTAAAATGCAGTGCTCTTTGTGTCAACAGAAGTCTACTTAGGCAGGATAAATAGGTGAAGCCATGAGTTTCCAGTTTCCTGATGCCAAATTAAATCCCACTTCTTCAAAAAAGACCCTGTTATTGCTGTGTCACCCTGTGAGAACTTCTTATTTGCTTTGGACCATCATGACATGTCCTCTGTTGATGAAGGAGACCTGCCAGGATTTAAGCAAAGCTGTGACCACATTCAGTCTAGACTCTATCATCTTCGAGCAAATACAGGAATGAAAAGTTTCTCAGAGGTTCCGACTGTAGCTTAGACCACAAAGAAAATATACCAAAGCTATAATAACACAAGAAAACAAAACTTTTTCTAGCCTGGCATGGCAGACCCTATGTAGGATCCTGACATAAGGAAGGCTGAAACAGGGCTGTCATGAGTTCAAGGCCAGCCTAGACTACACAGTGAATTCTAAGACACCATTGAATGGTATAACACCCTGTCTCAAAAAAGTAAAAAATAAGTTTTTGCTATATGACAAGATAAATGTAATTAAAATGCTTCTTTTGAAATAGTAGAACAAAGAATACAAAAAATGGAAGAAAATAATTTCATTTTAAAACAGAGTTGTGCACCGCCATTTGTTCACAAACGGGTGCATGTATAATTTCTGAGAAACAACCATACAGTTCTTTAAGTAGAAAGGAGCCTTTATGTATATCCACACAACTGTGCTGTGGAATAATCCTCTTGTACACTGTAAAAATTTGTCACTGGAACTGGTTTAATAAAATGCTGATTCTCCAGTAGGCAGGCAGGATGACCAAACTAAGGATGATGGGAAGATGAAGGGCAGAGTGGAGACTCCAGCAGCCACAGGAGAAACAAGATGTGAGGTAACATGCCATGAGCCTTGTGGTAAAATATAACTAATAGAAATGGGTTAATTTAAATGTAAGAGCTAGTTAATAATAATCCTGAGCAATTGGTCAAGTATTTATAAGTAATATAGGCCTTTGTGTGGTAACTGGGGAAGTAGCTGCTGGGTATTTGGGACATGTGGCTCTGAGACAGGGAACCTCTAATGAGAAATAGTAAGTGTATTAGTTACTGTTACTGTAATGAAACACCATGAAGAAAAGCAACTTATGAAGGAAAGGGTTTATTTTGTCTATGGTTCCAAAGGAAGAGTCCATAACAAAAGTTGGAGAAAGGAGCCTAGAGCTCACATCCTCAACACAGGCTCAAAGCAGAGTTCAAACATGATGTAGACTGAAGCTATGAAATCTGAAAGTCTGCCCCTAGTGACAAGATTGCACCATTTCACCAAATACCACACCAACTAGGGGCCAAGTGTTCAATACCTGAGCCTCTAGGGTACATTTCGCATTGAAACCACCACAATAAGTTAAGCCCTTTCTTGGCTTAAATCTATTGTCAGGATTGAATGGACACACAAAGAAGAAAATGTACTCAACAGAAAAGGTTATCATCTAAAATGTGTTATTTCCTATGCATGTCAAGATTGCTACATAAATACCCAATTAAGTTCCATTCAATTTGATGTTCAATTGAATTTGTACAGATGAATAATAAATGTTGCCTTTTACCATAACCATGTACCAACAGCAGACTTTCCAGAGTATATCCCCATCATTGAATCAAATGTTTGCACTAGTATATCACATGCAATAATTTTGTTTATTAAATCTGATAACCCATGCATATGGGCATGTGTGCATATGTGAATACATGTGTTATGTATCCCAGGTTCATGCATATTTAGTCCATCTGTATCATAAAATCAGAAATAATGTTTAGTGTTCCAAAGATCTGGAATAAACCTCTGAGAATAGGACTGCACATCTCTAGGTAACAGGTGTCCTGAAATTCTCTTGCTACTGAAATCCACAGGCCCACATAGCCATAACAGCCTGTAAGGTGACACAGTAAACTATGTTCCCATCATACTTCAGATGTAGGTGTCAAGTTTTCATAGTAAAGACCTTCCAAGTCATTATACAGGTCACTATAAAGCCCTTCCTATTTTCCATAGAATATTAACTTGCTCATGTATCCCAGTTCCAGTGGATCCAGTGCCCTCTTGTTTCCATGAGCACGAGGCCTGAGCATGGTATACACACATACATACAGGCAAACACACATATACATGACATTAAAATTTAAAAATCATGGAAAAAGAAAGCTATTTCATTTCTTCTAGACTAGTAACCACTCAAAATCTGCCTATTTCATAACTATTTGACAATACTAACCTACTTAGAGTCTAGTATATATTACATACAGAGAGACACTATATTTGTGCAAAATATGATGATATCAAGATGCTTAGTATCTATGATACAGAGAGAATATTTTACAACAGTGTAACATAGAGGTAACATGAGAATAAAAAATATTTTTGACCATTATGGAAAATTCAACTTATATCTCCAAGAATTTATATGGAGATTTTTAGCCCTAATAAAGATTATTGTCATATGCAAATGACAAAGGCAGCATATTTTCGGGGAAATGACTGCATTTTTTTTAAAAACTCAGTATGCAAAGAATACCTAACAGAAGTAACTCCTTCACTTACATGCACTTGGTCAGCCTGTAAACCTCATATAAGATGTAATTCCAACTTCATTTATACCTTGAAGCCTTTCCAGACACTGCCCAGGTACAGTGTGACATTCCTATAGTCCTTGTACATGTTATCACATTGTACCGTTTTATTTGCTATGTTATTATTGAAATTACTGAAATGGGAGTCCGTGTGGATAGGTCCCATTTTCACCAAGCTTTGCATGCCTGCTTCTCAACAGAGAACCTACCAGACCTTCAGTTCACATGTACCAATAATGTATTATTAACACTTTCAAACTGGACCTGAGCCTAACAAATATCCTTGGCAGTCAGGCTATGAAACTGCTTTACTAGAACCACCTTCTAATGAATGTCCCTTGAGAAGACAATGGAATCACACTGAGTCTCAGGCTACACAAATAGATACATTTCTCTTGTAAGGAAACAATCTATGCAAATCCCAGGGGTAGGTTTGATTTTATCATCCAACAGTTATGTAGGGTTTCAAGACATAAGACCTCATTTACATGCTACCATCATGAAATGTCCAAGGCCCTTCTCAACAGAGATTACCAAGTAGCACTGGGGAGTAGAAGAGTTTAATCCTAGTGCATAGTGACAGAAGGCACACTACAGGTCACACAGGTGGTCACACTATGATGTTGGGAGCAACTGAGGACAACACAAGGTCTCATGATCCCATCTGCAGTGCTCTGAATGAGAAATACACCCCAGTGTCTTGGGCATTTGAACACTTGATCCCCAATTGGAGGGACTGTTTGGGGAGCATTAGGTGCTTTAGGAGATTTAGGTTTAGCCTTCTGGAAGGAGCACATCACTGAGGGTGGGCTCTGATTAAAAAAAAAGAAAGAAAGAAAAGAAAACAAAAGCCCTGCCTGTTGGGAGTCCCTGGCAGTGGAACCAGGACTCAGCCCTGATGCATCAACTGGCTTTTGGAGCCCATTCCCTATGGTGGGATAGCTTGCTCAGCCAACTTGGTATGCCAGACTTTGTTGATTCCCCAAGGGAGGCCTAACCCTCCCTGAGAAGTGGATGGGGGGAGGGGGCAGGAAAAGGGGAGGGAGAGAGAACTGGGATGCCAGCTCTCAGCTTCCTGCTTCTGCTCCACCATGGACACCACATGCTGCTGTGCCACTAATCTGCCACCCCACGAGAACGTGTACTCCTCTGCAACCATAAGCTAAATTAAACTCCTTCTCCTTGAGTTGTCCTTGGCCATGGTGCTTTATCCAGCACCAGAAACATAAGTAATATACTGTCTGTCTGACAGTTTTCCCATGTACTCCAGACACAAGCTTTTACTGCTCTTCAAAGGGAAAGAGATTTAAAGAGTTAAATGAATATTTGATGCAGAAAGCAAGTTTATTCAAATATTATTAGTATAAAACATTCCTGCCTACTTCAAATATATATATATATATATATATATATATATATATATTTATATATAAGCACCAGAAGATAGCTTGATTGGTTAATATGTGTATTGTAACTCAACTTGTCCAATTTTTAAAATCATATTACAAAATTAACTTTATAAAAAATAAAGAATTATTATTTTTTTTTCCTTTGAAGTCACCCCCACCCAAAAAAAAAAAAGGAAAGAGAAAGGAGCTAGCTCTGTGTGACTTTGGACTGCCAGCTGCACCTTAATTATTGCAGATCCACCCACAAAAGACAACAGCTTTCAAATGGACACTGGCCAAGTGGTCTCTTTCACTCCTAGACATTTCTTAATAGCCAACCATATTTAAATTCACCTGCGGAGATTGAAGCAGATCAAAACTGCCATTTCCTTTGCATGGTAAAGGCAAAGACGTTCACAGTGAAATGTACAACCTACTCTCAGAGCCAGCTGCTGAAACACAATGGTACTTTTATACTGTGTCAGAGAAATGAAACACTACCATTGTGTGCAATAGCCGGTTTGGTGCATGGGTGGTTCTGGACATGAGCGTGTCTGAAAAAAAGATGGAGGGACAGTTGCTAAGACTTACGAATCCGGATTGCCTCTCTTTCCTATAGTACGTGTTCTCTGGGAGAGGCTGAACAGTGTGCTTTACATAAAGATATCAGTTCATCTAACACTAACTTTGAAACAGAGGTTAAGGGAAGTTAAAGTCATTTATTCTTGGGTCCTGGGAGCTTGTGGTGAGAAGCCAAGATTCAAACTGCCCCATCTCACTTAAAATCTAAGTTTACAACCCCTGGCAACAGTGATTCCCACCTTGGTCAAAATCACCAAAGTAGAGGAATATGAGTATCTTTTATTCCATGTAAGGACAAGAACGAATGACCTTAGCATTAAGTGTCTCAGCTTCAGAAGCCTGAGTCACTCCTACAGACCTAAAATAAAAGAGAGCTCCATGTAGGAGCGACTGTCCACACCTCAAAAGGAGCTCTGTTGGGTGATGTGGTCTGGGGGTTTTGTTTCTGTTTGAATGTTTCTTTGGGATAAAAATATTTGAAGGGAGATGGGCAACAAGGAGTACACAGAGCTCCATAGGAAAGGTGTTTTCTCTGGGGCTTGGGGCTCCGGGCAGGGACAGCTCTGCGTGTGCAGAGTGTCTCCTGGCCACCACTCACAGGGTCAAGCCAACCCAGGAACTGGGCAAACAATCAAGGTTCTCATGAATGTACCCTCAGGTTCTTCTTCAAAGGGGCCTTCACAGGGATGCCACTGGGACCCGGGGACACTTGAGGTAGCTGTAATTCCCTTCCACAGTGCAGCATGTGTAAGTAGTTCGGTCACCCATGGCCAGGGAAGAAGAGACTCTGTGTTTGTTCCCTTCTCTGACCAGCAGGACCAACTGGGAAGCTCTCCTTCACTGCCACCGAAGTCTCCGTAAGAAAATAAAATGTCAAAACTGACTTCTCAGAGATGATTCTCAGTAAAGGGACCACAGCCTTTAATGGTCAACAGAGAATCTTAATATGAATCACTCCAGAAGGAGGCACTTAGTATAGAGAGAACAAACAATCTGTGCTTTTGTTCTGACACCCTTTCTATGTTTTCCACTAGAATAGAGCTTCAGATTGGTCATCTTATCCTTACAATCTTATTAATAAAATAAACAGAGCCTTTGAAAATAAAACTGGCCAACTTATCCTGTGGGCAAAGGTAGAAAGACATCAGTTAACACAGAGAGGATGTGATGTGCCCATCATCACCCACATAATCAACGCCAGAGTGAGGGCTTGAGGCAACCTAACTAGTGAATAAAAGTGAGGACACACACACCTGAATAAAACCACTAACTCCACACTGTTACTAAGAAAGTCAACACAATTGTGATATATGCCAGAGCTACAAAATATGCAAGCAATTCAGTTGGGGATGTCATATGTCAAAGCCTCAGGCCAGAGACTACCAGCTGGTTATAATGAAACCAAACTCAAAGAGGCCCTTCCCATGGGAGCTTGCTGCCTTCACAGCCACAATGTTTAGAGGCAGTCCCAGCTAGTCACGCACATGCATGCTGGTGCTCAGAAAGGAGGAAATGACAGAAAGTGTGGATGGGACTGGGGTGCAGTAACCATCAGTACACTATCAAAACACTGGGCCCTGGCTTGGGTTATGAGCCAACTCAGAAGGAAATGATTCAATGCGAGGGCTTCAGACTCTTCATTTGAAAGATGACAGAGGCACATGGAGTGGTTTTTAAGACCTTCTAAGCTCTGAAACAAGGACGACACTTATCTTTAAAAAATAATTCTTCCTATCATTTTCATGTAGTGAAACAAACTGGTGTGGACCTTCACACTTGAAAAGCAAAGAACAGGAACCCAGAAAGTATGCACATGAAAAAAGAACCATATACACCTCATCTCCTGAGGACGCGTGGGTTCATGTCTGTGGTACCAGCAGCCCTACCAGTCAGTGTTTGGTTTTGCTACTACAAGTATCTTTGTTCGCATCCCAGTTTGTGCACTGCCCTACCTATAAGATTTGATGCCCATTTTTACTTTAGCATTTCCTATCACTCACACTAAAGCCCAAACTCCATTCAGCATTCTATCCAGCATATCCACAACACGTAAATCATACTTGAGTGTTTCTTAGTTTCCCGAAGTCGATAACCATTGCTCGAACTATTCCCTGTCCCCCACCCCTGCCGCCACACTACAGTATGACAAACTCTTGGATCCCTGGTATCCATGTAAAAGACCCCGTGTGGTGTCACACATCTGTGGTCTCCATGCTAAAGAAGCTGATGAGGCAGAACTAGGAGAAACTTTGTGCTTGCTGGCCAGCAAGTCTAGGGAACCATAAGCTCTGAGCTCAGTGAGAAACCCTGTCTCAACACATAAGGTGAGAAAGCAACTGATGGAGACACATGCTGTCAAACCATGACCTGTGTGTGTCCATGTGCATTTGCAGAGAGAGAGAGAGAGAGACAGAGACAGAGAAAGACAGAGAGACACAGAGAGACAGAGACAGAGAGAGGCAGGACAGAAAGAGACTCTTCCGGGAGTCCTGTCCTCCCCTTCATTCAGGGTCCCTGCCCCATTCCTCCCAAAACAAGGAGCCAGCTCCTTCACAGCCCTTTCTTAGCTTCTTCTCCCACATAAACTCTGCAAAGGATTGCCCTGATTGGCCTGTTTATCCCTTAGCACATTATGAGCACTCATCAGATTCACTGAATTGAACTGAAAGAACTCAAGGTCAGAGCCCTGTGGTGGACGTGCAGGGAATCCATCCCTACAGATGAATTCTGTTTTGTCACTTGCAAAGTAGACTTTCCACAAATTCCTTGCCGTACACTAACCAAGGCGCTTCAATATAAAATGGGAGGAAAAAACGAAACCGTCTCTAATAGTTGGTCTAAACAACACTTAAGAGTGGTGGTGAGTGTTGACTCTGGCACAAAGTACATGGATAATAATGGGTCCTTACTGGTGACCGCTGGCCATTGAGATGAATCAAACCAGACCAAAAAAAGAAAAAAAAAAGTATCCTTTTTGGCAAGAGTGACGATGCCCTCTGTTTGTTCCACTTTATATGCTTCCCAGGGGTCAGATGTGAAAGCCTCCACACCTTCCCCGGGATTCTTTTCCTTTCTGAGTTCTGGCTCTCCTCTTTTCTGATTGTCCTCAGTAGAAGTTTTACCACAAATAAGAGAGCAGGAAAGGAAAGAACTGACACTCTAAGAGCCTGTGGTCAAATAAGGAAGAAGGCCGCCACCGCCTGAGTCACTGGGAGAACCAACTCAAGGAATTCTTGGTCAGATGTCAACAGATGGAATCCGTGAGCCGGGGAGGGGCTCTCTAGCTTCACACTGGGGCAAGGAACAGGGAGTCACCTACACCTTGAACAAAACATCCCCTCAGGGGGAAGCAGCAGGTTGATGGATGCTGTGAGACCAAACCATGGGAAATGGTGGACATGTGAATCCCAAGGTTCATTAGAAGGAAGAGAAAGAACACACCTTCAAGGCTTTCTTTGCCCCCTGGAAACAAGGCAAAGGTGGAGTTTGGCATTATCAAGGGAAAGTATTAGAATCAATACAAAAAGCCTCCTGGTCAGCAAACTCTCCTAGAAGACAGAATAGTTTTATTCTTGAGAATCAGCATGATGTAAAGGTATAAAAAAAAAAAATACACATATCATGGAACCCAAGGCATGAGTTGTATGGAATTCCAGCTCCTACACTTGCTACCTGTGTGATTTCAGGCAAGTTACTTAGAGTCCTTAGACTTCCCTTTTCACCACCCAGGGAAAAGATATCAAATTGATCATGGTACCCATGTTCTTCTATAGGGTTGCTATTTCCAAATCCAAACCTCCAAGATAGCCTGAGTGCTGGGTGAGCAAGTAATGCTGTTCACATTTGAAATAAATTTCTTATTAAGACCCTGTGCTCACTCAAAAGCAGTTATCTGCACACTCATGTTTCCCAACTAATGCTCCCACTGTAAAACTCTGAGATGTGCCTTCTCTAGGAACTCAGTTGTTGACCAAAAAATGCTTGTTTGAACATGAACACTGAGCAGGATTAAATGCCATGACCATTCTCATACAGCAAAATCAAAGACTTTTCCACACAAGTGATAAGTCATAGCCAGCCCAGAATAAATCAAAATAAAATTGATTTGTTAGTCATTGAACACCCACAGTAGCCAGTCATTTTCTCAGTTGTTCATAGTCTAACAAGAAGTCATGGACTACAAGCCAGTTGTGGTGAGGCATGCCTTTCATTTAAGCACTCAGGAGTGCTTTTCGCACTACTTTTCTCAAGAACTCTATTCCCTAAATTACAATCAAGTTCCCATCTTGGCTCAAATGTTTGTTTGTTTGTTTTGTTTTGATGCACCATTCCAAGTGCAACTTTCCATGTTCTAAAATTTCTTCCATTTTATGGCCACAGAATTATTATTATTATTTGTTCCAGAGAAAGGTAACTGCATTCAATCTTTGTGAAGGCTGATAGTTTAAACCTCAAATGACACTACTCCTGTTATACACACATTTGAAATTTGTGTGATGGGTGGTGGTAGTGTTGCTAACAGTGGAGGGAACACTACCCAGTGAGACACAAATGTTAATTTTACATGAGTCATTAAGTATAGTGCATGATGAGGATATGCTGAATCTTATTCAAAGGTCAAGATTAAAGCAAGAACTTGGTGGGTTCATAGTCCAAATGCCACAGTCATTTAGTGCTCCATGAACTAAGCAGTGACATTATAAAGGAAAAGACACACACACACACACACACACACACACCACAGTGTCCATCGACATTTAGATGGCCAGAAAACAAATGTCTGAGTCAATATGAAAGGAAAATGTCTCACACACAAATAGTATCCATGGGAAACTGAAATGTGTTTTCTTCAAATCAGATGAAGCTGTCTGGTGGCACAGAGATGCCCAAAGGCTGCTGTAATTAAACAAGGAAGAAGCCGCTCTTGTGCTCATTGACCTTTGGATGGATCAGACATCTCATGTCTGAGCTCATGGTATCCCTGGTAAGGATGTTGCCTGAATGTTCAGTTAGACCTGGATTCTAGCAGCTGTTCTCACAGGTCTTCAGGTCACACCATAGAGGATCATCATGGCATGCTTTCCCTGACCCCAAAAAACAGGGTGAAGGCTCTTTCAGTTTCGGAGATGTCACATAATCTTAGGTTATTTACCCCACTGTGCTTTCCAGAGAGCAGAGGATTACAGGACCGTTGCCATCAACTTCTGTTTGTCTGTGTGTTTGCATTGTTAGGGATCTAATATGAGGTCTTAAACCTGCTATAAAAAGTCTACCTCTCAACACCAAGTAAAACCCTCAGTACCAGCAATCGGTTATATCTAATTGAGTTGTTAGTCCCAGGGGCCCCCAGGAAACTCCCAGTGACCTAGGATATTGCCAAGACTATTGATTGCTCTCCACAAACTGATAGTAAGTCTCTACTGCTGAGGGCAATATCTACAAAAGTCACTCAATGGTGAGTAGTTTAGCTGTGCTTCCCTAGAGCCTTCATCCCTACTGATACTGAAAAGTACTGAGCATGCTATAAACCCTTCAGTCTACAATGATGATGTGCCTGAAAAACATGCAATAGTGGCACAAAAGTTGTGGATATAACCAACAACTATTTGATTAGATTTAAGGCCCACTCCATGAGATAGAACCTATGCCCAACAATGCTTAAGTGGCCAAGAACCGTAGACTAGATAGGGCATGCACCAAGGGAAAAACCTTGTTAAAGGAGTACAGCAATAAAATGACTCCTAATGATATTCTGAGAGACTCATATCAATGACTTGTTCAACCACCATGAGAGAAGCTTCTTCCTGCAGCAGATGGGAACAAATAAGAGACCCACACTGGACAATGTATAGAGGATGAGAGATCTTGGAGCATTCAGTCCTAAAAAGGCTGTCGCCATTAAATCCCTCCCTTCAGGGAACTTTGTAAAAGGGAAGGTGGAATCAACCCTGGCAATGGGCCTAGTCCTTACTCCAAATGACTTGACAGATTTTGTTGACCCCCTCCTGGAAGGCATCAACCTCCCTGTGGAGTGGGGGGGGGGTGGGATGGGATGGAAGGGGAGGTTGGTTGGGGGAACATAAGAGGGAGGGAGAGAGGGAGGGAGGGAGAGGGAACTGGGATTAATATGTAAAATAAGGGGGGGGAGAGAGAGAGAGAGAGAGAGAAGATGGAAGACATCAAGAAAACAAGACAAAACTGTAGCAGCACGCATAGAACCTGTACAGGTCTAAGCAGAGAGGGTCGCAGTGCTAAGAGGGGAAGTGGACAGAAGTCCCATTCTTCACTCAGAAACTATCACCAGTTGACAACCATTCATAGAGGAAAAGTTAAGTTTTCTCCAACAAAGTCTCACTGGATATGTAAACCACGCTTTAAGGCTGAATCTGTTTGTGTGTCTTATGCTTTTACTTTGCCTCTGTTTTTTTTTTTTTTTTTCCCCTATTCTTTTTTTGTTTTTTAGTTTCCTGCTTATTTTCTAATGACAGAATGAAAAAAAAAAAAAAAAGGTGTAGATTTGGGTGGATGAAGAGGTGGAGAGAATCTGGGAGGAAACAGAGGAGGGCAAAACATGACCAGATTGTACTATATGAGAAAATATATTTTCAATTTTAAAAAGTAAAGGAAAAAAAGAAAACACAGTCTATAACACAGCTGTACCCCCAGCCACTAAAAATAGCTATGGTGACATTGTTTTGTTTATATGGATATATATTTAAGAATAATAGATGTAATCAAACATTAACCTCAGTACAGTCTTTAAAGATGTGATTCAACTAGGTAATTATTTAAACAAATTATCAGCAAGTTAACTTTTTAGTTACTCTACAATCCAAAAGAAATGTTCTCCAAATATTCTTTAGGGGTTGTATTTCCAGGTGCCATGCCAGTGCCAGAACATACTAGGTTTTCTAGAACTATTTTCTGAGTATGTAAATGTATACATATATTCACACTTATTCACTACCATAAGGTTATTTTTTTTTATCTAGGAAATCTTAAACTTTAAACTTGAAGGTAAAAGTAATTTGAATTTAAAACTGGCTTTGGTAATTCATGCATATAATCCCAGCACTCAGAAGACTGAGACAGGAGCGATGAGGTAAGTTCAATTTGGGATATATTTATATATGTATATACATGCATAACAGGCAGGTCTGTCTGAATCATGACCCCACAGCAGCAGTGGTTCCCTACACAAGACCTTCACATGATCAAGACAGCCAAAGGACTGACAAGATCATCTCATAGACGAGTAGATGATCATCAGGACCCATTCCATACTGAGGAGCTATTGCTCATGGAGCTTTGCTGGGGGACAAAGAATATATGGAGGTGATGGATACTGGTAGGTTTCCCATGCCCCACATCCATGCACACTGAACTAAAAAGAAAAAAAATAAAAACAAACGAACAACAAAACTGAAGACATGAAGTTGGGAGGGGCAGGCTGAGGAGATATATGGAGAACTAGAGGAGGAAGTGGGGTATGTATGGTCCTTTTTCATTGTATACATTATATACATACAAATTCTCAAAAACAATAAATAATTACAGAATATAGACTTGGACTAATAAATAACTATGTAGAAAAGCATAAAGGATGTTCACATCATATAAAGCACCATCCATTTGAACATCTGTGAAACAAAGACCTTGGGGTAAAAGTCTTATGGTGTGGACTCTAATAAATTCTTTTTAAAGCTAAATGAAACAAGTTATTCTGAGGCTTGATTTTGGTGGTGAGGGGCCTTGAATTAGTTATGGTATTCTCAATTCTAGGGAGAAAAAAATCTGATATCTTTCATTTCACTAAGACCAGTATTTACCTGATTCTATAATTGTCAAAAGAATGGAAAGCTGACATTGCCACAGACAATCAAAATGAAATTTCCCTGTCCTCTCACAATTCTGCATATATACCTGGTAAATATTCACACTCTTTTAACATTATCATAAGTTAGTGCGGCTATATGACAACATTGGGAATCTATAACAGAGACAACAGACAGAACTCACCAAGCACAATGACCACAGTCTTCAGAAGACTCATCATGGTGTCCCGATTCCTCCTGGGTCCAGAACTATGCCGGGACATTCTCATAGTCCTCTGGCGGACATAGCCAAAGATATGAGCATAGAGAACCACCATGACCACAAAGGTCACCAGGTTGAAAATGGCCCAGAAGACTAAGTAGGAGTCACTGTAGAGGGGTGCCATGTTGGAGCAATGATCAATATCACAGATACAGTTCCAGCCCACACTGGGTATGGCACCCATCACAATGGCCATAGTCCAGATGACCACAATCACCACCACCACACGCCTGTTGCTCATTCGTGTATGGAGCTGCATGCGGAAAACGGTGATGTGCCTCTCGATGGCTATAGCCAACAGGTTGGCCACAGAGGCTGTCAGGCTGGTATCGATGAGGCCCTGCCGGAGGAGCCAAGTGCTAACAGTCAGTCTCCGAGTATTGGGTCCTGTGTTGAACATCAGGTAGAAGTAGGCCAGTCCAGCAAAGAAGTCTGCCGCAGCCAGGTTGGCCATCAAGTAATAAATAGGGAAATGGAAGCGGCGGTTGACATAGATTGCCACCATGACCAGTAGGTTGGCCAGCATGATGAACACGCAGACAGTGATCCCCAGTCCCATCACCAGCTTGCTCACTGTGTTCCATTCTGTGGCAAGGTATTTCCCACTCCGGTTATAAAAGAAGGCGATGGACTCGTTGTAGAAGCACTGGGGTTCGTTCATGGCTGTGAACTGAGAAAGAAGATGAATGAATGAGTGAATAAACTACAGATTCAAGTTTTAAAATGGACAGACAACACAAGACTCCTATAACATGTACAAATGAAAAAATAAAATTACAGCAAAGAATCTCAGAATCTGACTCAGAATAATGTTCAACAGCCATACTGGTCACTTAGTACTTAAGATTAAAGACAGTGAGACAAATAAATGACAAGGTTTCTCTGCTTGGTGGTTCTGTGTTATTGACATCTACAAGAAAAACCACATGGTGTATACACACACACACACACACACACACACACACACACACACAAGTCTGCATTTCTTGCCCTCACACAGTGTTTTTGACCTGCGACAGACATTTTGTAACACAAGCTCCCAGAAGGATCATCAGGCCCAACATTTTCAAAGGTCATACTATGCATCAAAGATTCTCTAGTCAAAGCCACCATGTACTGTTCAACATTCCTGTGGTTACCACAATCCACCCCCAGGACTCTTCATCCCCAGAATAGCATCCAATCTGCAACTCTTGAGAACTTTCTTCCCCCTTGGAAAGCTTAATGTAAGCAGTTGATACCTGACACTGCTCCATAGAAGTAAAATATAATTAGTTTAGAGGACATGTATGCCTTCCAACGTAGAGTGAAACTACTCTGCAAGGCGTTTGCTTACTCTTTGTTTTCTTTTAATCAAAACCAGTTGGAATATGTTTGCACACTATTTATACTCACACCAGTCCAGAAATGTTTGAGGTGATCTAAAGAGAATATAGGTAAATAGCAAAGCAAAGTTAGAAAAGATAATGAAGAATACAATGGTGGGGGAAATATATACCAAGTAGAAAAAGGAAAATAAAAATCTCTCTTCCTGAGACCTTCAGTTCACTGGAAACTTCCAGAATTAGAAATTATTCCCTGAAGACATTTCACATTCTTCTTCCTCTTCTCTTGTTATGATTCTTTAATCACTAAGCAGATGTGTGTGTGTGTGTGTGTGTGTGTGTGTGTGTGTGTGTGTGTGTGTGTGCTTTTAACTGGAATTACAGGCCTGTACAAGCAGGTCCACCTCAATCAATATTTTTGATTAATTTGTATACTAAATATTCATAGCTTGTACATAATTTTTTACAATACACTAATTTTTTTTTAAAGAAAAAGCAATATGAAATACCCAAGTGATTAGTCTTGTGACTTGTGACAACATCTATAGTTTCTTCCCTGATCCCAACGCTAAACTTTAAGTCATACTGCTGTTAGTTCATGCAGTATGCTGTTTGATCATCTCTTGTATCCTCTCTTCATTAAAGGTTAAAGACCTTGTCTTGCTTCTCTTGGCATCTTCCACACAGTCGCAGTGTCTCCCTCACTACAAATCAGAGGGCTTGGCCTTCAGTGTTCCGTTCCACCCCAAGCCTTGCCCTTATTCTAGGTAATTCATTGACTTTTCCGTCCTGTCAGTTCTTTGACTTCATCTCTAGTGACCTATTCCATTACATCCCAGTTAGCCACACCCATGATCACACCTACAAGGCTTCTTCAACCACCCAGAACTGCCTGTTTTTGGAAATACTTGAGACATTCTAATTACTCATCATAATTTCTCCCTTTACAGTTCTGATATGATGCCTAGTACCTCTGTGTTTTGAAGGTATCCAATTTCTTGAACCTTCTATTTCTCCCCCACTGGCGTACCCAATCCATTTTCCATTTTCTCTTTCATCCAACTCAAGTTCCATAGTAATTGATTTAGTCCCTTTATTGTGAACACAGGAACATAGTCTCTGCTCAAAGACATCAAGATGACCTGAACTCAGAATTTTCTGATTATATTAACACAGATACGGTGTTAAGTATTTCTCTTGTTACTGTGACAAAATATCTAGAAAAAGAAGGTTAAAGATTCTTTGGCTCAAGGTGTGAGGGTATGGTCCAGTCTATCAGGGAATCCCACCAGCAGAGTGTGAAACACCAACCGACTCCACACTCAGGAAGCAGGAGTGAAGAATGCTGCACTCGGCTGGCTTTCCCCTTTGTATTCTCCCCAAACTCCAGCCTATGGCATGGTGAGCCCCCCCCAAAAAAAGAACTCCAGATCCCCCACAGTTAGAGTAGATCTCCCCACCTTATTAACTGGGTCTAGAAACTTCCTTACAGACATGCTCAGCCATTTGTAAACATTTCTCTGGTACAAAGGGGTTGTGAATAAAGCATTTTTAAGGAGCCTGAATCTAAGACCATTTCTTCATTATAAATCTCGTAGAATCATTTCTGAGAAATCCCTTCTGCCAACTAAGGCTACTTATTCAGAGGTCCTGTGGGTTAAGTGATGGCTGTCTTTGGAAGCCATGATTGCATTGATCAGACAGAACACAGTAAAACAATAATTTCTCAACCAAAAAAAAAAAAAAAAAATGAAGTAGAGCTGGACAGTGGTGATCCACACCTTTAATCCCACCAACCACTTGGGAGGCAGAGGCAGGCAGATCTCTGGAGTTCTGAGCCAGCCTAGTCTACAGAGTGAGTTCCAGGACAACCAGGGATACACAGAAAAGTCCTGTCTAAAATCCGAAACTAAACAAACAAACATAAGAACTGTACAGTTCCTAGGAAATAGAAATGCTAAATAAAATAAGAGATGTCTCATGTCTATCCAGCATTCAGATGAGAGGATCAGAGACAACAAGAACAAAATGGAGGCATGAGTGAAAACAAACACTAGTTATTCCAAAGATCCAAATAGTGGGGTGTAGCTGGAGAGGCTGAGCCCCACACGAGGAAAAACTACTGCTTAAGAACACACAGTCTTTGGTGACTTGTATTTCTGCAAATTACAAAACAAAGTTAAGGTCAGTTCAAGTTTTTCCTATAGCTTAATGAGATTTTGGAGTCTTAAAGGTAAAAAAGGTTCTAGAAGCATAAAGGAAAAATAAAGAAAAAGCAAGTGCCAAACGGTGGAGAGATCAGAATAACCCCAGTGTTTTTGATGTGAGAACCTTTAGGACACAGGTTCTCAACCTGTGGGTCGTGACCCCTGCAGAGATCAAATGACCCTTTCATAGATAGGGGTTGTCTATCAGATATCCTGCATATTACATTAAAATTTCCTGTATATCAGATTTTTATATTACAATTTATAACAGTAACAAAATTACAAGTAACAACACAAATACTTTTATGGTTGGGGGTCTCTACAACATGAAGAACTGTATTAAAGAGTCATAGTATTAGAAAGATTGAGAACCACTGCTTTAGGACAAAATCCAAGGTATGCAAAACCTTGCTGAGTAGAGAAAACCTTTAGGACTGTTGAATTCCAGTGTAGATGGCCTCACAGGAAACGCCCCCGAAGGCTCATGGGTTTGGACACTTGGTCTTCAGTGGGAGTTAAAGGCCTAGTAAGCTGCCAGCCTGCTCTCTCTGCTGCTCTATGTGACTGGTCACCTCATGATCCTGACAACATGCCTTTTCAGTAATGATGAACTATGACCTCTGAACTGTGAACCCTTCCTTCCTTAAGCTGCTTCTACCAGGGTGGTAAGAAAAGTAACTAAATAAACACAAACTCTTGTGTGTGCACACATGTTCACGAGTGCAGACACACACACACACACACACACACACACACACACAGAGTCAAAATTTCTGGTGCATAAAACTCATAAGGCATGCGATTGTTTTCAAATGGTCAAAAACCTAAACATAAAAATAACTCTTGAAATCAATTACATGAGCTATAATTTAATAATACTGGCATAAATCTATCATTGTACTAAAAAGGACTTGAGCTGGGGGAATGGAATGCAAATGCTTGTTTGTTTTCTCTTATTGTTCAGGTAAGAATCATATAAGGGAGAGAAGAGGAAGAGGAGGAAGAAATTGAAACATATTAAACATACTATTTAAATTATTGTGACAATATGCAAAAAGTATCCAAATGTGCAAAGGCAACCAGTCAATTTGGGTAATTACTGAAGTATGGCCACTTTCCACACTGCTAAGAAAATGTGTGTTTGGTCTCCAGCTAGCTGTACTAAAGTAGAGGGACCAAAATTCCCCCAATGTATCTATGTAAGATCATAAGTGGTTTCCTTCTTACTTTGAGAAAAGAAACCAATATTTACCAATATTTGGAATCATAGGGACAATACAAATATGGGCTCAGACAAAATTCAGGAAATACTTTTCAATGAAAGCTATTGCTCTAAATCATCATAGCTAGAAATCCTTATGGAGTAAGAAGCTGTCAAATGTTACCCTGGGGAGGGAATAAATATGCAGATGCGATAAAATGTCCCACAGTGGCAGAAAGTCTGCATTCATGACCTTCCCTCCCACACTGCATCCTGGAAGTGAAGCTTGGGGTAGGGATGGGACCTCAGTGGCTACTCTGCAAAGCAGATGTTCATCTTGGAAATTTCCTCACCCTATCTGTGATCTTCAAGGTCACAACCACCCGCCAAGCCTGAATTCTATAGGGTGTTGTTATGGAGCTGTCTGAGGTGTCTTTGTCCTTCGCTCACTCTTCTCCACCTTCCCAGGCATTTATGGAATGTCAGTCGTGGATGCAGCTTAACACTATGCCTTCAAAGGGCGCGAAAATGGTACACCTGTGTGCCTGCTGAAGCCACTTCCTGCCCATTTGACATGCCTTCTAATCTCCCACAGGGCAATTACACACTCATTAGTCAAGAGGAAAAACAAACACCTGGCATAAAGTGAACAAAATACTAATTAGACCTGTGTGATTTAGTAGGGAATCTGATAAGAATGCAAATATGTACTCCCTTGACATGCTTTCAGGCCATCTTAATCTGTGCTGGGTAAAGAACAAGCAATATCATACAGATGAAGTCAACTTGCTTTCCACTTCTGTGCATGTATATGTATGTGCATACAGACTTGTGTGTGCCAAAGCACGTACACATGTGTGTGCATGCATGTGGAAGCCAGAGGTCAACCTTGGGTATTGTTTTTCATCCACCTTGGCTATTGAGACTCTCAGTGGCCTGGGAGTGGCTAAATAGACCAGGCTGACTGGCCCATGTGCTCTGAGGAGTCGCCTGTCTCCATCTCCTTGGATCACATGGTCCCATTTCTATTAATGCAATAGAATGTGGGAGGATATGTGCGTCTTGGGGCAGGTCTCTTCCTGCTCCTAATACACACCAGCTAACGTGTTCAGTAAGTGGTTCTGAGTCCTAGTTCTCTTATTCTGAAATGGAGGCATGAAAGATCTCTATGACTTTTTTCATTTCTAGTTATGAAATCTAAAACAAGCACCCCATCTACACACTTCTCCCTATTAGAAAAAGAAGCAGCGTGTAATTTATTCAAATGTTGTTACATTTACCACTAGGAAAATAATGATCATCTTTCTTAGAGCCTCAAATATAAAAATAGCATGATTTTCATTAGAATTAGAGATCACAAAACAATAGCGACACAAACTACAAGACGGCTTAACTCCAGGTCCTTAGAATGCTGAAGAACATACAAAATTCACCTCAAATAGTGTGGTTTCTCTTATAAAGCAAGGTGCAGGATAATGTGATGTTTACATGTGTGTAAAGAACCCATGGATAGCAGCAAACTGAGTCTTGTGGTGCCTTCTCATGAAGGCTCTTCTCTTCCAGATGAAGAAAGGGGAGCTTCAACACACTGGCAGATTTCCAGAGAATTCTGAGTTGTCCCTAAGAAGAGGAATGATAAAAGCCACTAAAAATACCAAAGACATGCAGGATTAAATATAGCAAGTCTTTTAGATGCTTCTCTGAGCCAATTAAGAACTGCAAATCAAAGTTAATGGGCTACACCCACAGCAGATCATCATGGTCAATGAAGACAAGGTTTTAAATGCTACCAAGAAGCAAGAATGGCTTTGTCTGAGACAGTGAGTTTGAACTAAAACCCACTAATAGTGCTAGAAGTCTTAACAATCTCCATATTAGTAAAATAATGGATCAGAAGAAAATATAAGTTCACACACAGTTCAGGTGACAAGGAGGGTGGCTTCACACTGGGAAAAACAATTGGAGGAATAAGGACTTGCCTAACTAGGAATGATGGCATGGACCTGTAATCCAGGCTGAGGTAGAATACACAAGTTCAAGGTTAGCACAGACATGCATGATAAGCCACTGGAACTGGCCAGGAAGACTGATACACACATATGGCAGTTTGATAGGGTGGTGTGGGATCACCCATTAACTATTCATTCATTTAAAAACATTGCTATGTCATAACACAGAAACTCACTTCGGGGTGTATAAACCACTATCATACACAGATCCCCATTTGGGGGCAATATGATCATATTATTTTTACTTATATATTATTGAGTTATATTTATTGTATATATTTTATATGTTACTATATATAATATATATAGTATTCTCTGAAAATTTGGAAGAAAATTTAAAAATTTATTTATAGCCTGTGAGCAGTGAGAAGACTTTTCCAAATGAAACCAAAACATTGACCAAATTTTATCAAAAAATGTAAGAATTCAGTACTGTTTTTTAAAAAAATAATAAACGGGGGAACGCTTGAATGAAGTTTGGCAATTTGTACATATAAGATTCTCTTGACAGTGAGGAATAAAGATTTCTTACCAATCAAAAAGAGAAAAACAAAATGATGAAACAGAAAAAGACATGGACAAAGACACAGACAGAAAATTCCCAGAAGACCATAACAGCCAATAGCCAAGTGGAAATTCTCCTCACAAGGAGCCAGATAAGGTTGAGCAGCACTTAGAGAAAAGTCCAGTTGTCTCTGTCACAGAAAAATTAGCAGGTCTGAAAGTGTCACAACCAGAGAGGACAGTCATATGATGCTAGAGAAGGGAAACTCAGTGAAACATCTTTGAAAACTGGTTTCAAAAAAATGACTCAAATTCACATATTCAGGTGGGTAATCACAAATGTGCATAAGGAGAGTCAATATTGTATACTTTAAAATAAAGAAGCAACATAAATACTGAAGCATCAGAGAAGGAATAAATTGCTCTAAAGCCAAGAAGTTATATGAAAAAAAATTAAATAAAGTCAGTTCACATACACTAACCATGAAAGCCACTCATACAGGTAAACATGTGGCACATCACTCTTCCATTAAAAAGTATAGAAATTGATTAGAATTACTCATATTTCCCTCACAGAAATATATGCCCCCAAATACATGCAGATAGAAAAATAAACATCAATTTCTCATCTGGATGAAGAAATTAACAGCACTGGGAAAGGAGTACAAAGGACTTCAATGACTGATAAATATTCATTTCCTTTATTAATTAAAACACGAAAGAGTGAGAAAATGAATCAAAGTGTTAACATTTTACAAAGCACAGTAACAGATACATCCCTGCACATTTCACCATTGTTTAACATAGTTCATCTAAAAAAAATAATTAAAGTTGGGTCATTAAAAGGAACAGGTGGGGGTGGGGACATCATGGGTAAGGTTGTAAAGAGCTTGCCATAGAAGCATGAGGGTCTAAGTTCAAATTCCAGCAACCCTGTAAAAACACCATGCAGAATGCTCCTGCAATCCCAGCACTGGGGAAGCAGACAGAAGGGGCTTGATAGTCTAATACTCTAGCTAAATGGGGTGGGGGCTCCAAGTTCAGTAATTTTTGAGATGTGGTCTCAAAAAATAAGGTGGATGGCAATTGAGGACACCTAGCATCAACCTCTGACCTCCACCATTACATGCATGCATTGGACGGACCCAGATCCTCTGAACGTGGGTCTCAGTTAGAAGGCCTGGGCAGTCTATGGGACCTCTGACAGTGGAACCAGGATGTATCCCTGGTACACAAAAGGTCTCTTGGAGCACATTCCCCATGGAGGGATACTCCCTTAACCTAGAGGCAGAAGGGAGGTCCTAGTCCCTACTCCAAATGACTTGACAGATTTTGATGATTCCCTCCTGGAAAGCCTCACCCTCCCTAGAGAGTGGGTGGGGAATGGGATGGGAGGGGGAGTAGGGGGCATGGGAGGATGGGAAGGAGAGGGAACTGGGATCAATAGGTAAAAAAAATAAGAAAATAATAATAATAATAAAAATCCAACTTGTTCTGTTTCAGTTAAAGCATAAGCAACAAATGCTTATTTTTTCTAGTTTTTCCCATCATCTACTACTCTCTCTCTCTCACCATTTCCTTAGTGTAAAAACTGCTCTGGGAAACTGCTTTTGCTATGAGTGCACTAAGAATTATAATAAAATATTCAATAAAAGGCAACCTTTCCTATTTTACATATCAAGAGAAAATCCTAATAAGTGAAAAGAACAAAAACTACTTATAAGAATTCTGGGGCTGGGGAGCTGGCTCAGCAGACAGTGGGGCCTGCAGCTAAGCCTGACTACCTGAGTTCAATCCCTAGGTCCCACCAAGTGGATGGAGATGACAGACTCTATCAAATTGTCTTCTGACCTCCACATACGTGCCATGGCATGGGCATATATGAGTCATGAGTTCATACACACACACACACACACACACACACACACACAAACACACATACACACATACACACAACAGAGCACTAAACAAATAAAATGACATACTTTTTAGTTGTTTTTGAGATAATGTCTCATTGTAGTACTGGCTGACCTGAAACTCTGTATGGAGACACACTGAATTGGCCTTGAACTCACAGAAATCTGCCTGCTGCTGTCTCTTGAGTGCTGGAATTAAAGACATACTTCACCACGGAAGCCAAAATGTAAATTTTTTTAAAAGAATGAAAAATCCAAACTAAGCCAGGTATTGTAGCTTGTATCTGTTATCCCAGCACACAAGAGGATCGGGTAAAGCTGGGCAGTGGTGGTTCATGCCTTTAATCCCAGCACTTGAGAGGCAGAGGCAGGCAAATCTCTGTGAGTTCAGAGCCAGCCTGGTCTACAAAGCGAATTCCAGGACAGCCAGAGCTGTTTCATAGAGAAACCCTGTTTCAAAAAATAAAGAGGAGTAGGTAAGTAAATTACCAGAAGTTCAAGTCTATGTTGGGCTGTGGTGTGAAATTCTGTCTTACAAAATAGTTGTTTTTAAGTTCTAACTAAATGTATGCTGTCCGATGTATCTGCTGACCGTGATTCTCACATCAGTGGTACACCCTCTAGTTGCCTGCTTTACCTTCTCCTCCCCTGCTGGGGGTCTGGGTGAATTCCCACATGCAGGCCTGGTGGTGCCCTAGGGATCCAAGCTATTGTGAAAGTGTGATGTAGCAGGGACATGTCTCACAGAGGTAGAATCATCTGACCATGTCATCTCTACACAACCCAGTGTATCCCTGAACTGTGACCTTGCCACTAAGCCATGAAGTTGCAATTCTCCTGAGTCCATCCCTCTAATATTTGACAGGTAGGTGGCTTTATTGCCTTACCAACATAGTTAAGGTAGTGAGTGCTAAGCAAAGTTCTAGAGCAAAGTGCTCACTCAAGTTGGGGCTCATGCATGAATCCAATGAACAATCTCCAATTGGGGCTGCACCTCGACTCCAAAATCTTTTTGCCATCTGGTGGAGGCTCTTCTGATGTTGGTGTGTGGAGATCGGCCTCCAAACATTCTGACTGTGAAGTCATGCAGGTCTTGTTCATCCACAACCATGCACTCCAAAGTTCTGCTACAGGCTGCCAGACCACATAGCTCTGCTACAGGCTGCTGGACCCCAAAGCTCCACTACAAGCTACTGGACCCCATAGGTCTGCTACAGGCTGCCAGACCACTTAACTCTCTACAGGCTTAATGTACCCTCGAATGATGCTCCATGGCCAACCTAGGTTTCAGAAATGAATCTGCACCACAGCCCCAGTCCACACTAAGGAGCACATAAAAGAAACACACCTTTCCCTTTTTGGCAGACTTCAGCCTGCCTACAACTGTGATTTTTACCTCAGGGCAGTATTTAAGTGACACTCTGCCACTAGAGTATGGCAGGGTCATCACCCAGCAAATTCAGGATGATTTCTTTAATGACAGTCTTGTTATAGCAAGGTTCAGAGCTCAAAAGACAGCAACCCCTGGGCCCTATAATTATGGTAAAAATAGGACATCCTGACACTTTGACATACATGCTGATTCTGCAACAAAAGTTTGAGTATCAGGAGAACCTAGGAGTGTGAAACTGACACACACCAGAGTGGGTGTGTAAGAGAAAGCCACATGCCCTTTAAGGACAAAGAAGCAGCTTCACTAACCATCGCAGCCTGAACCAATTAAAAGGACACATTAGAAAGATAAATAATCAAACTCCATAGGTATCTTTTGTGGTTTTCCCTAGGCTCGCCACCACCACCCATGTGATTTTATCTTAGGAAAGAAAAATTGAAAATGAACTCTCAGATTCCAAAATAAGATACCCTCTCAAGGTTGCTGAGTTTATAAACACAGAAGGAGCATAAATGAATTTAAAGAGCAATATAAGAAGAAATTTAACTTCTAATCGAAACATGGATCAAGATGGAATAAGTCAGAAAGCTCAGTGTTTATCTCCACATGCATTTATTCCTGGCATTACATAGGAGTTTTCCATAGAGTGTTTATCTAACTTACTTTCCTCTGATGGGTCTTCTGGCATGAGACAAATGCAGATCACATACACAAGCCACACGCAGTAACCACTTTCTCCCTGTAAAGAATTCTCACCACCACCATGGAGGAAAGGGCGAGAGCTAACATCTGCCTGATATCTATTCAAGACTCCACAAAGCACTCCAGCAGATGTCTCCCCATTATACTTTCAAGCATGGCGCATATTGTTTTAATTCTACAAAATAAAAACTGAAGCTGAAAGAAAACCCTGTATCCAAAGGCCTCTTAGCCATGGTATACAATAGCTTAGCCTTGCAATATCTATGTGGCTCTAAGCCTAGGAACTCTCTTACTCAGGTCCATGTATATAAAGCCAGATCACACTTTGCCTTCATTGTGTGGCCCAGGGAACATCACACTGCAATTAATGGTTCATATAAAATAGTATTTCATACAACTGTTAATTATTCATGCTTTCACCTAATAAAAATCATGCATGACTCCTTGGCAATCAAGTGTTAAATGTAACTATTGCCTTAACTTCCTCACCTGGTGCACTGTAGTGTGCATCTCACTTTGGTAGTCTTTGTTGGTCAAACAGTCTAGATATAATTTCCATCTTCTTCAGCGAGTGAAGAGGAAAAACAAAACGTCTCTTTAAGCTCTGTGGGTTCGTGGGATAAGTTAATAAAGGGAGAATGAATGGTCTACCTGCTGGCCTTCTGAGACAACATAATTGAGCACAATGTGATGTCTGCAGTTGCAGTTGCTGTCCGTTCTTAAGTGTGATAATGGAATTGTGGTTATATAAACAATTTATTTCTGGCAGATGAAGAGTGAGATATGCAGACTGATAAGAGATGGAGCAAAGCTGGAGTGTGTCATCTTCACACAAGTGAAGCAAGTGGGCCAATTTTTGGTAATTGTGGACTCTAGTTTGCTGTGGAAGGAGCATATGCTCACAGAGAAAGAGAGGTGGGAGAGAGAAGAAGGGAGGGAAGGAGGGAGGAAGGGAGGCAGGGAGGGAGGAAGGAAGGGAGGGAGGAGAGCGATTTCCTGGACACAGAGTATCATGTTCAATGTTGCAATGCAGAACTCAGTTGCTTTCAACCAACTCTTAAGTAAAAACTTCTAAGACATAGACTTTGAAAATGCAAAGGCTTTTAAAACATCAGATGAGAGCTGGAGGGGCAATCTGCTAAGACTGAAAATCAACATAAACATACACCTTTAATGAAAATAAACAAAATCACTTCAAGGGATCAAAATCTCTCCATGCCACTAGCATGAAGCATCTCACACTTGAAGGCGACAGTGTCCACAACACTAAAGGCAAAGGTCTCTTCCTTACTGGAATGCCAGAAATGGCAGCAAATCGCCTTCTAAGTTCTCATACACCCATTTGGGGGCTCTATCACCAAGACATATCACCAAATGAAACAATATGGTATTGAGTTACTGACCCTTTCATCAACATTGAAAATAAAACTTAAATCCAAATTTTACCATTCAATTCCCTGGAACCTCATCAACCACAAAGAAATAAATATTTAGCTGAGTTCTAGAAACAGAAAACAGCAACCCCCCATCCCCACAAGACAGGAACATTTTACCAAACCCAGTGGCTCCTATCTACAAATATATCCCTGGGTTCCCTTGGATGCCGAGTCTTTTGTATCAACTCTGGACTAAGCTATCTATAAATCAGTTGAGATGACTTCCTGTGGCTATCAGTCCCAACCATCCTGGCACTCACCTTAGTGATGTCAGGAATTCGTCCTGACCCAGCACAAGGAAACAAGCCTGCATCTTGGAGACCAGGCAGTAGCAAAGCAGAAAACACAAACTTGTCTCACTTCAAAGCCTGGCTGACTAAACAGAGATCCCAGCAGGAGTGACAATGAGGGCTTTCTTCCCTATTGTTATTTGAAACAATCGCAGGCTATTTGTTCATATTAATTAGTTTATGTCTGGTGTTAGGCAGCCTTTACTTGAAAAATGTTCTTTGTTACCAGATGAATAGAAAAACAAACAAAAAAACCACAGCCTTTTCTTTTTTCTTCCAATTGTTGCCTTTGCCTTGGAAAGGGATTTTCAGGCTTTTCCCACTTGAATGTGCACTTACCTTCACACTGGACATGCCGTTCACTTTTCAGAAGAATGTAAATTCCCTGGCTGGGTAATGTCAGAGGAAGGTGACTGACTGCACTGTGAGAGCTGCTCCTAGTGTGCTACCCAAAGAGACACTGCCTTCTTATAATTCTCTGCTCCAGGAGACAATAGCTAACAGGAGAGAAGATATCGGCACAGGCTGAGGCATACAGGCAAGCATGCCTTCAAGGAAATCCTGACTGTACAAAGCGCTGAGGAAGGCCCATCATGACCTAGAGCCAGGGGACCCAAAGGTCTGTATCTCTCCTGAAAAATAAACCAACTTGATCTGTGATCTAATCATCCCAGCTTGCAGCTGACTCCTCCCAAATGACTCAGTTCCCAAATATCAAAGACTATTATTATGTGCAGCATGGGACAAGAATGAGACTTTACTGCTGTGATTGGCATTGCTATAGAATTTCCCCCAGAATACTGTTAAATCAGAGTTCAGACATAGGTCTAAGACTCCAAAGCCTGGGTAACAGCCATTAAACTACGTGTGTGTGTGTGTGTGTGTGTGTGTGTGTGTGTGTGTGTGTGTGTGTGTTTATACACACACATGAGTACAGGTGCCCTCAGAGGCCAAAAGAAAGCATTGGGTCCTCTTAAACTTGGATCACAGACTTGTGAGCCTCCTGGTATGGGTGTGTGAATCAAACTCAGGTCCTCTGCAAGATCAATACATACACTTAACCACTGAGCTATCTACCTAGCCCCTCAAGGAATTCTTCAAAATCCAACAATGAGCCTTATGGTCTGGTAGAGGAGCTTCTGAGGACAGCCCCACCACCCCACTGCACTGTGCTCACTCTGAACCAGCACGGTGCTGCTCTCCTCTCACCAGGGCCCACCTAGCATTTGCACATGCTCTTTCTCCTCCTGTCAAGAGAGCTCATAGTCATACACAGGCTCTTTGTCCGGTGGTTTTCCTGGGAAAAGCCCAAGTGCTGATTCCCAGAGCAGCCATAGGTCCTGGGTCACAGTAACTGTGACACAGCATTTTAACTTGCCTTTTCCTTATCTGTACCTCTCCCACTGTGTTTCTAAACTCTACCAAGGCAACAACCTGATTTATCTTATTTATTCTTACATGTAGAGACCTGACCTGTTACTGAGAAGTAACAATAATACATGGCAACATGCATGGACAACATGCACCAGCCATTGTTCTAAGCTTGATACATAATTGCACATGACATTTTTCAAACAATGCCAGAAGGCTGGCTTCTTTACTGCTCTGCTTATTTGGTAAGCGGGACATGCAGGCAATGGGAGGGTGAACACGTTCCCTCAGGCTCAGCAGGGAGTGTCAGAGCCAGGATCAGAACTCAAGCAGTGTAACTATGGGGCCCATGTGCATGCTTCCGAAAAGCGGGGTTTCGTGACATTTTTATTTATTTATTTTTCAGTAATGATCCTCAAGGAGAAATGTTTAATTAAATTTAAATTCTCCCTAATGAAAGAAGTCAAACGCTACAAACTACACTTCTTTAGAGTAGGGTTAAGCTTTGGAGGGATTTATCATCTCCCCAGATCCAATTTGGGCCCTCTGGGGGGCAACAGAATTCTATTGAAAATGTATGTGCTGGCTTTTTCCCTCTGCTGTTCTGTTTATGAGCCATATGTTTGTCCTTAAGAAACACATGGTCTTGTTTTATAGTTTTAATGGTCTCTTCCTGTGAGGATTATTCTATGTCTTGCTTTCTTTTCCCTTTATAAGGTGTCTTATGATAACATGGCCATGTTGAAAAACGCATGTATTAACTGCTCCGTGCCATTTAAAACATAGCCAATACCTGACTTTATTAATAACTGTGAATGAATATCACAAAGTTTTAAACTTCTTGGTGTGACTATCTTTTTACATTCTTCCTTGGCCTCCTGTGTTTAGACACCAGTATGCCTGCAAAGGTACGTGATTTTAATAAATACTGCCTTTAATTAGTACTGAGGATTAATACAAAACCCCTTAAGAAGCTGTACCAATTTAACACCACAGAGAGTTTTCCAGAGTATCTACCTTCCTTTTCAAGAGTATTGTTTCCCTGGGCATTTATATTAAATAGGACTCCTTTCTATTTTGGATAGTGCTTAACATTTTGATGAAATGAATCATTTAAAAGTATATATATTACTCACCAACCCACCGTAGTTTATGTAACAGGGAAGATGGTGGGTAAGTCAATATTATTGGAAATGCTGACAAATGACAAGGATGGATGCTAAAGTGCCTGGTCAGGGAAGCCTGTGCTAAGGCCTAACTCACTTCACCAAAAAAGGCCAAGCATAATCACTCTCAGGAATAGCTGCCTTTGGCTTTGCAATGGTAACCTAAAGCAACACAAACTAAATCTCTTGACCCATCCTCTAAGTCCCTATGGTACCAAAAATCTACAGGGGTTAAAAGCAGCCAGACACCCAAGTAGTCAAATGTTGAGACTATAATGGACCAGCTAACAAAAGAAAAATAACATGATAGAGATGACACTAAGCATCAAACATCTCTGAAAACACTCCTGGAAGATTTAAAGAATAGCAAGGACTTTATTCATGGAAAAAAAAAAAAAAAAAACCAAACCCAAGTTAATCTATAGCAGCAGTCCTCAACCTGCCTAATGCAGAATGCTTGTTTATAATGTGAAGAGTGTCTTTGCCAAGGAGCCTTTTGATTGCTTTCAATAAGGAGCTAAATGGCCAATAACAAGGCAGGAAGAGGTTAGGCAGGACTTCTGGGGACAAAGAGGACTCTGGGAAGAAGAAAGGTAGAGATGCCAATGAGACACAGAGGGAGTCAGACATACAGAATGAAAGAAAGGCAAAAAGCCACATGCTGAAACATAGATTAATACAAGTAGGTTAATTTAAGTTATACGCGCTAGTGGGACAAGATTAAGCTAAGGCAGAGCTTTCATAACTAATAATAAGTAGTATTGTTATTTGGGGATTGGCAATGCCAAGATAGTCCTATAAGAAAGACTAGTTACACCTTCCTAATGTGACTCTTTAGTACAGTTCCTCATGTCGTGGTGACCCTAACCACAAAATTATTTTTGTTGCTACTTCATGGCTGTAACTTGGCTTCTGTTATAAAACATAATGCAAATATCTGTGCTTTCCAATGATCTTAGATGATCCTTGTGAAAAATTCATTCAACTCCCCCAAGGGGTCTTGACCTATAGGTGAGAAGTGCTGCTCTACAGGAAATGAAGAATGACCCTTTCTTCTTTCTTCACTCCTTAGAAAACAAAACAACAACAAAACCAGGTGTTCTTATTTTAAATATGCACAAAATATAATAGCCTTCAAAATGAGACAGAAAAAAGAAGGATAAAACAATGTCCTATGCCATCAAGATTGAAATTTCAATCAATGTGGCTGGTCCTCAGGGAACCCTTATATTATACTCTGTGTGTGTGTGTGTGTGTGTGTGTGTGTGTGTGTGTGTGTGTGTGTGTGTAAGTAAGTAAGTAAGTAAAAGCAAAACTCTGAGGGAGGAGACAGTAGTCTAAAGTGAGGGGGAGGGGCAACAGGACTGGGTGCTGGGCGAAGCAAGACCAAAGACTGCAGAAGCCACAGTTAAAAAGTATGTCCATGTGGTTGTTTGAGTGAGAATGTCCCCCATAGATTCATGGATTTGAACACCTGGACGCAATCTGTAGCAGTGTTTGGGAAATTCAAGGAGGTGTGGCTCTGCAGGAGGAAGTATGTCCCTGGAAGTGGGCTGAAAGAGTCAAAAACCCCAGGCCACTTCCAGATCACTCTCTGCTTCTGCTTGTGTTTCAAGCTGTGAGCTCTGGGCTTCCTGCTACCTCAGCCATGCCTGCTGCTTTCCCATTACAAGGATGGAATCTTAAAATCTCTGCAACCAGTAGCCCAAATAAACACACTATTCTCTAAGTTGTTCATGGTGTTTGGAACAGCAACAAACTAACAAATGCAGTCCACATACACGACATGGAAACAGAAGGGGGTACCTGAATGGGTGCAATGGGGGAAGACCAGTAAGAGGAACAGAGGCAGACCAGGAGAGACATCAGAGAAAACGAGCAAAGTACAATGATACACATTATGAAAGAACCATAATGAAACCCAGTATTTTGTGCACCAACTATAAGCATTTAAAATGCCTCTTGCTCAAAGGTACCTATTTTTCCTTAAACCTTTGCCTAAAAATGACCATCATAAATGAGAAGCCACAAAGGGAGGGCAAATGAGAAACTATACTGCTTATGAGTGCTTTGCAGACAAGCTACTGTTTTATCCACTGAAATACTGTGTGAGGAATAATAACACGAGTGGAGTTTGAAGCTAGGGCAGGGCAGGGCAGGAAAGAAATCAGTCCAAGGCACAAGAAGATGACCCCATGCCTTGTGAGTCCAAGTCTGTTTCCCTACCATTGTACCACACTGCCTCCTGAGGCTAAAGGGCAGCAGGTTATATCATAATCTAAACAAAGAAGATGCCCTTGCAGAATTTCCATTCCTCATGTACAACCAAAGCGCTTTGCAGGACTACTGCTCAGAAGTTTCTAGAACTCCATTTTGTTTTCAAATTTTGCCAGAATGAGCCAAGGCAGAAAAATAATTATAGGAAAAGAACAATGTAGAAGCCTTTGAGGGCTTGTTAGAAGACTAGATCAAATGGAAAGATGTTATTTCTGTTAACATCCTCCCTGGGGTGGGGGGTGGGGGAGCAGAAATAAGAGCAGAAGAAGTTACTTCTGACTTGTCTTGCTTTGGAGTTTGATGGCAATAGTGACAGTTGGGCATCCTCATCCTGAGTGTGGTAAACTCCTGTGAACAGAAACCAGCTCATTCTTCCAGCTGCTTCCTGAATTACACAGCATCTCTCTCTCCAAATTATACAGCATCTCTCCCATCTAAGTACCCACCAAGTGACGATGAGAGGTACCTATGACTCCCCAGAGTAAAGTATACTTCCTTAAAACTCAGTTTAAATTTGCACAGAGCTATGATTACCAAACAACAAATAAATACATTGACTAGGTCAAATCACTTACCTGGGGCTGTGAAATTCCAGGGCTCGAAGTAGAGGCAGCGGCCATGACTGCTGTAGTTTGTGGGGCAATGAGAAGGGCCCCAGCACTGCAGTACCAGGCGCAGGAAACAATGCTTGGGTTGGCCGATCAGATTCTGGTCATGCTAGGAGGTACAGTAAGCCTGCAAAAACGTAAGGAAGCCCAGAATGAGCAAGAGAGGACTTACATGGGCTAGGGAAGAGTCACCGGCTAGATGAGGCAAAAGTCACTCCCAAGAACCAAATATTAGAGGAAGGAACACAGGGACCTGCTGAGGTAGATCTACCATCAAGAGGCATGACTCCCTTGCCATCCGCTCACACTAGATGTTCTGGGGAGACAGCATCAAGCTGGGGACACAGGAAGGTTGCACCAAGAGGGAAAACGACCTTGTTATTAAATAATGCTTTCATAAAATCTGCATTTGAGAACTGAGAGTCTATATATGAGAGTAAAGGGAAGAATCCACCAATCAGTTAGAGACGACTGCAGTTCAGCCTTAGCCCTCCTTATCCTTTTGTGGAGACAAAAACAAAAACAACCCTGAGGTTTGGAAAAGGGAGTCTAGAGAACCATACATTTTTGTTAAGATATAAGAAAGGGATGAGATAGTCAGGAAGTCTAGATTTTCTAAACTAGCTGCAAAATTGTATCTGAAACAGACTATCAAAACTTTTTTTGTTTTTCTTAATATTTTTTTCTTATTTTACATACCAATCCCAGTCCTTTTCCCTCCCATCCTCCCATATCCCCCAAACCCCCCCCATCCCATCCCCCATCCACTCCTCAGGGAGGGTGAGGCCTTCCATGATGGATGGATCATTAAAATCTGTCCTTTGGAGTAGGGACTAGGCCCTCCCCTAGGCTAAGGGAGTATCTATCCCTCCATGGGTAATGGGCTCCTGAAGCCCATGCATGCACAAGGGATACATCCTGGTTCCACTGTCAGAGGTCCCATAGACTGCCCAGGCCTTCTAACTGAGACCCATGTTCAGGGGGTATGTGTCAGTCCTATGCTGGTTTCTCAGCTATCAGTCTGGGGGGGTCTATGAGCTCCCCCTCACTCAGGTCAGGGGTTTTCCAGCCTGGTCTTGACCCCTTTGCTCTCTACAACTGGATTCCAGGAGCTAGACTCAGCGTTTAGTTGTGGGTGTAGTGTGTGTGTGTGTTGTGTTTAGTCTGTGTGCATCTATCAGCTACCGAATGAAAGCTCTAGAATGGCATGTCAGGTAGTCATCAATCAGGGAAGGGCATTTAAATTAGCCTCTCCACTATTGCTCAGATTGTTAGTTGGGGCCACTTTTGTATATCTGTGGACATTTCCCTATGCCAGATTTAGACCTATAATGGTTCCCTGTATTATGGTATCTCTTCTCTATTCTTTCCCCAACTCAATCTTCCTGCTCCCTCTCTCTTGTTCTCTGCTTCCCTCCTCTTCTCCCCTTCTCTTTCTCCCATGTTTTCACCACATAATCCTCTGAAGTGTTTTGTTTGGTTTTGGTTTTGCTTTTGAAATATGATAAACCATAGGCCAGCAGTAGACAAAAACAGAAATTCAGAAGTCAAAGATCATTTGCCCAAATCCAAGTCTGAATGGTGGGAGTTCCACCCAAAAGCTTCAGCAGTGATGTCTCAAGTTAAAGGGAAGGAAAGAGATGCAGAGCTGGGGAGTCATAGGATTCTTGGTGGTGAACAAGGGAGGACCCAGTATGAGGAGGCAAAGAGTCAAGAAAGATTCGCCACCTCAGAAGTTTGGGGTCAATGTGAGGAGTATAGTCTTTTAAGATGATAGGACGGAATGGAAGTTGCTTTTACTAAACGATGTGATTCATCTTAATTCCTTGGGCTCTTAACGGGTTTTTTGTATTGTAGGAATTATATACACATATAAAACTGTGACACTTCTATGATTTTTATTGATACTTCCAATAATGTATTATACTTTTGCAAAGCCAATTACATGTGTCTATCTGTCATATATAGCTCAAGTTGCTTAGTATATGTGGGTGTGTATGTAATAAAGGTAAAAGATATAAGACATGATAGCTAAAAAAATGAGACTATTCAATATTAGAATGTAAATTGTCAATGTTTTAATATCAAACATTCTTCAACTCACAACATATTTCTTTAGCCAACATTTGTCTTAAATATATAAAAGTATCCTTTTTCTTGCATTCAATAAAAACAATCTTTAAAAAAAAAGAGAAAGGGATGAGATTCCATTTTTACATTTCTTCAAAGAGCATCGTGTATATTTTAAAGATGTAAGGCCAAGTACCACACCATCACATGAGTAAGTGACAGGATGGATCAGGAACTCAGAGAGGTGGGGGCTCCTTAAATCAGACTGCCTGACTACAGGTAAGGGAGAGGGGACTCCTAAAATCCTTTGACGTTCTCAAGGAGAGGGTGCTAAACAACCACACAGTAAAACCAATGCTTTTCTCATTTGTATGTTCACTAAGAAAACTTGAAAAATGCTGAAATCCCAGCAGTAAGCTAGGACCTTGATTCTGTCAAAGACTGGCCAGGGCTGGTGCCCCACCCCTTTAATTCCAGTACTCAAGAGGCAGAGGCAAGCAGATATTTGTGAGCTAAAGGCCATCCAAGCCTACAAAGTGAGTTCCAGGCCAGCAAGAGTTACACACTAAGGCCCTGTCTCAAGAATATGGGGGTGGGGGAGGGGTAATTTGCCATGATCACATGAGCATTGCAATCAAATCCATAAAGGTAAAAGTTATGAACATCCCCTTCTTCTACGAAGACATCATTTCCAGTAGCTTCCATCTCACCTAACAATCTCTCAATATAGATTTATCGAGGAAGGCATGTGGTAGTTCAGATCTCTAATCTTAGCACTCAGGAGGCAGAAGTAGGAGGGTCTGTGTGAGTTCTGTGCTAGCCTGAGCTAGACAGTAAGGCCCCAGTGTTGAAAAGATGGAGGAAGGAGGAGAAAGTGAGACAAGAGATAGGGGAGGAGCAGAGCAGAGGAGAAGAAGAGAGCTGGGGAGGGGAAGAGGGGAGAAAAGGAAGAGTGTGGGAGAGGATCCAGGGAGAGGGGAGAGGAAAGAGCAGACGCATCTACTGAGCACCTATAGGAAACCAGGAGCATACGGGACCGAGCCAGTCCCTACTGCAAATATACTTTCTAATTTCACCAGTATCCACAGAAATGCCTAAATACTGTCCAACTCCCTTGGAGAATGACAGTTTCCTTAATAATAAAAGTCACAAACCAAAGGTCAAATGATCTGAGCCTTGTGCAGAGGAACCATGGAGCTGGACACTTAATCCCAGTCCTTTGATCCCACAGTGTGCTGAGCTACTGGCTCCAGACTGCTGAGCCTCTGTAGAAAGGCCCTGGTCACACAGCAGCTCCTATGGCCTGAAAGTTTTCATTTTTATTCTTGCATCAGTATCGTGCCATCATATCATAGTTTGAATCACATCAGGTTTTACTTGTTTTAAAGGAAGGGTAATGTGGGCCAGGCAGTGGTGGTGCACACCTTTAATCCCAGCACTTGGGAGGCAGAGGCAGACAGATCTCTGAGTTCAAGGCCAGCCTGGTCTACAAGAAGTAGTTCCAGGACAGCTTCCAAAGCCACAGAGAAACCCTGTCTTGAAAAACAAAAAAGGTAATCACTTTATGAACAAATGCACAGCAAGCAAGTTTCAAAAGCTATCTTGACCCAGCATCAACATGGGATCCCACAGCTACCCTGAGCCAATGCTGATGTCCTCCTTAGCTCTACTTTTAGGAGGAAGGAAAAGACATTGGCAATTTAAACAAAAGGCCCAGGCTTTCTTTACAATAGCATCTAGAGTGCGGATTCTTCCTAGGGAAAATCATAGGAACCCACAGTGCACTGTCTTATACTAACACATGACATTGTTCTCCCCCTATTTTCATTCCCTTATGCATTTATAATTCATAGCATCTTTCCATGTTTACAAATGGAGACAAAAAGGGTGAGCACGATAACAACAACAGAAAGCCAGTAGGTGGGACTCTCCTAAAAGACTCATGCTGCATATTCAAGTCCATTTCATTTTAGCTCAAGATAACTTCAGTTGATCCAGCACAAAGACTATCCAGAGGGAAACTCAAGCACCTAGCCTATAACAATGAAAGGACATAACCACACACACCCCCCCCCCCAGAACCAAGCTGTCACTTAGCAAGAGAGAAGAGAGAGGCCAGGAATTAAGGAAAGCCTTCTGCAAGCCAAGCTAAGTAGCTGTTATTTAACACAGTCTCCGTTGGGTGCTATTAGCTAGTGTCACAAGGAAGACTTCCTGAGACTTCAAAGGGTTACATGACCCAAGCACAGCCACAAAGCCAGAAGAGCTCTAAATCCTAAACCAGGACCTGCCTGGTGCCAGGTCCCAGATTCTTTCTACGGGCCAACCCTCCACTGAAAGAGTACTGAGGAGGACTGAGCAGATAGCTCATTTAGTAAAGTGATGTTGCCTTGCAAGCATGAGGACATGAGTTTGAGCCCCAGTACCTACACAAAACTCTAAGAGTGGTAACACAAGTCTGTAGGTTCAGCACTAGGGATGCACAGACAGGAGGGTCCTTGGGGTTCACAGATTATCCAGTCCAATCAGTGACTGCCAGATCAATGAGAGACTGTCGCAAAGGAGGTAGACATCATTCCTGAGGATGACACAAAGATTATCCTCTGACTCCACATGTACGCATACACACAGAGAGAGAGAATCGGGGGAGGAATCCTATGATGCCAGTTCTGGGGAGGAAGAGACAGAAGGATCCTTAGGTTCACTGTTCAGACAGTCTAGCTAAATGGTTGAGTTTCCTGTGTGAAGAAATGAGGTGTTAAGCCTTTGAGAAAGACATCTGGCCTCCAGAATCCAAAATAGCAAGTTCCCCTCTAGCTACCACATGCATGCATATACATGTGACACACATGAACATATATTCACCTATATACCACACACAAAAAAATACCTTTTAAATTTAAAATAGGATTGTGAATATAAATAGTGAGGAATGACATTAAAACTGCTTCTGATATAAGAAAGCAAAGTAGAAAACTGTACTTAGACTCTCATCCAAAGAATTAACAAATTGAACTGGAATATCAAGGATCATGAGCAATTAAATATCATTTTTGGGGGAAACTAAAATTTTCCAATAAGAAAAATACACAGGCTCATTCCTTGCGATAGATTGCCAGATTGACTGATGATGTCAGAAACATTATGAATCAGACCTAGAAACTACAGAAACTGCTGCTTAGACCTCCAGAAACATGTTCCAGAGAGAAAGGGTATGGATGGTCCTCAATGAGCTAAGGCACAACACCCTCCTTGTGAGGAACTGCAAGTTCCAAGTGCATGTACAGAAAATAAGCAAATGAGAATCCAGCAGGCCTGGAAGTTGTGTTCAGCAGTGGGAGGACACCAGGCCTGGGAGAGCTGGGGTGCTTTTAAAACACAGTAACTCTTTCAAGAGAGCCTCTGCCTCCAGAAGCCAACAAAGCAGTTTACCTCAGGCTGCACTCACTCCTAATGCATTTCGGCTATGAAGACTTGTACCAGAAAACTGTGAGAAAAGGATGCTACTAGCTGGCCACTGCGGGGGGGGGGTGGGTGGGTGGGGGGGAGTGGTGTTAGCCATGCCCAATGGTAATAGCTACGCTAATTAGTTAATGCCACACCAAATACCTAAAAGAATAACTCTGGCTGGAAACAGATTTCCTTGTGACTGCTTGAACTGAAGCTGGCTCCCTCCCCAGGCCTCACAGGAAGATAAACCTCTAATTGGCAAATTAATCTACTACAAGCCTAACCTTTTTCCTTATACTGGATTTCGGTCAAGTAGTGACTCATACAAGTCTCTTGAAAAAGCCCAGGGTAGATCTGCAGCAAAGAGAGGCTGAGGGGAAGAAAAGAAATCTCTCTAAGGATAAGCAACAGAGAAACATTCAAATGCACCAGGCCCCCATAAGATGCACTGTTAGAGTTTCAAGCAAAGGGGTTCCAGAATAGAGCCTGTATTTCCTTGAGCATTAAGCATATTTCTTAAAGAAGAAATGTCTAGTTCATGTTTGTAAGATTGCTGAGGACACTGTGGTGGTATCTTTGAACACAGAGTATGTCACCCTGGTAGAAAAACAAGGTCAGAAGAGTTTGCATTAACCAAAGAGACAAAGAAAGGCAAGTCTGGATTGTGAACAAAAACAAAGGCAGTCAAGGAAATAGAAAACAGAAAATAAACAGTTGAGAAAACAAACCAGATCTTTGAGATGGGAAAACCTACATTTAAAGACTCTAACCCCAACACAGGCTAGGCAAATAAAAGCACTAGCAGAAAGGAAGCTGTAAATGATGTTACATGCATATAATCCCTAGCTAGGGAGGTAGAGACTGGAGGATCAGAAGTTCAAGGTCATTCCCAGCTACACAGCAAGTTTGGTATTAGCCTGGGTCACATGAGCTTCTGTATAATTTTTTTTCTTTTACATGAGAGAAAGAAGTTACCACCATCGATGCTAAAATCGGGAAAATAAAAAATTAAGCCTCAATTTTTAGAAAACTGTTACACAGGTACACACTTGAGATGAAATAGGAGGATAAAAATCCAGACTTTGTACCTGTTTATTGTTCTGCAACAAGCTTGACAGTCTGGCAGAAGCTCAGCAGAAAAATTCTGGACCCAACACCTAGAGTATCAGGAAGATGAGACACAGGCAAGCTAGCTTGTCTTTCTTAGCGTCTGTTCCCATCTGTTCCTCTGCCAGAACAAGACAGCATCTGCCACCAGACTTACCTCCCCTGAAGCACGAGACAGAGGGGCTTGTCCTCCAGAATCTCTGATCAGAAGGAAAATACTTAATGACTGTAAGTTCCAGAAAGAGATGTTGCACTTACCAAAACAAAAACAGGATGCTTAAACAGCAATAATCACAAGTTTAAGAGGATTAGAATGTGAACTTAAGAAAGCTGACCAGAATTTAAAAAAAAAAAAAAAAAAGGTGTGTGTGGGGGGGTAAGAATAGCGCAAAGGAACAGAGAAGTAGAGCAGAAGCCCCAAGAGATAAATCAGAAGAAGAATAAAGGAAAAGGAACGATGCAAGCTAAGGCAGCCTGGGCAACACAAGGAGACCCCGTCTCAAGATAAAAAGTGGAGAGTGGAGAATATCTACTTCCTGAGCACAGGTCAGTGTCAGAGTACTTGACTAGCACACACATGGCCCTAGGCCCAAGAAAGGAAGAAAAGGGGGAGGGAGAAAGGCCTCCAACAGTCCCTAAAATGGAAGGTCATTTTTGTAGACTGAAAAGGCCCATATAGAGCCTGCCCACCTTAGTGGATTTTGATAGGATTGCATTAATCTGCAGGTTTAATAAATCCTGTAAGTGCTAAAAGAGCTGCAGCTTGGTGGTAGAGTACAAGTACATGTTGAGCATGTGTGCTACAGTAGCATTGGAGCCTAGCACTGCAAAAGCTAACATTGCAACAGCCACAACAGCAACTTTACACTTAGTGAAATATCCTAAAAGACCTCAGAAAGAGACAGGGGAACTCACAAACAAATGGGTAGGAACCCAAGAGCCTTCACACTATTGAACAAGATCCTTAGATGCAGAGAGACAATGGTACCATGATAATGGCAGTTATTAACAGATGGGTCCTTCTGGAAGGTGTGATTCTAGAGACTGGGAGGAAATGGGAAGTGAGGACTAGGACAGTAAGTACTAACACAGAGCTACCCAAACGAAATTGACTGTGAAGAGCAATCCCTAGGTGACACACATAAGGGCTGAGATGGTATCCTTGGTAGACCAGCTGTCTATCTGGATAAACTGAGAGTAGATTTATAACACCAAGCTTGGTATTAAATGAAGAGTTAATACATAGAAAACTAAGCCAGCATTAAAAAGATGAACTTAAAACAGACCCCAAAGTTTTCACAGGGCATGGGAATGAATGATAGCAAGGAGGTCTCCATCATGAAGGACTGGAGAAACAGCTGAGTCATAGAGCACTTGCCTATGTGCCAGAGGTTCAAAGCCTCAAATTCAATGTGTGTCCAGAGGTTCAAAGCCTCAAATTCAATCCCCAACACAACAATAAATAAATATGAATACTGACCCAACTGAAACAAACACCTAACACACACTGGGACAATAGGCAAATTGGAAAAAAAAAGGACTCGGTTTCCTTAGCAAGCTTCATGAGACTAACACTTTAGCCATCTATAACTGACCAATATTTTTTTAAATGAAATGCAAAGAACATGGCCCAAAATCAAGAAGTTTAGAACTATATATAAAAGGTAAAGTGTCCATGCAGAAATCCAAGGTGATATCATGGAAGACCATTTTGTGTGTGTGTGTGTGTGTGTGTGTGTGTGTGTGTGTGTGTGTGTATGTGTGCATGCGTGCACGTGCACACACGCAGGGGGAGCACAAGTATTTACGGTAATAGAATATGTCATGTTAGTTAGAAATGATGGCTCAGAGCATAGAAAATATTCAAATAAGGATAACCAGCACACTTGAGGAAAACAACTGGAACATATTTGATTTATCAGGGAACCATTTTCTTAGTTCAAGGACAATGTGATAAAGGATGAGCAGAGGAGCTTCCTTAAAGGACATATGTAGGTGGACAGAAAACAGCCAAAGAAAACTCCACAGCACTAACTACTAGGAAGATTCAAAGCAAAACTAAACTATAACAAGGGGTCATGTTAAGGAGGAGGTGAAAGAGTGGAACCTTTGTACTAAGTTAGTAGGAATATGAAACACAAAATTAGTCAACACAAAAGCAGTATAGAGGAGCCTCAGAAAACTCAAAATATGAGCCAGCAATCCCACTTTTGAGCACATTTCCACAATAATTAAGATGGGACCTTAAGGAGCTAATCACATACCCATGTTCATGTAGTATAGACAATGTGGCCCAGAGGTAGAAGAAACCCAAGTGTACAGTAATGGATACACACATATAAATAAACTGGTTGGTACATACAATGAGATATTATTCTGGCTTAAAAAGGAAACAAGCCCAGACAGAGTCACCAATAATGGTGCACCTTAATGACATTTTGCTAGGGGAAATAAGCTCGTCACATGAGCATAAAATTACAGTTTCATAATATGGAAAGAGTTCTGGAGACTACTGGCTACATGTTATCATTTGACATGACTTTTAAAAGTTTGCATGTTGGGGCTGGAGAAGTTACTCAATGGTTAAGAGCATGTGTTGCTCTTGCAAAGGTCCAAGGTTTGGTTTCCAGCGCCTGCATCCACACAGAAGCTCATAGCCACCCACAGCTACAGTTTCAGAGAATCCAATACCTCCTCATAACCTTCTTGGGCACCAGGAACACATGTCATTCATGGACATACATGCAACTTAAACATTCATTATAAATTAAATAAAATAAATAAATCTAAAACAAATTCTTTTGAGTTTATGCATTGGAGATTCAATCCCCAAATTCACCATTTACACCAATGGTTCTTGATGTGGAACCAGATGATGAGATCATGAGAGTGGGGCTCCATCAGTGGCATTAGAATGTTAAAGAAGAAAAAGATGGACCCTTGCACTTGGGAAGCTGAAGTAGAAGGATCGAGAGAGAGAGAGAGAGAGAGAGAGAGAGAGAGAGAGAGAGAGGAGAGAGAGAGGGAGGATGCATAAGCTGGCTTACAAACTGAAGAAACAAGATAAAAAACTGCATTAATAAACTCATTGTTTTGATTAAAGACTGGATGGACAAGCATAGAGTTGTGATTCCAGACATGTTCCTGTTGGGAAGAAATGCTGTGGAATATAAAACATACTTATGAAGTGACCCCAAATCCATGATCACTATAATAGTGAAGGATGCATTGGCCAAATGTATAGGCTCAAAGTCAAGCTAGTGTGTTTTATTATGCTTTAAAAAAACTGGGGAATCTCTGCTTTGGAAGCATTATCAGGAAAGAGCCATAACTGTGAATTTCTAAGTTAAGGGAAAATGAACTCAAGTAAGTGCAGTCAGACATGAAAGAGCTCAAGAAAGTTGGGACCTATATCTTGAGGAGGAATGAAAGGAAAGAAGGAAGACTAAGAAGATCCTGAAAAGTAGGAAAACTAAATTTCTTCTTAGGTTAAGAGACAGACTTAATGCAACACTGTGTCTTCCTATAGCCCGAAGGCACAATGTCCAAGCCCTTCATCTTAGTGAGAGTCTGTACATGGACCCAGAACAGTACAGGGATGGATGGAATCAGGACCTCTGCCTTTAGGGACAGGCGATTGTGGGTATGTTTCCATTGTGGACTGTTAAAAAGGGAACCACTGAGCAGGGGTGGTTTCAGTTAATAGTTTGCAGAGACTGACAAGCCCCACATGCATATCCTAGACATGCTCAAATTCCAACAGCAGTTGATGGAGGGATTATGGAAGATGCTTCCTCCTAGGAACACGCATGTACTTCTAACATCAGAGGTAGTTCTCAAATGGTGTAATTAAGGAATGTGAGTATATAAGTAGATTGGAGGAAGTGGAAAGGAGGGACAAAAGGAAGAAGCGAGGGCAAGCTGGGGAGAGGACAAACAGTCATAATATGGAGATCTGTGGTTCTGTCAGTAAGAGTGATTCAGCCTCACAACAGTTTCTCAATGGTGGGGGAGTCTGTTGGCAGAGGCATCATCCATTATCTAAGATTTAGTCATCTTTGGAAGACTACTTCAAAACTGGTTCTGGTGTTTAGAACAATAACAAAAAACAACAGTGCTTTTTAAGAATAAGAAATTTATGCTTAAAAGGTGCTTGTGTGATGGCTTTGTGAACAGTCTGCAATAGCCACTTAAAAATACACCTAGTGTAGATGCAATTGTTAACCCCCTTTCTGGAATCCATTATGGACAGATGTGTATACATGGTATAGATCAGACATGTGTATACATGGTGTAGATCAGAATCCTTAACACTATTTTGAGTCTGAAGCTATGTAACTCTACAGTGTACCAGAATGAATATTACATACAAATATTTAGCTCCAAGAATGTTTAACACAATCATGATATAAAAAATTGAAATGATCTGAATATCCAATAATATATTATTATCAACTATGTTATTAAAGATATGTTTACATTCAATCCAGTTGTATCTAACCAATAAAATTGAAGTGTGTTCAAATATCTTTCTCGAATGTGGAGAAACACACAGAGAAATATATAGCATTTAAATAGGTTTTGTTCTGTCAGGTGGTGTGTGTACTTAAATTTTCTGCTAAAAACAAATGTACTCAAGGGAAGTAACATGGACCAGATAAAAAGCTTATCTAGTAACCAATAATAATAGTAGTAATTATGATGACAAATAAAAAGATGATGATTAAACAATACAAAGATTGGACACTAGACACAAAGGACAATGATCCCAGAGAAGTAGAAAAGAATACAGAGTGTGCTGTACAATTGTCCCAGCTCCTTCCAGACACAAGAGTCCAGGAGAGCTGTGAAAGAGAGGCTCAGGGATACCATGCACAAGGCCCTGAGTTCAGTCCCTACACCTTTAAAGGAACTTTAAAAGTGACCAACTTGCCATACAAAGAAAATCTAGATGGAACACGGGGACCTTTCTGATTTGAAGGGATAGACCTGACACTCCAAGAAGCTCAAAAAACAGAACAAAAACAAACAAACAAACAAAAAAACACCACAGCTCCAAGACTATGAGGAAAAAACAAAACTCAAGAGAATCAAAGTACTTCCCTTCAGACATCAAAGAACACTGATCAGAGAATACATGTGAGAAGCCATCTGAATAGAGTAAAGGAAAGGGTGCCCAGTCTTCCCTTGCTCAGACCTGAGAATCAATCTCTATAGCATCAGCAAAGCTGGAAAACCATGTCACTCATAGGCCACTGGATATAATACACAGAAGCATCAAAATATCAGCATCCAATGGTGAAGAAGGCATACTCTGGTATCCAATCAATATTTATCAGCCACAAAAAAGAGGCAAAAAACTAAACGACCAAGCTGATGAGGAAAATTGCTTAGTTAAAAAAAGACCTCAAATGTTAGAACTGTTGAGCACATTCAAGGTTAGTACCTCCATGGTCCAAATGGTCAAAAAGCTAACAAGAGACAGAAAAGATATTAAGACTCAAGGCAAACTTCTTGAGACAAAAAATTACTTTGACATATATGTATACACATATCTATACATTTGCATATAAGCATATATCACTAGACAGTTTTAACAGAAAACTTGACATTGCAGGAAAAACTAGTGACACAGTAGAAACAAAACACTGAGGGGAAATATTTTAGGATTAGTGAACTGCAAGCCACTTTCAAGTGGACAAAGATTTTATGTAAACATACAAGTTTCTTTTGCTAATAAGGAAGATGGATAAAAATGGAAAAATAAGAACCTACACACATATATGGACTGCTATTCAACAGACATAAGAAATCTCAAAATTCAGTAAGAAGCAAACCTTTTCTTAAGAATTTGAGTGCTTCAAGATAAGAGATAAGAAGGTCAATTAAGAAAATTCAATTTAAAACCAGAATTAACTACTACTAAGTATCTACTAAGATGGATAACTTTTAAAAGGCCACCCATAGTCAGTATTGGCAAGGGCATGAGATACTGCATTCCTCCGTGCTACAGGAATGTTATTCTAGAAACAAGCAATTTAAACTGTTTATTTGTAATGAAGCAAGAGAAGCTAAATACAGGGTGGCAAAGACAGGTAAATAAGGACATCTCCATGAGAAGGCAGCTATGAATACATGCTGGAGGCTGAGATGCAAGGGTACAACCAATAGAGAAGGAAAAAGAGATACAGAGTCTGGTTTTTGTTTGTTTGTTTGTTTGTTTTGTTTTTTGTATCACTAGAAACAAAGATGGGTGTATTAGGAGAGATAGAAGTGTTGGGGATAAAACTCAAGTACTCATACTTACTAAGCAAATACTCGCCCACTTGAACTACATCTTCAGCCAAGGATAAGTATAAATGTGCCCTCACAATGAGAATGCTGGGAGAAGTCATATGTCAATAACAACAGCAAGCATACTCAGCATGTTGATTTTGAAACACTATTCTCTCCAGAAAGAACTATCTTGTTCCAGGGAGGTAAGTACATGATGCTCAGGCCATATATCAAAGAAGCTGTATATCTTTGGTCCACCAAGTCTATTGCTCAAGTAGGCAGAAGATTTTTGGCATCATTCAGGTTTGGGGGTCAAGTAGAATGTAAGAGTTAGGAGTCATGAAGGTTTTCACCAAGATTTCAGAGGAAAACCTGGGAGGACAGACAATGTGAAACAAGATTGAAATTACCATGTGCAGCCCCTGAGTATTCCATATAAAAGAGACTAAGCAGAGTTGGGGCAGGTATATACAGCACAAGGTTATGAACTGAACCCTTGGCTGCCAAGTTTGTAGCTGTGGTGATGTGAGAAAACATGAATGGGATGTAAAAACCAGAAGGCAGCACAATCTTGGTTGATTTAGATATCTGTTTTGTGACTATTTGGGAGAACTACATTATGAAGTACTGGAACCTCAGTGTCAAATATAAATGTAAGCAATTCACTCTCAACTGACTGTTAAGACAGAGATTCTTCATACTCTCTCGATACACTCTTAACCAACTGCTAAGACAGAGATTCTTCATACTCTCTGTACTGGACTTGCAACTTTCCTATAGGGCCCAGAGAGAAATGGAAGTAGGGGAGAACGACCAGAGGAGGTCCTTTTATTACAGAAACATCTGTGATAAGAATGTTTGTAAAGGAAGTAGTCATATTTTGTTATACCACTCATAAGAACAGACAAAGCCAAAAAATAAACTTAATTTTGCAATTTTCGAACTGGGCAGAAGTTACTGTTAAAAATTGCACCATTGTCCCAGACACACATGTGCCTGACTGGTCTTAGAGAAGACAAGAAAAGACATCTCAGACAAACCAAAACTTAAGAGCATGTTGCCAAAACACAAATAGAACTCCCGGAAAAGGAGAAGCCTAGACTCAGAAGAAAGTGCAGGCCACCCAGACCATCACAGTTGGCTCTGTTTTCAGAAGACACAGAAATATTTAGTGTTTGAAGCATTTATGTCTGATACACAACAGAGAGGAGATGATCCGGCATTTCAAGGCTCTAGAAGAAATGTGACAAGGTGCTGTGTTCTTTGAAGACAGTAGTAGATTATGAGATTTCTTCTGCCTACCAGAAAAATAACCTTTTCCAGATGTCATTCAGCCCACAGTGTGCTATTCAAAAGCACAAAAGTTCTGTTTATTTTCAAAGTTCTAGAGCCAAATGAGAAACCTAGTTTCGCTGAATAACCTCCAATCAAGCTGGAGATAAAAGGTAGTCTACATCTAACATACACAGACGCCAAAAGTTTAATTTTAAAAAAAAAATGTAGACTATAAACCTGGTATCTACTTCAACACTAGAAAAATAATGAGGTGCTTCATTTCATTTCCTTTCCTGCTCCCAGGATGCACCACTCCACCTCAGTGAACCCCCTTTACAAGTACAGAGCAGAAACTAATAAAACTGAGCATTGTGCTGGAGGGCAATGATTCCCAGCTGGGTGTAACATATACGAACATTCTCATTTCCTGAGGATTCACATACATGATTTTGCCAACTTGAAGGGTCAGTAAGGACAGCCTGCCCTGGCCTCATTTGATGTGTGTGTGTGTGTGTGTGTGTGTGTGTGTGTGCGCGCGCGCGCATGAGCACACACGTGCATATGGAATCTGGAAGACACACTCAGCCATCGTTCTTCACACACTGTCCATATTGTTTGTTGAGACAGGTTCTCTCCTTGGCCTGGAATATGCCACTAGACTAGGCTGGCTGGCCAGCATACCTCAGAGACCTGCCCTTCACCTCCACAGACCTAGCTTATAAGTACTGGCCACACCTGACTTCTTGACATGAATTCTGGGGCATCAAACTCAAGTCTTGCAAGGCAAGTGCTTTACAGCTGAGCTACCCCCTTGGGCTGACATGGTTTTTTCATACAGCAATCCTATGGACTGCATTTCAACCATGCCACTCTACTGACAAAACAAGGGAATGATGAATGCAAAGAAAATTAAGTGATTTTAGAAACTATGAGAACAAATGTAAAACAAACAAACAAAGAAGTGGGAACTAACTCACAGAATAGCAGCCCGGCTCCCACTGTCCTCTCTAAACTGTAGCTCTATCACATATAATGGTGATACCTTTTAAGATAACTGTTAACGATCTCTATCATGAAAGCCTCAGAAAATGTAAAGAAAGAACCTCTCTTCCTTTATCTAAATAAAGTGTGAAGAGATTAGTAAAACCCTTGAGAAATCACCCTGCAAGCCTCTGCTCACATCCTCTGAAAACCAAATGGAGACCTAAACTCCGAAAGTCTTCAGACCACCTCATCATTAGCCAGGAAGACACCATCAAGCCTGGCCAGAAGGCCCCAGGAGGCTATTGCAAACACAGTAAACGCCACACAGAACCTTCTAACCAGCATGCACAGGGAGCTGGTGACCACTCGGGGAAGGGCAATTGCACGATGATGGTGAAGGGTATGATGGGGAGGGGGTGCTAGGAGGGGCAGGATGTGTGCTACTGGGGGTTATAGCTCAGTGAGTGGTAGAGCATTTGCCTTACCGTGAGGCCCCGTCAATCCCAAGTGTATAAGAGGAGAAGGGAGAGGTGTTGCTGAACTGATAAGCTGTTATCTTGCGAAGAAAAACAACCCCAAAGGCCTTTTATTCCTGACCAACACCTTCCTGAGGTTGCAGAAGTTAAGTAGTGTGTTGCAGGATGAGTGTGCCTGCTGCTTGAAACCAAGTGAGGAGAGATTTAAAAAACAGAGCAGGGCAAAGCTGAAAATTCCTTGTAACCCAGAGTCCCCTGTTTCATAGGGACAGGTGCAGTGTTTAGGTGTCCTGGGGCTGAGGAAGGGTTTGTTCTTTAAAAAGGAAAAGGGGGGAAAAGGGGGTCACCTCTTCAAAAAAGCTATGCAGTTTTCTTTGGGTTGGTGGCTAGGGAGGTGACCAGCCCAGCTTGACAAGCAAGCACTGTGCTCCTGCTGGGGCCTAATGATTTCGAGATGGAGCCTGCCCTTAAATCCATGATACATGGACTCCTCTCGGCTGGAGTTCGCAGCACCACACTGGTTTCTTTTGGCTCAGAGCCCACATTGCAAGCTGTTTGTACTTACATGAGGTATGGTTTATTTTCAAACAAAATGAACCAGATTTTCCCTACTGCCTACATCTTTGCTTGGTGTTGGAAAACATTAACCCTTTCAAAGTCTGGCTACCAGTGCTCATGGTGCAGCCAGTCAGACAGAAGGAAAGCATTGAAAGACACTGGCTGATTTATTATTTTACATGTTGATCCCAGTTCCTCCTCCCTCCCTCCCTCCCTCCCTCCCTCCCTTCCTCCTTCACTCCCTTTTACCCTCTCTGCCCTCTCACAAGCACTCTAACCACCCTCCCCGCCCATCCACCACCCCAATTCCATATGTAGGGGAATGCCATCCAGTTGGTGTCATGTAGATCTGACAGGTCATGTGAAGTAGGGACTAGGACTTCTCTCCTGTCTCTAGATTAAGGCAGTTATCCCTCCATGGGGGATGTGTTCCCAAGGTCCTTTTGTGCACCAGGGATACATCCTGGCTCCATTGTCTGAGATCCCTTAGACTGCTCAGTCCTTCTGGCTGAGACCCATATTCAGGGAGGCCTGAGTCAGTCCCATGCTGGCTTCCCAGCTATCAGTCTAGTGGCCCTTAGCTCCTCCTAGTTCAGGTAAGCTGTCTGTGTGTGTTTCTGCCACCTGGTCTTGTCCTCTTCATCTGCATCTGGGTTCTACTTCCACTCAGTGTTTATGTATGGGTGGTTGCTCCTGTTTCCAACAGACATTAGTTGAGGGCTCCATGGATAAGTTAGTTGTTGATCTCACTCTCCGGAAAGGGAATTTATGGTGGCCTTTCCACGGAAGCTCAAATTGTTAGTTGGCAGCAGTCTTGTAGTTCTCTAGACCTTTCTTTGTGTTCAATTTTATCTTCAAACCAATATTGGCTCCCTCTTTTATGTTTCTCTCTCTCTCTCTCTCTCTCTCTCTCTCTCTCTCTCTCTCTCTCTCTCTCTCTCTCTCTCTCTCTCTCTCTCTGCTTTGACTCCAAAATTTTAAGTTCAAGGACAAGTTACTGGGGAAAAAGATTTCTATTTTTGTTTCCACAGAAAATGAAAAGCTATGGATTCCTTCCAGGCTAATGTGGTTTGATCAAGCCAGACTGCCTGAAACAGAGTACCAGGTGATCCTATATTCAAAACAGCTGGACAAAGCAGCCTTACAGACTACAGCCAGGATTTCTGCATCTTCTTAGAATCCCCCATGACAGCGCCCCTTACCAGCAGGAAGTAGTTTGGAAAGAACGACACCCAAATTCCCAAATATTGTCTATAAATGTTTGTTTTCATTTAAATGGGCTTGGTTATATATATATATATATATATATATATATATATATATATATATATATATAAATCACTGTGAAAATTAAAAAAAAAAAGACACTGGCTGAGACAAGCTCAGCAAATAGGAAACTCATTTCAAAATAAAAAACAAACATTCCACCAATCATTTAGTTTTGAGAGCCCAGCAATCTCCAGCCAGGACACATGGATGCATGCATACATATCACAAATTAGAGGCTAGAGAGATGGCTCAAGAGTTAAACGCACTTGCTGCTCTTGAAGAGGACTAGGATTTAGTTCCCACAACCCACATTCAGGAGTTCATAACCATCTGAAACCCTACAGCTGTAGGGCATCCAAGGGCCTCTTTTGGCTCCCAAGGGCACCTACATGCATGTGATATACATACACCCAAACAGGCATGCATAATACATAAAAATAAATAATTGTTTTTAAAAAGTATGATTTTACTCTAAGGTCTCTGGGGACTAAACCAAAAGAAGAAAGCAGTTGTATATATTGAGAAAGATGAAAGCTATGGAGAGGCCATTTCCTCTTATTAATTTTGGTAAGAGTCATCCCATAATATAAATTACATAAAGTTATTAATATGGTAATATCTTCTAGCAACCTTCAATAAATGCTAAAGAAAAAAATACATGGTTCTCAGATGGTATAATACCTTAATAAAACTTAAACACTACACAAAGCAGATTGAGCCATAACTTAACGAGGGGGGGGTTTAATTTAGTAGACCATAGATATTCTTAGATGCATTATTTCTGAAATCGCCTTAAGTAATTCTGAAGGAAACCTTAGATTATTTGTAACCTGGATTCTTTAAAGATACCTAATAGGGACAAGTTGTTATAATATACACAGATGGCTACTGAGTGACTAAATAGGATAAAGAGGGAAACAAAGAAAGCTCTTCCACCAAATATAAAACACAAATTCCTGGATCCTGCCAAGTTCTCCTGACTCCTCCTCTGAAGGCAGGACCAAGAATCCATATATTGATGAGTTCCCAAAGTGAGTTTACCCCGAGAGCCAAATGTTCTCAAACCACACGTGGTTCCGAGTGTTCATTAGAAAGCAAGTGGGGAGCAGGCCTTAAGCCACTGAGTTTCTGACTCAGGTATGGGCTGGGCCAGCGAACCTGAACTTACCAACAAGCTCCCAGGCCATGCTGGTGTTGGTGGCACTGAGTTCACACCGAGCACTTTCACAACACTGCCATTTCATAACGCAAGGTCTCCACATGGCCCTGCACAGAACTGAAAGTAGGTAACTAAGACTGTGGGCTAAAAACAATGGTGTGTGTTTTTAATACCCAGCCTAAGAGACCAAATGGATATTTCCTCTTAAAAACTAAAACAGTGTGGACTTTAACCCGAGCTGAGGGCCATTTCACATGTTCAGTTATAAAGAGTGCCAGAAAGTATCTGCTGACTCATTCAGTACAACTTTAGCTGAAATCCTGTGGACCAGAGAGGGGCTGTTCTGAGCATAGGTGTTGCCATTTCTTGCTCTTGGACACAAAAACACTCAGTTAAGAGCCTAAGAACATATTGCTTTTTAACAGCACTTAATCAGAAGCGCATGGCCCACATCATCACCAGGTTGGCCTATAGGATGAAGCCTCTGGCTGCTCAGCATCTTACTTGGCAGCAGCTTTGGTTTAGAAGAAGTCAATAGCAAGCTCTCCTCGGCTAAATGAGCTGGCCAAAATGTCTGAGATCTCCTAAATTCATATCCTGTTCATGAGCCTGGGATCATATCACAGCTTGACTGGAAAAGCAATTCTAATTTATACAAAGGCCTGTTTTTTTCTTTTCAAGTTATTAGATTGTAATACTAAAGGAAGGCAGAAGACTATGGATGTGGACAGCTTTTTTGTCATTTGCAGAGGAAATGTGATCCATGGAAAGATAGCTGCTGTACACCGGATTCTTCCTGGAGCGGCGGCCGCACCAATGCTTAAGAAACATTGAAGTCTAACATCTTTCACTCCAACTCAACCCACAGATAGTTTATTAGCATCAACAGCTGTAGTTAATCAATAAGGCCTGAAAATGATCACAAGATAACTTCTGAGTAAAGATGACATCACCCCCAATTTGCCACGGGAGCACGCACACCCAATTTCCACTTAAAATGCAGATACACACAAACACAAAGACACAAACCTCCAAACGTGTTGGATGCCACAAACAGGTTGAGAGGAACCTGGGAGGACCACTAAGTACAATGCAGAAAGAGCTGGACTAAGAGCAGTGATGGAAGCGGCTACACTTACTGAAAAGGAAGAAGAGCTGGATTAGAAGGGTCAGACCCCCTCCACTCTTCCCACATAGCTGGTCCCCAAGGACAGCCAGCTCTGTGCTGCACCACTTCCTGCAGCAGCTGACAGCTAACTTCTGTTGAGCACATTTGAACTGCCCTGGCCATCAGTAATCAAACAAATAACCCACTGGTTGGTCCAAAGCCTCCTGAACATGGTGGGTTGTATACAGGAAGAAGTTTCTCGGTGATGACTTGTAACTCCAGGACAATGGGAGCCACTTTGATTAGAAGCTTTGTTAGGGAGACAGAATCAGCTTTCTCTCCTGGTTTAGTAGTCAGGCTACAAGACCAGCAGCGGGTGGAAAAACCTTACTCGTTACATTGCTCCCACACACTTCAGAGTTTATACATGTACACACAGGATTTATATACATAGACATATACATGTATGTTCTATTCCTCTAGAGAATAGAATGTGGCCGATGCACAAGCAGACCAAAGATCACATCACACATAGAACTAACATCCCGGTAGCTTACAGCCTTAGCATGACTGACTGACCTAGAAAATTGCTAAGGCCATGCTTAACATGCTTACATTTTCCTTCCTTTTAGCTTCAATGCCTCTTTATTCTATTCTCTGTTTTGGAGGAGAATCAGTAATGGGGATTGAATGTAGGGCCTTGGGCATGTTAGGCAAGCACTCTGTTTCTGAACTACCTGGCTCTGGCTTCATTACCGAACCCTTGTACTGTTGTCTGTGCTAAGACTCATGGAGGAAAGGCTGTAGCTTTCAGGAAACAGGACAGAATGAAAACGTTAAAATGCAGTTGCACTTGAGAGTTTTTTTATCCACTATCTCCCTTCCACACTAAGGAAAGTTATGGCAAGCTCCTGGTTCAGGCAACGTATTTTTAAAAGCCCATTTAGAATCCAGTTTTGAAAATAAACATTATAGTTTCTCAAAGCATGTATGAATAATTAAAATCCACTGGATAGAAATGCCCACATGAAAAATCCTAAGAAGGACACCACCAGCAGTGGAGTGAGATTTAATGTTTTATATAGTTCACCTTGTCTCAAAGTTAAATATCTTATATGGAAATAACTGGGTTTTTTTCTATCTTAGAACTTACTTTCTTCTAGGTTAGCAGCTGTGTATAGCACTATTGCTTCAGCTGACTAAAAACAAGAACAAATCACTAGAAGGGCATTCACTTCGAGCCATTTTTAGTGAGGTTGCTAATAGTATGGCAGCTATTCTATTAAAGCTGTTTACTTTCTTATTTTAAAAGGAGCATGGTTTATCTTCATACTCATCTCCCTCCTTGCAAAACCATCTCATATGAGAAAACAATTTGATCCACCCCTTAATCCGTCTGCTAACTGGATCACAGCAGCACATCCCTGTACCTAGAAATATGGGGGACAAAATAATCTTTTTATTTTAACAAACACTACTCATGACATGCCAAGTTCATCACACAAACCCAAAAGTATGACGTGATATGGGAAAAACTTATGAGAGAACTTTTTGGAAACGGGGAAACTGTCCCACAGTGTAACTAACAGAGGGAGTCAGAGAGAATGAGTATGTAACAGTGTCCATTGCTTTTTGATAACAGATGGAGGGTCTCAATCTTGATTGAAGTTAAGATAAACCAGGGACCTAATATTGCAAGTAGAAATAGGATTTTTCCTGCTAAGGCTAATAGAACAAAGCAATGTAATTTTTCTACAAATAGATGCAATTTCCTGAAAGAAATGTTCACCCAAAGTCTAAAGCACTACAGTGTGACTTCTCTTGAAAACAAGAAATGCTCGATATTGGAGACCTAATTTGCATGCCCAGATCAGTTGTTCTGGGAATCAGGGCAAATCACAGCATCCCATGTAAAATGGAAATCTCTGTCTTGGAGGGTCTATTGGAAAGTCAATCACAGAGATGGAGGCATAGTAAAGCAAAGATTATGACTGGTGCCCAATGCCTGGAGCTTAGTAGACAAACCATAACATCCCAACACAGTTCACTGGCACACATACCCATCTCAAGCAAAGGGTGGCAGAAGAATGATCCTAGAACCCACTATCTGGAAATACAGTTCACCAACAGAAGGAAACACAAACCAAAAGAGAAAGGGCTGGCTGATGATGATAGATCTATAAACACACAAGAATCTCTGAGGATGCCTTAGGAGGTTTGCTAGTTGAAAAGAAAAATCTCCTTCCTTTAGGAAGAAAATCTATCTGTGGCTTGGATGAGAAATGGCCCTCATAGTCCCACGTATCGGAACACTTGATCCCCACTTGGGGAGGTGACGGCATCTTAGAAGATGCAGCCCAGTTGAAGGAATTATGTCACTGGGAGCAAGCTTTGAGGGTTTATAGCCTCACCCCTACCTTGTATACTTTGTATATGCTCCCTCCTCCATCTCCCCTGCCCTTCCTGTGTCTGAATAAAATATGACCTATCAGTTTTCTGATCCAGCCACCAGATGCCATGTCTCTCCTGCCATTATGGTCTCTCCCTCTAGAACTGGCAGGCAAGCACTTCCATTCTCACATTGTTTTAATCAGTGTTTTATCCCAGAACCAGAAAAGGAACCAATACAGAGGATAAGTAAGGTGAACAAGTCCTTTTGGATTCAGAGCCTGAAAATGGTGGTAGCCACAGGATGGACAGAATGACCCAAGGTCCAATGCAGTGTGGTAGGGCTTCTCTCCCCTAGCTCAGAGACACAAAGTGTGATGGAAACAGGGGGCAGGCTTAGAAGTAACACTGTAATAGTAGCACCTTCATTACATTAATTTTGACCACTGTTTTAAATGATATTTAGTTGTCATATAATGTTAGTACTGGTGTCACTTTAATTAATTAATGTGACCCTAACAACTCAGACTTGGGAGAAAACATTCAACAAGCAGTTCTATAAAGATGAAATCAAGGCTCTAGCATCCACCGGGCAGATAGCAGCCATAGCTCTCTATGCCATAAACATTAGTTAAATGCCTGCCTCACAAGCCCAGATAGACCTTCCCATGATAGCCAGAGTCACCACTTTTGGCCACCATTGACTTCACAAGATGTTTTTCCCATCGATCCTAGCTTCCAATTACCCATGTTTCACTTTTACTGTATTTCATTTCATTCTGTCTTGTGACTTCAACCTTATTTTCTCCTCAGCCCCAGAAAACAAACATGCTTAAAAATTTTATTTAAAAACAAGAAAAGAAAAATGCCCTCTTGGCCTCATCTTCTTTGTCTTCCGCTCCTCTCCCAATGCCCCCATCTCAAAGCCACTAAAGAAACTGGAATTGTTGTTAGTGTGTCCCTGCATATGCACTATGGTACACCCCAGCCCCCAAAACCTTGGTAATAAGACCATTTGCCTTTAAATAAGGACACTTTTTCTGTTTATATCTTATTTCACTCTTTAATAGCACTATGCATTGTTAATTATTCTCCTTTCAAACTTGCCCTCCTTATGATACCATGTTCCCTTGGTCTATCCCTATCCACCTCTCAGGTGATCTCCCAGCATCTTTGCAAGGACCAGGAAAAGAACCTCTCGTTCTTTACTTAACTTTTCCTAAACTATTTCTATCCATTCTGTCTCTGTCCATCTTCTGTATTCCAATGATTCCCACTTTTAGACAATTTCGGGATGATGACTCTTAAATATGTATACCCAGGCCAGAACACTCTCTACCATTTCAACTGACCCATCACTTAAGGGCTTCAAATATAAAAATACTCCAAATCTAACTTGGTATGTTCTAGTGCCAATTATTTCATTAGACCTTGCCATTTCTACTCCTCAATATATTTAAATCCACCCTCTCTCTCCTGCAGCAGTCACTTTCAGTTAGTTCAAGTCACCTCCCCCCAGACAACTGCAAGGAATTAATCTTATTTATTTTGCTTCTCTGTCTCTGTCTAATTTAGCCCCCATGTAAAGCCATGGAAATCTTTTCTATTGTCAAGGATCTGAAGGGAGGAGACCAGCAAGATGCTCCCTGATTTGGACTCTGCCTCATCCACTAGTAAGTCTTCCATTGTTGACCAACAAAACTATTCTGAATTGCTAGAAAATACCATGTCTTTCCCTGTCCTGATAAGAATAATCCTTTCCATTTCTTAGCCACAAAGTGAACCCTTTTATCTTTCTGCCTTCCAGTGTTGGCCAAAGTCTCACAAGTCTCCTCCTTCCTCATTCCCACACACACCTATCACCCTTGGCATTGGGTGGATTGCACCCTGCCTGCCATCACCTCTTCACCTTGTATGTAACAGTGGTAATCGCACCACCCTCTATCATCCAGGCATCAACACTTGGACCTTGAACATCTTAAGATGGAGAGATTACCATAATTAACCTTTTCGTTCAGACACTCTGTCGGGCTGGCATAACTAACTGCTCAGACAAGATGACTAACTAGGAAGAGAGATCACTTAACTGGTACCTAGGCAAGCAACTTAAAACCTGCAATGTCAGGTAAACCTTTAATATCACATAAACAAATGTTCCATACACTAGAACTAGATATTTTTTTAAGTCTTAAGTGATCTAAACAAAAATTAAATGTTTATAACATCTTAGAATAGGAGGAGTATATCTTACCATAATGCAAAAACCTTAAAAAAGAAAAGGTTAATAAAAAAAAAAAACACACACACACACACACACACACACACACAACCAGATGAAGCTACTTTCTATTTAAAGGGAAGGATGAAGGGAAAGGAACACACAACTGGGAACACGCTTTCTGCGTGTTTTGGAAGTTGTAAAAAACAAGAGCTATGTTATTAAATACACAAGCTAAACAAAAACAAATTGTAAAATGGAAATCCTAATAGAAAAAAATAATAAGCACAAACAAGAAATATATATGTGGAGTACAAATGATCAATAAAAACAGAAAAAAAAATGTACTTATTGATTGATCAACAGAATACAAATCTAAAGTCCAATTCCTCTCAACCGATTGATTTTTTTTTTTTTTTTATCCATTTATCTAAAAATGTGAAGACAGTTCCTGTGAGGTGGAGTTCCTTCATTCCTTCAGGCTCATTCTGGCACTGTCTACCAAGAGTCAGCCAGGCACACCCTTTGACCAACCAGTTCTGCCTCAGGGTATTTGCTATGGGGAGATAGTCAGCAATCTATGTTGGCATATCTATATAAGGACATCATTACAAAACTGACAGTGAAACCAAAAACAACATGACAGTCCAAAGATTAGTATTATGTGGTAAATAAAAATATATTCCAGGTACTGAAGAGAGAGCTCAGTGGTTACACATACTCAATGTTCCTATGTAGGACCTAGATCCAGTTCCCAGCACCCACATGGTGATTCGAAACTATAACTCCAGTCCTAGGAGATCTGATGTCCTCTTCTGACCTTCATGGGCTCCTGTACACACATACCATGTTTAAACTCATGAAGCCATATACCTGCACACATGAAAAATACATAGATCTTTTGACTAATGCATTCAGCAGATAAAATATGTCTTGTTATTTTAAGAAGTTACACTGTAGATGTCTTCCCAGGAATACTAAGAGCCAAATACCCTGAAAATCCTTCCAGCACTAAAGAATCTGAACTCACTGAGTGCATATGTGCATATGAAAACCCACAAGCAACTACCTGTGCAGTTTTCAGCTAAGTTGGCAAATGTAGCATGTCTCCGAGGAAACAAATATGTCAACAAATCAGCTGAGGTAGAAGAAGTCTGGATGTGGCCAATGTTAAGGTCCCAATCCCAGTTAACTGTTAGTTCTGGTGTTTACAGGCAGACATCAGGGCAGCAGAATGAGATCAAAGATCCCTGCAGCAAGCCGGATGTCAACAGGTGAAGCACAGACATAAACACAGATGTGTGTCACAAGGTACGGGACACAGAAGTGTGACTGCCTCGGACTTAGACGAAAGTTGCAAAGGATTCTCTGAGAACTTACAGCCAGACATCTGCATCTGCAATTAATTAATTGGAGACTGAAATTAATCCTATTCGTCTGGCCAACAAAACACTCACAGTGAAAATTGAAACGTAGTGACCATGGGTTGAAGGGAAAGCAAAGGCAGATTCTTTCCAAACTGATTTACCTTAAGTTGTCAGTGCCCAGAATGGGGAAAAAACACACAAACTTATATAGGCATGGGATAGGGCCGGAGGCAGGAGGCAGGGGTTGGGACTGGAGAAGTACAAAACATTTGGAAAGAAGCCAGCACATGCTGAAGTTATCAAAGTCAATACATGCAAAGTCTATACATACTGCAGTTGTCAAAATGGTTTATTAAATGATAATGTAAAATAAGGCAATGTTTTAATAATCATTAATAGGATGATAGATTTAAAATTATTTCATTTAAAGATGGCTCAGCAATATAAAGGTGCTTTGCTAAGCCTGATGAAGTGAGTTTGATCACCTGAGCCAACATGATAGAAGGAGACAGCCAACTCCAGACTCCAGAAGGTTGTCCTCTGGCCTCCAAAAGCATGTGTGGCCACCCCTCACACACAAATAAGTCAATAAATGTCAAAAAAAAAAATGAAAATGAGTCAGAGTTTCCAGGGATGGAAAGTATCAGATTTTTGTGTGGAAAATCAATTGAGAATTATACATACAACAAAGAGCAGCTGAAGAGAGAACTAATAATCTAGAGATTTTCTAAGAAGAAATTATACACAGCAGTGAATAGTGGCAGAAAAAAAAAATCTGAAAGTATAATTCAAAGGCAGGAAGTGTTGCAATCTCAGAAACATCTAAGCAGAGACCCAACCAAATTAGAGAGCATGCATGGCTCATGCCTGTAATCCCAGCACTAAGGACGCTGAAGCAGAACGATTTCCATGAATTTAAGGCCAGTCTGGTATACACAGAGTTCAAGGCTAACCTGGGAAACAGAAAGCTTTATCATAAATAATTAAATAAGTAAATTAATCCAAGAATTAGAAGAAGACAGGTGTTCTCAGAACCAGAAAATAGAAACATTAAAATAATGCAGGAAACACATACACCCAGTGAGAGAGATTTTTCTAGATCACTGGTTAACACAATACATCTGCTACATTGGTTTGTGAATATGAGCATAGTCAAGCCCAGAACAACATGCCTGCAGGTCTCACAAAGGGCCTGTTGCTAGTGTTAACAGTGGCTATCTCTGGCGTCTGAATGTCCTTCTTGAATTGGTATCTGGGGAGTGGGGAGGGGATTGGGAGAACAAGAAAGCCAGTCAGGGATTCTTAATGTTGACACACATCTGGCATCAATTTTGACTCTTGGGAACCCAAGCATTGGAAGCACAAAGACCAGAAACCAAGGTAGGAGCTGAGACCACCTGTCCTACAGCACATTCATATTTACAATCCCCAGCAATCATTAGAGGCAAAGTCAACATTTGCCAAGGCCTTTCAAGACACAGCAGAGGAACAGAAAGGGCAGAGCCAAGAACATTTGCCTGCTGATTCTCTTTTTAATGACATCAAAACTGCATCAGATATAAAACTGTTTGCTGTGATATCCTTGAACTTTCTGGAAGCCACAGATCTTAATCACCCATTTAGTTGGGAATGAAAACACAGACCACAGGCAGAACACTTTCATGTGACCTTCAATACATATGATTACCTAATGACAGAAAACCTCTCTGTCTACTTGAGCTCACACAAAATATCATGCCATCCCCTCTTCTTCCAGAAGCAGACCTCTGAAGGTTGATCCCCAGCCAAATAATAAAAGCATCAAAATTCAGAAGAAAAGTTAAATGTTTCCTATCCAGTCTTTGTCTGGTCTTTAAAGGAGTGACTTTGGGGTTCTGTCCAAACCCACAGAGGACATAAGAGAAAAAGATCAGGTCATCAAAGACAATTGGAAAGCACTTCGTTCCTAGAAACACTACAACCTGCAAACACTAAACTTCAAAGGCAATGCAGAGCTCCCCAGGCATTTATCATGAGTGCATAAGTGGGTAATGGGTGTGTCTGTTTGCTTTTAATGATCAATCCACAGACTGCAGTAAACTAGTCTTACTTCCTCTTTAGTTTCCCACAGAGTGCTCTCAGTGTAGTTTGTGCATGGTGTTTGTGATAAAATTTAATGCACCATCTCTCACAACTGGAAAGAAACTTCTAGAGTTATCTAGCTCCACCTCTTATCCAATGTTTTAACTGAACAGAATATCTGCTGTGGAATCTCTGGAGAATTCTTCAGTTACAGGGAGCTCACTACCTTCCAAGGCCAGTGGGGAAGTCACTGGGCAAGTCACATAGTACAAATTCTCTCCTAAGCACAATTCAAGCCGTGGTGCCTAAAAAGCCCATCAAGGTGGGGAGGGGGATGTAGCTCAGTGGTATGGTATTTGCCTAGGATGTACAAGGCCCTGGGTTCAATCCCCACTACCACAAAATTATAATAAACACATTAAAAGCCCACCAAAGGCAGCTAGCTGCTTTCTTGCAACCAAACTGGATCCATCAAACACTCTGACTTACCAAGTGATGAAATCAAAGATGATCTCCTTGCCTCTAACTCACAGTCCCTACTTCTGCTTTACAGGTGTTTCCAACTCCTTTCCACTGTCACAGTATAATATTATTTCTTCAATAAGAATGCATATCTGTACTCAAACACACAGCCTCTTAAGTCCACAAAAGCAGACATGAGTGCCCTGTGGTTGTAGCTGATTGGATGACTGACAGAAGAGTAGAGTCCTCCTGAATCTCTCTTCCAGTCCAAAGCTGACATCTAAAACAGGGTTTCTAAGCCTTCCCATTTGTGACCCCAGGTACACAGGTGTATAAAGCAAGTGTACAGATCAAGTGTTTCATGGATAATAAATCATAAAGAATATGCTTGTCAATACTGAGAATGCCTTTTAAACAAATACATAGTACATAATATATAGGGTCATTTCAGAAGTTGCAGGAGAGTCTTAGTTTCAAGCCAAAATTCACTGGGTCATTTTGAAAGTAATTCTAGTTAGCAATTCAAACAGTAATTTTAAGAGTCCGACATTCTGAAACAACAGAATCCAAAGACATATTAATTTGATAGTTACAGGCTGAGGACTGCCATGTGGAAAACACTAAAAGTTTGCTCTTCGTGATTAAGCCACTATGATTCCATAAGAAAACTTGATATGTACAGAAAAAGAAAAAGTCAAAGAAACAAAAGCCTACTGCCATCCATAACATACCATAATCTCAAATCCAAGTTGAGGTGTTTAGGGCAGCTTTGGTGGCCCATGCAATGCAAGTTGTGTGTTTACAGAACCACGGCTACAAAGGCATCTGTGATGCATTCAATTATCTGATCCCATAGAGGGTCATGATGCAGCGTTTAAAAGGTGGGTAAAGAAGACAGTATCTCAGATGTGCAAGGGTGAGGGCAGGGTGGTGAATTCAATGGGGCTGAACTGCTAGGAATAACATGAGTATTCTCTCACACACAGAGTGATCACTCTGGAACTAAAAATACAAGTCTGGAGAATTCTTTCAAGAGAGAGAAAGGCAGAAGAAAGAGAAGGAGAGGGATAGAAGGAAGGGAACTCCAACTACAGAACAAGGGATTCCTCCCACTGCACCAGACAGCCAGTAGATTTGGCCTGCAGCCTTTATGAGGTCTAGAATGTCATCATTTCAAGTTCAATGTTCAAATGTTTCTTGTTTCAGCATCGTGTGATTAATACAGCAATCTCCCAAATAAGTGAGCTCAAACTAAAAGTAGTCAATGGTTGCACCAGCAACAACAATAATAATAAGTCCTAAAGGGTCATTTTTCTATGTACCAGGGTGAGAACTGGATTCCCATCTTCAAATATCAAGGTGGTGTTCAAGTATCAAACATGAAATGTACTCATATAATCTTTTCCGTCATTCCGTCCCAGTTTTCAAACCTGCACTCTACTTGAGTTCCAAATACAGATAGAAACTTCAGACAAAACATCCAACCACAGAACTCATTCTGAAAATGTTCAGAACCATCTACTCCACAAGCAAGGGGTAAAATGCCAAACCTGAAAACAGCAAGTGTGATAACCCTAACCCTAACCATGTGGTAAAAGAGGGGTCTGATTAATGTTGCCTTAAAAATAACTTAGGCAACTGTTCGCTTTCCAGTCCTAATTGCCCATAATGGGACTTCAGAAGCCAGCATGTGGTAGGAAACAGAAAAAAAAAAAAAAAACAAGAAAACCCTTTCTGACCATTGTACTCCTTGACCCTGGGTGAACCCAGTGAAACTTGCATTAATGAATCCTAAGGCCTTTACAGAGGCCATAATCTGTCAAACATTTACAATTACAAGGGGATCAATAAAAATGGGATTGCTAAACAGTTTGCTCTGGTTTTGTGATTTAAAAAAAAAAAAAAAAAAAAGTATTAAAGGGAGGAGAAAGCAGTGGCTCCCAGTAAATGAAATTCTATGAAAGCAAATTCTAAGATTGGGAGGGTGGGAGGGACTTTTAATGTCTTTCTCTTCTCCAGATATGTCTGTCATCAGGCACCATCAGGGACAATTTCAACAAAGCCAACACCTACTCACAATTTCCTTGGGTGACTGACTATTCAGCTTAGTCCCTTGTCACCAAGAATGTCCTGTAATACTTCAAAATTCCCCTTTCTAACTGGAACTGAACCTCTGACAGCTGCATGCACCCAAATGCACTGCCTCGGCCCTGGAACATACCCAGCTTCCCGATCCCTCTGAGTTTCTCACATTTGTCCAGCCTCGGGTCTCCCAATGTCCAGGTTAGAGCAAGCTCAGTCCTGGAGCTCCCTACGCCAGCCTGCTACCTCCCAACAGTCCTTTCTGTCACTCTGCCCTGTGATGCTACCCCTGATTAAAATCCACACTGCTGCTCTGTTCTCATTCACAATCACCAGAGACCTCGTACAGCACACCAGAGACAAGATAAGGCTGTCACTATGAATCAATGCATTCTAATCTCAGTTGAGCCCTAAATCGGTCATTTCCCTCTGCTCTCCCCATTCCTCACACTGCCTCCTCCCTCAAAGAAAGCCCACAGTCTGCAGGTCCATCGTGGAGAGGGCAGTGGATATTACTCAAAACTCAACGCTGCACGGCACTCTGCTCTCACCCCTCCCCCTCCCTGCTACCTCCCACCTCATGAATGGCCAGGGCTGATCCAGCTTTCCTCGAGAGTCTGTGTGCCACACTCATTTTCACCACCTTAGACACACAAAACTGCCTCAGCCTCTAGACTGTCAGGTGGTCTGAAATGATGATCTCATACATGTTATTTTGCCAAAGCTTGCCAGCACGTGATGTATAAAGTAATTAATAGTTGGCTATAACTGGCCAGGATAGCCTTACCACTCCTATATTGTGGTCCTCCTGCCTCTGACTCTTCTGCATATCCTACTGTGGTTATAGGCTCACCCTCACTGATGCTGTCATTGATGCTGCAAGCACACAGATCCATACATAACTTGATCACAAGGAAAGGGTACAACGTTGGATTGTGTAAGCTTGAACTTGCTTACATTCAGCAACTATCAAACGTATGATTCTGTGCAAAGTAGTATTTATAGGCAATATCCTGAAAGCTGCCAGCCCATCATTCCACAAGGAATGTGGAATATGCAGCATCTCCCTCAGACTAAGGCAGCAGAGCTACTTGTCTGAACTGTTTCCCTTTGGCTCACAGTTACTTTCCTAAGATAAGCTTTGGCACTATGCCATAGACGTGTACTAAACATGGCTTTTCCAAAACTCTACTGTTGGACTCATTTAAAGATAATGTTTGGAATCAGGCATGGTATTTGTGCATATAAACTCAACATGTGGGGTGGGGGCTGAGGTAGGAGGATTGCTGTCACTTCAAGGTTTTCTTGAGCTTGAGCTAGTATGTACAATCTTGTCACCCAAAATAGTAACAATAATAATAATAGTCATGCCCCTTAGACACACTCATTTCTGTTTTACCCTGGCTGTGCTCTATGAGGTATGAAGTGTGAGTATTGTTTTTGACATCTGTTTCATTATCATTGTCACTGGCAAGGGAAAAAAAAATGTCTTTGTAGTTTGAGACAGCAAATTCTGTTGCCAGGGATGCACTCAAAAGCAATAACTTGAGAGGTTATAAAGATGGCTGGCTCATCAAGAAAATGTTACCCTGCCAGCACAAGGACATGACAGCTGCATTTTAAAAAACCAAGCATTAGTGGCAAGTGCCTGTAATCTCAGTGCTAGGGAGGCAGAGGAAGAGGCAGGCAGATCCCTGGGGCTCACAGTCAACTCTAACCTGATTGGTGAGTTCCAGGCCAGTGAGAGACCCTGCCTCAAAATAAAGGTATGTGGCACCTGAGAAACAACATCCAAGGTTCTTGCACCTCCACATATGCACGCATGCACACACACACACACACACACACACACACACACACACACACACACACAAAGGAAACCACCTAAAAAAATTTTCCCATGTTTAAGTGTTCCATGCAGGAATGAACATTCACTGAGTCTAAGTAAGGTCCCTTCTACTTCTGCCGCTGTGCTCAGGGGACAGAAAACATGCCTAGAAAAGATATGAACCAGAGAAACGTTAGAAGAAAACATCCCACAAACTTGACAATAATTTTCTCTCAATAAGGACTACAGCTTCTTTTTTTTTTTTTTATTATACTTTTTATTTTCTACAGTGAGTTAAAAAGTTCAAGGATATTTTCTACTTGGAAACCAAATACCATTGTTCTCAAACTAGGGACTCCAGTTGTATATAGTATAAGGAAATCATGTGAAAAGCTGTGGGTGAAACCTTTTTAAAATAGTAAAGAAATGGAAAGTACAATTCCTTTCCAAAAGTAAGACAATGGCTGCTTAGGGTTAGTATTTTGCTGGGATGACCATGACCAAAGCAGCTTGGGGAGCAAAGGGTTTATTTGGCTTGTGCTCCCATATCACTGTTCATTATAAAAGGAAGAAGCCTGGAAAGAAATTCAAAACAGGCGGGAGCTAATGCAGAGGCCATGGAGGAGTGCTGCTTACTGGCTTGCTCCCCATAGCTTGCTCAGCCTGCTTTCTTATATAACTCAGGACTCCCATACCAGTGATGGCTGGCACTAACCATGAGCTGGTCCTCCCACATCAATCACTCATTAAGAAGAAGCCCTACAGGCTTGCCTACAGCCTGATCTTAGGGGTTGAGGGATTGAGGCTCCATGTCCTCTCTTATGGCTCTAACTTGTGTTAGACATAAAACTAGATAGCACAAAGTTTAAATGAACAACTATTGAACAACTTAATAGCATATTATCAAGCTATTAGAATTCAACTCCAAATATGTTACCATGTACAACAGAGGCTTAAAAACATGGTCTGTAGGAGCAAAATACACATTCACTACCTACCTCTAAAACAAAAGCAGACCACAAAATAAGCCATAATGAGAAAAGGCCATAAATGAAAAGGATTAAATGATAATTCTACTCATTATGAAACTGCAGATATGACTGGGTTTGTTATTTATATATTGTTTATAGCTTCAAAATATTTTCATAATGTTGAGCAGTATTTCATGTAAAAACAATTTTGAAGAAGAGGTGAAGTTTTTACATATTTGACATGTGTTTAGTGGAAACTTTTACCCACTGGGTTATTTTGTCATTAAAGTTGGATGAAAAGAAGGGAAAGGGAGAGGCAGAGAAGCATGTGCATTCTTCGTGTGTGAGAACAAGCTCAAGCCAGCCACCAGCATCCACAAGGACAACTACTGGTAATAACTTCTTCCCAGTCAAAAATCAATGGAGGATATGTCAGTCCCCTTAGCCTGTCATTGCTGAATATCTGTGTACACTATAAAGATGTGCCTATGTCTAAAGTGCCTTCTGGTTAGTTTAATAAAGAGCTGAGTGGCCAACAGCTAGGAAGGAGAGGATAGGTAGATTTCTGAGTGGAGGAGAAATCTAGGTGTGTGATTTTTGTCACACTGGGAGCAAGTCAGATGTACTGCACCAGGCCACATGGCAGAATGTAGAATTTAAATATATATATATTTATATATATTATATATATATATATATATGGGTTAATTAAGTTATAAGAGCTAGTTGATAAAAAGTCTAAGCTAAGGCCAAGCTTTCATAAGTACTAATAAGTCTCCTGGTCACTGTTTATGAGCTGGCAGTCCAAAGATAGTCCCACAAGAAAGCTTGCTGCAGCATAGCATGTTACCATTGATTATGGGGTTGAGGTGACAGACACGTATTTTTTGGAAAGATCCAGTGCCTGGAAATTGGAGATCAGGGTAGAGCATGGCTGACTGTGCTACTGGCTCTCACGTGGGCTTGGGTGGCACTTTCTTGTACACACAGCCTCTCCTCAGTGCACCTCTTCTTAAAAGTCTGTCAGTCCTATTGGACCGAAGCTCCATTCGTACAGCCTCTCTTAATGCCAGCTAGCCCCTCAAGGCCTATTCCCCAAACACAGCATTGTTGGGGGTTCCGGCCTCAATCTTACTGGTGGATATTTGGGGGTGGGGGCTCTGCCCATATGAAAGATTGAATACATTTTATTAGACATGTCTCTTGCAGTAGTAATGTGTTGAAGCAGGAAAGTGCCAATTCCTACTCCTGAAAAATGTTACTTATTCAAATGAGGATTTGAGATCTGCAGCCCTCTCCTTGGAAACAGCCAACTGCTTAAGTAGCTGGGACTTTGAGTATCCATTGCCTAACATGCACCTCAGCATTGAGATCATTCGGCAAGAAGACATTCACCTATTGCTTCTGATTCTGAAAATGACTTTTTTTTTTTTTAAAAGGAAGCTTTAGTCTGTCATCTACACTGCTTTTCTCTCAGGCCTCCACAGTAGGCCTTTGTCAGAGTCTTCACAATACCTGGGAGTACTTTGTAGTCGTCCTGGCTCTGCCTTAAATCTAAACTAACCACATGACTATCCCCTCCTGGACCAGCCTATCTCTGGTATTAGCCTGAAGCAACACCCATGCCTATTACCTGCCTGGACCAATGCCTCCTCTGATCCTAAACAATGCCTGGACCTGTGCTTCAGATTGACAGCCTGGAGACCTGTCTGGTCTCTATGTCTCAGTCACACTAAGGAGAAAGAACTTATCAGCAAACAGGAATATAGACAGATGAATCAGCCCCAACACACGTTAAATAGCCTCAGTTGCCTGGACTTCCAGGATAAATACTGGATTATAAGTGAGGAATTAGGTAGAGTTTAAAAAGAAAAAGTTTTGCCCTATTTTCCCCCTCAGTTTCTAAACAACAAAAGAGACATAAAATAAAAGTGCCATATTGAAAAATGTGAATGTGGAAACTGAATGGTTTGAATGACAAAAATGATGCTTAAACATATTTAAAACAGGTGATTTAACACATTGGTAGGAAAAGCTGCACTGGAAGGGGAAATGGGAAAACGATGGTCAGGGCAGCTCATCCCTCTGAAACACTACTAAAACTTGGGCTAGTCATTAAACCTGAGAGCACTCCTCCCAATGCCTTAACTTTCATACTTCTCTAGGAAGTGACACCACCCACTCTTTAATGGGTTTTACAAAATGTCAATAATTCACAGTTTATGATGGGAGATGTCATTCTATAAATATGTTTCCCATAGTGGCTAATGAATAAAGCACTGTTGGCCAATAGGAAAGGAAGATAGGCGGGACTGGGAGACAAGGAGGATTCGAGGAAGTAGTAAGGAGAAGTCAGCATGTGGAGACTACAGAGAACAGTGGTCCGGACCCACTCTCCGGTAAGATGAGTGGAAATATTTAAATGAATAGAAATGGGTTAATACTTAAGACAGAGCTAGCCGATAAGAAACAAGTAACTGGCCAACAGCGTTGTATCAAATACAGAGTCTCTGTGTGTTAATTGGGGCTGGCATGGCGGTGGGACAAGACCGGCGGTGGGCAAAACTACTCGTAACAAGTTTAGCTACTTCATAGTTTTCTAAATATAAAAGCACCGACAGATAAAGCTATGATAATCATACTTTGCCGTCTTCACTGAACCTCAGTAATTAAAAGAAAACAGCTAAACAGCTTTTTTTTTTTTTTTTTTAAAGTCCAGTGGCGGAGCTAAAGTTACTGGAGAATTACCTTCCCAAACACAGAAGGATGAAAACACATAGAAGTCTCCCAACTGTAGCTAGAGCTTCTTGGATAGATGAGATTACCTAAATGGTACAGAGCCAGGTCTTTAAAACTTAGTAATAAGAACAAAATAAAATCACAGAGTCAACAAACAACAAACCTGAGGAATGATTTGTTCAAAAGAGACTAGAATCCTCTATTTAAGTTGAGAAGGGCAAGGCCTGGAAAGGCTGGAGCATGGCTGTGTGGGCAGCAGTGGGAGCTAGCATGCTAGCATGTGGTCTTGATTTCCCATCTCTCAGTCTCAAATTTACTTTCTAATGTATAACATTTTAATTCTTGGCACAGCTTTTTTTTAAAGTGGTAAAAACCTTACCATGGCAAACCAATGTAAATACAAAACAAACATCCTAGCAGAAGAATAATTTTTGGCACAATGAAAATCACCAAGAAGCTATAGAATGGCTGACCATCTGGTCTTCACTAACCATAACATTAACTTTGGTGTTGTAATTTCCTATAGATTATGAAAAATTATTAAATTGGTAACTACTCTTTCTAATAGTGTTTTTAACCCAGGATTACTTGTACCACTTGGCTATGCAAAGCTTTGTCCAGCTTCTAACAGAGCAAGCCATCAATACATGCTAGCAATATGCCAAAGGGCTATCATGCAAAACTGTTTCAACCAACAGCTACATGCATTTCTGATGGGGGATGTCCTTCTGGATGCTGTGAATATATGTTTCTCTTACTGATTAATGAATAAAGCTATTTTGGCCAATGGACAGGTAGGATTTACCCAGGGGGAAATCCAAACAGTGATAGAGATAGGAAGAAGGCAGAGTCAAAGACACACCATGTAGCTGCCAAGGAAGCAAGAGACCCAAGCATCACTGACAAACCAAGACCATGTGAAGATACACAGATTAATAGAAATGGGCTAATAATTAAGAGAGAGATATCCAATAAGAAGCCTGAGCCATCAGCCAAAGTTTATAATTAATATAAGCCTCTGTGTGTTTATTTGGGACTAAGTGGCTGCAGGACTGGGCAGGGCAGAAACTTCTGTCTACACATCTCAAAAGAACGAAAGTCATTTCTGGTCCTATTTAAAATTTGCTAAGGGAGAGTTAAAAACAGGAATTTCACCAAGAAGCACCAAAAACAAAACAAAACAAAAAACAAAAACAAAAACAAAAAAGAGACAACTAATTAAAGAAAAAATTGCCTTCCACCTGTCATTAACTTCTGTTTGCTTCCCTCATTCTTGTCTTCCATGCCTGGGCAATCCCATGCATATGCAGCTGTTTTGCACTTTGCAGAGTCAACCCATCTGTTTCTGCAGACATTGCACTCCACTGTCAAATGAAGCCCCACATGCAATCTCTTCTGTGTTTGTCATCACAGCACTGATGACATCTTCATTTATGCATTGTGAGCAGGTGACCAACATTCTTCCCACTAGACTACAGGCTTCAAGACTCCAGGGATAATGACCTCACCACCCCTACTACAACCAACTGCAGGAATACACACAAAATTGCTGTACACCATGTCAAAATAGAATAAGGAAACCTAATGTTCACCTAGGTAGCTCACTAATCATGACCAAAAACACTCAGGGGAGAACAAAAGACTCTCAACTGAACAAACTTTTTTCCCTATTAGTATTACCAAAGCAATACAATATATCAAGTATTTATACTGAATTGATTTACATAGACTTTAAGAAGTCTAAGGTCAGTTTAAAGTATACAGGGAAATGAACCTGCATTAGAATGTCATGATGACACCATTTTACATAAGAAATTTGAATACTCATGCATTTTAGTATCCTACAGGGAGGAGGGGTTCCTGGAACCTATTCCCAATACTAAAGCATGGCCAAAATTAAAACTCACTGCAACATGAGGCCCAATAAAAAACTTCTTTGAAAAAAAGTAACAAAAAACAAACAAAACAAACAAACAAACAGGACTTATAAAATGAAAATATAAATAAAAGAAGAATGGAAATTGAAGAAGGAAAGAAAACCATAACTTTCTTTGATGAGTACCAGAATAAGATTGAAACTTATTATTTGAACACTTGGAAACAGAAACTTATGGGCACATTTGTTAAACAGGCAAAACTCAAGACTAGATGTGTCCACCTCACCATGCTGCAGATGTATAGAACAAGACATGGAAAAAGACAAAAACAAAAGGAAGGGGAGACCAAGAAATACAACATTAGGGGAACCATATGAAACTGCCATTTTTAAAGGTTAAGCTCAAGTACAAGCTATTTTATGTGATTTAACCCATGGATAATGGCAACTGTGATGGTAACTAACACACTATAAGGTCAGTTCCTTTATTTGGCCTCTTCCTTATATCTAACTCATTCCTGAAGCTGATCACCAAGGTCCAACTACCAAAACACCAAGGTCCAGCAATCAAAACTAATTATTTGGCTACATTGGCTAACATGTCCAATGGAGACTTTACCAACTCATACCTAAGAAAGACTTCACCCTTAAAAACCACTGCTGCAGAGACACCTGCTGTAGTCTTTGTCCCATTCAGAGGCAGTCCACACCCCACTGTCCCCTTTGTGCTGAGAACCTGGTGTCTGAGTGTGTTCTGCCAACTCTGAAGCCCCTTCATCCATTATAACAATAAACATAAAAGCAGTGTTCCCTTACTAAGTGATATCTCAGAATAAACTCCAGTTCAGTCTTGCTTACACGCAAATGTATGAAAAAATAACATGCAATGCCTAAAATCGGAGCTGTAAATGAAGTCATTTCAGAATTAGTGACATTAACTTGAGCAAACAGAAAGTTCCTAACGCAGAGGATTGCTTTACACTATTTCTCACATTATATATTTAACACAGAAATTTTCAAAAATTAGTTGACATTAGAGAGAGAGACAGAGACAAAGCAGAGACAGAGAGACAGGGAGCTACTTGTAGAGATATACTAAGGGGGCACTGTTGGTCTCTAACAGCTCACAGAAGGCTAACAGAATCTAGAGTTTATGAATATTAGTACTGTAGCTGAATAAGCACATCTTGTACTTATCACCCAGGCTCCTTTTAAGTATTCGGGAAACAGAAACCCTAATCCACAAAAAGTGAAAACTATGAAATCCACATTCACTTACAAGAATCATCAGAACTGCTCACGGGAAAGTCCACACACATGTATAACATCTACAATAAAGCAATCTTCAGATTCATCCTGCTGAGCCTCCCAAAAGAACCTCTACGAAGACAAGTGACAAATAGAACATTCCTCCAGTACGGTTTTCCATTTTACAGGAAATAGCATTAGCTTAGAAAAAAGTCTTTAGGCTTACAGTCCATGGAGGGATCACCTACCAAACACAGATTGTAAGCCACTTCCATGGGCTTAAATGGGAAACCCTACTCCCTCAAGAATGAGCAAAAGTTAAACAAGAATACTGCTGATGAGTTCTAAAGTCTTCAGATGGAGCTCTGTCCATCAAAAACCCCAAAATGCCTACCCTTGCATAATGTCATCATTTGAAACAAATGACTTTGTTTCAACTCAGGAAATGAAAACCTGAATCATGTTTTCTTTTTCAGGTACCAACTTTTCTTTGTCTTCATCAACCCACCCCCCTCCTCTCCCACCCCAACATCTCATTTCAGTTAACTTAGCTCACCCTTCAAGTCACAGACACTATTTTCCTCCATCTCAGAAACAATGCCAGCCTTGCCTCTCCCACTAGTTTCCTGAAGCTACACAGTGAGCTCCCCAAAGGCCATCTCAGCCTTCACTGGATTGTAAACATCATGAAGCAGAGACTGTATCTGACTTATTCTAGCATGCTCAACAACCACAAATACGTTTCTTTACTTATTCAGGCATTTATCATAATTAAATTCATTTTTTTATTATTCAGAAAACTTTTTTGCCATGTGTGATATATTGTACTGAGCACTGGGGAACTCTTAAAAAAACAAAACAAAATGAGAGGTTTTTTTTTTTTTAAGTAATTTTTCTCATCTAAGAAGTCTGAAATACAATGGAGCAGGGACTATAGAGCAAGCTGGATACACAGGAAAGATCACTCAGTTTTATAGGCGGGAGTTAGAGGAAGCCTCGCTCAGAAGGCGATGACCTTTGAGCGAAGACATGGGGAAAGCAAGCATTTAGATACCTGGGGAGAAAGGCTAGGCAGAGAAAACAGTCCACAGAAAGCCCCGGAAGCCACAGTAAGCTCCTGAGTTTAAAGGAGGGATAAAGAAGTCATTAGCATGTAACAATGGACCAAGAAGCACAGGCCCTGGAAAGATTGAAAAGAGTTAAGCAGAGATAAGAGGTGATAATTAAATATGGAGCATATCACATGCAGTGGTTATTACCCCATCAGTAGAAATTTAATATGAAATATTTTAATGGATTGCATAAACAGTTTAGCTACAAAGCAAAATGCCATTAAATATTCAGTAGGCCCTAATACTGCAAGAAATTAGTCCAAAGTGCAATAAAGAAGTTTGGTTTGGTTTTGATTTGGGTTTTGAAGACAGGGTTTCATCCAGCCAGGCTGGGCTCAAATTTGATATATAGCTGCAGATGACCTTGAGCTCCTAATCCTCCTGCCTCCACCTCGCACGTGTCAGGATTACAGGTGTGAGCCATCACGCCCAGCATCAGGAAGACGTCACTGAGTGGTGAGACTACAGATGAATCTCCTCTGCATCCCAAATATTCCAAAAGGTGTGTACTGTTTTCACTACAGAGTGAAATAAACATGACTCTCTAGAATCATAACACCTTAAGAAATGAACAAGAACTTACTTAGCCTTCTATCAAGCAGAGTAGAAGACATGACAATATAATTGCCTAAAGTAGAAATAAAATCTTAATCAGGAAAAGCTTTTCTTTCTCTTTCTTTCTTTCTTTCTTTTTTTTTTTTTTTAAGTCCAGGTTAAGAAATATAATTGGCACAAGTCCTGTTGTTTACCCCATTCAAGTAGTCCACTAGGTTTTCCTAGACCATCCATTCGAGCCTGCTGGAGTTTCTCAGTTTCTCTTTGGGCTCCTGGAATTTCCAAGTTCCTCTGAGGATTCAATTTGCCCTTTATTAGTCATGATAACAATGAGTCCCACAGCGAGTTCTGCTGTTAATTGAAACCACCTTTGTTTCTTCCTTTAGTCCCCGAATCACCACTAATCTCCCAACAACTTTAAGAATATTTTTCAAACAATCATGACTGGAAAGGACTGTTAGGAGTGGCGTGAGGGTTCTGTTCACCACAGAATATCATGCAAATCAACACCATTTCCTGTTTGGGTCTGGTTTTGGTTGATTTGGGCAGCGCCTAGGACTGACACTAGAGCATCACACAGGGCCAGGCAACTGCTCCTCCACTGAGCTACACCCTCATCCTCTTTTTAACATTTTTATTGTGAGTCTCTATCCAAGAAGATGCCTAGGCTAGCTTTGAACTCACTCCATCATTTGAAGTTTATCCCATCATTAGGAATCTAATATGAAATATTTTATTTTCAGGGCCTAGGCAGGTCCTGAACTTGTGATCCTCCTGCTTCAGCCTCCCAAGCACCTGGGATTACAGGCCTACACCACCAAACCAGAACCATCCCATCAAGAGTAACAGATTCTCTAGGAGTGCATGGTTGAGTCCAGTTCTCTGCTAGAGGAAAAACACTTAAAGACCAAAAAGCTAGAGGAAAAACACTTAAAGACCAAAAATGTTGTCCCTGTTAAACCGCTATTGCAGATATTCTTTTTCCAGACAGAATCTCATGTAGGCAAGGCTGACCTTGAACTCTCAGGAATTCTCCCACATCTACCTTACACACACCACCCCACACTTAAGTTTGTGCAATGGCAGGGATCAAACCCAGGGTTTCACGTGTGCTAAGCAAGCATTTTACCAACTCAGGCACATCCCAGTTTTGAATATAGCCTTTAACTCTGAAAGATCTTACTAGCTTCCCACATACATTTCAGTGGTCTTTGCATACAGTGATATTCTATGTATTGTGAGTATCCCTAAACACTGCAAGCTCTGTTTTCTAAACTAAGCTTTGAACTCACATTTCCAGCTACCAGGCAAACACCTCTGCCTCTATACTTTTAGACATGTCTAGAACTCACAAACCTCACTGCATCCCTCTTCTACCCCGGTGTCTCATCTTGTAATGGCATCATAGCAACTATTTTAGTTTAGTGCCCTCCATAACCTTCAAGACAGGCCCCATGCACTCTAGCACTTTTGCCAGAAGCCATATATTCCAGGCATCTTCTCCAAGCCTGTCATTCACATGCATTCCTTCTGGGACTTCCTTCTTATTCTTAGGCATGGAATAAACTTAGCCAGGGGCTTGACACCAGCACCCAGCTGCCATGCCAATCACTCATCTATTCCAAAGCAGAGGGAGCTCTCCCTACACCCTCAGGAGTGTGCAGAGAATCCTGTTTAAACTTTGGTTTGCCGTATTTATCACTGGCTGCCTGATCTGAGTCATCTGTGGCTGAGTCTTTCCATGTTTATAATCTAATTGCGAGCATGACCCATGCTTTTTTGTCTGCCTCTGAATTATTCTTCCTAAGTGTTCTCAGCCACGCAAGAGGACCCAAAATCCTCTAAGCTATCAGATGCATGGAAGTTAACTGACAGGATCTCAGATAAAAATGACCAGAAAGCAGATGTTGCTGAATCTGGAAATGTCAGTCGGACTGCACTGGCCTTTCAACCTTTCTGTCTGGGTCTACTCAGCAAGGAGGGCAAGGGCTTCCCTGTGAAAGTACAATGAACAGTGGGGCAGAGTGACTGCTTCATTTTCTTGACGTGACAATAATTCTCTTCCCAACAAATCATAGTCAGATTTGTTAAGGCAAGCGACCCCTTAACAAAAGGCAATTCTGCTTTAGCTGTGCTGAGTCCCTCCATTCTGAGAACACATGGCCCTTATCACCCCCTGATTAGACTTCTAAGGAGCTGGGGGAGGGAGTCTTTGTTTAAGGCTCCCACAGTGAGACCTGCCTATAATGGATAACTCCACCTGTCTCTTCCGTTCCACAAGTGGTTCCAGGCCTTCCCCTGGCACTCCATTTTCTACCTAACAAAAGGCTTACAGATGCCTAGCACGTGCTCCCAGACGCCCCTCCTCCCCTAGCCCGAGATCCAGGGGCAGCAGAGCCCTAGTGGGAAGAACACGCCCTGCAATGGCATTATTCATCTTGAGTGTCACACAGCTGGAAATGGTTTTCTGTTTCCCCCTTCATAACAGTCATTTGAATCACCGACAAGAACTCTACTGAGTGAAGTCAGGCTACAGTCAAGTAGAGTACCATGAAGGTTCTTCTGGGTACAGCCTCTAAGACCAGAGGGAACAGAGACAAATGGGAAACATGTTGGCATGATTACACACAAACTTATAAAAATATACCAATGCATGCAAACAAGCAGATAGAGTGGTCTAGGCTTGGGTAACCAAAGGCCAAGAAGAGAAGGCTTTAGGACAAATCAATGATGAAGCAGCTACCTTAGATAGGCAGCTGAAGTGGCAGAGATCACATCTTCAGACATATGTGCATGGTTCTGAGAACTACAAAACATCTACATTTACAAATGAATACAGTGCCTCTCTTCTGGTTGGACACTTTTTATAACGTTTGTACCATTAAGGGTTCTCAATAAGCTCATCAAATTCAAACACCAGACTGGGAATTTTCTAGGAAGACAACCATCAACTAAGCATAGAAACTCAAACATAAGTTGGATGAAAAGTAGGAATATCCAGAAGGAAATGGAAGCAAGCTGAGGCTACAGCCACGACACAGCTTGTTTCACTCTGCATTGTTACAACTCACAGGTAAATCTCAGTGAATGTGTTTTAAGCTTGTAGAACGAAGGCCTGGATATCAGGGGAGACACTAAGAGGACTTTGAAGAAGCTGCTGAAAGGAAGAATCGTTCAAAAATCGTACCTGTGCATTTGAAGGCAATTCAGAAAAACTTCAGTAGGTCACATGGTATGACAGAAAGAATGAGGCATGGTGTGGATGACTGTGACCCCAGCGCTTAAGTAGAGATGGAAAAACTGCGGGCTGAAGGCCAGCCTGAGCTACACAGTGAGATGTGAGACTTGATGTGTGTGTGTGTGTGTGTGTGTGTGTGTGTGAGAGAGAGAGAGAGAGAGAGAGATGGAATGCCATCTCCACAGCAGAAGAGGCCTCACCCTGCTTGTTCCCACCTATCCCCCAAGTGTAGACAGACATTTAAGAAACACCCACTGAGCATGGAATGACTGGATGAGCCATCTATGGGATTAAATGAAGGCACCATGAGAATAGAGACTAGACTTGGAAAACAGATAGTATCAGTACATGTTCCTAGTTCACAGATGTAAAAAGAAAAGCCCTTTGACTTACCGGGACACAGCAGAGCTCCCTCTAGATGCCTCCTGACTCCCTCCAGCTTGATCTCTTTTGTTCTCCTCCAGGCTTGGTTTATCTCCCAGGGTCCTTCCAGATTCTAATCTTCTATGGTTCCTCCCCCACCTTCAACATCTCCACTTCCACTGCCTTGACCCTTGACTCAGAAGGCCAGGTGTGCCCTGCCCCTCTGCCTTTGATGTTCCCAGAGCACCAAGAAGCCATCATTGGAAACCCTCACTAGATTCTTGGTTGGGGCGGAGGGAGCTGCATTGTTCATTTCTGTCCATCCCTGGTACTTAGCACAAGGCCTATTTGCACCAGCAGTCAGTTACACACCTCTAGGCTTGAAGAGATCTTACCTCCTCTGCCCCACATCCCCTTTCCTCCAAAGAACCAGGACTATACTTTATTGGGGCAGAAATTCAACCAAGAGTCGGGAGAATCACAAGGACACAGGGAAAGAAGCCTGAGTGTAGCAGACTTACTGGAAGACTAACCTAGTCCATTGTTTCAAATTTAGATAATAAAAAAAAAAAAAAAAAAAAAAAAAAAAAAAGGAAATTCAGGTGTAGTGGTGGTTCATCCAAATCCTTAGGGTGCTGTTGAGGCAGGCTGGATCTCATAGCTGGGCTAGCCTGAGCTACAGTGTAAGACCTTGTCACAAAAGCAAGAAAAGGGGGAAGCCTGAAGTAAATGCAAAGGGAAGGTGGCCAACTTGCTGGAGAGGATAGTTCAGAGTAGCCCCTTCCCTGTCCCCTCGGGGAAACTTGCCTCTCTGGAAGCACAGGCACACAGAATGTCCCCAGCAGACAAAATGTCCTTTAAGTGACGGTTTCAAACTAAGCAGAGATCCAAAGCTACATGTTACTAGCCAAGCTTGCTTTCCCCCTTTAGAGGAAGGGACTGGCTTTGAGAACATTTTTCTTTATTTCTATGCTACCACAAGCACACCCCGGCCTGCCCCACTCAGGCTCACACATGTTTGTTTTAGCACTGGACTAAAGTTAAGAGTCTGCCCTGTCATTATATCACTTTTTTAAAACAGTACCACAAAAAGAAAATAAATTATAACCTAAATCCATGGATGCATTAAAATAGTTCCCTTTCATTTTCAGGAGGGGGGGAAACCCTGACTTTTATGTGAACTTCGGGGTTAAGGTTTGCATGGCGGTGGTGGGGTGGTAGGAGAGAGCGTCCAGGCAGAAATACAATTCCCTATGCCCTGGACCAGCAAGCAGGTAGTGTGAGAATAAATGTTACACTGAAATCACATGAACTTACTAAAACAAGAGCTAAGAAATTTCAAGACAACCCCCCCCCAACTAAAAAAAGTGACTTTTTGAAAACCCTAAAATAAAGCCTTAAACTTTTTAATCAACTATCTGATTTTTTTTAACCATGCCAAACCTAAGTCCCCACACCTTACCAAAGATTTTTAAAACTAAGTAAATAAATTAATTCAAAACTACTAAGAGGGTCATGCATCCAGAAGACAACAAAAACACTAACCTAATCTCTTCTAATGGTCTGGCTCCTTGGCTGCCTAGCATTCTAGACTCAAGGATAATTCAAAGTCTTTACCCAAATCAGCTTGACATGCAACTGAAAACTCATCCATTCTTACAATGGCAGAGGGCAGGCGGGAGGTCCTGCATTCTCCTGAAGGAATTCCACTAAGATTCCCCTGAGATACAACTAGCTAACTACTTCAGAGATGAAAAAAAAATAAAATCTGCACATACTACTCTAAGAGACTGAGCAAGGTACTTCTATTGGAGTACTGGAAATTAAACTCCACAAAGAATTGTTAGGGCTCTAACCCCCCCCCACCCTACACACACACACACACACACACACACACACACACACACACATACCAGTCCTTTAACTCTATTTCTGCACTAACACTAATCCTCTCGTCTGCACTACACACATCCCACACTGTGGTTAAGATACTATGTATAATATAAACAGGGTCAAGAAAGCCAGTGCGGAGAAGAGCCATGTTTAAATTAGCATTAACCAGCAAGCTGTTCCCCAAACGGAAAAAAGAAACACTGATGCTCACTTAGCTTTCTGTCTGCAGAGGGACTTTAATACACATGCTCAAAAGGCCCCAGGAGGCCCTGGGCAACCCATGAGCCTCATCCATTTTGACCAAGTTAAGTTTCCCAAAAAGAAGCTATCATTTACAGGGGGCAGAGGGAAAGAAATGGCACGCAGGCAGATTGTTCTAGACCCTTTAAATAACAACATTAAATAAAATGGCAATGGTGCCACACAGCTTAGTACCCACGAGTTTACAATGGACACAGAGAACACACATTCAACCCTCAAACACATCACCTCCTCTTTGCAGCTAAGCAGTATGACTCGGGGTCTTCATTCATCTTAGGGTCAAATAAAGCCATGGCATGGCTCCCTCAAGTAACGCCTAGGCCTCCTTTATCACCAAGGGCCCTGACAACTACCTCGGAGGTCCTCACTCTCCCCATTGATCTCTTAAGGCACAGGCCATTCTTCCAGCTGTTGGTATCCCCACCACAGTTAGGATTTCAGGTTCTGCCCTGCTCCCAGCCTGACAAGGTCCTTAAGTTCTTCATTACCACACAGTGAAGAAATATGACACACATACATTCTTCACTATCTGCAACACAGCAATCTGCATTCCCTGCCTTCTGCACTTCAGCTCCTTCTATAACTCTCTTTCCATCCTCTTTGTACCTGTTAGAACAAGAATCCAATGGCTGCTTGTTGGATTAAAGCTTTCTCCTTCTCTCCCAGCAGCCTAACACACCCATAACAGATACTTAAATGCTAACACCATAGAGACTTGAAATTATCCTGCTTTGCAAAAAGGTAAGAAACCAGACAGAAGTAAGATGCTGACTTAGTTGGCAAAGTCAGAGCGGGCTTATGTGTCAATTTTCAGGACATCATACCTCACATTCAAAGTAAATCACGTTCCTCACATGTGTAGGCATGATGATTCCAAGGGAGAGAGGAAGAAAAGAAGGGAGGAAGGAGAGGGAGGGAAGGGAAGAAGGGAGGGTAGGAAGTTGGGTGAAGGCAGGGAGAGAGAAAGAGGGGAAGGGGACAAGGGGAGAGTGGGTAGGGATGCAAGGATGGAGGGAGAATAGGAGGAGAAAGGATGAGAGGGAAGGAGATGCTGAGGGTAGGTGGCCACACAGTAAGTACAGACACTAAAAATTTAACCTTAAACCAAACTTCTAAAGACATTATGAGTTGAATACTTGTAGCTCCCCAGTGAAGTTAGCATGGTGCATTCTGTTCAGAGCACAAATGTTTATACCAAGCATCTGAAATAGTCCTTTCCTCTAAAAATCACAAATGCCAGGCTGTTATTGTGAGTGCAAAGACTTGACCACTAGGGTTTACTCTTCCCTTGAATGTTCCACTAGGTCAAACAGAGCAGATTCCATAAAACCTGGCATCTGTGATACGATCTGAAAACCAAAATCAAATTACATTCTGGAAAACACTCACTTTGCATAAAAACAGGTTTCTAAAACGCTGCCACTTATATTCTCACGTCTGTGACTCCTTACCCATCACTCACAGGATGCTGAGCTCTGGATGGCCACAGCAGCTAAGGATGCAAAGACTAGGACAGGCAGGTGATGCCTAGTAGGGGGTCAGACCACAAGGACCGCTTAGCTCTGGCATCAATTTTAAGCAGCCTCACCAGGCTGTAATAAGAATAAAGTATTGCTGGTTCCCTCGTGGGCAAAGAAAGGAAAAACTAGAGAAAAACCAATTCCTCACTTAAGTTCCTTGCCTACAAATACCCCCCTTCCAGGTGGCTTCCTTCCTTCCTTCCTTCCTTCCTTCCTTCCTTCCTTCCTTCCTTCTTTCTTTCTGTTGGGCTCCCATTTCCCCACGAGACTAATTCTTTCCCATTTGCCTTCCTCTGCTCAACTATTCTATCACGGAGAAGTCACCCACTACCACCCACTATTGGAAAGAAAAATGGAAGAGCAGAGATCATCCACCCATTCCTTTTCCTGAGAGGAGACCAAGACCAGGAGCTCAGAACAGGCTCGGGTTGCACCGCTAGGGGACGCTGTGTACAAGGGGCCCGGGGTGATGAGGCCCAGTACTGAAGTCGCACTTCTCAGCACTTCTGCCTCAAGCTGCTTCCCTCTCTTTCTCATGTTTTCCTCAAATTAACAATCAAGACCAAAGGAGGGGGGGAAATAAAAGTTTAAAAAAAATACGGCTTTCATATACCTACAGCCCTAGTGATTATTATTCAGAACTTTGCATCTGGAGAAACAAGGGCAGAAACTCTGTGCTATTACAGCTGTGTGTTGGTGTAGTTCACTGTGATGCGCGTGGCCCTAAGCCTAATTGAGTCCTCTTTCTTGGTATTCATTCCATCTGACCAAAGAATATGTTCTTCCGTTTTCTATGACTTTGAAACTCGGACCTCTGACTTCACAGTCATGTTAGGTGAGCAAAGGACACTTTAACAAAGGAACAAACGCACAACACTGCAGGAAAGAAGGGAGAGGATTCTGCCTTAATATCTAGCTACCGTCTCCTAGTTGCACTTAGCAGTAGGTATCTATGACGATAGGTATAGCTTAAGAGTGAAACTTTCACAAGCCAGCACCCACATGGAAGAAATCTCTGTAGTCTCAACTAAAAAGGAAAAGAAGAAAAAAGTCAAGAGAAAGGGAGAAAGAAAAAAAGGGGAGGAGAGGAAGAAAAGAGGTCGGAGAAAAGCAACAGTGCAGGGCCCCAGCCTGGAAGCAGTAACAAGCCCTGGATGTCTCACATCAAAGGCCAAATGGCAGCAAAAAAGAAAAAGCAGCCTAAAGTTTAAAACCATCCACAGTAAACTCTCCCTACAGGAGCTAACACAAGGAACGATCAACCCATTCAGGCAAAGCCAGGTCCCTCCCCTGCCTTACATTTCCCCAGGTACTGGCTAAGCCTCGGGCGGCTTCACGGAAAGTTTAAATTCCTTAGACTCAAGGGACGACAAAGTCACCAGTGAGCAGTGAGCTGAGCGCGGGGAGCTGGGAGACCCGGGCCATCTAAGTCATCCGGGACGCGGCACCCAGGAACTTGAAGCGCCCCACGCCAGCACCCTTGCGCCCCCCAACCCGACCCAGGTAACCAACCGGAGGCCACCGACGTGTCACTCGGACGGACCCTGGGGCGCACTGACCTGGCCAAAGGGCAGGAGGGCCGCTGGGCGGCTGCGGCGACTTCCCTCCCGGGCTGGGTTCCACTGGCTGGTGCGGGAGGCCAGGGCAGCCTCGCCTCCTGCAGGCGGCCTCACACACGCGCGCACACCCACCCACTCCGGGCCCGCGGGCGCGCGCACTCACAGGCGCTTACGCGCACTGGCTACAAAGCCGCGGGTGGTGGAACAGTGCGAGCCGATCGCGCCGATGGGAGGCGGGGCCGTCGCCACCCGCGCCGGGGGACACCCAGCCGCCCTCGCCTTTACCTGCTCCGCAGTCCCTGCAGCCCCGGGGCCAGCCCAGCCCAAGCCTCATCCGGGCACGGTCGTGAGGCTACGAGGGTAGCGCCATGCACGGGAACAAGACTCTTGGGGCGTTACTACCGCCCAGTCCCGACTTCCCGGGCTCTGCGGCAGGGAAAGAAGCGCGGGTGCCAGCCTCCTTTCTTCTTCCTCCCTTCTGGCGTTCTCTGCCCCATCCACGTTGCACAAATCAGCAACTCCAAGCACCCCAGGCGCCTTTTCTCAGCAGCTCCGCTTACCTGCGTGGCACCCCTGGCGCCCTGATTCCTGTGGTCCCCTCCCCCAGTCATTCACTGAGCTTCCAGAGCTGCTACGGGTGGGGGGGGGGCAGGTCAGAGGAACCTAAACTTCCCATTCAGAACCTTCCTGGCGCTCTCCCCCAACCTTCCACATCAGACACACCCACCCGGGTCACCCCTGCCCCCTCCTGGGCTCACCCCAGCGCCTGACCGCTTGCAGAGCTTTGGTTGACTCCCTGCATGGTACATTTTGTCTTGTTGCTCTTCCCTCCTCATTTGAAAAGACCTGGAAAACATCGCGCGTAGCCGTGGGGGGGGGGGCGGTGAGGAAGGGGAGACTTAGAGTATGGCCTCCTCCTAGTTGAGTTTCTAAACTTTTCAGAGGGTGCGAAGTTTGCGAAGTTTCAACCAGCCCGGCCCTGGACTGCAGGCCAGAAAGAAAGAGGTGGCTTTGCCTCTAAGGGAGGAGGGGGGGGGGGGGAGTATACTTCTCCGTGTCTTTACAACTGCAAATCAAAGCAACTGTGGCTTTGGGCCCCTGGCTCTATGATTATAAATTTCTCTTCCGCTCTCCTAGTGTAACTGCAAGGGCAAACAATGATTTTCATGAAGTAATTAAGGGCGGGGAAAGCACACCTGGAAGTGTGGGCGGGAGCAGAGCCTAAGAATCATTTTCTGGAGCTTACCAGCCCAGAATCCTTCCCATCACCCAGTAGACAGAGGAGCAGAAAGAGGACTTTCCAAACTCGACATCCACCCACCTGCTTCATACTCCAGCCCCCTTGGGGTCTCCAGCATCATCAGAATTCTCTGCCTCCATCCAAAGTTAGTCCTCCATGCATCAAAAGCAGATGCCTGGGAGTAAAGGCCTAACCATCTCTAGCCTGAGGGGGCATCTAGGGTTGTCAGAACACAGAAAAGTAGAACTAGCTGTCAGGAACTGTAGCTGATAGGGAATGAAAGACAGCGAGGGAATGGATTGCCAACCCCATTGCTTTGTAGAAAGGGGTCACTGACAGCAGCGATGAGCAGATAAGACACTGGGGGATGGAAAGTTTTCAAGCCTTCAGCAGGTTGTGACTTGAAGGGACCATGGCCATTTCCTTTCGTGGTTTTTCACAGTGCTCAATGCTGAATTATAAAGTTGATCATTTATTATGCAAAGCTGTTAAAAATTATTGTTCAAGCTACACAGGCGTGATGACACCCACCTGTAATCTCAGCCCAGGGGAGCTTGAGACAGGATGAAGAGCTTCAAGCCAGCCAGGGCTATATAGCAAGACGCCCTTTCTAAAAAACCAAGGGGGAGAACAGTTCAAATCTCTTTTTAAAAGACTCTGCTTTCCAAACTCCTTTTCTATCAGTTTATGACTTATGACTTATTTTGTAATTACCTACTTAAAATACAAAAAGTACTCTCAATTATTGCTAATATAGTCATACCCAATACTAACTCTGTCCTTGACAGCAAGCAAAAATGAATCCAACAGGAAAGCAGGTGTTAGTCAGAGATACAGTACTTACCTAGAAAGTACAAAGACCTGAGCTTGAGCCCCAGCACCAAAAAATAAATAATAAACCTATAAATATAAACCACTTCCTATCACAAATAATGATGGTTGATCTTAAACTACTAGGAACTTGGGGTGAATAGGAAGCCATCAAGTATTATACATATATATTGAAAAAAATTAGAATACATTGAAAGGGGCTATCACCTAACTATAGCAGTAATAAATTCAGAATAATCCTATTTATTGCTTAATTTTCTTTCTCTATTCACGCCATCTGTTTTGTTTCTCAGTATCAATACTTCTATATTTAATGAAAAGAGTATTTTAAAGGGATTACCATGGTTAGCCATTCCTCACTGATTAAATGGGCTTCTCTGAGCTTGCATTCGATTTGATTAATTTTAATATGTTGGTTTCATCTCTTGCTTTCTTGAGGAATGTAGTTGCTTCTATCCCAACTATGTATTAACTACTTAAACTACCCTGTGGTCCTTCCCAACCTCAAATGGGGATGCCTATACTCATTAAACTCCTGTATTCACCAGTACATTGGAGTGAAAAGATGTACCTCAGGAGTAAATTGCTAGCCTAACACGTACTGGTTGATCCCCACCACCACACATACATGCACACATGTGTGTCTGCATACAAATATTCATGCACATATACATATACACATACCTACATGCACACACATATGAACATACACACATGCGTACACATAAACACACACTCACTGAGTTACTTGCTTTATCTCTTCCTTATTCCATCTACCACAGCTGCAAATGAAATAAACAAGAGGTCTGGCTGGACAGACCTGTCTTGCTAACAAGCAAAGGCCTGTCTGAATGAGACGGCTCTGCAGCCAGCTTTAGGTCAACAACCAGAAGTAGGTTAAGTGTCCAGCACAAAAGAGACAATGAGATACAATACAACAGCAGTGTCAAAACTAAACTAAACCATCAAAGCCAGTTCCAAATGAGTTCCAAGTCTGTAAGACAGGATGACAACTGTGTACTGTATGTCACAAAATTCTAAGTTGTCTCCTTTTGGTTTGGATGTTGTTTAGATGCAGTATTACGATGTAGCCCAGGTTGTCTTTGAAGGCACCAAGGTAGCCAAAGCTGGCTAGCCTCAAACTCTCAGCAATCCTTTAGCCTCTCTAGTGCTGGTGTCACAGGCATGAGCCATGCTCCGAGCTGCCTTTATCTAGGACAATGTATTTGAATTTGTTCCTTAAAATCATAGCATCACCAGCACTCAGAAGGCAGAAGCATGAAGATCTCAGTGAGTTTGAGGTCAGCCTGGTCTACAAGGTAAGTTCCAGGTCAGCCAGGGCTACACAGAGAAACTGTGTCATGAAAAAGCAAAACAACAAAACAAAAAAATCCTAGCATCTATGATGTCGTCTGTATGTGAATAGAAGAGGGTGCCTAGACACATCTGGAGCCCTCCTGTCCCTGCACTTAGTCCCCCACTTTTTTTGGATGGTCACCCTAGTGCTCTCTGTTCTAAGCAGCGTTCCCTGTGCTCTACTAAGCAGTGTGTCCCTGAAAGTGCTTCTTCAGGGACTCCAGCAGAGGCAAAAACAGCCCATCTGCTCCTGCTGGCAAGCATGAGGAAAACACTCACAGCAACATGGGAGGGTGGCTAGAACTTGCAAGTTCAGGGAAAGGCCAGGATTTGAAGGCAATGACAGAGAAGGGCACCTGATGTCGTGTGGCCTCCACATATATGGGTGCCTGTGCATACACCATACACAAACACATGCGCACAAGACATCTTAAAGTACACAGATTATCTAGTGGTCCAAAACTTGTAAGCAGAGGACTGGGGTTTGAAAAGCCACCTGTCATTTCCTTTGATGCTGTCATTTGTTCAGATGGGTTTGGGGGCTTACCTTACTCTTCTACTCTTCTTCCCTGAGGTCCCTTCCCTCTTGGGAAGGGGGTGAGGGGGGAACACGACGACTGCTAGTGAGCAACCAAAAGCTCAAAGATCTCCTGGAAATTTCCTACCCCTCTTTAAAAAGAGAAATTGATTCAAGAATGTATTTGGGAAAATGGCATCTTTTGAGGTGTCAGCCTGCTTCAGCCTGCTTGACAAAGGGACTTTTCCTTCTCCTATTATTCAGTCTCTCTAGTATTTTTTTCCTGGGAATGGGGCTTATCCTTAAAGATATTTTCTATTTTAAATGGTCAGAGGTAAAAGTGGATGTCAAAATTCAACTTACTTAAAACAAAGGAAGAAAGAAAGGAAGGAAGGAATGAAGGAAGGAAGAAAGAAAGAAGGAGGAAGGAAGGAAGGAAGGAAGGAAGGAAGGAAGGAAGGAAGGAAGGAAAAAGGGAAAGAAATGACCTAAGGACACCCCAGGAATGGGTATTAGAAGCTGAACCAAGTGTGTAGCTTCCTGGTGTGCACTAGGGCAGCAAGGAAATTAGAACTTGAAGCCTAGAGACCATGTATTTGCCTGCATCTTATCACATATCCCTGCATGAATAACTCAAGTAATGCTGGAAGCTACCAAGGGCTGATAATTCCTTCTTCCTACCTAGCTGAAACAACAGAGATTTGTAAGCAAGGGAAGGCAAAGTAAGTGAGAATACAGGTCCATGTGTTGTGCATTCAATTTCAGAGCTAAAAACAGACCTAACTACAAAGAAATGGTCAGAAAGGCAGACAAAACAAAATATACTGCATAAAACAGTAAGAGGATAGGGATGTTTCTGGTAAAACAGACGCAAAAGAAAGAAGACATGACTATGAATATGAGGATTCCAATTACAGTTTTAGTAGATTTTATAAAATTAAAAATAGGGTTATCATTAAAACTCTCAAATCAGAGCCCGAAGATGGTGGCACATTCCTTTAATCCCAGCACTCTGGAGGCAGAGGCAGGCAGATCTCTGTTGAGTTTGAGGCCAGTTTGACCTGCAGAGCAAGTTTCAGGACAGCCAGGCATATACAGAGAGACCCTGTCTCTAAAAATAAAACAAAAACAAACAAAAACACAAAAAAGAAAAGAAAATCTCAAATCAAAAATTAAAAATAGGAGCATATTTAATTAGCTATTAAATAATTTGAATTATTATTTTAAATTTTATACACATAAGAGATCAACATTTCTGGTGGCTACGATTGACCAAGTATTCACATAGAGATAACCTCAAAGGATTTCAAATGGCTGAGCATAGTGGTTCATGCCTGCTACTCCAGCACTCATGAACCTTAATCAGCAAGATCACAAGTTCAAGACTGGCCTAGACTATGTAGTGAAACATTGTCTCAAAAGAAAAAAAAAGTTTCAAAGAAAAAAGAAGAGCATCTCAATAAACAGCTATAAAAATAGGCCAATGCCATAAAGAATGAAACTAAATTCGGCACACAATGCTGTCAAAGCAAATTCAGATATGAGTTTTAACATACACATATGAGGTTAGCACCACAAATGTAAAGCTGGTTGGTTGGTTGGGTGGTTTTTGTAGTGAGGGGGAATCAAGCCTAAGGCTTAGTGCATACTAGGTCAGTACTTTACCACTGAGCTATCACCCCCATTTGTGGGACTAGTTTAATATTAGAAAAAGTAAAATAATTCACTATTAATTTTTGAAAATGTTCTCAAACAAAAACAGAGAAGCATTTCCCAAGCAAAATAAAACAAACACTGATACCTGGTACTGACAAGCTAGTCTAGAGGCATTACTCTTAGTGACACTTCAGTAGAAATCTTCTTATTAAGATTAGTAAAAAGATAGCTTTTATCACATGCATTCAACAGTGAACTCCTGCCCCTTGCCAATTAGATGATATAAAGGTTATTAACAAAGGGCCATCATTTATGGAAAACATAGTGTCATCTTAAGAAATCTAAACAAAATTTATAAAGTGGTACATTAAATATAGTGATGTTCAAAACTGTTAGTCTAAGAACAGCACCAAAGAAGACCGAAGCACATTAGAGATGAGTTCTAAACAGTCTCATTCATTAAACAGTCTTTATGACAACTTCGATTGAAACTAATACAAAATGCTTATAGGAACAATATCATAAAGCTCTGTTAAAAACAATTTTCACAGACCTTGACAAAATGATTATGGTGGTTTGAAAAAAACAGCCCCCATAGGGAGAGGCACTATTAGGAGATATGGCTTTGTTGAAGTAGGTGTGGCCTTGTTGGAGGAAGTGTGTCACTGGGGGGAGGGGCAGACTTTGAGGTCTCCTATGTTCAAGCTACCCTCAGTGAGACCCATAGTTGCTTCTGTTGCCTGGGGATTAAGACATAGAACTCTCAGCTCCTTCTCCAGCACCATGATTGCCTGCACACCTCAGTCCTGCCATGATGATAATGAACTAAACCTCTGAAACTGTAAACTATCCTCAATTAAATGATTTCCTTTATAAGAATTGCCAAGAAAACGCACAGCATCAACTAACCTGGGCTCATAGGGGCTCACAGAGACAACCAACAACCGGGGAGCCTGCATGCTACTGACCTAGGCCCTCTGCCTAGGTCTTCTTGTGGGGCTCCTAACAGTGGGAATAGAGGCTGTCTCTGACTCTTTCACTGGATTTTGGGATCCTATTCCTCATACTAGGTTGCCTTGTCCAGAGGGCAGGGAGGCTCTTAGTCTCACTGCAACTTTATATGCCGTGTTTTTTGATATCAATGACAGGCCTGATCTTTTCTGAATAGAAATGGAGGAGGTATGGGAAGGGAGGGTCAGAGAGGTGGGGAGAGGAGCGAGGAAGGGGATGTAAAAAAGGAAAAAAGAAAGAATGAAAGAAGGAAGGAAAGAAAAATGAAAGAGAGAGAGAAAGGGAGAAAGAAAGAGACTGGCAAAGACATATATATATATATAAGGTGTGTGTGTGTGTGTGTGTGTGTGTGTGTGTGTGTGTGTGTGTGTGTGTGTAAAGAGTTGCCATGATCATGGTGTCTCTTTACAGCAATTGAAACCCTAAGACAGGTGCTGGTACCAGGGACTAAATTATTGCTGTTTTAGCTCGAACCATGTTTTTGTTTGACTGGATATGGACTTTAGGGCTGTGGATTAGGAAAGCAGGGAATGCTTCAAGTGGGGCTTAATGGGCCTCCCAGTAGGAACATGGAGGACAGTGGTGATTTGAACTGTGGAAGCCTGGCTCAAAAGGTTTCAGAAAAGAATGTTAGTGTGTAGGCTAGAGAGTCATCTCATGATATTTCAGTTTTTTTGTTTTTTGTTTTGTTTTGTTTTCCCCCTTGTCAAAGAGCCTGCCTGAGGCTAAAGAGTTCCGATTAATTCCCCTGGCAGAGGAAATCTCAAAACAGCCTAGTAGAGCCCCTATCATGTGATGGCTAGTGTTAACTCTAATGAAGACTTATAATGAAAAGGAGCAAGCTGAGCAAGGAAAGATTGAGAAAGGGGGCACCAGAAAGAGGAATGGAGCTAAATTCTGTGTCCAGGGAGATAAACTGATAAGAAACAGACTAAAGGGAGTGGTGACCTCAGGGCAAAAATCCAAGCACTTCGGATGCAGAGGCAGGCAGATCTCTATGAGTTCTAGGCCAGCCTGGTGTGCAGAGTGAGTTTCAGGACAGACAAGCTTAAGCAGTGAAGGTAACCATCACAAACAGAAAGCTGGTGGAGATATAATTGAATGAGAGGGACATGTTCCAGTCCTAGCAAGCAGCAGAACTTGGCGGCTTCAGCCACATGGTTCTAGTTTTAGGGTCAATGAAAAAAAAAAAAAGGCGAATCTTCTTCAACTGAGGAAAGCAACTTAGGCGATGCGTGTGTCAGGATGTCCCTGCATGGAGGCCTAGAGAGGCCATTGTGTGAAGCTGTGAAGGTGAAGCCTGGATTGCAGTGGAGACCCCAAGATGTTAGAGATGTCAGAATCATGGGATACCTGCCAAGGAGAGCTGCTGACAGGGAGGGGAACCAGCCCAAAACAAAGAACTATGTTACAGTCAACAAAGCTGAAAGGAGTTGGGTATCTGAAGAGTATTTTGACATCAGACATGGAGATGTAGAGTTTGGAATTTGGCCAGCTGGTTTCCATCTTGCTTTGGTCCAGTATTTCCTCACTTTGCTCTCTTCCCTATGTTTTGGAATCGGGCCATTATATGTTGGAAGTACATTAACTGCTTTTTTATTTTGATTTTACAGGGGTTACAGTTAAGAGACAGCCATAAGTCTCTGAAGAAACTTTAGCCTTTGGACTTTTTTAAGAGGGTTGAAAATATTAAAGACTATGGGGACTTTTAAAGTTTTGCATTATGATATGGCTACAAGCTTATGGTGGTCAGGGAGTGGAATGTGGTGGTTTGAATAAAAATGACCCCTATAGACTCATAGGGAGTGGCATTATTGTAGGTGTGGCCTTGTTGGGGTAGGTGTAGCCTTAATGGTGGAAACATGTCATTGGAGCATGGACTTTGAGGCTTCAGAAGCTTAGGTCAGACCCAGTAGCTCACTATCATTTCCTGTTGCCTGTAGATCCAGATGCAGAACTCTCAGCTACCCACAGTACCATGTCTGCCTGTGTGCTTCCATGTCCCACCATGGTGATAATGGATGGAACCTCTGAAGCTGTTGTGGGTATAGAACCAACCTTTAAGAACCCAATCAAAGCTGTGATGCTTCTGCACTCATAAACACACCCATTTTGTTTTGTGAGAGCCATCTTAGCTATGGTATATGTTCTTGGGAACCCAGATAGCCTAGACTTTTCAAACTCTCTAGCAGCTAGTTAAGGCCATTGTATTAGGAAGTTTGTGTGTCCATGGCTAAAATATTAGAAAGAAGCAACCTAGGAAGGAAAGGGCTGTTTTGGATCAAGTATCACAGGATTTCAGTCTATCCTTTAGGCAAGACATAGTGGAGTGACCTGGTTAACAGCAACAGGACATGTGGCAGAGGCAATTTACAGCTCAGTGGACTAGGAAGCAGAATACCAAGCCACTATGATGGACAGACTGGGCTATAATGTTCAAAGGCCCATCCCTAGTAACCTGTGACCACTGGCCAGGCCCCATGCCCAAAGGTTTGGCAACCTCTCCGTATACCTCCGCAGCATGGTGGAAAAGCACTGAAACACAAGCTAGTGGCAAACATTGAAGATTCACACTGTAACAGCTTTGTACCAGTTTCTCTCCAGCAGAACACAACACAAATGGCTTCTTTAAACTGTACATCTGTAAAACTGTAGACTCCTCCAACATGTGCTTCTCCAAGCCTTTTTGTCCACTGTGACTCTCGGAGGTGGAAATACCTACACCAGCTTTTTTCTAGATGATTGGCAGCCGTAGTCCTGACACATAAGAAACCACATGGAAAAAGTCAGTTGTTCAGTCTGTTTTTCTTATTTTATATTCAGTTTTATTTTGAGACAGCATCTCACTAAGTAGCTCTGGCTTGCCCATAACTCACTAGTTAGACCAGGCTGGCCTCCAACTGACAGATCTACCTGCCTTTGCCTCCCTAGTCTGGGGCACTACACTAAGCCCCGAGGAGACCATTTCTGCTGACATAAACACCCTACTTGGATTTTTAATTATACAAATAAATAAATAAATAAAATCTTAATCTCTGTGACATCAACTTTAGGGAATTTATCTTAGCTTAACTTGAAATATATATTTATTCTGAATATTTGTTGTTCAGACCCTCCATGGGACGCATTAGCCAAGAGTGGATAAGCCAGAGAAAATGAAAGACTCTTGTATATTGCCCTCAGAATGAATACTAAAACAGAGCAAGATAGATATTACACCTTTGTACAAATGCTACCTGATTAAGCATTGATGATATCTAGCTGACTAACTCTACCAACCCTCTACATTTCTCTGAGGCTGACCCATACTCTGCCAAAGACAAAGGCAGAGGACGTTCCAGAGTTAAGATACACACATGCATGCATACACACACAGACACAGACATGACACACACACACACATACACACACAAGACAAGTTGGCAATACTAGGAACAAAGTATTTATATACCCCAAATGGGTAAAACTCATGCTGAAGGCAGCAAGATGGCTTAGTGGGTAAAGACTTGTCACCAAGCCTAACAAGTTCTATTCCCAGCATCTATACAATAGAAAGGGGGACTTTCTGACCTTTACATGTTACAACACAACACATCCACATACAAATAAATACATAAGTGTAGAACAATGCTGAGCAAAAGACAGACACAAAGCACTGCATGCTATTTGATTGTATATGGTTTTAAAATGGGTAAAACTAGCCACTATAATAGAAACAAAGCTGTGGTTGTCTAAAGAATGGAGAAAGACTCAAAGGCATACAAGGAAAGTTTCCATGGCTAGAAAATGTCTTACATCTTTTTTTTAGTGTGGTAGTTAAAGAGTATATATAATTTTCCTAATCCATTAAACTGAATATCTAATAATTAATAACATGTATTGTTTGTAAATCTCACCTCAATTATTCTTTAACTCGTGTAGTTTGAGAAAGGGCTATGTAGCCCACACTAGTCTCAAGCTCATGATTCTCTACCTCCGGACTGCTGGGATTCCAAGCATGGCTCAATAATACATTTTTAAAGAAATATAAAATTATGTGGCTCCACCTTTTGGGGGGGTGATTGTTGTTATTGATACATAACCTTAAAACACCTAAGAACAGAAAATAATTCATGTAACTATAAGACAACCTGGTATGATCATACCTTGAGACAAGTTAGCTTTATAAGAAATATATTTAGTTTGTTTCATCCAAAACTATGACTCCCCATTGCCAACACCCTAATTCTAAACATATATAAAACATGCTTCTCCTGACAGTGGTATATTGTATGTCCTGTTTAATAGAATATAATAATTATGAGATGGACCTTTATTTTGACAGTTTTAATCCATATTGTCTTCTCCCCGAATCTTTACTCAGGCATGCATGCGACAAGGCAGAAAATAGAAGAGACAAAAATATTTACAGCAAGATTGAGAGGTCATTTGTAGAAAGATGTGACTAGACCTGACAGGAAAACATGTTTAGCAGTGTGACAGTAAGAGCATGAGGTCTGTCTATTCTGAAATCAGAGGGCCTCTGCTTCCTGGAAGTGGTGTTGGAGGACAGAAAGACCTCAGAGCAGAAAGTGTTGCAAAGGAGGCATAGGTAGAAGGGTCCAAGCAGCAAAGCTACCCTCTAGGGACCAGGCTCCAACTCCCCCTACGGAAATGGATGTTAAAGGAGCTATAGATGCAGGGTTAGCAAGATCAGAAGGTTGAGGTTGTCCTTGGCTGCATGGTGAGTTCAAAACCATCATGGACCACGTGCGACCCTGTCTCAAGACAGCAATAAAATAAAAATGAAATGTATAATCAAAGAAGGGACATTATAACAGCTGAGCCTTGATAAACTTTGCTGATGAGGTTAATTGAACTCCCATGTCCATGAAAACGTGCAAAAGAATATGGTAACCCTGGTAGTCCTTTCTGAGACATCAAGTTCTGAAAGATTAACAATAAAAACAACTGGACTTCTTCTCCAAGAGAGATCTGTACTGATGTGTAGAAATTTAGATTAAGAGAAGATAGACTTGACCCTGTAGTAACAAGTCTTGGCAGGTACAAATGAAATGATCATAATCAATGCCAAAGTGAACTAGAGTGGACATAAATCTCCTATAATTCTTACTGTAAAGAAGAGGTCAAAAGTGCAATGCCTGTTCATTTCCACACACAGCGAGGCTGAGCCAGGCTGGGTCACCCTGACCCCATAAAACAGATGAATGAGTTGGCCATCAAAGGAGAGATGTGGAATACATGTAAGTTTGGCATTGTAGACTGTGTCTCAGTTACTTTTCTCACTACAGTGATGAAACAACCAACAAAAGCAAGGAGAAAGGAAGTTATGTCTATGTCAGCACACAGTTTGAGGGAACAATCTGTCATGACAACGAAGGAGTAGTACAGAAAGCTATGGTGCAAGTGTGAAGTGCCTGGACACACTGTGTCCATGGTCAGGAGACAGAGGAGTGAATGTTACTGCTCAGCTTCTTTTTTCTCTTTTCTTTTTTTATTCAGTCTAGGACCCCAGCACTGACTCCATGCCCCCTGTCCTTTAGTATTTAACTACTATGTTGTCATTTTTTACTCCTTTGTCTTTCCCAGTTGTTTTAGTTACCGTTCTATTGCTGTGAAGAGACACCGGGACTAAGGAAACTCTTTAAAGGAAGCATTTAATTGGGGGATTGCTTGGTTTTAGAGTGTTAGTCTATGGTCATGGTGGAAGGCAAGCAGGCTGGGCACTGGAGCAGTTCCTGAGAGCTCACATCTGATCCTCAAGTTGCAGGCAACTTGTGGGCTTTTGTTTTGCAGGGTGTTTTTTTGTTTGTTTGTTTGTTTGTTTGTTTGTTTGGTGTATGTGTGTGTGTATGTGTGTATGTATTTTTATTTTCAGCAGCATAACATTTTTATTGTTTCTTTGGGAATTTCACATCATATACCTGGATCATGCTTACTTCTAGCTCCTTCCAAGTTCACTCCCACCCCCCACCGTTGTGACCTCCCCTACCCAACAAAATAAAAATAGAAAGGAAAAAAGTCCAATTTGTGTTATCTACATACCCACTAGGGTCAAACTCTTGACAATGGGATTTTGAAGCCTCAGAGCCCACTCTCTGCAGCACACCTCCTCCAACAAGGCCACACCTCCTAACCCTTCTCAAATAATTCCACTAAGGATCAAGCATTCAAATAAATGAACCTCTAGGAGCTTCTCACTCAAACCACAGCACCATCCAAATAGTAGGACCATGCAAGGACTATGAAATTCACATCACCTTCCTCTTTCCAAGGTTTTTTTTTTTTTAATCTCACTAATGTGTGTGTGTATGTATGTATGTATATATATATATGTATATATATATTACATATATATACATACATACATAATATATATATATTACATTTTGTTCAAATTGTCTCTCATGTCTCTCTTCTGTTTTTCCAGCTTCATTTTCATCTTTTCCTGGTTTAAAAAGAAAATTCTATCACACTGTTAGCAATATCCCCTTCTCATAACACAATTGTCTTGATATATTTTTGTTTATTTAGATTAGAAACAATCTTATTTTACATATCAATCCCAGTTCCCTCTCCTCCCCTCCTCCCATGCCCCCTATCCCATCCTCTTTCTGCTCCTCAGGAAGGGTGAGGCCTTCTGCGAGAGATCATCAAAGTCAGTCACATCATTTGGGGCAGGGCCTAGGCCCTTCACCATGTGTCTAGGCTGAGAAAGTATCTCTCTATGGGGAATGGGCTCCCAAAGTTCATTTGTTTACTAGGAATAAATACTGATCCACTACCACAGGCCCCACAGACTGCCCAGGCCTCCTAACTGGCACCCATGTTCAGGGCGCCTGAATCAATCCTATGCTGGTTTCCCAGCTATCAGACAGGGGTCCATGAGCTCCCCCTTGTTCAGGTCAGCTGTTTATATGGGTTTCCTCAGCATGGTCTTGACCCCTTTGCTTGTCATTCTTTCCTCTCTGCAACTGGATTCCAGGAGTTCGGCTCAGTGCTTAGCTGTAGATGTCTGCTATCAGTAACTGGATGAAGGCTCTAGGATGGCATTTAAGGTAGTCATCAATCTCATTATAGGGAGCAAGAAAAGAGATAACTTACTAAAGGGAGCCACTGTAGGTTTAAAGATAAATCTGGCACCAGGGAAATGTCCAGAGATCTACAAGGATGACCACAACTAAGAATCTAAGCAATATCTTAAATGCCTGTCCTGATATTTTTAAACAACTCCTCATAGCCCACTAAATAAGTGACCTTAACTTAGTAATAAGAAGCTCAGCAAATACCTGTTAGATTAATTGTTTTAAGAGAACAAATGTACCTTTAATTATATGTCAAGTTCCACACTATAGGAAAAAGATAAAATGCTAACAAAATTGACTGTTTAAACAAAAGAAATAAGAAACATCAAGAGTCTGTGTTCCAAGTTTTATCCAAAACCAGTTTTAACTTGATTTAAGATTATCAATATTTAATTTAGATCCATTTGGAAGAGATAACTTTCACTAAAACTGTGTTCAGCCTGCATAATAGGGTGGGTCCTTTGTTTCTTAAAAATTTATTTATGAAATATTGAAACCTCATTGCCTTGAACTCTACAGATGCATCCGCAGTCCCTTTTGGTGTGCTCTTATAGAAAGATCTGAATTTACAACATTAACAGGGGAAGTGGGGGGAGGAGGCATCTTCTGGTAATACTAACCAGCCACAAGTGACCAGAGAAAGCTTCCTGTACAAAAGCCACTTGCCGAGAGGTGGGGTTGGGTCATTACTTGCCTGTATGATCACCACCCCTCAGACAACATATGAACACCAGATGGTTGGCGCGGTTCCACTGAGAAACTGGTGTTTTCATTGTTTGGAGCTTGGTTTTGTAGCTTTCTCTGTGCAATGATTTGATTGCAGCGTTAGAAAGTTGGACAGCATTCTGGTAAATGATTCCACCCTTCCAATGTGGGGCTGGAGTAGACTTATTAGCCTGTTTTTCCATTAGTATGTCATTCCCACTTTCTTACTCAGAGGTGGATAATTCAGACAAGGTTCATAAAAAGAAAACGTGGGTTTTGTGCTTTGAGATTTTCCCCCACTTTGGGGAACTTGCTACTGAACAATACTTCCCTCATTTTGTTCATGGAGTGTTTACTCATGAATTTTCATGGAAAAATTTTAACACTAACAAAGCTATTACTACATAGTTATATGACTCTTGTGTGCTACTTCCTTAGCTATTAAGTCACTTTAAGATATATATATATATATATATATATAATTAATATCAACTCATCTCAATATGACATCAATGCTGTGAGGCAAGTACTAATTTATTTCTATTTTGAGAAGCTAAGACATAGTGAGGCCTGGTTACTTACCTAAACCTAGGTAGGTGGTAAATGGGGACATTGATTTTAGCCCAGAGTCCATGCTATTAACCACTTCACCATACACTAGACCGTTCTAAGTGTCAACCAATCTATCCCACTATACATGTATAGTAGCAACAGTCAATTATCTGCTACCTATCTACTTTCTCTTCTGTCTCTGTCTACTGTCTCTCTGTCTCTCTCTTGCTACTTTTTTTTTTGAGACAGGGTCTCATGTAGCTCAGGTTGGCCTCATATTAACTATGTACCTGAGGGTGACCTTGAACTTTAAATCCTCCTGACAATGCTTTCCAAACACTATAATTACAAGAAGGTACCACCATGCTCAGCTTCCTGGTCCTCAATGATGTGAATGGTCTTGCTATTATTGTGGTACATGTCTTGTTTACTGAAAGCCTGAGATAATGTCCCAGGGCATCTAACCACCTGTCAATAAAACTAATATTTGCTGAATCATGGAAAAATACATTAGCATATTCAAGCAATAAAGGTTTGATTTCCTGCAGTCTGACTAAGGGTGCTCTACTCTTGATAGCTTCTGTTATATTAGAGCACATGAGAGGGAGGAAGTGCATTAAATTATGAGAAACAAGTGGAATTAAAGTCAAAGTTGTTGAAATGTACAAGTGGGGTATTGTGAATACTGTGATGAAAAACATTAAAGGCCATAGGATCACTAGGTCTCAGGGGGTCAACATATGCCTGTCCTCAAGTGAAAGGACATAGAGATATGATAACTGCAAGCAATCATTTAAGTGTGACATTGCCAGAGAACTTCTTAGGCAAGTGAGCAGGTAGAGGCTTTAGGGAATTACCTTAGTCAAAAGCTGGTGAGCTAGCTGGGTGGATTAAAATGCTTCTCACCAAGCTTAACAGCCTGAATTTTATCCCAGGAACAGAATTCCCCAAGACCCACATGGTGAGAAAAGGGAACTGGCCTGCACAAGTCATGCTCTGATTTCCACATGTACTGTGGGGAAGCTGGTCTTCACACATGCCCACTTCACATCTACACATTTTAAATGTAATTTTACAAATTTAAGAAGGCAACTATTTAAGTCACTATCAAATTACTTTGGATGCTTCAACTTCGAAAGCAAATGAACTAGTAGAACTTTATTCCCATCACCTGGCTTCCTTGCTCACATGAGCCTCTCTGTTCTATTTAATACTTGTCAGTTTTTGCCCTTGGTGTAGGATTATGATGTGTTCCTAAAAATTCAGAGCACTAAGTTCCTCATCACATCAATTAATTAAAAGAGCCAGGAATCTGGTCAGAGTCAAGCTTGGAGCAATAGTCTTGGAACTTTTGCAGGCACTAATAAAAAGGGAAATCCTGGGTTTCCTCTGGGATTGAAGCTGTGAGTCTGGGAGCTTACAATGTTGGAGACCACCATGAATAAGGAAAGGGGGTAAGTCAGCACTCAGACATTTATCTTCAGGATATATTTTGACACCTGTATCAAGCTGCACCCACATACTCCATCCCTGAGTCAACAAATGCCAATAATTATTTCAGTTTTGTATTTTATTTAGTTATTTATTTTACATTCTCCCTTTCTATCCAAAGAGTTATAAACCATTTAAAGAGAGTTTGTGAGAGAAAACAATGGAGCATTCAAAGAAGGTCCTGGAAAGAATAAGATAGGTTTTTTAGAATAGCCCCGAGCCAGGCTAATCTTTCAATGCCTCAACATAGAGGATCCATACTGCTCCTTTAAGAAAAACAAAGAAAATATCCTGCACTTTAACACAGAATCCTTGAGGTGGGTAGGAAATGACTCCAACAAATGATTCCAGCAATTAGGAACCGGTGAAGTTTTATGGTGGTAACTAGGAGATTCCACTTGTGTTGTTGTGTGACTTCAGAGGCTGACCTTTTGGCCCATGAGCCACAGATGGCTTTGGGTGCTTTGGAAAATGAGGCTGACCTGGATTTCCACACTCCTCAAGAAAGCAGCATGCACACAGTCACCAGAAACACTTCCTTCTCTACTGGGTTCCCAGGTGGTCAGATTTTAGCCGGGGCTTCCATTCTGCCAAATTACTTTATAGCATATATGGTCATGTGATTCATACTCATCAGCAGAAAGGAAGAGGTGCTGGCAGCCTTCTGCATCATAAGGAAATTGCTTGAACTCCATTACTGTGCTTTCTCCTTCTAGCTTGATCTATCTTTAACAAACTAAAGAAACACCCTAGGAACTGATGATGTAAGATCAAACAATGTCTCTGAACGACTAACTGAAGGCAGGAAAGCTATCCTATGGACCTGAACTACTTAATAGTACATTGTTACTTGATGCAAGAAAGGAAAAAAATTACAAATATATTACTTAAATACCTGTATTTGGGAGCTCTTTCTTTTTCGTTTCAGCAGCCCAGCACATGTTCTAATACCTTTATTTTCAGCCTTGTCTACCTTCACTCTATAGATCATTTCCATCCCATAATTCCCTTAAACTACACTGTCTGAGTTAGGGTTTCTATTGCTATGAAAAGACACCATGGCCACAGCAATTCCTATAAAGGAAAATATTTAATTGTGGCTTACAGTTCAGAGGTTCAGTCTATTATCATAACAGTGGTGCAGGCAGCCATGGTGCTGGAGCAGGAGCTGAGAGTCCTACATCTTGACATACAGGTAACAGGAAGTGGTCTGTCTCACTGGGCATGACTTGAACATATATGATACCTCAAAGCCCACCTTCTCAGTGACACACTTCCTCCAGCAAGACCACATCTACTCCAACAAAGCCATTCACTTTGGGGGCATTTTCTTTCAAAGCACTACACACACGCTGTCTCACTCTGGTCCTTTAGTCAACTTCTATAAGTTGCTGCAACAATCATTCAGTCACTTTCTCTCTGGCAACCAAACCAAAACCTTTATCAAACAATACTGAGGAAACATCTCTGCTCAAGGGATTTTTCATATCAAGCAGGAGCCCCTGTGTGGTCCAAATTGGATTTTATTCATTTCCAAAAAGCCTACCCAGTTTGGATTTCATGAGTGGAATATGACATCATTCTCCATCATCTGGGAGTCTTTCTCTGCTCTCCCAGTCATTCTCATGGATGTTTCTAAACAAAACACTGTATTTCGAGTTGTTACTTTAGGTGCAACAAATAGGCGGAATGAAAACTGAAAATCCGTACTCTATAACGTATATGAAATGTTCCCATTTTTCTTGCCTTCAGAATTGTTCACAGCTAAATGAACAAAGACTCCGTTATCTGCAGACCCAGAGAATGTAGTTATCCAGTCCTCAGGCTAACTGCACCCTGCTGCCCTGCTCTGAGTGAGAATCTCCTGGCTCTCTGAGGGCAGGAGGTAAGCCATGCTCACTCAAGCACACCTGTGATTCAATTCACATCCCAGCTGCTGTTCACCCTGTTTACTGCTCTCAATGGGATCCGTCCTGCTTAATTATAAGACTTTTATTCAAATGACATGTTTTCTTCTCCACAGCCTGAGCTTGCTTGGGATCCTCGAGGAACCCCAGACTCCTCTCTATGTGTTCTTCATTCTTCCCTGCTTTGCTTGCCTCTTTCTTTCCACTGTCACTCTTGGTCTTGCTCTCCCTTTCTGTCTCCTTCTCCTTCTCCCCCGCCCCCCACCTCTCCTCTCTCAGTCGCTCTCCCATTTCTCTCTGTGTCTCTGGTATGTCTCTCTCTGTCTCTCTCCATTTCATTATGTTCGTTCTTGAGAATGAGGATCTGGTTGGCCAAGCTTAGTGAGTTGGATAAAACTTTCTTGTTCCATGTTTCCTCATGAGAGAGGGCCACCTTTGCTCACAGACCCCTCCATTCCCTGCTGCTGCCTCCGATGTGGTGGTGTGGAAGAAGGCTCTACCGCAGAACTCTGGAGTGGGTCAAGGAGAACATTTCTTAAGCATGACTACGAGAAAAGTAAGCCTGATGGTTAACGTTTATACACTTGTTCTCCCTTATCCACTCCTTTCACTATTGTTTTGTTGGGGAACGCTGTTGGTTATTGTATAGTTATTGCTTTTATAATGCTAAGGATTGAACCCAGGGCCTCATGAATGCTAGGCAAGTGCTCTACTGCTGAGCTGTATTCCCAACCTATGGTTTTATTGTCTATAGCTTAAGTTAACTCTGGACTATTATTAAATAATTAATAACATTAATTATTTGGATAATATCATGCTATTTATATATCAATATCAAAATAATAATTCATAATTATATCACAATGATCATTTACTTTATTATTTCATTTACTTACTTTATTATTTACTTTATTGTTTACCTCCTATTGTGTCTACCTTATCAATTAAACTTTATCATAGTTGTGTATATATAGGAGAAAACTCTATGTAACGAGTATGGTTTTTCCTCCTGCCACCTAGTCTTGTCCCGCCACCACGCCAGCCCCAAATAATGTACCGAGACCGTATTTGATACAATGCTGTTGGCCCGGTTACTTGTTTCTTATCGGCTAGCTCTGCCTTAATTATTAACCCATTTCTGTTGACCTGTTACCGGGGAGCCGGGCAGCATACTGCTTTCTCCCAATTCTATATCTTGACTCCTCCTTACTACTTCCTCTTTCCTCCTTGTCTCCTAGTCTCTTCTATCTTCCTTTCCTGTTGGCCAACAGTGCTTTATTATTAACCAGTATGAGAAACATATACAGAATGACATCTCCCATCAACTCTATATAAGATTTGGCACTATCACATTACTGGGGGGTCTTGGGATATATCCCCCTGTAGATAAGGAGGACCACCACACTAATATAATGAATATGCAATCCATGAAACTCATGCTTTATATATTTTCATGTTTACTTTCATGGTTCATTTGGTAAGTACAGTTCATGTAAACACAATGGATGACTTCTAAAGTTAATGTTGAATTCCAAAATTGTACTGCACGAATTTTCCACTGTAAACCACATAAGGAAAACTGTCCAAATTAAGGATAGAAAGCCACTCATGCTTAGTCACCACGGTAATTCCTTCCTGCCTGTAAGTGGCAACTGCATTTCCAATCAGGTGCCAAAATTCCAAGATTTGCCATGACCAAGGTTGTGTGTATGAGTGGGAAGGTTGAAAATCATTTAGTCACCCCAAGACCAGATAGTAAAAGCCACTAGTAAAATGTACCAAGTGGCTGGCACATCACTCAGCCAGAGCTTCACTTTAACAGAGTGGGGGCTCAGTTCACAAAGACTGGCCAAAAAATAAATAAATAAATAAATAAATAAATAAATAAATAAATAAGAGCAAGAAAACCATTGTGCAGCTCTAGTTGTAGTCTGAACATCTTTTTAATACTTTATTTTTATTTGTTTACTTATTTATTTAGCCATGTTAGGGAGTATTACTTGCCACTCTGTGTATTTCTGTGTCTGTCTGTCTGTCTGTCTGTCTGTCTGTCTCTCTCTCTCTCTCTCTCTCTCTCTCTCTCTCTCTCTGTGTGTGTGTGTGTGTGTGTGTGTGTGTGTGTGTGTGTGTTTTCTGGGTATTTTTTTTTCTGGTTGTCTCCTTCCACTTTGGAAAGCCACAGGTAGTGAGCTTTGGTGACATAGTGCCTTCACCTGCTGAGCCATCTGGTATCAGTTTGTATTTTTTTTATTGTTTATAGCTTTCATCTATAGATGCATTTTTGTGCCTTGCTCATATACATGTTTAAATATGGATTCTTCACAGGAGAATAACATATTTCCCTTTCTGCTCCCCATCACCCTCTCTTCTACCCAACTTATAGTCCTCCTTCTACTTTCATGTTCTTCCCCATCTCTCTAGACTCCACCTGTGGGTTTGTCTTATTTCCCTGACAGTAACATTGTTTCCTTCCTCTTTCCAGCTTATAGAACTCCACCATATATGTACATACTTTTCACTCGTTCATCTGTTGGTGTGTGTGTAGGCTGTTCCATAGTTTGAATTAATAAACATGGATATAGCCTTTACATCTTCCAAAGAATTAAGGTTCCTGGCCTAGTCCAAATGGTGTTGCTTTACCCAGGACATGAGGATGCCTCTGTCTACCTGCTCTGCACAAAGACAGGGGAGGGGTGTGTCTTTCTGGAGTTTTCTGTCACTGTAACAGAATTCCAAAGCATGGATAATTTTAAAGCAACAGGCATTTACTTGGCTCACCATTTCAAAGGCGGGGATGTCCAAGCACTGGCTTTTTCTGCTTCATAATGTTGCAAAGAGTGATAGGAAGATTGGAACTCAGCCTTTTATCAGGCCCACTGACATCACAGCCAAACCCATTTGGCTAAAATTGCACAAATCTGCTAGTGAGGGTGGAGCTCTCATAACCCAGTGCCTTCATAATGGCCCTAACTCTTAATGCTGTCACAAGAATAATCAAATGTCAGCATGAGGAGAGGACAAGGCAGGTTAGAAGCCTACCAAAAGACACAACAAGATTGTTAAGGGAGCCCAAGCCAGCTGCCAATGCTGGTCATTCTAACCCTTCCTTTCTGAGTTTGCAGACAGAGAAAACTCACTAAAATAGTCCTGGCCACCAGGAAAAGCTCTGCACATTGAGTGGAAAAATAAGAGAAAATGGCCTCATCAGAAGAATGTAATGGAGAAAACTAAGTAGCACTTGGAAAACATCCCAAACTAGGGTTTCCCAAGAGATTTAAAAGATAATTAGAAGTTACAGTAAGAAACATGCTTCAATTAGAATGTATTAGCAAGTAGGAAATGGATAGTGATGATGAATTCTCATAGATTTGAAATATTATTGCTAAAAAATGAAAACCAAACTGATAAGTAGCAAAATGGACCCTGCAGGAAACCAAACTAATAGGCTGTATGCATTACTTCATGTCTTGGACAAAGTGTAACCAGGGCTCTGATGGGATTGCAGCCAGTGCATTAGATAACCTGGGTTGAAATCATAGCCCATTTCTCTTTGGCTATCAAGCTTGTGCTACGTCAGGCAGTCTTTCTAGAGGCCCATGCTAGTAAGCCAACCATTTCCTCATTGATACCCTGAGTTAACCTTGCCTCTTTTATTGGCTTGCCATGCATATTAAATGCTGCCTTAAGTATTTGTAAAATTCTGAGCATCTGACATAAAATCTCACATTTGCAGTTTTAGGGCAAAGTGCAGAGAAAGCACCTAGAAAAGGTGTAGGGGACACAGGACCCTGGAGCTTCTGTGCGGCTTTCCTAGACCTAGGAGAAGCCAGAGTTAGACTTGCTCAGAGTGATAGCCCAGTGAAGCCACAGAGTTGTGACACAGCTTGAACACACTAGGTAGATGGAAGCCCAACCCTCCATGTGTGTGTCACACAAGAGAATCAATTGTCCCCATGTGCTTTCTCATGGGTACTAAGTAGACTGGCAGTAAACACCCAGTGTCGAAACAAAGAGACTGCAAAGGCAAAGACTTCTCACCTTGTTCTATTCAAGTGGCAGGATGTGCACAATCAAGGTTCTACCAGTTAATAAATTCTAGAGGTTCACAGTCATTTGCCAGTATCTTTTAAGACTCGTCTTTTGTCCTGCTGTGGTTTTGTAGATATTTAGGGTGGTATAGTGTGAGTCTGCTTCATGGACATTTGCTATAGGCAGGTAGCCTGGTTATCAGCATCTAACAAAGAAATGAGGGTGATTAGCTACCCAGACTCCTCCCAAACCCCCTTCACTCTGTTTCTCCACCATTCATTTCTCTATTACCATGCAGTAAGTTTTGTTCATTCAGCCAACCGTGCTAAGTGAGGACTGACTAAGCCCAGGGCATTGAGATGCTCTATTACTGATCTTTGTCTATAGGCTACATACCTATATTGGGAAACAGGATTGACCAAGAGACTTGAGCACTTAGGTACAACTTTTGGCTGCCTTTATCAATGCCTTACCTGCAACTTGATGAGATCCTTTTTCTTCTTTTGCCGGGGGCAGACCTGCATGCTCTGTCAGTCCTCATGTCCTTCCCTCCTACTTTTTAGTGTCACTTGGCTTTTGCTGTTTGGGCAATTTTCTTTTTATGTCTGCCTCTCTGCCCTGATTCCCTCTGAAGCCCAGATCCTCTCTGCTCTCCAGACTCCATGCTATGCTATGTAGCACATCTGCAGACAGCCCGCAAACCTGCTTTTCAACTCTAGCATGTCTTTGGAAATCTCTCTTGTTAAAATGCAGGCTCCCAGGCCTCACAGCAAATCAGAATTTGTGGTAGGTCCCGGGAGTCAGTGTATGATGAGCCTTCTGGAGGACTCCGAAGCACATTTACTTTTAAGAACCACTGACCTAATAGGCAAGGCTTCTCCTTCTTGTCAATTCTTCATCTTTAGCTGCTTCCATTTTTATTTTTCACCTTTTCTTCCTTCCTCAAAACTTAATGGGTCACACAAGTATTTTCATTACCCTTGTGTCTCTTCCTCCTCTTCTCCCCCTTCCTCCATGCCCCCCACCTCCCTTTCCTCCACACTCTCTTCCATTCTCATTGCCCTCCCTCCCCCTCCCCCCTCCCCTGGCATCTCAGGTCATCCAAGAGTATCATACATATCTGATATTCTTTATTTCTAAAACAGAAAGGAAGGAGACTGGATGGAGCATCCCCAGAGGTTGACTACAGAACACAGAAGAGCAGAGAGCCAGGAAACCCTGGAGTAAGCACAGCTGGAATCTGTAAAGTTCCCCCCTCTTTGATTCAGAGAGAAACAAGTAAGCAGCTGCCCTACCACTCCGGTTGTTCATTTCCGTTGTCTGGGACGTATAATAAACAGAGTTCTAAAAGTCAGAAGTGTGTTGCGTACTTTCTCCTTCACCAGATTTTACTAACTTGATGTCTTTCAGGAAACCTTTCCACTCAGACCTTCCATGAAAATGGCTTAATTATTCCGTGTGATATTTGAGTTGTGTGAGTAGACAAAGAAATTTCTTCCAAACCTCTAGCTGCAGAAGTGGGGTTACAGGTGGGGACCTCACGGCCATTTTATTCAAAACAGAAAGTTCGAAGAAAATTATTTAGAAGTGTATTGCTTTTTATTGCAATCTATGGCTACTAAAAAGTTGCATATTAATTGAATTATAGTAAATGAAGCTACACCCAAACTGTATCTCCAGAGTCTATTTATTTGGAGAAACCTTAGTAAAATTTTGGGCCCCTAATGGATTCTGTTTGCTATACAACTGTTCATCTTAGTGCATCACATTTTGTAAGTTAAAATTGATCAAAAATCCTGAGGAGGAGGGCACATGCCTATAATCCTAGCAGTGAAGGATGTGGAGTTCAAAAATCAGCCTTGGCTACATAGCAAGTTCAAAGTCAGCCTGGGCTATATTATACCCTGTCTAAAATAACAGTAATAAAACAGGAAAGAAAAAGTTAATTTTCCTTAAAGTTGAAGCATTTCTCTTAATGAAAACAGATTGGAAAAGTATAAATCCCATAAGCATGCTTCCATTGAATAAGAAAACGTGCACGTAACACGTAAGTCAACTAATAAGCTCCACAGCTTATTTTAAAAAAAAATGTGGCAAGTGAATTAAAAAAAATGCTAGTTTGAGCTGGGTGGTGGTGGTGCATGACTTTGATCCCAGCATTTGGGAGTCAGAGAAGCAGGTGGATCTCTGTGAGTTTGAGGCCAGCTGGGTCTATACAGTGAATACAGTGAGCATCTTCACCAACTGTTTTTTTTTTTTTTTTTAAACAAATTCAATTTTATTTGAAAGCTTTCCTAGAGACATGTTTGGTCTTCTGAGCTTAAATAATTCATAGACAGATAACTTTCCTAAATATGGGGGAAGAAAATGTGAGCCGACCCCGGCTCCCCTGAGAATCATCTTCCAGGGGCTGCCTCAAAGTCTGGACTTCTCATCAAGGTCCAGCAAACAGAAGGTGCTGAAACTGTCAGGCAGCAGCTTTGTACAAGGAACGCCTGGCTCCTTCTCATTCTTATTATTCTCCTTCACTTTTAGAACAACTTTTGGATAGACACCCACACCCCCTTCATCTGTACAAAACTGTGTTAAGGAACGGGGGGGGGGGTCAAGAATGGTAGTGGGGGGTTATGGCTGTGAAAAAAGAAGAGTTAAGGAGAGAGGGGGCCAACTGCAGAATAGCTTCAATATGCCCATCCCAAGTCCAATAAACATCCCTTCCATATTAAACGCTGGCTGGAAGTACTTTCACATAAGGGAAAGGGAAGACCTTTTCATGCTTCTGAAAGGTGAGCAAAAGATCAAAGAGGTCAGGATGGATGTTCCTTGACTGGAATTCTATTAACACAGATGGAAAACTCATTTAAAAATAAAAATAAATATACTCACAAATAAAAATAAGCCTCTAGGTTTTAAGACTTCTGGTCTGTGTTAGACAGAACATCAGGAGCCAATTAAAGAGCTCCCCCCTTCTTGTTTATTCCAAATGATATGTCTTTCCCTTCTCTGATTAAACCAGCACTATATCCGTTGTGGTAGGGGTCTGTTCCTTCGCTTAGTTAGAACCTTTTCTCCATAGCTCAGGAGTTGGAAAAACATTAAAAATCTGCACAGTGTCACATTCAGGAAAACCAGCTAAACATCCATCTTTGGTGGATAATATTTTCTTTTGCCCCCAAAAGACATTGGCTGTTAGTTGAGTGTCTGGGTCCACATGTCTGTGAACCATAGTACTCAGCCATTCACAATGAGTCCCTTTTGTATTCATTTAGGCTTTTCATCCCCTCCTGGGCATATAATGGGATATATTCTTCATGTTACCCTTTTAGTTTACTTTCTGCCAGCTTATGCCCATGGGTCAGCTCTGAAACGATGGGATCTAGGCTTAGAGCCTTGTTGTGAAATATGGACTGTAAAGTGACATCAGTCCTTCCCATTGCTAATTGAGAGCACAATTCAGCTTGTCTGTTTCCCATCTGCCCACTGGGGAGCACCCACCCAGTGAAGGGTTCTGTGTCTGCACAGAAAACCTACATTTCTGTCCCTGGGATGTAGTCCCAGGAGCAGGGTGAACTTTACACACTGGTAAGTTCGTAAAAACCACAAGCCATGTGGCTATTGACGTGTACAACACATATAACCATTCTTGTAGGTGTCATGGGGGCGAGGAGGGGAGGGGAAAAGAAAGGTGTTTGCCCCAGTGTCCTCTTACATCTGTCCAGCATGACTAAGACAACCCCGGAGTCACACAGTGTCTAGACAAGCATACGATCCCAAGACAACAGATACTGTGAAGTTTCAGCTCGCCCAAGAATTCCCAACAATGAGCTCTAGGGATCCATCAGTGCCCTGTAAACGTCCAGCCGATCATCTCTGGTAATGACATGAATGCTATCTCAAAGGTGAAAAACATCTTTTACCCCATGTCCACAACAACAAGCCAGAGAATCGGCTCTGCTGTGCTCCATGCCCACTATTTTAGTACTGTATGCTAATGAGTAGATCTTCATTGTGCATTTCACCCACTGGGTTAGATCGCATGGGTTAGACCACATACCACAGCTGTAGTGGGTGGGTCATATGCCTTGCTAGCTCTGCCCCATGGATGCTTTCTACTAGTTTGTAGGACACAGAAGAAAGGAACTCTTGCCTTCATAGGACCAGCATAGTTGCCTAGAATTGCCAGAGGTATCCATGTTTGCCTACTAAAGGCTATTCATATTTGAGCGGCTGTAAAGGGTTGAAGACTAAATCTGGCCAATGTCAAGTTCAAAGTCATCCCCAACTATGTAGCAACTTTGAGGCCAGACTGAGCTACATGAGTCCAGAGAGAGAGAAAGGCTGACTAATTTGTAAACTGTAATGTGCTATTAAAGGGATACACATAATTTTTTTTGAAAATAGATTTTTTTTCATACAATATATTCTGACTATGGTTCCCCTCCCCCAACTCTTCCCAGATCCTTCCCATCACCCTTCTCATCCAAATCCACACCCTTTCTTTCTCTCTGTCCTTAGAAAACAGGCATCTAAGAAATAATGATAAAATAGGACAAAAATTAATAAATCAGAATAGAACAAAACAAACAGAAGAAAAAGAGCCAAAGAAAAAGCACAAGAAACACACAGAGATAGAGAGTCACACACATCAATCCCATAAAAACACAAAGCTGGAAGCCATAAGATACATACATACATGCATGCAAAAGACTTGCAAAGATTTCTGGTTTTAAATCCCAGACAAAGCATTTTGAGACCATGATTGAGCACCAGAGCCACTTAGCACAGTTTCACATTTATTCACACAAGACCGTTGGGAAGGAGGGCTTTCTCTGTGTGTGTCTCAAACACAGGGAAACAGGAAGTCAAAGGGCTCATTGGCTGGAGTCACACAGCAGAGCAGTGACAAACCCAGGATTCGAACTCCTGTCTTCAAAGCTAGTGCCTCCCTTGACCAGAAATGTATAAAAGGATCATGCTTGGCATTGAGTTCTCAGCATGTTTTTCTCACCCCCAAAGTCCCTTCTAACCTGAAAATGAAGTCTGTGATAAACAAGTCTCCTATTTACTGATCAAATCATGTCTGGCAATATCTACTGAATTACCCACCCTTAACTTCCACCATGCTCTGCCGCACCAGATGTGTCATTTGGAGTGGGCAAACCCACACCATTCCTAGTTAGCTCTCTGCATCTTCTTTGTGGTTCAAATATAAGCTCTCAGATATTGCTCCAGCACCACGAACTGTCTGCTTACCTGACACCATGTACCCTGCCAGGATGATCATGGAGTCTAATCCTTTGGAATAATGAGCCCCAAATTAAACTCTTTCTTTTATAAGTTGCCTTAGTCATGGTGTTTTTTCATGGCAACATAAAAATATCTAAGACAATTGCTATTGCCAAAATTGAAATAAACTTCAACTTGGACATATCTTCTTAGCACATAATACTATACTCTTTTGCATGCATGCATGTAAGAGGGGGGCTAGGGTGTAACTGACTAGTTGAATGCTTGTCCAGTGTATGCCAGGCTCTGGGTTCACATCACCAATTACTGCTCAAAATCAATGGTTCACAAACACATTTTCAGCTGCACATGAAAATTCCATGAGACACCTTAAAATAATACCAATTCTTAGATCCTTACCACAGAAATGCTGACTGCATTTTTTTTTCTAGGTAGAACTTGAACATTTTTTTTTTCAAGTGATCCCAGTGCTCAGTGGAGGAGCATCACTGTCCTAAGGGTTCCTGAGTTCACAAATAAAACCAAGGCAGAGAGCATGCCTAGTCCCGAATATTCCCATTGTATCAAGCCAAGACAGTGTGTTTTCAGAAACTTATTTGGTCCCAGTAAAAATCTAGAGAAAAGATTTTCATCTACTAAAAAGAGGATGGAAGAATTTCCCAGCTAAGAAGCATTCTCCATCAGAGAGGCAATTGCCCCCCATAATTGGCCTCCTGACAATATCTGAATATACAAACTGAAACCTCAGACCCAAATGCTGGGCCATTTCCATAAAATTCCATTGAAACTAAATTCCATTTATCATCAAATTTCAACAATCTGTGTATTAGCTCCTTTTTACTGGTTTCTACTTCTAAGTATCTTCCTGAACTAAGGAACCACAGTAACTCTCTGCAAAGAGCCCTTGCTAGTTCTTAGCCAAGGATGGTGCTCTATCAAACATCAGCCATCTTGGGTGTTCAGCTCCTCTTAAGTAGGTTACACCCAGACCATACATAATAACTCCTCTGTCACTGCTGTCACCAACACACCAAGCAGCAGCTGGCACCCTGAACACTACCACCATTGGACACATGTTCGTGGGTAAGGAGGGTTGCTGCCCTTATCCCTGTCATCTACTAGGAAGGGTTCTCTTCTGGTCTTCCTGTTTGGGTTACTAGCTCAAAATTCAAAGAATGAGGGAGGTGTTCCTGACTGGCTGAGCCTAAGTTGTGCATCCATTTCTTAGCTTTAAGGGAATCTGGCAAACAAACAAAGGTCCAGAAGGTTCACCTTCTGTAGTAGGAATCAGGTCTAGTCCTCTGCCACAACTCAGATATAATGCTACCTTTAAAATATAAGTTATGTTCATATTTGGCAGCTCCAGCTTTATAATATGTCCTATAAAGCTGCTTAAAATTATTATTGAAAGAAGAAGTAAGGCGAGGCAAGGGGGACATTAAGAGAGTCATTGTCCTGTCTGGTAAAAAGGAAAATGATTTTTTAGAATTCAGATTCACTTTTAGGAAGGTCCACAATTGTATAAGAAGACACTGATAATGTCAATTAGTTTAATTTTTTAATTTAAATATCAAACAACTAGTGAATTCTCATGTAAAGGAACACTGGTTATTTGATATTGGAATTGAAAAGTGAAATTTCTTTCTCAAATAAAGCTGGTGGATGGAAAGGATGAAGCTATCTGGTATGGGAGTATCTCCAAAATCTAGGTTGTCCAGCTTGGAAGAGTACCAGGAATTCCTAAGAATGCTCTTTATAAGAAAAAGACTCCTCTAGTGTTTGGAAAATAACTGTATTTTCTGACACCATGCTCTTCCTCCAGTGCCCAGTGGACAATTATGAAAAGATACTGATCACACAGACTCTCTCTCTCTCTCTCTCTCTCTCTCTCTCTCTCTCTCTCACACACACACACACACACACAATCTTACTTAGTAAGAAGAAGAGATAATTTGCAGTAAAAGTTTGTTATACAAATTTCTGAATCTAGAAAAGCAACATCTCTTAGAGAATGCAAGGTCTGTAACTCTATAAAGAGGGCAGCCTTGCTCAGGAATGGAGGGGACTTTAGACTTTAGAAACCACACTCTTCTCCAGTTTGCTACACACACACACACACACACACACACACACACACAGAGAGAGAGAGAGAGAGAGAGAGAGAGAGAGAGAGAGAGAGAGAGAGAGAGATATGCAGACACACACATATATATACACAGAGAAGCAAACACACATCTACACACACAGCTGCTGAAAGCTTTGAACTAACAATGCTTTAATCAGGAATCAGGGCTGCCCCTCCCCTTTGCATCCTTTCTTGAGAACTAACATTTGCTGAGCAATTAGCCTGGGAAGGGAAGCCAAAGCCTTAGATGATGTCACAAATGATTCCTCTTTCTTAGGTAACAATGTTGTAACCTTTCTTCCCTATTAATGCTATTCTTGCAATACAACATCCATTCCTGCACTGGTTCATGCTTCTACTCTCTCCCAGATCCAAACAATGCGTAAGACAGACAACTTCCTCAAATTTGCCCTCAGCTATATTATTGTGCTGTTTTTTGTTTATGTTTGCACAGGTTTATCAACTACTAATTTGGTTTGAAAGAATTGGCAGATGCAAACAAAATCAGGAATTTTTTTTTTCATGTTCCAGGAGGATGGAAAATACCTCTTAAGACTATGTCTAGAATTCTCACAAATGGACAGTCTCCCAACAGTGTTAACTTGAGGTTATTTTCAGTTGTTGGCTTTTGTTGTTGTTTAAGGATTCCATCTCTATTGCCCCAAGGGGAAAAAAAAAAGAGTTTAGCAACTTTTTAAAAAGTTGTATTATTTCATCCTACCCTTAGATGAAGATGGGAAAAAGGGAAAGTTCTCTATTTCTCTGTCCTCATCATTTTTTTCTTTTTCTTTTCTTTTCTTTTTTTTAAACCTACTTCCTCTTTTGTCAAAAGCTCCAAAGGGGCTGGTCTCCGACTGAGGGAGTCCAGCTTGGTGTCAGGGCACTCATAATCACAGTGTTGGTGTGTCACAGATTTTTGTTTCATTTTTAAATTTCTTTTGGTGCTTTGTGAATGTTAACTAAGCACATTCTCTCCTACTCATCTACCCCCGGCCCTAATTAAAACTTCCAGGGGCAATAACTTAGTGTAGGAACTGAATCCCTTTACTGCAACAAAGAAGAAAATGAACACACTGAGCATGAGCCCCATCCTAAGTAAGCCTCACCTTCCACCAAGTTGTCCATTGAATAAGATCCTGACTTTCTCATCTTGAGTCTTATTTTTTTTCTAGAAGCAGACAACAGGAAGATATTAAAGATGTTTGCTTTAGGGTAGGGTGTCAGGATGCACTGTAAGAGGTTCTAGAAGCAACTAAGTATGGATATGCCTCAGCTTCTGATGAGTTGGGTTATCAATTAAAGAGTTATTGAAGAATATTTTTCTAATTTCACTCAGCATACTTACCCTAACTCTCACAGCAAGTGAGGCTCTCACCCCTCACCGAAGACACTTCTTTCTGTGGCACATGGAGACCATTATCAAACACTAGAGCTGCTCAAAAGGCAAAGAACAACCGACTATGGGTTACCCAACCCCAACAGATATATATCTACAACACAACTCCTGTACCTAACACTCAAGAAACATCGCAGAAAATGGGGTGGAAAGATTATAAGAGCCAGAGGACCAGTAAGTCTGCTGTGAGATCATGCCTTCTAGCTGTGACAGGGAAGCTACACCCATGCAATCTCAACATGGCTGCCTAAACAAGACAAGATTGATTCACCAGTTAACAGACAGCTAACATAGGTGGGAGGAATCTCATGGGGCCTCACCCATAGATGAGGAGAACCAAGAAATTAATAGCTTGAGAGAGGGAAGATTAGTCTTCCCCACGGATGTGTCCCCTGATTAATTATCAAACACTAAGTAGCTAGCCCAAGTGGTTAGCAAGAAATTCTGACTGGACCCAGCAGGTTACATCTGTATGTTTATTTGTTTACATGTATACATAACAAGAATGATTAAAGAAGAGGAGACTGTAAATTTGGGAGGGAACAGGGGTAGGTATGGAATGGGTAGGAGGGGAGAGAAGGGGGAAAATGATGTAATCACAATTTTATTAAATGTTTTCAAATTTAAAAAAAAGAATGTGAACCAGGCATTGGTGGTACACACCTTTAGTCCCAGCACTCAGGAGGCAGAGGCAGGTGGATCTCTGTGAGTTCAAGGCCAGGCTGGTCTACAGAGCTAATTCCAGGACAGGCTCCAAAGCAAAACAGAGAAACCCTGTCTCAAAAGACAAAATAAATAATAATAATAATAATAATAATGTGACATTAATGATATCTCAATGGAAAAGACTATCCATGTATGCACTCCATTCTGGCTTAGGGTGGGATACTACCATAATAGATACTGCTGTTTAACAAAGAAATGGAAAAAGCCTAAAAGAAGGCCTCAAGCTCTCCATAACAAGAAAACTATGTGGGACTTGCCAGTAGAGAGATGTGACTGACAAAGGTTTTGCACACACTGAAATCAACTGTGTAGCTGTGGAAACTTGTCTCCAAACCTTGAGAGAGATAGGAGTTACTTTTTTGGCTGCACCATTTTGGGGAACACTTGGGAAAAATAGAAAAACATCTCATTGAATTAGTGTTGAGACAACTGAGCTAAGCAAAGGCAAATTCTAGAGACAGTGCTCTAATGATCTTGGTTGTAGGGGCAGAAACTCAGATGACACATTGCCTGTGGAATCTATAAAAGAGCCAAAGTTGAGCTGATTCTTAACAACTACGAGATCAGATGGAAAAAGACTGTCCTGTAGGTCTCCAAGGTCTGCAGATGGCTCTGTGACCTCTTTTGAGAAAGTGATAACAGAGTGATGACTTAGAGGACTAAGTAGCTATTCTGGGTAGCTATTCTGCTGGCCTCCAGCCAAGTATGATGTCACTTTGTCACACTAGTCATCATTTCTAGAAGGATCCAGTTAAAAAGAAGCCTATAAGAGTAGTGGAATCTCCCCATCCTAGCTTCTTAGAGCATGTGGAGGTGGTGAAGCTGAATGCCTCAAGACAACTCTCCCATCCCACACCACGGTATTTATTGAGGTAAGTGCCAATGCCAAAGCAGGCCAAACATCTGAACAAATGTCTTAAGTTGGTAAATAACCTATGGAATGCCTCTATTCCAGTGAAGTTTTAAGGAGGATGCCATAAGTAGAAACTCACTGGGGTTTGGTGAAAGAATTTTGGCAAGAGCTCTTTGAACCATATGCTGCCTGAAAGGTCTAGGAAAAATCCATTGGCCCAGATTTCTAAGAATCTAGATAAGATTTCATGCTGGCTGGTTTCTATGTCAACTTGACATGAACTAGAACCAACAGGGAAGAAGGGGTCTTAATTGAGAAAATGCCTCCAAAAGATTGGTCCATAAGGAAGCCTATGAAGCATTTTCTTGACTGATGATTGATGTGGGAGGACCCAGGTCACTATCATTCCTGGGCAGGTGGTCCTGGATGGTATAAGAAAGCAGGCTAAGCAAAATATGAGGAGAAAGTCAGTAAGGGGCACTCCTCCATGCTTCTACTTCAGTTTCTGCCTCCTCAAGGTTACTGCTTTCAGTTCCTGTGCTGTCTTCCTTCGACAACAGATTCTGGTGTAGAAGTGTAAATGAAATAAATCTGTGGGTGTCTGCTTCTGTTTCCATCAGCTACTAGATAAGGGCTCTATGATGGTGGATAAGTTAGTCATCAATCTCATTATCAGGTAAGGGCATTTAAGGTAGACTTTCCACTGTTGCTCAGATCGTTAGTTGGGGTCATCCTTGTAGGTCTCTGGACATTTCTCTAGAGTCTGTTTTCTCTTCAAACTTATCATGGCTTCCTCTTTTATTGCATCTCTCTCTGTCTTTTTCTCTCATCTATTCTTCATCTGTCTTAATCTTCCTAGTCCCACATGTTTTCCTCTCCTCCCCTTCTCTTTCTCCCAGCTCCCTCTCCACTCACTGCCCCCCCACTCCCAATATGCTCAGGAGATCTTATTCCTTTCCCCTTCTGTGTGGGACCTTGCATGAATCTCTTAGGTTCCTCTTTGTATCCTAGTTTCCCTGGCAGTGTGAATTATAGGCTGGTGATCATTTGCTCTATATCTAAAATCCATATATGAGTGAGTACATACCATGTTCCTAATTTTGTGACTGGGTTACCTTATTCATGATGGTTTCTTCAAGTTCCATCCATTTGCCTGTGAATTACAAGATTACACCTTTTTTTTTTTCTCCTGAGTAGTATTCCATTGTGTAGATGTGCCCCATCTTCTTTATCCATTCTTCAATTGAGGGACATCTAGGTTGCTTCCAGGTTCTTGCTATTACAAATAATGCTGCTATGAACATAGTTGAACAGATGTCCTTGTTGCATGTATGTGGATCATTTGGGTATATGCCTAAGAGGAGGGTTGCCAGGTCCTGTGGTAGACTGATTCCCATTTTCCTAAGGAACTGCCATACTGATCTCCAAAATGGCTGTACAAGTTTGCAGTGGAGGGATGTTCCCCTTTCTCCACATCCTCTCCAGCACAAGTTGCCATTGGTATTTCTAATTTTAGCCATTCTGGCAGGAGTAAGATGGTATCTCAAAGTTGTTTTGATTTAAATTTCTCTGATAACTAAGGATGTTGAGTACTTTCCTAAGTGTCTTTCAGCCTTTTTGATTTTCTCTGTTGAAAATTCTCTCTTCAGTTCTGTACCCCACTTTTTAATAGGGTTATTTGGTGTTTTGTTGACTAGTTTCTTGAGTTCTTTGTACATTTTGGAGATCAGCCGTCTGTCAGATGTAGGATTGCTGAAGATCTTTTTCTAGCCGGTGGGCTGCCGTTTGGTCTTGTCAACTGTGTCCTCTGCCTTACAGAAGCTTCTCAATCTGAGGAGGTCCCATTTATTAATTGTTGATCTCAGTGTCTGTGCTCCTGGAGTTATGTTCAGGAAGCGGTCTCCTGTACCAATTTGTTCAAGGGTACCTCCCACTTTCTCTTCTAAGAGGTTCAGTGTGGCTGGATTTATATTGAGGTTTTTGATCCATTTGGACATGAGACACCCAGAGCTAAACACTGAGCTGAACTGGAATCCAGATACAGAGTGAGGAGTGATAAAATGGGGACAATACCAAGCTACAAAACCCCACAGAGACAGCTGACCTGAACAAGGGGGAGCTCATGGACTCCCAGACTGATAGCTGGGGAAACCAGCATTGGACTGACTCAGACCCCCTGAATATGGGTCTCAATTAAAAGGCCTGGGCAGTCTAAGGGACCTCTGACAGTGGAACCAGGATGTATCCTTGGTGCACAAAAGGACTCTGGGAGCACATTCCCCATGGAGGGATACTCCCTTAACCTAGAGGCAGGAGGGAGGGCCTAGTCCCTATTCCAAATGACTTGACAGATTTTGTTGATCCTTCCTGGAAGGTATCACCCTCCCTGTGGAGTGGGTGGGGGGGGATGGGATGGGTGGGGGGGGAAGGGAAGGCATCGGAGGAAGGGAAAGAGGAAAGAAGGGAGAGGAAACTGGGATAGATATGTAAAATAAGAAAAATAAATAAATAATTAAAATATAAAAAATAAAAAAAGAAAAAAATATGGTGGTGATATTTTGTTTATGATCTAACAAATAAAGCTTGCCTGAGGATCAGAGCACAGAGCTAGCCACACTAGTCAGCTATATAGGCCATCCACACAGCTTTAAGCCCAGCACTCATGGGACAGAGGCAAATGGATCTCTGTGAGTTCAAGGTCACCCTTGGCTACATGAGGCTGAATCTGTCTAAAAGAGAAACAGAGCTCACACAATCCCAGCATTTGGTATTGCAAGCTTTTAATCCCAGCACCAGGGAGGTGGAGACATGAGTGATATGACTGGCCAGAGAGAGGAATATAAGATGGGAGGAGACAGCAGCTCATTGCAGTCTGAAGCAGCAGTCTGAGGTGGCAATCTGAAACATTAGTCTGAAGCAGGCAGTCTGAAGAGCATTGCAGTCTGAGGATGCAGTCTGGAGATGCAGTCTGAGGACAGGATTGCCCCTTTGATCTGAACCTTGATTGAGGTAAAATCTCTCTAGTGGCTGGCTGATTTGCTCCTCTGATCTTTCAGCTTTCACCCTCTGATAGCTGACTCTTGAGCTTTTATTATGAAGACTAATTAGAACTTGTGCTACAAAACCCTTTCCCTTCCAGGTTGCTTTTGGTCATAGTGTTTTATCACAGCAATAGAAACCATCAGTAAGACAAGTTGTGATTATTGTCATGGTGGAGAATAGATAAATTCTACAGAAAAAATTATTTTATCCATGTAGTCTTCATTTGAATGCACAACTTGGCTTGTATCAAGATTGGCATTTACAGTGCATGGGATTCTAGCTTCACAATAATTGTACATGAGCATGTCCTAGCTTTCTTTGTCAATTGTATTTATTCACTTGGCTATGCTGTTGTCTAGCAAAGAAAAAGGTACATAATTTTGTTATGGAATTGTTTTCATCAATAGATTTATTTCACAGATTCATTCAAAAGCAAATTATCTATGATAAAAACGGATGAAATAAGATAAGGACTTCTAACACTGACTTCTATATGAGCTTGAAAGAGTTAACTATTCAAAATGCCTTTCTATAGGTTCAAAATGGAGTCTACTTTATTCTTATCAAATTATTTTGACATTTTTAATGTGCTGTTTAAAACATTTTGATTAGTGTGAAAGTGATTTTAAAATGCTACTTCCCAGTGGTGTTGCTCTCAGGATTAAGTGAGGTGGCATGACATGTGTCATGTATGACACTCACTGGTACAGAAGAGCTGCCCAGGGCAGTTTACTTCTGAAACATCTGAATGGTAAACTCTGACTTTTCTGTTTCCTTCAGGTCCTCCTGTTATACTGTCACTGGCAGAATTTATTATTTGACCCCATGAAGCCCCTACACTCCTCTATCATTAGACAGACATATGCCATTGTTCCCTAAACTCCTTGCTACCTTCACAATTTCTCCAAACAGTTTGTTATATCCCATAATGAACATCATTTCCACAAGCTTCTTCTGGATCCCATCCTGTGTCCTTCTGTCTTCTCTGCTGGTTGCATATCCTAGCTCAGGAACCTTTCTTTCCCTTTTAGGGGTGAGTCTTTGGCCAGTTCCCAGAGTCAGCCTGCCTTGAATAGCAACTCCTACTGCACTGACCTACTACAACTTCAATGGTTTCTCTGTAGTTCAATTTCCAGCTTGCAAGACAGAGATGGAAGGGGGAAGTGAGGGGAAGGAGGGAGATAAGATTAAAAAGAGGGAAAGAGAGAGAGAGTGTGTGTGTGTGACAGAGACAGAGCAACAGAGAAAGAGAGAAACAAAGGGAGAGACAGAGATATATAGAGAGAGATAAACAGATAAAGAGACACATGGGTAGAGAGAGACACATACAAGGAAAAGGAGAGATGAAGAAGAAGAGAGCCTCCTAGTTCTTAAGAGCCTTAAGGAAAATATAAAGGCCCAGGGACCTGGGAATTGGTTCACTTGACTTCTAATCACCAGCACTCATAAAACACATAAAAAGCGGAACACGGACATCAGGTCCATGATGAAGCCAGAAGCCATAGGTGACAGTGGAGAATATTCCACCCACAGAATTCTCAGAACTGGGCCCGTCACGGGTAATGAGCCTCTCCAGAAAGGCTTTGCTTGTGCGAAAAATGAACTTCTGACTAATCACCCTCCTGAATTATCAGGAAAAAAAAATCTCCAGCTCAACCAAGAAAAAAAAAAATTAACTTTTCCACACTAAGGAATATCTGTTGTGGACTATTACTTTAACTAGGCAAAGAGGTGTTACATTTGTTTGTACTGCGGAATATTACTTTAACTGTGAAAAAGCATGTTATATTTGTTTATGTTGCAACTGCTTTGCTTGTAAGGATGTATGCTTGACTATGTAAAGACGTGTTGCATTTGTTTCACCTTGCCTGCATAAGGTCTAATAAAAAGCTGAAAGGCAAATAGCAAGGCAGGAGAGGGATAGGTGGGGCCGGCAGGCAGAGAGAATGAACAGAAGACACAAAGAGGAGAACGAGGAAGAAAGAAAGGGACATGCCTGGGGCCACAAACCAGGCAGCCCCAGCCAGCCAGACACCAGCCAGCCAGACGCTGGAGACAGCAGGGAAGTAAGATACACAGAAAGAATGAAAGGTAAAAGGCCCGAGGCAAAGCATAGATACAGAGAAATAGATTAAAATAAGAGCTAAGCTAAGGCTGAGCATTCAAAACTAATAATAGGTCTCCATGTCACGTGGGAGCTGGTTGGCAGCCTGAAAGAAAAGGCCTGGTACAAATATCTGAATGTCTTTTGTTCTACTGAAGTTACAAATGGGACTCAAGGCACTGCTGCAGGTCCCTTCTTCCAATTCTTCCAAGTACAAAACTCTCCCTGGATGTTTTGAGGGACAGTGATGAAACTATTGATTTTAATGGATTCTTAATGGTCCATTCTGAAATGAACTGACAGGTGAGCTGCCCTTGATGGTAGAATAAACTGGGCTCGCTGTAATGCAGGGTGCTGTTCAGGAAGCACATTTTGTAGTTGTCTCTGCTACAGTCTGATATACACAGCACTAAAGTGCTCCCTCCCTCTTCCCTCTCTCTCTCACACACAAGCTGAGTATAGTCACACAAACTTGTAACCCCAGTGCTGGGGGGGGGGCAGGGGAAAGACAGGAAAATCATTGGACCTAGATCCAGAGTAGGGAGATCTTGCTTGCAGGGAATAAGTCAGAGAGCGAAAGAACAGGCACCAGATGTCCTCCCATGACCTCTGCACAGCCATGGGTATGCAAACCTGCCCTGTGATGCATATTCCACACAACTCTCACACATACACACAACATAAATAATAAGATGAAGAAGAATGTTTGACTTCTGTGTGGTGACTCATATTTCATTTTAACTTAATCTTCAGTGAACGTCATCTTCATCTCATAGGCATTAAAAGTGAACCTTAGATGCTCAGAGCTAGAGTATCTCAGATGGCATAACCACAGGACCCATCTTCTTGACCACTGAGCTCATTCACAGAGCAACCACCGTAGCTTTTATCCTAAAGGGAGTAAGCATCAAACTTACCAGTTCCTTCTGAGCCTTACACACTAGACTCTATAACCCTGATAAGGAATAAATAATAGCAATTATTGCTTTTGAGAAACTTCCCTTATATCATTACATTTAATTTGTAAAACAATCTTTCCAAGCAACCAGGATGATCTCCATTTTATAATGGAGATCAAAATGGCCAAGTGACTTAGTCACTTGGGTGAGATTTAACTCAAGTCTCCGAGGGTTCCTGAAGCTCTCACTGAACCCACAGTGCTGTCTTCTAACTGGTTTGTTTAGTTGTTTTGTTTTTTGTTTTGTTTTGCTTTTGTTTTTAAAAAAGCAACATGTATTACAACTCTCTTGCCTATGACCTATGGTCATCTTTAATTCTGCATGCAAAGATTAAAATGATAAGATTAAAACCATTCAAGTCATCAATTCTTGATAATCTCAAATTGCCAAGTAAAGCTAACTGATCCCACAAGCCAAGACCTTTCACCAAGAAAAGAAATAAAACAAACACATTATGTTATCTTTCATTATGTGGTTTTTGAGTCCTAGAGAAAGGAACTCAGCTGTAAAATTAAAAAACAAAAACCAAATGGTTTGCAAAGAAGTTCTGACATCTATGTTTCTTAACAGGTAAGAGAAAGTCGAAAACATGATACGGAACTGACTGCAAGAAAATAGAAACAATAAACTTCTACAGAGAGAACTCAGGGCTTGAGTTCTAGTCTTGGTTATATTAACAAAGTGTCCTTGGTTGGGAGGGGGCTTTAAGGGAGGAGCGGGAGGGAGAAGGGAGAAAGGGAGAGGGGTCCCAGAGGGTGGAAGGAGAGAACTGACTTCCACAAGGAGTCTGACCTCCAAAGTGCACCAGGGCAGGCAGACATGCACATACACACACACACACACACACACACACACACACACACACACACACACGCACGCACGCACGCACGCACGCACGCACATTAAAAAAATACTAAAATCTTTTAAAGAAGTGTTACCTTAAGAGCCCCATCTCAAAAAACACAGACCTCAGAAGAACTAAGGGGGCAGCATAAATCCTGACAATGTTTAAAAAAAAAAAATAGAAGAAAAAGAAGATGTTAGGAGCTTTGTCTGTAACTTTGACAACTTAAGTGAAATAAATTCCTGGTCAGATCCTGAAACTGACACAAGCAAAACACCCTGAAAGTCTGAAAAGCTTTTATACCTATAAATTAAATCCTCAGAGAAACCCTAGTGGCGGCTGTAATTTAGTCCTGCTAGAGCCCAAGGTCTGTAAGATGCATGTATTTTTACATGTGCACATCCGATCCCCAAGGTTTTGCTTGCATCCCTCTGGGAAGCTGTCTTGGGCAGTCTGACCCCAGGGGACACTCTCTCCACTCTCACTTGAGCTCTCACCCTTCCACACATGGGTGCTGCCTTAGGGTTTCTATTTCTGTGATGAAACACCTTGACTGAAAAGCAAGTTGGGGGGGGGGTTATTTGGCTTACATTTCAGCATTGCTGTTCATCACTGAAGGAAGTCAGAACAGGAACTCAAACAGGGCTGGGTCCTGGAGGTAGGAGCTGATGCAGAGGCCATGGAGAGGAGCAGTTTACTGGCTTGCCTCACCTGGCTTGCTTAGCCTGCTTTCTTATAGAACCCAGAACAGGCAGCCCAGGAAGACACCACCACCATGGGCTGGGTCCTCCCTCACTGACCACTAAATGAGGAAATGCCTTACAGCTGGATCTCACTGAGGCTCCTTCTCTAATGACTCTAGCTTGTGTCAAGTTGACACATAAAAACAGCCAGGACAGGTACCTTCTCTCTATCTCAGAGATTATTTGTACTTAAGGTCAAGAATTTGTTCTTTTCCGCCTTTCTCTTAGCCTAGGAAGAGGCTCCTACATGATAGGCATTTAACAAAAATCTTAATGGTTACAGAGAGAGAGAGAAAACAAACAAACAAACAACAATAAAAACCCTGTGTCGGTAAATAGAGTTAGGAAGCATGCTAGTCAGTGCTCTGTGAATTTTCTACAACTTATTCTCAAAGATAAAAAGGAGTAACTGTCATTTTACACTTTCATGGAAGGATTCAGACACCTTCTACTTTAGTGTCAGTATCCAAAGTAATTGTGAGAGACTCCTCTGCAACAAATAAGTACATTCATAGCCACTGGAGATCCAAAGAGAAGAATCGCATCCTGAAGGATTCTGCTTCGTTATTCTAGTCTATGCCAAAGAGTCTCAGTGCCTGGTGTCCTGAGTCAGTGTGAAAGATTAATCTAGGGAGACATGTATCCCAGCCCTCAATTACATTCCATCACAGGATGAGTTTGTTCACTTCAACACTAGTGCTGAAATTTAATAGCCATTTCAATAATATCAAGAGTGGCTGTTGTAAGTAGTCAAGCCAGATGAGATGGCTCATGACAGATCTCAGCACACAGAAAACTGAGGCAGGAGAATTGCCATGAGTTCAAGGCCAGTCTAGGCTACACAGAGAGTTGCAGGCCAGCTGTGGGCTATAAAATAATAGCCAATCTCAAAACAAAACAAGAAGTGATTGGGCCACTGAGGTACCAACTTCATAAATAGATTTTTTTAATGTTTTAATTTTTCCCTTTCATTGAAAACAATTTTTTTCTTATGCAGAGTATCTTGATTACAGTTTCTCCTCCCTCTATTCCTCTCAATTCTTCCCTACCTCTCTTCCCATCTGAATCCACTACCTTTCTGTCTCTCATTAGAAAAGTCGGGCTTCTAAGAAATAACAACAAAACACAGAAAATAAAATATAGGATAAAAACCATCACATTGAAGTTGGACAAGGCAAACCAACAGAAAGCAAAGAGCCCAAGAGAAGGCCATCCACACACTTGGGAGTCTCATAAATATTCAACTGAATGCTATACCATGCATGCAGATGACCTGGCACACACCCTGCAGCCCTGTTCTTGCTGTCTCAGTCTCTCAGTTCATGTGAGCTTTGCTCAGTTGATTAAGAGGGCCTCGTTCTCCGGGTGTCTTTCATCCCCTCTGACTCTTACACTCATTCTGCCTCCTCTTCCACAGAGTTCCCTGAACTCTGAGGTGAGGGATTTGATGGTTCCAAGGTCTCTCTTGTTCTATGCATCATTTCTGTCTGTGGATCTCTGTATTTGTTCCCATTTGCTGCAGCAGGAAGCTGCTTTGAGGATGAGGATGGCTGAATAAGGGTGTTAAGAGCATGTTTTCCCACTGGTCTGGTCACTCAGCCTCATCAGCCCCAAATAACACACAGAGATGCTGTATTTAATATAATGCTGTTAGCCTGTTACTAGAATTTCTTCCCACTGGTCTGGTCACTCAGCCTCATCAGCCCCAAATAACACACAGAGATGCTGTATTTAATATAATGCTGTTAGCCTGTTACTAGAATTTCTTATTAGCTAGCTCTCTTAAATATTAACCCATATCTATTGATCTAAGTATTTCCACGTGGTCTTATCTTACCAGAGAGAGGGGCCAGTGTTCTGCTCTCTCCATCCCCTATGTTGAATCTCCCCCTACATCTTCCTGAAACCTCCTTGTCTCCTAGTCCACCTATCTTGCTTTCCTATTGGCCAACAGGGCTTTATTCATTAACTAATAAGAGAAACATATTTATAGAATGACATCTCCCATCATCTCCTCTTTTCTGTCTAAAATAAAAGGAAGGGTTTTAACTTTAACATAGTAAAATATATAACAAAAAAGTTATCAAATAAGAACCACAGTTAACAGTATTTATTCCATTAACATTTAGCAAGAATTAAAGAAAATAGTTTATCATCTATCCTATCTTTTTGAGTCTAAAATCCTATATGTATCTTAGCTTTAATCCTAGCTAAAGAGAACTAATTGAAATACATTTTTATATACCTAGAAAACCTAACTAACACTATAAGTTTTGACTATTATAGATAACTATATATAATCTGTACTAAATTATTTATTACATTTTTAAATGAGCTATATAAACACAATACCTAAATGAGAGAAATATACATATCACAAAATTGACCTTAAATTTGTATCAATAAATGAAAATCCATTCCAAAACAACGTATTCATATCTATACCATAATCCCCTTTTTACCTTTAAAAAGAGATTTGTTGTGATTATTAACCATTTATAACCAAGCATATTTAAATGAAATCAGATGTTTATAAACAATATTCGGGAATTTGGTCGTTGTTCTTTCCAAACTGCTTCCTGCCAGTAGGGGGCGCTGTCATGGGGATCCTAAGAAGACACAGAAATCCTGGCTGTAGTGGTCTACAAGGCTGCCTTGTCCCAGGAACACTGCTTCAGGGGGTCTTGCTTGATCAAACCATGTTAATCTGTGGAAACAAAAATAGAAATCCTTTCCCCCAGTAACCTGTCCTTTAACTTAAATTTTGGAGTAAAAGCAATTTTAAAATGCATAAATTAGATTAATTCAGCAGCATTTATTTTAACAGTTGTTGCTATTTCCTTAGTAGCCAAACAATACAAAGATAACAGAACAGCATATAGTATCCAGACTCTTTTTGTGCTTTCCATATTTACGTGGCTTTTTTCTTACTCTTTTTTTTTTTTTTAAACTTCTATATTTTCGTTTTTTGAGACAGGATTTCTCTGTGTAACTTTTATCTGTCCTGGAATTAACTCTGTATACCAGGTTTACTTTGAAATCATAGAGATCTGCTTGCCTCTGTCTCCTGAGTGCTGAAATTAAAGGGTGAGCCACCACGCTCAGCTACTCTCTATTTATTATTCTTTTTTGAACCATTTTATCTTGTTTCTTTTTCTCTCCCAAGCCTATGTATATTTTAAAACACACCGCTAACCTTTAGAGATTTTTCTTAATCTGAATCTGTCTTCAGTGTAAATCTTTACCTTTTTCTGGCCATGAGTCTTTTGTCTGCTAAACAACAACATTGCTAAAATGAAAGTCACAGCTGTATTAGCCGTGGTCTACCCAAGATGGCGGCAGGTACCTTTACTGCCCGAACTGAGAGCTGTGCTCACTGTCTTGGTCTCCACTGCCATCCAGCAGCATGTTGCCAGCTTGGATATGTGGTCACTGCCATTGCCCACTCTCATACACACCAATGAATTGTTAGCGGAGCTCTTTAAAAGCCGTGTGTCTTTTTGCCGCTTAGGCTAAGTCAGGAAACCTCCCTCAAAGGAGCAGCGAAAATTTCTGCTTGTCTCTAGCAAAACAGAGCCCAACTGAGAAAAATGCTGTTACAAAAAAGCCTTGCTTGTCTCTGTTCTTTTGTTTCTAAAACTTTTTTTTAAAGCTTTTGCTAAGTTTTAAGTGGCTGTTCTTATTAGCCATGTTGAAGGCACCATTTTGTTATGAGTATGTTTTTCCTGCCAGCCTGGTCCCAGAGTCGCATCAGCCCCAAATAACACACAGAGACACTGTATTTGATATAATGCTGTTAGCCTGTTACTAGCATTACTTTATTGGCTAGCTCTGTCTTAAATATTAACACATTTCTATTAATCTAAGTATTTCCATGTAGTCTTATCTTACCGGAGAGAGGGGCCGGTGTTCTGCTCTCTCTGTCCCCCATGATGAATCTCTCCCATCTCTTCCTGAAACCTCCTTGTCTCCTAGTCTCGCCTATCTTGCTTTCCTATTGGCCAACAGTGCTTTATTCATTAATCAATATAAGAAACATATTTACAGAATGACATCTCCCATCATAAGGGCACCGATCCATGACTGTAGCAGAATATCATAAAGAGTCATTTTATACTCTCTCTCTCTCTCTCTCTTTCTTTCTCTCTCTCTCAACAAGTAATATTTTGTTTCACCCTAGGTCTCTGGGCTATCTAGACTCAGGTTCTTGTTACCCAAGCAGTGTCAGTTATGGCTTCCATCTCATGGAATGGGAGCCTTAAGTCAAATCAGACATTAGTTGATTACTCCCACAAGCTTTGTGCCACCATTGCCCTAGCATATTTTGCAAACAGGACAGATTATAGATCAAAAGGTTTGTGGCTATGTTGGTATTTACATTTCTCTTCCGGTAGCCTGACAAGTATCTTCCTGTACCAAAGATACTAAAATGTAGGAGCACAGATTCCATGCAGGCACCAGCATGACCTTCCATGTTCAATGAGTTGTGTAGGCGTGGTCTTCAGCATTGGGGCCTTGCTGTCAGGCTGTGGAGAGTACTGTATTAGCCTGTTGACAGCCTGGGTTGTTTGGGGATTTCCATAAAAACTTTTTGGCTAACAACTCAATTGAATAAAACCCATCCCTTGTTACTGGAAGTTTCTTTTGGTGGCAAAAGATGGCCAACTCTTATTATTCAGAGACTTTACTAGGATTGCCTTCCTATATTTTAGGAAGTTCCCACCATTCCTACCGCACTAGGTTTCCATACCACCCCCATGCCTCTCAATTCTAGCTATCTTCCCCCAAATTCCCTCTCTCAACCTGATCTCCTATTCCATCTTCTTTGCCCTCAGCCCATTCATTAAATCTATTCTATTGCCCCCTCCCAAGAAGATCCATGTGTCCCCCTATCCCTTCCTGTATGGGTCTAAAGTTTGTGGCTTAGTTATCACTTACTTAACAGCTAATAGGATGGATTGAATTTTAATGTTTTTATTGTATCACTTGGTTAGCTATCATAAGATGGATTTTATTTAAAAGAAAGCCCCCAAATCTTTTACTTTCTCTTCCCTCCCTCTCTCTGTGAGTGTGTGTCTGTCTTACTTTTCCAATTGCTGTGATAAAATACCATGACCAAGGAAACATAAAAGTAAGCGTTTAACCAACTAACAATTTGAGCTTCCGTGGAAAGGCTATCATACCTTCCAGGATAGTGAGATCAACAACTAACTTATCCATGGAGCCCTCATCTAATGCCTGTTGGAAACAGGAGCAAACACCCATACATAAACACTGAGTCAAACTAGAACCCAGATGCAGATGGAGAGGACAAGACCAGGTGGCAGAAACAAATAGAGACAGCTTACCTGAACAAGGAGGAGCTAATGGGTCCCCAGACTGATAGCTGGGAAGCCAGCATGGTACTGACTCATGCCCCCCTGAATATGGGTCTCAGCCAGAAGGACTGAACAGTCTAAGGGACCTCAGACAGTAGAGCCAGGATGTATCCCTGGTGCACAAAAGGACCTTGGGAACACATCCCCCATGAAGGGATAACTGCCTTAACCTAGAGACAGGAAAGAAGCCCTAGTCCTTACTTCAAATGACCTATCAGATCTACATGACCCCCCAACTGGATGGCATTCCCCTACATATGGAATTGGGGTGGGGAGGTGGGAGGGGAGGATGGTTAGGGTGCATGTGAGAGGGCAGAGAGGGTAAAAGGGAGGGAGGGAGGGAGGGAGAGAAGGAGGGAGAGGGAACTGGGATCGACATGTAAAATAATAAATTAAATTAAAAAAATGCTTTGACTCCAAAATTTAAGTTCAAGGACAAGTTACTGGGGAAAAGGATTTCTATTTTTGTTTCCACAGAAAATGAAAAGCTGTGGATTTGTTCCAGACTAATGTGGTTTGATCAAGCCAGACCACCTGAAACAGAGTACCAGGTGATCCTACATTCAAAACAGCTGGACAAAGCAGCCTTACAGACTACAGCCAGGATATCTGAATCTTCTTAGAATCCCCCATGACAGCTTCCGTTACCAGCAGGAAGTAGTTTGGAAAGAATGACGCCCAAATTCCCAAATATTGTCTATAAATGTTTGTTTTCATTTAAATGGACTTGGTTATATAAAATAAATTTAAAAAGAGAGAGAGAAAAAAAGTAAGCATTTAAATTTTGGGGCTCAAAATTCCACAGGGTTCGTGTCCATTGAGTGCATGACAGTAGTCAGGCAGGCAGGCATGGTGCTGGTGCAGGAGCTGAAAGCTTATACCTTAAAACCGGAAAGCCCATCCACAGTGACACACTTCCTACAGCAAGGCCACACCTCCTAACTCTTCCCAAAGAGTCTCACTAACTTGGAACGAAGCATTGAAATATATGACCATATGAAGGCCATTCTCACTTAGACCACCACAACACCTATGCATGTGTATTTGCCTGTGTATATCCTCCACTGTTATGATGTAGCTAGCTGCTGGTGCTGTATTCTCATGCTTCCTAGCTTATTTATTCATTCATTTAATTGACATGGGCTATCACTATGTAGCTCCAGCTGGCCTAGAACTAGTTTTCCATTTGGCATTGAACTCACAGAGATTCACCTGCATCAACTGGGATTAAATGGATGGTATACAACAGTTAAGTCTTTCTAGGCTCTAGAATTTTCAGAAATACTTCCTTTATAAATTAGTATTTTGTTGTAGAAGTAGAAAATGCATGAATTTCAGTTAAAGCCTCTATCCTCAGTATTACCTCTTCCTGAATGTTCAGCACTCAGTGCTGGGGTTTGGGTGTGCAGTGTCCCCTGGAGGCGTATGTGTTAAACACTTGTCCCAGCCCATGGTGCTGCCAGCCACTGGGTGAAACTTTTGGGAGGGTGGGAGGAAGGGAGGGCCTTATGGAAGTAAAGTGGATAGTTAGAGGCATGCACTTCTAGAGTGTCCTGAGACCCTGGCTCTCCCCTGTATCTTATCTTCGCTTGTTTCCCACCATAATGTGAGCAACCGTTAAGCATGAGTCCCCGTCAGTGTGCCATGGTACCACAGGCCCAAAGCCACTGAGGCTAAGCGCCCAAGGACTGAAACCTGAGACAAAACACAAAAACAAAAACCTTTCTTCCTGATGAGTTGATGATCTCAGCTATTTTGTCACAGTGATGGAAAGGCAACTTTCACAGGTTCCCAGTGTGGAATGTCTCCAGAGCTCCTCTCTGACTTCTTTAAAGTGGAGAGACATTCTGAGTTCTAGAAACCAAGAAAAGTCTTCAGAGAACTAGGAGTGGCGGAAAGGAGGATGATGAGCCAGAAGGATCCAGGAACGGGTGGTGCTGATGGGGTCCTGCCTGTGCAAGTCAGAATGGCTGCAAAAACTGGAGTATTGGAAGTAGAGCATTGAATAATGGGACTACGGCCAAGCGCCCATTGCTCTCGGTGTCTTACAAGGAAGAGTAAGGTTTTCTAAGGTTACACAGTCAAACCAGATGCCTCCTCTGCCTACACATTTCCAGAATGGCACCACTGCATCCTCAGTGAGCAGTGCATGCTGCCTGTGTCCATCTTCTCCCAGACAACACTCATGGGCAGACTCCCTTCATCAGCCTGCTTCTGCAAAGATCAGGTCTGCAGTGCTAAGGCCTATCTCAAGACAGAACCAGAAGATCCAGACAGGCAAGGAAGTGAGGGAATGTGTGTGCCATATCCTTTAGGAACCCCTCCCCCCAACAAACCCCACCAGGTAATAAGAACTGTCCAATTACTGGGTGTTCTGGAATAACATTAGGAGAAAGGCAATATATTCAGTTAAAGAAGTAAGGTGATATACCAGGGCCTGGCATGTCCCAGAGGCTCAGTGTGGAACCTTGGTCTTCAATGCAGCAAGACTCAGAGGTGGGACTTTAGGGAAGCCGATGGGCTTTGGAGGCTGTGATTTCATCATTTGGTAGTCTGTTGGGGGGGGCTGATAGAAATTTAGGGACCCAATTAGTGGTGTGCCCTTCTTATTCTGGGCCCTTCTCTCTGCTTCCCAGACCCCACAAGGTGAGCAGCCTCTTGCAACATGTTCCCGCCATGATACTTTGCCTCATCAACAGAGCCAGTTGGCAATGGGCTGAAATCTTTAAATCTACGAGCCAAAATAAAATGTCCTTCCTTGAAACTGAAGTTCTCAAATATGTTATCACAGCAAAGTAAAGCTGACTAACATGTCAAGAAACACCCCTCACATGCTGGGAAAATGTGGAGGCCAGATGACACAGTAGTGATATGGACTTACCTTTAGGCCTCCTATTGAAAAGGAGTAGCCTCTGTTAGGTCACAAAGGAGCACAGGGGAGCTATCCCTGTGGATTTGAGCACAAAGTGGGATCCCAAAATCCCTGTCTATCAGCCCTGACATGTCACACCTATGTGTGTCCAGCCAGTTTGGATGCTTCCAGAAGCAGATGACTTTAGAGCAGTTTGTGAGGAGAGAGGACACTGCCTTCCAGAAAGCTTTCTGGGACAATAGCATTAACTTGTTTATATGGGCACCGAGTTGTTTGTTTTAAAAAGATTTCATGTGTTCTTAAATTGGAGAATTTCTTCACCTCTTAGTTAGAAAATCAGCATAGGCCATGTCTGGGCAAAGTAATGGAATATGACAGAATAAGCAACCACAAAACGCACCTCAGGCATGCTGGGAACCAGGAAGCTACACAATCACCCTCAGTGTGTGTGTGTGTGTGTGTGTGTGTGTGTGTGTGTGTGTGTGTGCTGTTGTTGTTGTCATTGTTGTCAGGTGAATGTAGAGTCTTAAGGAAAAATATAATTCCCCATTAGATTTATTATGAATTCATTGTCCTCTTGTGCAGCTGTTCACAGTCCATGCTATGTGTCTTATCTACCTGGAAAGTTTAAAAACAAACACAAAACCTGCCCATGTCTAATTCCACTCAAAGAGATTTTTTTTAATTGGTCCAAGAGTGCAGTTTAAGGTACTTACTGTAAAGTCCCTTGATTGATTGTGGCAGGGAGCAAAATTTGGGAAGTAGGAATCTCATACCTTAGCACTCAGGGTGATCAGCCTGGGTTACATCATGAGGCCTTGTCTCAGATCAAAACAAATCCAACCTACCAAACAAACCAACACAAAAACAAATTCCTGTGCACCATCCAAGTCACAGAGTCATCAGCCTGAGTTGTAATATAAGATCAGTCGATCTGTGTGCTGAGTCCCAGAAGCTCTGCTCTGGTTTACTGTGCCTGCCCTCCATTCCTTGGAATGGAGTTCTTAAGTATAGACTGGAATCACCAGGAAGGGCCATTTTAAAGCAATGGATCATGAGTCCCTCTGGAATTGTATTTAGTTGGCTTTGAGTGTAGCTCAGGCAGTGGTTTTAATGTAAAGACCCAACACCATAACAAAGGTTTTAATATAACCCCTGGGCTAGGAGTCACTGCTATAGGAGGATCCTTTTTTTCTTCTTTTAATCTAATGGCCTCTTACAGAGTGACTATTTCCATGAAATATTTGGTTTTCCTGGAAGACATAATACTCCAATTCTGACTGTGCAAAAGTAGTGACTGAGTTGTGGATTTACGGCATAGATTGCCACGGCCTCATCTTTAGACAGTTTCCTTTGTTAAATCTGGAACGGAGGTCGAAGTTCTGCACTTTCAGAAGCCCCAGCTGGAAATCTAAAGACTGCATCACATTTGAAATTCACCAATCTCAGCAAAATAGAGGGATCTGGGAAAGAGAGACCACGAGGGCTCAGAGTACAGGATTGGGGAGCAAGAAGGAATGACAGGTGAGGCAAGATGGCTGCTCACAGAGAGAAAGAAGGAACTGTGTGGGGCAGTTCTTGGGAATGGGTGGGCAGTAGAGATGGGTTCTGTCCCTGTCTGAACAGCTCCTAGGAACAACAGCATGCCTTGCCTTGCCAACCATCTCAGAAACCTGTTAAGCTTTGAATTTCTGCTTCCCATGGCCCTTCTTGGTGGTGACTGAGAAGGCACACATGAACTCAACATAAAAGCCCAATTTCAACAAAAGCATCATGCCTCCCTAAAAAGATGCCAGCAAAATCTGAAGCAGAACTTCAGCAAGTCAGTGTCAGTTGTGCTAGGAATGAAAAAGGAGCCCTCAAAATTTTTAGTCACTCAATACTTCTTTGGAAAGTAAGGCACTTAAAGTTAATATTGGTTGTCCATGGGAATCATTCTTGGATTAGAAGAGAAAAGGAATTTAAGGAATTAAAGATAGGTCCTGGTATGTAGTGATTTTTTTTTTTAATATGACTTTTCTTCAGTGTTTCAGGTTTAGGTTTTTGATCCATTTGGAGTTAGTTTTTGTGCAAGGTGATAGATCTGGGACTAATTTCATTTTTTAACATGTAGACATCTATTTTCCCAGCACCATTTGTTGAAGATGGTTTCTTCCCACCAGCCTATATTGTTGGCATCTTTGTCAAATATTAAATAGCTGGTTGCATGTGCTCATGTTTGGGTCTTCAATTTTTTTCATTGGTCTAAGTGTCTGTTTTTGTGGCAATACTACATTGTCATTACTATGTCATTATCATATCTCAGTATTGTTTTAGCCATCTGGGGTCTTCTATACTTCTATATGAATTTTAGGATTGTCTTTTCAGTTCCTGTGAAGAATGAGATGGAGATTTTGATTGGGATTTCATTGAATCTGTAAACAGCTCATTTTCACAATATTAATTCTACCAACCAATGAGCATGAGATGTCTTTCCATTCTGAGGGTCTTCATCTTATTCTTTAGAAGTTTGAAATTTTCATTGTAAAGGCCCTTCCCTTCCTTGGTTAGGTCTATTTCTAGAAACTTTATCTTTTTGAGGCTATTGTGAATGGGAATGTGTACATGATCTCTTTATCTATATATTTGATGGTGTTGTATAGAAAAACTATTTCTTTATATGTGTGAGTTGATTCTATATCCTGTCATGTTGCTAAGCTTATCATTTCTAAAAATTTTCTAGTATAAATTTTGAAACCTCTGATGTATATTGTAATGGCATCTACAAACAGGAGTAGTTTGGCTTCTTCTTTCCCTATTTGTCCCTTTCAATTTCCCTCTCTTGCCTTATTGCTCCAGCTAGCATTCTGAGCACAACAATGAAAAGGCTGGGAATAGTGGACACCTTATCTTGTTCCTGGCTTCAAAAGGATCCTGCAATCTTTTCTCCATTTTTGTCATAAGCAGCACCTATAAAAACTCACCAACATGTCTGTCTAAACATGAGCTAAATAAAGACAAGAATAGACATGCTAAAGTGGGCAGGGAAAGCCCATAAGACCTCAGTTTTATGAAAGGCACTGCAGGCAACTAAGGACTGCTAAGAACAGGAGAAACAGTCTTACCCTAGGAAAGAACATATCAACTGGTTATTCAATACCAAATGGTCAGCCCTGAAAACACACACTAGAAGCATTATATAGATGAACAGGTTATATTCAAGAATATATATGAGCATATATATATATATATATATGTATATATATATGTATATGTATATATAAAGACATGTAACAATGATTAATAAAGAAAGAGTCCATGATAGTTTTAGATTCATAGCAATATTAAGAGGAAGGCACAGATATTTCTCATATTCTCCCTGTCCCATCAAAACTCAATCTGAGTGGTTTACTACAAGTGATGAGCCTATAGTGGTCCATCATAAGGACTCAGAGCCCATGGTGTTCTCTTTAGACAAGAAGACAATGCCATGTGTCTACCTTTGCAGTACAGATGAATAAGAAGTACAAAAGGCTACTACTTTAGACCAAGTTCCCACACTGCATTGTGGCTCCTAGCTGAAAACCAAGCTACCTACCTAGCTTGAGAAATCAGCATTAGAGATAACAGCCTAACTTCTCTAGCAGGTCGGTTTCAATTGGTGTGATAAGGAAATTTCCTGGGCACATAATCCTCACAACAAAAGATGGAATCTGAGATGGACCGGCCTGGGATTGTTCTATTCTGTCTCACTGTCCCCATGGTTTAAAAGAAATAACTTTGAAATGGCCAGGCCACTTCTGTGCTGTATTTGTTTGTTTACTTACTTTGTAATTGCTACCTTTGTTTTCTATTTTCTTCCAGTCTTTTTCCATCTATAAAATTTCTTTTTCTACTGAGCTCATTGGAATAATGATTCTATTTTATTAAACAAGTCTCACTTAAATCTAGATTTTTTTTTTTTTAAAAAAAAGAAGTGAATTAAGGTCATTAAACAAAATTGCTATAAACCTGCCCTCTGATACATTTTTTTTTTACACAGAGTTATTTTGCTTTATAGATTATACAATACCCTCAGTGCCCTATAATTCTTCTGTGTTTTGATATTAGTTTTATTATAACGATATACCTTGTGCAGCCTTAGACCTAAATAGATAGTGGGGGTTGTCTGTCTCTAACCTGCCCACCTCAGGGATCATCCTTAGGGTCTTATAAAAAAAGAGCTCCCAGGTAAGGGCTTGTCAAGAAAGGCTACAACTTGCTAATGACTTGCCAATAGACACCTCTGAGAGCTCAGAATGAGTGAATCAGGAGACCCATATACCACCCCCTCCAGCATTTAGATGAGCTGCAGGGCCCCCTTCTGGTTTCCAACAGATCTAGCCATCCATCAATCACCTGGTCTTTACAATGAGGGTTTAACTGTAAAGTCTCATTTGCATGTAATTGCCAATCATATCACTTACTGATGAGAAAGCTCTTGAAAGTGGCAAATGGCTTACATCCATCTCTATACAAAGTAACATTCTGTCGATTCCCTTTCCTTACTATTAGCCCAACTTTGCTCATCATCAAAATAGTCAGAGGCAGTTCTTCCTAAGGTGACACCAAGACATGCTAACACCAGATAGCAGCACAGGAAGCCACCTCAGATCCCAAGAGGAAATGTAATCAAGGTCTACCAGGTGGACCTATAAGTGCAGTTCATTCATGAGCTTAAGTCCTCTAAATTACAAGACCCCCGTCACCTCTCTATTCAGGAAGTGATTTTTTTTTTATGCAGGTATAACATGTTTCAGAAGTTGGTCCAGTAACTTTTGGACTGGGAGCCTCAATTAGGAATCTGTGCCCCTATTTTATCCACTTGAACTTATGTGAGGCTTGTCTTTCTCTCCAGCCTTGCATAGTGTGCTTCTCAAGCTGCTTCTATCAAGGGCATCCAGGGCAGCTGTTCTATCCTTAATCTTCACTCTGATGATCTCATTGGTCCCACATACATTTCTTCTCCCCATGCCCTCCCATCCCTGTAAGACTCCGGGAAGTCAACGTCATGGCTTCTATGACACCCAGACACTCTCGTGTGGTATTTCTAGGTTCTACACTTTGCTGCATGTTTATGACATTATGAAGCCCCTTTATATTCTATGCTCTGTTTACATCTCTCTAGGTTACTCTCATATAGCCACCAACCATAGAACGGGGCATTTTCTCTGCATTGTCAGCCTATTGCACTGTATTTTCCCATGGTCAGGTCCCAGACTTCTGATGAGAGGCCCCGTTCCACTTGCTGTCCCAGCAGGTGTCCTCAAAGGCATTGGGCTGACATTTGGTGGAGATTTGCAATGATGTAGGACCACAACAATTTGACATGGGCAGAGCCTGGTAAAACAGTCTATAACTGTTTGGAGCTTTTAAAGAAATTAAATCCCAGCAGGCTTCTGGTCCCCCAGGTGATTAGTTTTCCCCACTCCATTAGGAGTTTGCTCCCTTATAGATCCTCCCCTATAAACTTTCTTTTGCTGGGCTTAGAGGTGTTAAGTAAATACCTTGATAGATTTGGGGAACTTTTTCAACCCATAGAGACAGGGGCCTAGTTGCTCCTGCTAATTCGAACTCTAGTGGCTGTGCTGTACTTTTGTAGATCTGACATGACTTTACCAGCAGGCCTCTGCCTGCTGTCCCAGGGCACAGAGAACTTCTATAAATGTGCATTTATTTTTTTCTACCAAGGATATGAGGAGCAAGCATATGTTTATCTTACATGTTTTACTTTTTGTCTCGTTATCTCAAAGTATTCTGAAATGAAAGCCAAAGGACAAACCTAACAAGCTAATAAATAAATATTAATCCTGGGTTTAACAATTCAAATTCCCCACCAATGTTAATACATAGTAAGTATACTCTCACCACTGGGTTAAAGTTGAACTCCACATAATCAGAAAATTGTCCCCAAATCTGCTGACCCACAAGGGTGTCTCTGTTTTTATCCCCACAGATCTTACCTCTCCAGACCCTGGGTGACCCTAAAGCTGTATCGTGCCTGATCTCTGTATTCATCTTTCAAAAGAAGAAAATGAAGGAAGTTAGTAGTTCAGAGAGTTGGGATAGAAGGGGAATCATTTTACTTCTATATTAGGAAAGAAGAGTCTTCTCTTCTGCGGCTGAATTATGCCCTGCTCACCAGATTTCTGCTGGATAGTGTAATACAGAATGCTACAGCAGCACAGATGTTTATCTTTGTGTCCCTCAAGGTGGATGAGGCTAGGAAATCACTCATCTACTTATTTGTTGAGTCATTCATGAGGGTTAAAATGGACATATAAAGCAAGGGCTATTTATAAGCTAAAAGTGGGATTTGCTGATCACACCCAGAGAGTAAACACATACCAGGACTGCTCTGAACAAAGTGGAAGGTGTGGCCATGCTCATCACGGTATGCTTTCTCTATACTAGGAACTATGCTGTCTTGTATAAAGATGGACTATGCATGCCTGTGGATGGGGAGGGGAGGGCTTCATCTTTCTAGGTACAAAATCAGTGTTCTCACCGCTCTCAAAATACCAAAAGGACCTGTTTGTTAGTCCTTAGGATCATGTAGGTGAAACAAAAATATATGTTGGCTCATTCAGGCACTCATTTCCAAACTGGCACAATTTTCATTATGCATGGTCCAGTTTCTTATCTATATTTGAGAATAGATTGGATTTTTTGAGAGAAAATTCTATATTGAGTGTCACTAGTTAGTGAGGAATAGGTCACTGACACCGGGTCTCACTTTTAACAGTGCTCTCTTTGAAAATAGCTCATTTCTGTTCCTGTGATAAAATATCCTGATTAAAAAGCAATCTAGGGAAGAATGGGACTATTTTCCCTCATGGTTACAAATAGTTGCCTGTAGGAATTCAAGGAAGCTGGAACTTAAAACAGCTAGTCACATCACAGCCATTGCTGAGAGCAGGGAACAATAAATACATGTATGATCATTTGCTTTCTTCATTATGTGCACCTTTAATTCTCTACTTTTGCACAGTTCAGGGCCTGCCTAAGGAATGGTGTTACCCACAGTGGACTGTGTCTTCACACATCAGTCAACTAAATTATGACAATCCCCTAAAAGCATGCCCACTGAGTCTGTCTTCCCAAGTGATTCTAGGTTGGGTCATGTACTTTTTCGCTCAGTCACTAAAATATTTTAGAGGTTGGTAGAGATAAACTAGATAAAGCAAAAAAGTGTATGTGAGTTTAATAACACACAGAGAGTTGGGGGAGGGCTGTGGGGATGGCTCAGTAGGTAAAGCATGTGCTGCACAGGCTGAATACCAGAGTGTGGATCACTAGGATCCATGTAAAAGTGTTGAAAGGCAGCTGGTCATGGCAGCCTGCCTATTATCCTAGGATGTTAGGAGCAGAGACCAGAAATCCTGTGGCAAGCTGGCTTACTGAACTAGCTGAACCTGTGAGCTCTGGATGCAAGTGAGACACCTGTCTCAGTACATAAAGGTGGAGCATGGTCAAGTAGTTACTCAACATCAACCTCTGACCTCCATGTACACATGAACCCACACACATGCATACGTACGTACACACATCATGTACATACACATTTTACTTTTTAAGGGAATATACACATGTTCCCAAGGAATTTCCCCCTCTAACTAATGAGACAGAGCTCCAACTTTTCCTTCAAGCTCCAGCCCACCCTGGGAGCACATCATTTCACTCAGCCATTCCATGATCCTGAGTCTAAACAAACAACAGTTTCAGCTTCCAGCCACCCGTGTTCCTTCCCATCCCTTTTAATATCAGACATAGATGTCCCCATGGCCATCAACAGAGCCAAGGAATGACTGAAACCTCTTCTATTTAGCTCTGGGAAACAAGCCACATAAAGAGGAGGGAGGGAACTTCCCCAAGTGTCCCACATGAAGTCACTTTTGGCTCTGCTCTCATTATGTGAATGGCCTGAATTATGTGAACTCTTCATCTCAACAAACAGCTTGGGACAGCCCAAATTCAGTTCTGAACCCTGTGACCTTGGACAAGGCTGTGTTACCTCCCAGTAAACATATTGGGATCCAAGTCTTCTAATGGTCAATTCAGTTGAAATGAAGTCTTGGGGGTGGGCTCTAATCCACTTGAAGAGATGATTTGGATGAAAAATAAGCATGGCTGCATAAGGAAGACCATGTCAGGACACGGTGAGAGGACAGCAGTGTAAAAGTCAAGAAGAAGACACTGGGGGACATGAAACCTGCCAACACTTTGACCTGACTTCTGCCCTTCAGAATGGAAGAAAACAAATAAATCTCTCCGGTTTAGTAGCTAGGCTATATGATTCCTTTTTATGGCAAGGCTGGCAAAGCAACTCAGGAAATGCTCTACTTAATTTGACATAAGGTGTGTACCACAGTGCTCCCAGATTAAGTTAAACAGAGAAAAGAGCATAAGGCTTGCTTTGCAGTTAGGGCGCTGATATGCAGAGTTGTGTAGTATGAAAGGCACTTCTCTATTTACAAGGTGCCTAGTGGTCAAGCCATTCAGAAGAAAGGTAAGTGTATGACTACTTGAGTATTCTATTTCCCTAGAGAGATGGAAAGAGAGCCGTGAAATGATATTTATTTGATGAGTCAGATGAAATTTGGCCCTTTTCTATTGTAGATAAAGGCTTAGGACCTGCCTTGGCCAGGTCATAATGAGTAACACACACACAATTCTTAATGTTAGAATTTCTAAGTATCATATGACGTTTCAAACCCAAAGAAAAATGCATGAGTAACATCTCTGCCTGTGTCCTCCTTAACTCCCCTTTCCTTTCAATCAATTTGTCACCTGTCTGACAGATGAGACTTTTGACTTGGCCCCTTCCACTGCTGACTGTCAATGCTGTTATTCAAACCCACTTAATTCTGGCCCACTCTATCATCGACCTAATGAGACCTTCGGGTGGGGTGGGGTGGGTATGCAGTATAGAATAACTGTCAAGGAGTACAGCTGCTTGGATCAGAGTCCCAGCTCTGTCTCTTAATAGCTGGACAAATATAAGCCCCCAAACCTTCACATACACAAAAATGAGTTCATAACAATGCCTCATGGTGCTGTTGGAAAGGAAGTGGAATGAGAAAAACAGACAGTGCATGCTGAGACAATCAGAAATGCTCATCATTCTATCAAACTCTTAAAGTTCATTCCTGTGCAGAATGTTTACCATACTCTCTTGTGCATAATTGTGCCAGCCACAATTTAAAGCATTTTCCTCATGAAGTATACCATAAAAACAACAGACATATTGTCTTTTCTTCTCCAGCTCTCCTGCCTAAGACTTTGAGGTAGTCAATAAGGAAGCTGAATGTTCTTCACGTGGAACTCCCAATTCCAGTCTTGCTAACTTTCTGTTGCTGTAACAAAGGACCCAACACAGTCAGCCTCTGAAAAGAAAAGATTCACTTGGGCTCCTGGTTTTGGCTGCAGCAGTCGGTGATCAGTTGGCTCTGTTGCTTTCGGATCTGTGGTGAGACTGCACATCATGGAGTGCATGGATGAGAGAAACTGCTCCCCTCAAGAGCCTGGGAGGAAGGAGAAAGGAAGAGCTGGGGCACACAGATTCCCAGAGAGGACACCCACTGGATATTTGTCATATCTAAGGGTCTCCCACTGGACCCCACCCTCAAAGGCTCCCCACCCCACCCCCAGTGCCACAGCCTGGGACCCTAGACTTGAGCACATGAATGAGCCTTGGGGACACATTCAATTCCCATGCTACAGCTGTTTGACATTTCACCAGCTTTCCCCATAATGATCCACTCCTCCTGCTGTCCCATGCCCTGAGACCTTTCTCCGCAGCATGGAACTTAGCTCTGTAACCCTTCAGAGTCGGTTGGGATTTATGAGGCAGGTCTTTTAGGTGGATATTGTCAAACAGACTTACTCCAGCCAGAGACCAGCACGAGGTGAACAAGCAACAGGTGCTCAGTAAACATCATCCATAGAAAAGAAAGCCTGGAAAATGTGTGCTACTCATAGGCTCAGGTGTCCTCCGTTAGCACTGGCCTGGACTACTGATGGCCACAATGGTTGAGGACCAGAAACTCATTCTCACAGAAGTCCAGAAATCCAAACTAAAGTTTTTCAGAGCCAAACATCCTTTAGAAGTCTTCGACCAGCTCCCCCTTTGCTTCTTCGGGCCTCCGGTCATCCCCAGCTCAGCTTCTGTCTGCCTCTGGCCTGTCACCTGTGCCTGTCACCCACTAGTCTTTAAAAAAAAAGACACTGTCCATCTGACTTAGCAGGCACCCCCAAAGCCAAGATGTTTTCACAGAGATCCTTAGTGTACCTATACCTGCAGTGTCTGGTTCCAACAGAGCTACAGTTAACAGAAACCCAGGCTTCAAATTTGGACACTTTTACATGTGAGCCAAGAGCCCGCTTACCTGTTAAGAGGAGGAGAAGCCAGAGTAAGAGATCAGAACACAGAAGCCCTGACCATGATTGGGAAGGAACTGAGTATGTATGTGTTTATTCATTTGTTTTGGTTTTGCAGAGGCTAGCTGGGGCATTCAGACAGGGCTTTACTCTGTTAGTCTGGGATTTACTGTACAGCACAGGTTGGTCTTAAACCCCTGCCTCAGCCTTCCGAGTGCTTGGTTTTATTGTGACTATCAATGGAGGAGCTTATACTTGCTTTCTGCTTCTTATAAGTTCAATTGTATTAAGATTCTCTTTTTTCAAATAATTGATCATAATGTTTGTTAAACTTAGGTTTTTGTTTTGTGTTACAAAAGGATAATTGCACATAGATTAAAATTTATAAGGCTTATTATAAAAAAAAAAGGTAAGTCACAAAATTAAAAGCAAAGCCCACAACCCATTGCACCATATGTCCTTCTCATTTCCTGCTTTGGGGTGACAATGGCCTTTAGTCTGCAGCTGACTCTCTCTGCATCTCCATCCACGTATCCCCTATCGTGTGTGCAGTCATATTTCATGATTTATCACTTTGGCATTGCCTATTGTCTCCTATGCCTGCATTGCCTTCGTCTCTCCTGCAGGTCCACCATTTTGGCACAAACACACACACACACACACACACACACACACACACACACACACTTCATATACTCACACACATGTCTAGTCATTTCACATGCATGCAAACATTCCTACAGCACATATACATTTGTGTAATAACACACATCACAATCATCCACACATGCACATATACACACTTACAGACACATATGCACATCTATCCTATTTCCTTCCATCCCCAAGATGACCAAAAATACCTTAGAGGCACACATGAAGTTCTCAAAAGGATTCATATAAATACTAATTTAGTTTCTTATTTGTTCAGATCAATAGTAGTCACATTAAACTAACTGAGACAGCAGTCTTATTGTAGTCATTTTTCCATTCTCATACAAATTTTGCTTTTGGTGATATTGGTGATTTCAACATTTGGATTTTGTTTACCTGTTTGCTTACCACCAGTGTACCTTCAGCCCTTCCTGTCCCTGGGACCTCTGTTTGGCACTGTTCCATTCTGTTAGTCTCTCCTTTGCAGCCCTTCTTGCAGTCTGTTAGCTTGTTTTGGGTGCTCTCTATGCCTGCTAAGCAGCTGCCAACATCTGGCCTCTCACACTGAGGATCCCTTCTCTTTCTGTCTTGTATGGGGCTCTCCAGTCTCCACAGCCAGGGCTCCCTTTTAACTTATGTATCCATCCACATGTGATGGAGTACCTCCTCTTATGGTTTTCTGGGAATGGATGCTTGAATGGCACGGCCATAGAGACCCCAACCCCTGATATTGTCTTTGGTCTATTTCATGCGAAACTGACATCCTAGCTGGGAATCAGATTCTAGACTGAAAATATCTTTTATTCAATATTTGCAAGACACTGACTCATTGATTTCTAGCTTCCTCTGTTGCTGTCGAGAAATCTAAAATCAATCTCTGTCGACACATCTCCCAAGCTGCCAACTCTACTTCCACACTTACAGGATTTTCTTATTGCTCCCAAGGTTTTGGAAAATTTTGTGAGCTGGAGCCATTACTGGAAGTCATTCACTTAGATATGATTTTTTTGTTGTTGTTGTTCTAGAACTCACA